>NC_056767.1:23592500-24792500 GCF_018687715.1 Carya illinoinensis
CTCATCCAGCTAATTTAATTTAATTCTTTTCGTCTATTAGCAAATCTCTAATTCCTCCAAAAGCCTCTTTCGATAGTCAATTGAAAATGAATCTTGTTTATCAATTCACACAAGAATATGCAAATTAAATAATCAAGAAAGCAATAAGATCAATGATTTAATTACTACATAGGTTCATACAAGTCTTTCAATCTCTATACTTATCTATGCTGAAATATTCAAGATCTACCCTATGATTCCCTCATTCGATAGCAAATCACAAGATTAATATCATCTAATCAATGGCCAGTTAATTAGAAGCAATAAACTCAGAATAAATCAGATAAACAAAGAGAGAATTGCTTTAAATTAGCATAGACAATCAAGCATAGTTCGAAAATAAGTTACATCGTTTTCCTAGAATGAATAAAATTTAGCTCATGCTAGAAATGGAATTCAACATAAACGAATTCACCATAATTGTTCTGAGAAGATTGGAAGAAAATAAATGCTAAAAAATACTCCTCTCAGCCGCAACTCGTCTTCAAACTCAAGGAAATGATTCAATGTTTTTCTCCCATCTGTGCTTGTGTATGATTCCAACGTATGTGCAATAATTGGAATTCCCTCTCCAAAACAGATGAATTGAATCCTTCTAGCTGTGTTTTTCAGTCCCAAAAAGTGTTCTCCAGTCAAAAAGTACGGCTATAGAGTGAAAAATCCCTTTAATATGGTCTGACAGCGGAAGACCTTAGATTTGTCAAAATACGATGTTCGCTCGAGCGGGGTATCGAGCGCACATCGAGCGTTCGACTCTGCCTGATTTCGCTCGAGCGGCCAATGTCTCTGCTCGAGCGATCTTTGTTTTCCAGCAACCCGCTCGAGCTCCCTGTCGAGTGGCAGTCGAGTGTTTGAATCTGCCTGAATTCGCTCTAGCGGCCAAGAGCCTCCGCTCGAGCGATCTTGTAAAATCTACAATACGAAATTTTGCAAGTCATCAATCATAATCTGTAACAGTACTACTACTCCCCATTGATGCACTAGCTTCATCGCTCTGAGTTTTATTAGCACCAGTTACGCACCCACCACCAAACTCTACATATGCCTCATACAAATATTCCATATCCCTCTTGAGGAGTGCAACAAATTCCTCACCCAATGTTTTCTTGAACCAATATGCTTGAGTGACCAATTTGAACCGCGGATCAAGAATAGCAGCAATAAACAACAATCGATTTATTTTTTCAAGATCACCTCAGTATTTATTATACTTTGTCTTCATTCTGAAAGCCATTGAACTCAAACGTCGATTACTATTGTCACAAAAATTATTCAAGTGTTTATGAATGGCAATAAGCTCTTGGACATAATTATTTGATGTGACATATAGTGTACCAGAAATACGCAATGTAACACCATAAAATATTTGAAGAAACTTCGAAAAGTTTCTTATGGTCTCCCAATCATCTGGCCCAGGAGCTCCTAGATCCTTTTTCCCATGTCCATCCTCAGACAAATAAACTCGTGAGTAGGGATCTTCATCAAGCAAAAGTTGGAAGGCTTTTTGATACTTCTCAGCCATGTCCAACATAAGAAAAGTTGAATTGTATCTAGTAGGCATGTCAAGAGTCAAAAAACTAGAGCATTGAACTTTTGATCTATCAACACAAGACTTGAAAGTGGCAAGTCTTTGGGGAGAAAAGTTCACATACTTAATCAAATTTCGGACCCTTACAATTGAGTCATCAACATCTTTCAAACCTTCACTCACAATAAGGTTTAAGATGTGTGCCGTACACCTCATGTGAATAAACTCGTGACTTGCAACACAATCCGCACTTCCTATTTTCCTTGTTCTCAACCAATCAATAGCAGAATCGTTAGAGGTAGCATTATCCACTATAATTGTGAGGATCTTGTCAATGCCCCAATCAAGTATACACTCCTCCAACTCCCTCCCAATCGTTGCCCCCTTATGGTCACTAATCCGAACAAATGAAATGATCCACTTATGCAACTTCCAATTATTATCAATAAAGTGAGCAGTCACACACATGTAATTAATATTTTGGATAGAAGTCCAAGTGTCGGTGGTCAGGCATACTCTTTGTTTGGTGGTCAAAAATATTTTCTTCAAGCTATCATTCTCTCTCAAGAATACCCTCATGCAGTCACGTATTACGGTAAATCGAGAAGAAATAGGAAACCTTGGATCAAGGGCTTTAACAAATTCCCAAACCCTTCTCCTTCAACACATCTAAATGGTAGCTCATACACTATCACCATCCTAGTAAGGGCAGCTCGGATTTTTTTCTCATTATATTTGGCCATCCCTAAGGTCTTTTCCCCTTCCACTCTTGTCCAATTTACTCTTACGATTTTTGGGGCAAAGTTGGATGTGCGTTTTCATGGCCGAAGTGCCTTGCCTTTTGGGATGGCATTTCCATTGCCTATGACAATGATTATAAGTAGCTACAGGCTCTTCAGGATCACAATCAGGCACTCTTGTGAAGTAGGACCATATCTCAGACCTATTCTTAGGATTTCTACTACCAGGTGGAGGGCGAGGGGTTGAATCAAAGGCACTAGGAGTACCTACCGAAGAGCCTATTGGTCTGCTAGACTCATCAACTATTGGACAAGGAATATCAATTGGTTGTTCTAGGGCTGGAATGCCAGGACAAGATGCACTTGTGGATGTAGGAGTGTTTGTGCCTTCTATATCCATGATTTAATAACTAGAACTGTAGAACACAACAAATAAGATAAATATAAACAAAATAAATTCATGAACTAATGTAAAGATTACTCAAGTAACTTATATGATATACATATACAGTAGTAATGAGAAAAAATGTCCTAATCAACCAAAATATGCCACCAATGAAAAATGCTTTATTTAGTGAAAGGTGTTGAGAGAAAAATGAGTGTATTGGCATATTCTTGTAAAAACCTGTGTAAAATAGTGTTACAACAAGTGTTGTTGTGAAAAGGCTTGAAGTGTGCTCGTTATTGGTCAAAACAGATGTATTCGCTTGACCCTCGCTCAACTGGGCGCTCGAGCGAACTCAGGCAGATTGCACCGCTCGACCCTCGCTCGACCCTTGCTCGACATTGAGCTCTAGCGAACTCAGGCAGAGTGTGCCGCTCAACCCTCGCTCGACACTTTGCTCGAGCCAATATTCCAGATCATTTAGAATTTAGGGTTTTGAAGAGAAATCGACAACCAACAAACAAATCAACAACCAACAAACCAATCAACAACCAAACCTAATATCCACAACTGTCAAGAAAATGAACAAAAATAATACAAAAATAGTTAAGTTTTACAAATTATAGAGAGAGAAAGAGAGAGAGGCACCTCAGTTTTGCAAAGAATGGGCTTTCAGAGGGGCGACGGAGGTCGGAGGGGCGAAGGAGGAGCGACGGCACGGCACGGCACTCACGGGTTTAGATGAGAGGTGAGAGTTCTGTTGGTGAAGGTTGAGATGAGAGGTGAGGCACTGAGGAAGAAAATGATTCAGCGAAGGGGGATGGAAGGGGAGGGAATCGGCCGGGTTGAGGGGGGAGGGAAGTGAAAACACTAATGGGTTGCACCCAAACGGCGCCGTTTGGGTGCACGGTGCCATTTGGGGTTAAAAATTGGGGAAAAAAAAAAGGTTGCGTGAAACGGCGCCGTTTCACGCAACCCAGTTTCTAATAATGGCACCGTTTACTGATTCCTACTTCTACAATCTACTAATCTACTTTAAACAATAAAAATAAATTAATAAGTTAGTAAAAATAAATTAATAAGTTAGTAAAAATATATACTATTATATATATTATATATTAGTAATACACTAATACTAATACTATTAGTCTATTAATATATAGTAAATTAGTAATATTTATTAACTTATTTACTATAGTCTAATAACTAGATAGTCTAGATGTAATAACTAGTAACTAATAATATCTAATAACACTAGTTACACTAGTACTAATAGATAATAACTTAAAGATACTAATTTAATATACATATAACTAATAGTATACTATTAAATATATTATATATTAGTAATATACTAATACTAATACTATTGGTCTATTAATAGATAGTAAATTAGTAATATTTATTAACTTATTTACTATAGTCTAATAACTAGATAGTCTAGATGTAATAACTAGTAACTAATAATATGTCTATAACACTAGTTACACTAGTACTAATAGATAATAATTTAAAGATATATATTTAATATATATGTAACTAATAGTATACTATTAAATATATAATATATTAGTAATACACTAATACTAATATTATTGGTCTATTAATATATAGTAAATTAGTAATATTTATTAACTTATTTACTATAGTCTAATAACTTATAACTAGATAGTCTAGAAGTAATAACTAGTAACTAATAATATGTGATAACATTACACTAGTACTAAATTACTAATAGATAATAACTTAAAGATATTAATTTAGTATATACAACTAATAGTATACTATTATATATATTAATAATTTACTATATACTAATAGTCTAATACTATTAGTCTATTAGTATATAGTAAATTAGTAATATTTATTAACTTATTTACTATAAGTTTATAACTAATAACTAGTGCTAATTGCTAGTATATTATTGGATTTAACTAATGATGTTACTATATTTATATTTATATGATTACTATATAGAAAAACACATATATTGTTTATAAAATATGTACACTAGCGGAGCGGAGTCGGATGTGGAGTCGGAGTCGGAGTCGGAATAGGGAGTCGGAGTTGGAGGCGGATGATCGGAGTCGGAGTCGGATCCGCCTGGACTCTGACTTTTCACGAGAAAAAAACTCTGACTCCAACTCCGACTTGTCGGAGTTGGAGCGGAGCCTAGGTCGGAGTCGGATTTTTGAATTTCTGCTCAGCCCTCGGTGCTCGTTCATGTGAGTAAGCCAATCTACGCTCGTCGACATATATTTTTCAACATAATCCCAAAATTCATGGTGAATGTGTATACTCATTAAATTTTATTAGTCGTGCCATATGATCATAGAAGACATTACTATCATGTGCAAGTGAGCAATACCATGAGAGAGAGAAACAACACGGTCAATTACAAATAATTAAACCACAACTTTAAAGTGGTGTTTCAGGACCATTTCTCTCCATGTACAATCTCATGTACAATAACCTTAAAAAAAACATGCACCTACTAGGAGACTAGCGACTCACCTCAAATCTCACTTAAGGTCAAACTCATAATATAAACATTAGCTTCTAATTAGCAAGTTCAATTGCGATTTTTAAAAATCTACAAGGAGACCACAAATATCATTCAACAAATTTAATTAGTGACTTTAGGGTTTCATACGAATCTCTTGTACTCAATAACAACATGTAAGATAACCAACCTTTATTTTTCATTAAGGGTGAAATGATTAGGGCCTTTGCCCCCAAGGATGATTGCAATAGTCTAGCCATTACTCTTTATGACTTGTCTAAATCGCATTACACACTTAATCAAATAAGCCATAATTATCATCTAATGAAATCTCAACTTCTAACTCTTATGATTAAACCATAATGAAAATACCAAGTCATATAGGCAAAACTAGATTCTTTGATATTCACTATCTCATTAATTGTTAATGGATTTTGAGTAATAGTTCAAAGAAACTATTTTTTTTTAAACAGTCTTACAAGACATGAAGTCTGAGCTACTTTTTACAAATCCACGTCCACTGCCTCGTAGTATGGAAAGCCACTCATTAGTGACAATTAATAATTTAAGATAATTAGATTGTCATCTCTCTTAAGATGACACTTTTTTCGGATTGTCAACAGTCTTCAAAGAATTTCATTTTATTCAATAGGTGATCATTAATATAAACAACTAGGTATATTGGATATATTTGAATAGATGGTTGTTTCAGGCTGCACGAAAATAATACTAGCAACATTCATACTATTTTTGTATCAAAATAGTACAAATAACAATCATACGCTCAAAGTACTTTGCGCCTAAACATCACAAAAACTAACTATTTAATTCTCCTACGAGAATCAACTATTTGATTCATTCCAGAAAAAGTTTCATTAAATGTGTGACCAATGGTTATCTAAAGGCAACATAATTTGTATCAAGAGATGGACTTACACCTCTATCAAATCCACTTTTCATTTGTCAATCAGATCAATAACCATTGGGTTGGATTTATAAGTGAAGTGAATCTATGTTAGGATTCCTACTCTGTGAATTCAACACCTCTATCGGAGCACATATTACAAATATTCTCTTGTAGTCTTTAAACAACGAGGAATTACAGATATATTGCTACCATGTTAGGATCTTATATTTTAGTAGATCTTGGGAGTTAATATCACTAGTGGTACATCCTCATTCAAATGTATACTTCCACTATTGGGGATATACTCCCACTCTTTTCGGTGGTCTTTTAAAAAACATTTCAAAAAAAAAAAATTTAAGGTAATATAGAATAAAATGTTCTTTCCAAAAAAATATTTGTTAATTAAATTCACAATATTCCACCCTCACCAAAAATATGAGTAATTTTCTTGGCTCAACCAAAAACTATTTAAGCTTAGATCCTCCATATTTTCGTATTAATTGAATGCAAGTTTGCAAAAAAATAATCACACAATCACTCGGCCTTACTAAAAGATGAAGTAACTTGATCTAATAAAGACGTGTCAGGATTAAGGCTACAACCCATATTACATCAACTCAAGTGTGAAATAACAATTACTTTGTCCATAATTCTCTTATAACTCCATTCTCAGCAAGTCATACCACTGGGATATAAATAATCCCATCATATAACTCATAGATTTGTGATTTAAAAAATATTTTATTTAAAATATATTTTCCTTTTGATTAATTTGTTTTAAATTTTTTAGAATCACATTTATATGATAAGAATTTTTTTCTTATTTTATGTCTTTATTGTGTATATATAGGAACTCTAACATAGGAAATGTTTATATTGCATTTTCTCAATGACTCTGCTAAACAAAGGAGAGTGATCAAATTAGTGAAAAAACTTTCAAATTCTCAAACTTCACACCTATCATCCTATGCCCCAATAACATATTTTAAACCTCTAAGATCTCTTACTAACATATTGTATTCAATGAGTCTTAAATCAATTTAGGTATAGACCACTAATATCGCATTAAAAGCTCTAAAAGAAAACACCACTTTGTGTAGTAACTACAATTTGTGAAGTTTTAGAAGCTAACTAGCGCTATATAATCTTTATTTTTGGCTTACTCAATCTTTTTCTTATTGTTTAATTCATAATAGGAGAGAAAAAAAAAATTGAATTAGTGCAATAAATAGGAGAGAAAAAAAAATTTGCGAAAAAATATCTTACCTTAAAACTTATCTTGCATTAATAGTGCAATAATGAGCAACATTTTTAAACTACTTAAGTTGTACCTAATTATTCAGATCTTGCTATATTTACCATACAAACTTTCAAGGTGTTTGGCACAATGGCGGAGCCACGTTGGGGCAGGGGAAGGCCATGGCCCCTACAAAAATTTGGAAAAGAAAATATATGTTAATTTTTTTTTAATTTAATAAAATAATATTAATTTATCATATATCGGTCCCTCATTTAAAAATTATTTTGATTCCTTCATAAAATTTAAAATGATAAAAAAATGAAATAAATAAAACACATTTCATATAAAATAAAATATATATTTATTATAAATAAAATTAAAAAAAATTCTATATTTCTAACCTCTTTCCATTGTCTATATTGAAAGAGAAATAGATAAGAATTTTGATTTAGATTTAATACTTGATGATTTTGTTTGTTTAAAAGAACGCAAGTTACAATTTTAGGCATTCTATATTTCTTTTGTTTAATATATTTGTATGAATATTTTTATATTATTTCAATAATATATTATTTTTGATATATTAAATATTTTTTTAATACATAAATTATATTAAATATATTTTATTTTTATTATAAATTTTTCTATCAGATTATTATATATCATAAAAGAAATTATATAAAAAAAAAAAAAATATTTTATGCATGTTGTCATAGTTTTGTTTGCCCCCGTAAAATAAATTTCGGGCTCCACCACTACTGCTACGTCTTGTGTCCGTGAAAGTCAACTTCCAGCCCTAGAAAGAAAATTTGAAAAAAAAAAAAAAAAAAAGAAATGAAGTGATCGGTAGAAGATTTCTACAGAAATATTCTGTGGACGTAGCAACGTCCTTTCTCAAAGGAAAACATTAAATCCACATAAATTTTTTACCGAAATGTTTTACCGAAATTTATTTTATTTTTTTTAAAATTTTTTTTTTGCTTAATGATTAAGTAAGTGTTTTTAAATGAATATGTGATTTTTTTTAAAAAAATATCTAAATAGTTGAAAAAAATGTTGAAAGAAAATTTGAAAAAAAAAAAAAAGGAAATGAAGTGATCGGTAGAAGATTTCTACAGAAATCTTTTGTGGACGTAGCAACGTCCTTTCTCAAAGGAAAACACTAAACCCACAGAAATTTTTTACCGGAATGTTTTACCGAAATTTTTTTTATTTTTTTTATTTTTGCTTAATGATTAAGTAAGTGTTTTTAAATGAATATGTGATTTTCTTTTTTATTTTTAAAAATATCTAAATAGTTGAAAAAAATGTTGAAAGAAAATTTGAAAAGGAAAAAAAAAGAAATGAAGTGATCGGTAGAAGATTTATGTAGAAATCTTATGTGGACGTAGCAACGTCCTTTCTCAAAGGAAAACACTAAACCCACATAAATTTTTTACCGAAATGTTTTACCGAAATTTATTTTATTTATTTTAATTTTTTTTTTGCTTAATGATTAAGTAAGTGTTTTTAAATGAATATGTATTTTTTTTATTTTTAAAAATATCTAAATAGTTGAAAAAAATGTTGAAAGAAAATTTGAAAAAAAAAAAAAAAGGAAATGAAGTGATCGGTAGAAGATTTCAAATCTTCTGTGAACGTAGCAACGTCTTTCTCAAAATTGAAATTGGTACTTCTGTCTCTCTCTTTGGAGAGCGTTAAAGTTTAGAATTTTTGGGTTTTTGAATGATGAGTTGGCTGAGAGTACTGAAGTCCGTACAGGCCGTAGCGGCCCACGGCCTGCTCTTGTGCTTCACGTTCTTGCTCGTCCTCAAGCTCGACCAAGTCATCTTCAACTCCTGGTGGTCAGTTTCCCTATATGCATATGAAATTATATCTTTTGTTCTTTTTTCTATTTTAAAATTTTTGGTGTTCAATTAGTGGGTGTTTGGCTTTTATTCGATTTTGGTTATGGATTTTGATTGCTTTGCAAAGGTAGTGGGTTGGAAAAGTGTTACAATTTTATATGATTTTGTTTGAACCTTTGTTTTGGGTATTAATTGGGTGTAGGAAATTCACGGGAATTGTTTTTTACTCATGGTATGGGAAAATACCTCGTTAAAAAGGTCTGTTTAGTTGACCCTGTGAACCTGTGCCCAACTGGTAGATAAGTGAAGGAAATGAATTATGGGACCTGCGGATCAATGTTCCTTTTTTTTAGATATTTAACTTTTTTGATTTTTTATTCTTTTAAGGTAAAAATTGTCTGCCAATGTGCATTCTTTTTTCTTGATTAATTTTATTGTGAATCTGTGTATTCGGTATTCGGTGATCTGTGTATTAGGCGGGTGAGTGAATCGACCATTAGCAAGCAGTGAAATTTAATTATGTTTTAACGAACTGAACAAAACTATGCATTTGGAGAACGTTACAAGTTTGAGGGTTGCAATCTTGTCTGTCAAATCTTAATGGAGGGTGCTATTTACCGGTAGGCATTAATTGGAGGGTATAATGTGTCAGTTATGTAGTTTGGGCTGCAAAGTGTAAAACACTCTGTAGTTTAGAGGTGAAAAGTGTGTTTTCCCGTTTGTTAACTGAGGAAGAACTATAGATTGTGTTGGGTTTGGTGAGAATTTGTGATTTTTCTCGAGCTTAGGATCTGGTTGTAGTTTGTTGTAGTAATATAATAAAAACTTTGTTATGTGAGGTGCTTGAAAAAATAGGCCCAGGTTTTTCTATCTAAATTTCTGCTTTTCAATTTATTTTTTTGAAGATGGCTAGCATGCTACTTTGTTGTGATTTGATTCCCCCTGAAAAACAAATACATTCTTGCAATCTAAAGCTTTTGATGCTGCCAACCAACACCCGCTCCAAAAGTCATGTGTAGTTACTGTGTATTGACTGCAAATGTGCAGGGTTATTTTTCTCCCACTTTGGATATTTCATGCAGTTGTTGCCCGAGGAAGATTCTCATTACCTGCTCCATCAGTTCCACATAATCGTCATGTATGTCTTTATGCTCATCTTCAGTTCTAGAGATTATTATATGTGATCAATTCTCAAATTAGTTTTGTGAATGAAAGAACCTCAGAACTATGTTCATGATATACAAATGTGTGCCTCTAAAATTTCTCTTTCTTGCACAGTGGGCACTATGCCATGCAATTGTTGCGACCCCATTGCTTATTGCGTTTGAGTTGCTCCTTTGTATATATCTTGAGAGTGTTTATGGTAAACAACTGACACCCTCTTATTGGTTATTTACCATTCGGATTGAGATATAGTTCTAAGGCCTTCCAATATATACTCCCCTTTTGGGACAGAACGGTGGGACACTCCCCTTTTGAATCATATTGTTTGGATAGTAAAAATGTTTCATCTTATATAATCTCATCATTGTAATTTTATCAAATTTTCATATAAAATATAATAAACAATTCAAATTTTTCAAATTCTAAAATAATAATAATATTAAAAAATAATATTCTAACAATATTTTTAAGGGTGTAAATTTTAACTGGTAAACCGGAAAACCGGACCGGCCCGGACCGGTTGTGCCGGTTTTGAACCGGTCTGGTCCGGAACCGGTTTCATAAAATGAAAAACCGGCCGGAACCGGTCCGTTTTCGGTTCTGGCCATTTTTAGACCGGACCGGACCGGTACTATTTAATATGTGTATATTTTTTTATTTATTTAATATTATATGTTATATATTTTATATTATATATAATTTTTTATATATAATATATAATAATATAAATTATAATTATATATAAGATAGTGTTATTTTAATTTATAAAATAAAAGTTTAATCTCAAACATGAAAATTTAATTGATCATATGCTTTAAATATATAATATTATAAATATATATTATTTATTAATAACATTTTATCATAGATTCATAAGAAGTAAGAACCTAAAAAGAAAGAAAATCACTCAAATATTATTACTAAATTTTAATGGCCTAATACACTTAAAACTCTTTATATTTTTTTTGATAAGTACATAAGACATTAGTAGATAAATATAAATTATATATATTAGCATATAATTTATATAAAGCCATACCAAAGCTATACTAATAGCATAAATTTTTTACATAGCACTTTTTTTTTTTTGCATAGCAGTCTTTTTATATAGTAGTTTTTTTTTTTAAGTAGAATTTTTTGACATAGCAGTTTTTTTTTATAAATAGATTTTTTTTATAATAAATATATATTTTATTAAAACCGGAAAACCGAACCGAACCAGACCGGAAACCGGTAAAACTGGAATACCGGTTTAGGAGGGTAATCGGTGCGTAATCGGTTTTGAAAAATGTAAAACCGGTGCCTACCGGTTCGGTCCTAGATTTTGTCAAAAACCGGACCGAACCGGACCGGTTACACCCCTAAATATTTTATTTAACTGTCAACTTTTATTTAAAATCATCTCATCTCATCTCACTATCCAAACCGTACTGAGAAATCAAGATTTCCCCATCTGAATCTATAACAATAATTCTAGCTCCCATCCTCCTATTCTTGTATCATATGTTGCAAGTTAGCGTTTACAAATCTGCCTTAGGTGGTTTCCATCTAACCATACTTCTAACGTCCCTTTCAGATGATTGTGCGCTAGTTGCTTTACTTCTTTGAGCTTGCTTGAATTCTTCTAGGCTCTCATTTTCTTGTTTCACAACCACTTGTAATTCTAAATAATCTTGATCCATAAAAAGAAATACAATAAACTTTCTCGTATTTTTTTTTTTTTAAAGTATAACATGTGTATTTCATTTATCAACAAATCAATCATTACAATATTTCTCCCTCAACACAGAGCTCATAATCTGTGAAGGGCCCTCCTTTATCCATACAATTTGTTTAGCACAAGTAAGAGCCATTTTGCCTAATGAATGAGCTACATTGTTAGCCTCCCTATGAATGAAATTTACAGACCAACTCATATTATCCTTCATCAATCTTCTAGTATCCTCAATTATTATATCATAATCTGCCCATATATCAACATTACCGTTTGTATCTTTGACAACCACCTGGGAATCACCCTCCAACATTATCTTCTGTAATCCCAGCTCTAGACAGAAAAACATTGCTCTTCTCAGTGCATATGCCTCAGCCACTATAGCCTTAACCACAACAGAACGTTTTGAACACAGACAGGCAAGTATCTCACCCTCTGAGTCTCTTACAATGATCCCAATTCCCACTTGTTTGTTTTTTTACATCCAGTGCAGCATCCCAGTTTACTTTGCAGACCATAGCATCGAGTTTTTTCCACCTAATTAGCCTCCTGTCAACTTGACCAGGCCTAGATGGATTGTTTACAATTCTGAACTCTTCAAGATTCTGCTTGGCAGCATGAATTAATACTTTTAGACTCTCAAACTTCCTCTAAAAAATAAATGAGTTTCTTCTCAACCATATCCTTCTAATCGTGCAAGCCACAAGACCAACCCCATCCTCCTCCAAACAACTATTAATTTGCTTCCATAAATCCATAAAGTGACTTGTAGAACAAGCCTACTTATGAACTTGACTATCATTCTCTGCCCAGACATTCGAGTCAGCTGAGCAACACCATAAAGCATGTGTAGTGGTCTCTTGCCCTCTCACAGATAGGACATAGACTATTTTTATTTATTTTCTTCTTTGTTAAGTTTAGATTGGTAGGAAGTAAATCATGGCAAGCCTTCCACAGGAATTGTTTCACCACCCTGTGCACCTTCAGCTTCCATATCGACTTCCATCCAACTTCATCTAAGTTCATAGTTGAAGATTCCCCATTCTTTGCTCTTATTCTTGAATATTCCAGGTGATATGCACTTTTCACAGAAAATAAGCCATTCTGTGGACAACCCCACCTCATTTTATCCTTTGTACCCATCTTGCTAAGAGGAATATTACCAATGGCCTCAGCCTCCTCTTTGTTAAAAATCTCATTAATAAGCTCTTCATTCCATTTACCTCTATCCTCCTTAATCAATTGCTTAACAGTTGCCTCAGTTGGAAGCATCTTCACATAAGATTGTAATAAATGGAAGGAAGATGAAAGTACCCATCTATCCTTCCATATTTTGATCGTATTCCCATCTCCAACCCTCCATAATAATCCATCTTTTATTAAGCCAACAGAGGAAAAAAGACTCTTCCAAACCAAAGATGGAGAATAACCCAATCTAGCATCCAGAACACTCTTTCCCTTAAAATACTTCTCTTGCATTACTCTTGCCACCAAAGAGTTAGGATTATTCAAAATTCTCCATACTTGCTTAGCCAACATGGCTTTGTTAAAACATTCAAGCTCTCTAAATCCCAACCCTCCTCTACCTTTAGAATTACCCATCTTTGACCAGCTCCTCCAATGAATTCTTTTATCATTTTGCATATGACTCCACCAAAATCTTGCCATTATAACAGCTATCTCTTTACACAATTTCCTTGGAAGCATAAAAACACTCATTGAATACGTTGGTATTGCCTGGACCACAGCTTTTAACAACACTTCCTTCTCTGCTTGTGAAAGGAACTTGTTCTTCCAGTTATTAACTTTCAACCATACTCTCTCTTTTAAGTGCTTGGAGGCATTATACCTTGATCTATCTACACTAGAAGGGAGACCAAGATATTTCTCAAAATTGCCACAAACAACTACCCCTGCCACTTTCTGAATTTGCCTTCTTACAGCCATAGGGGTATTAGAGCTAAAACATATGGTAGTTTTCTGTCTATTGAAGCACTGACCCGAGGCCCTCTCATAAGTGCCTAACAGCTTTTGAATTTTGAACCACTCTGTCAGCTTTGCTCTTCCATAAATGATAGAATCATCAGCAAAGAGTAAATGATTCACTCTTATACCTCCTCTGGTTACAACAACCCCCTTAATTTCACCATTTCTTTCAGCCACATCAACAAGTGAGCTCAAACTCTCTTCACAAAGGATGAACAAATATGGAGAGATGGGATCTCCTTGACGAATTCCCCTTGATGGCTTTATAAAACTACTTGGTTGTCCATTTATTAAAATAGAATGTCACTGAAGTAACACTATCCATAACCAATTTAATCCATTTTTCCCCAAAGCCTAGCTTCCTCATCACTCCCTCCAAAAACCCCCATTCAATTTTGTCATAGGCTTTGGAGATGTCCAGCTTCAAAGCCATACTTCCAATCCTTCCTTTTTGCCTTGTTTTCATGGTATGCAAAGTTTCATATGCAACCATGACATTGTCTGTGATGAGCCTGCTTGGGATGAAGGCACTTTGGTTCTTTGAGATCACTTCTGGCGGCACCTTCTTCAATCTGTTAGCTAGCACTTTTGACACTATCTTGTATAGCAGATTACATAGACTTATGGGACGAAATTCACTAGCTACAGCAGGTTTTTCAACTTTAGGTATTAAGGCAATATGAGTAAAGTTAAGATTACAATCAAATTCACATTTGCCATTCAAAAAAGATAAGACAGATTGACATACCTCATTCCCTACAACACTCCAATAGGTCTGGTAAAAGCAGGCTCCATATCCATCTGGTCCAGGAGACTTAAGTGGCCCTATATCTTTAAGTGCAGCTTCAACTTCAGACGATACAAATTCCTTCTGCAAATTTGAGTTCATAGCACCAGTAACTCTCCTTTCAACTCCTTGTAAGCCCTATTCAATATCTTCTGGCAATGGATTTGAAGAGTTGAAAAGATTTTTGAAATACTGAGAGAAAACCTCCTCAATGCCTTTCTGATCAGTCACCCTTCTTCCATGTGCATCCTGAATTTTAGTAATGCAATTCCTTTTCTTTCTCTGAGTAGCACATTCATGAAAGAACTTGGTATTTCTATCACCAAGTTTATACCAATTTCTTTTTGCCATTTGCTTCCATTTGAGATCTTCCTTTTCAAGAAGTAAGCCAAACTCCACCTGTAGCCTTCTTATAATCAAGGCATTGTGAGCCTCGTCAACTTTTTGCTCTTTTTTCACCAACTCACTCAACCTTGAGATCTCCTTCTCCCCATCAAAAACTTTTAGTGAGCTCCACTTAATTATTTCACCTCTACATCTTCTTAATTTTCCTTGGACTTTTTTTAATATATTTTGGCCTGCATTGTCTCTTGCCCAAGCAGCTTCAACAATATTCCCTCCCTTTTCCTCCAAGGTCCATTTGGCTTCGAATCTGAATAATTTTCTTCTATAGCCAACTAAACAATTAGACTCATTCATTATTAACAAAATAGGCTTATGGTCAGATTGTTTAGTAACCAAAGTCTCCACCCTCCTATCAGCAAATAGCTCCATCCATTGGGGATTGGTAACAACTTTGTCAAGCCTCTCTTTAGTAAAAGAGTTATCAATATGCTTATTAGACCATGTGATTTTCACTCCCCTCCACCCCAAATCATACAAATTGTTACCCTCCAAACAATGTCTAAACTCATCCATTTGTCCCTCTGGTCTTTCTTTCCCCCCCACTTTCTCAGATTGTGATACAATTTCATTGAAATCTCTAATCACACACCATCCTTGATTATTCAATGGTTTCAGACTTGACCACATGTTCCAAGTTGATTTCCTTTTTGAGGTCTCGGGATGGCCATAGAAATCAGTCAAAATCCACTTGGTCATAGATACATCCTGCTCCACCATCATACTAATATGGTGCTGAGTGAAATTAAGTACTTCTACACTGACCTTCTGTTTCCACAACAAAGCCAGCCCCCCACTACTACCTCTCGGGCTTCTTATCCTCTACCAAGAGGTATAGGTCTTGAATTGTCCGAGAGTTCTCAAGCCATCGGCAATTCCAATTTAATATTTTCATAATGATTAGAGGGGCTGTTTAACAATCTCCGCCAATTCCTTAGAAAACATATTCTCTCCATAATCCCCTTCATACTTCCCTCTCTTCACATGGCTCTCCTCCAAAGTAGTATCCTCATTAATCAGTTGTAATCCATGCTTACATTTATTAGACAAAACAATCTTATCAGAATTTCTGACTATCCTGGCCCTTCTTTTCCATCTTCCTTTGTTAATCACACCACCACTCTCATTTACCTCCACATCATTCTGTTTCTCCAATGACCTTTCACTACTGGCCATTAATATACAAAGTTCCCCTTCAGTCTTCTCGTTTGCCTGATCCTCAGTCAATTCCTCAAATGTCTTATTGACCAAAGAATTATTGGTCCTTTTTTCATCCAGTTCTGGCTTTAGATTATGCTTACATTGCTCTTTAATCAACTCACTTGCAACACACACCTCCTCACTACCTTTTGGCTCAGATTTATCGGGATTTGAATCTTCCTCCCTTTCTCCCTTATTCTTCTCATAATCTTTCCCCTCCCTGTACTTAGTTTCATGTTTAACATGGCCAGAACCTGATCTATCATCACTTGGAATTCCACTCCTTCTACCCATCAGATTACTGGCCCGAAGGCAGGTTTCATACTGTTTTACATTTGCACCAACACTTGAATTAGGACTTCCTTCTCCCCTGTGAATAATCATTCCACAATTAAAGCACATTCTAGGTAGTTTTTCATATTTTAAAGGAATCCAGTATTTCTTCCCAAGCAGATTCATAGTTCTTCCACGAGCAATAGGTTTTTTTAAATTTAATTCAACTTTGACTCTCATAATACCCCCCAGCCAGATCCATCTTTCCTTTCATCAATCTCCTTAACCACCCCTATTGATTCTCCAATCTGTTTTCCTACCTCTCGATTTATACAAACAAATGGTAGATTGAACAATTGAATCTAGAAATCTTTAGTATCAAAGTTTATCTGCTATGGATGAGTAAAACCATCAAACACCTTAAGGACCAGAAGATAGCTACTAAACAACCACGGTCTACCCTTCAGTACAAGTCGTGCATCATCTTGACAATCAAACACAATCACAAATAGATTTGTGTTGACTTCTTGGAAAGAAAACGAGCTATCTACTTTCCAAATCTTAGCCATAGTAGATCTGACCACCTCCTTTCCCACTCGTCGATCATACCACAACTTACAAACCAACCTTCTTTCTTTCTTCTACGCAACATCCTCCACGTCAATCGACGCAACTTCTATGACTGAATTCTCATCTTCAGTCAAGCTGAATTGATCCCATCGTAACTCCAAATCCTCCATTTCTTCTTGCCTTAATTATGTTATAACGAATTAAGGAGAAGCCCTTACTTAGTCACTCCACGAGCACCAAGAGTACTCACTCCACCTATTCGCTCTCCCAGAGAGAGTTTAGATGAGACTTTTTTCTATTCTCTCTCTCTCTCTCTCTCTCTCTCTCTCTCTCTCTCTCTTTATTTTTTATTTTTTTATTTATTTTTTATAAACTTTCTCGTTTTTGAGTGTAAAAGAATCTATTTCAAGAAAGTGGTAGGCGACCAATCTCTCGTCATTTCTTCTTTTGGGTCGTTAACAAAATGATAAATTTTTTGTTTACATATGGTTTTAAATAATGATGTAACTTGATATGATATATTAGATTGTAAATTAGATTTAACGTAACATTTTAACCACGTCGTCAACGTGTAAACTTATTTGATAGATTATTTCAAATATTTTAAATAAATCTTATCTTTTATAGTTTCCTTCCAATGTATTTTTTGTTAGTCCCACATTGAAAAGACAATCAAACTTTTAGTGGTTTATAAGTGAATGAGTTTCATGATATATAAAATAGAATATAAGGATAGACACATAGTGTTTGTGTCACCTAGACCCATGGGTTAGTGGTGGAACCACATTGTCCTTAGAGAGGGCCATGGCCCCCCCAAAATTTTGTGGAAACATAAATTACTTTCCTATATTTTATACATTATTCTATAAATATAGAAAATCCCCGTGAAAAAATTTTATAATTTCCATATGATTATGATCTTTAAAATTTTAATATACCTAGAAATGTCTCTCTCTAATTTTTTATTTGGTCCCAAATTTTTGTTTCATTTATATATATTCTCTACTTTCAAGGATGTAGTTTCTCTAGAATTAAAATTAAAAGTTTAGGAGAAATAATAAATTGATTAATATGGACTTCAAAATTTTTTGTTATACAATATTGAGTTTCTTAATATGGAATCTAAAGTGAAGATACAAGAAATATTATTAAAGGTTGATGATTTATGAGAAAAATAATTTATAGTTATATAGTTATGATTTTTCAATCTCTCTCTCTTTTTTTTAATTTATTTACATAAGAGAAATGATATTTGTAATCCTATGATGAAAAATAGTTTGTAGTTATATAGTTATGATTTTTCAATCTTTTTTTTCTTTAAATAAGAGAAATAATGTTTGTAATAATAGGATGTGCAAGTCTCACCCACTTCCTTTGAAAAAAAAAAAAAAAAACAAATCTAGAACTTACATAAAAAAATTATTTTTTAATGGTGGAGTCCACCTCTTTTTTTTTTTTTTCCAAATGAAGTGTGTAGAGCTTGCATATTCTAAGACTGTATTTAGTATTATTCTTTATATAAATGTGTCACATATATAGTAGAAAAGTTGGCCCTCTCGATACAATTGCTGGTTCCGCCACTGGCTTGGCATTACATTAATCTCAAGGAGTGCTCAAAAGTTCATAATTGCAAGGACCTACTTGTCATTATGAGTAAGAAAAAATACTTGAGTAACATTACCGGTGCTAATATCACAAAGACTTGCACTGGAAACCTTTTAAATGAATGTATCAGTCAATAAAGTTCTTAATGCTCTTACACATTCAGATTTTAATGCCTCCACTAACTATACATACCAGCAGATTCTAAAGAGAGTGTATTTATATGAGTTACTCTGAATTGCTTCAAGATTATAATGCCCAATCTCAAATTTGGGAGCAATGAATCTTTGCGTTAAAAATAAAGCGCAACTTTCATGATTACCTATAAGATTCTTAGAGAAAAAATAGTGGTTTAGCCCTATATGATAGTTGATCTCTTCGACTTCTGTAAAAATTGTAGTGCATGCATCCCACACACAATTACAATTTCACTCAATACCTTTTAGAGGATTTTACAACAATGATAGTCTAAAGTTATCTGACATTAACAAGGATCGTCATTTGTTTTCAATTATTGTTCATGGAGGAGATTAATGTGCCATTTAGGTTGCATACCCAATCTCTAGACTTTTTTATTGGTTATATCAGAAGTTACCATCCTATGAGCATTTAATTACACACAAATCTAAGAAATTTGCCACGACAATCTAAGTCAACAAAAATAATTAACACATATTGCAAGATCTAAAATTCGTCAAGCTTCATGATCGTCTCTAATGCTTAATTATTAATTTCTAACTTAGTTTTGTGTAAGTTTATATCGTATATGAGATTAATTCCAAATCTATCTCCAATCAGGACAAGCAATCTATCAAGTTAATTAGTCACATGAAAAAAATAATTTCTTCCTACATCAAAGAAATCTGTTTGAGCCAATAAAAAACATGGATTGTACATACTCAGGCTACTTGATTATGTATTTTATTGTGTTATAAAAAAAATTGAAGTTAAATTCCTAGAATTAGCCCAACAAATTCAAGTGATAAAATAAGCTCACACATTTACATGTAATTACAAGGCATGTACAAAAATTTTCATATTTCAAAATAATAAGATAGGAAATTTTTAGCAGAAAATCAAATGTCTAATAATTGTGACAAAAATAATCTCATAATATCATTTCATTTATATATGGGTAATGATACACTTACCACCCTTTTACCACTATTTTACCACTTGTAATGTATTTATTTTTTTATCATTTTCTTTTAAGTATTTTTTTAACATCCTTAGCCATTAAGAAAAAATTTTAAAAATATATAATTTTAGTAATAGTCACTTGCTTAATCATTAAGTAAAAAAAAAAACATTAAAAAAATTAAAAAATTGAAAAAAGTGGTAAAATGGTGGTAAAATAGTGGTAAACCTATCATTATTCTTTATTATATTCCATAATCACATGCAAACAAAATATTTGGCATGATGACTTGTTGAATTAAAATGGAACATAAAAAGTTCAGCGCACACATTAACAATAAGCTCGAGCCCAATGGTTGAGCTAATTGATATGGTGCATGAGTTCTTGGGTTCAAAATGGCCTTATTGTTGGGCTACAATAAAACAGTTTTACCCCTAATGACCCAAAACATAACACAAAACTAGAATGGGTCGCGTCCCTAGCACACTAGATTGCAACCCTTTTGCCCAAGCGTGCACACGGAAAGCACCATAGAATTGTTTTCTCTAATGACCAAAACAGAACATAAAACTTGGATGGGTTGCAACCCTTGGCCCGAGCATGCACACGGAGAAGTCGTGGGCTACGCACGGATCATTGGCCTTATTGTTGGGCTATAGTAAAAACAGTTTTACCCCTAATGACCCACAACATAAAAGAAAATTTGGATGGGTTGCACACTAGACTGCAACCCTTTGGCCCAAGCAGGCACACGGAGAGAGGTCTTGGGCTATGCATGGATCATTGGCCTTATTGTCGAGCCACGGTAAAAATGTTCCAACCTTTAAAAAAAACGTAAGAGTCAGTTTTTTTATTTTTTTCACATAGCATACTGGATCAAAAGAAAGCCCGCTGGCTGCCCTCCTGGACGCCCAGCTCACTAGTCACTATCCTTAAGTCTAGTTTGCCTCAATGTAGATGTTGGGGGACCCTTTTTTTAAAAATAAAAATGATAAGGGCCACTTTAAAAAATTTAAAAATTGGCCACACCCATACAAGCCCAAATATAAACCAAACTCAAAACCCAATTCCATCACAAAAAGAAACACACTGTTCATCTTCCTCAACCAATCAGTTGTTGTACATGTAACACAGAGCAGATAAATAATAATTATATGTAATTGCCGCTGTGACATCCCCAACTTTCACATACGGATACGTAGAAATCGAGACGTCGGGATAATGACAACATGGATCACGCATCCTATCTCTTGTGCCAGTGTGTATACAAATGAAAAGTATACAACAAAAAGAATGCAACAGATAGTTAATGTCAGTCAACTAAGTATTAGAATTGTTTAAAATATACTTTCAATTAAACACAAACGTAAAAAAATATTACAAATTTTCAGTAACATCATAAAACCAAAATACATAATTTAACGATAGGGAAATAATTTCCAATAAATAAGTAAGAGCACCAAATCAGTCCTCCGGTAGAGCCGCCTCCTCAGACTTAGTCTTCACACCTGCAACAAAATCTACGGTACCAAGAGACGGTATTGCAGATAAGTAATAAAGCAAACAAATCTTGAGATAAAAAAATATATTCATGCAATAACAAAATGTATGAATATGATGTCATATGCATGAGACCCAAAAATCATCATTTTTTTGAAAAGAATAATCTTCCACGCATGCCAAAAATTTCATTTGGCCCAGAAATTGAATCCATTAAAACAGTCCTGCCATTTTTCCAAAAAATGGCCCAACATAAAAATCATAATTTTCCTAGAAAATGGTTCGCATAAATCCACTTTATCAAATCCTGCCATTTTTTTAGAAAATGACCCATTATCCAATTATCAAAACTAATTATCCAATTTTACCGTATGTACCATGACCTCCCCTAAGGATCATCTGCACACCCTGGCTCTTAATGTCACACTGCAGGTAACGACCACACATGTGACATCATGACGAGTGATACCCAGTTCCGTGCCCAGCGCGTACCATGACCAAGTATCCTCCAGTCAAGAGGCCATGGAGTCGGCATGATAATGTTACCGTATCATCCGATCCCGTTGTCACCCAGCAACAACTCAGGGGACGTCACTCAGTATACTGCACTCATGAGTGACCAGAAGAATTCTACCGATATAATACCTCATCTCAGCTTGGAGTGGTGATATACACGCACTCAAGAATCCACTTACACATGAAAATTCAGTTTTTCATTCATACCCATGAACATGTATGTACTATGCGAAAATCCAGTTTTCATTTTACAAATATGATCATGCGTGCACCACACAATGCATGTGACAAGCCACAAAAATATATCTAGCAAAACCCAACATCATCCAAACAAACAAATAACTTTGTTCTCCATTTCAACTGACCCCCAAACTCCTCGGATTGAGTTCGGCATAATAAACCAATCCACAAAAATATTTTTTAAAGCACAAATATATTTAAATCACAAGAGTTGTTCGGAAACATACTTACAGTGTTATAAAATATTTTTTGAAGGATCATTGAGTTGCAAAAGGTGGCGGAAAGTCAACGTCACAGTGCAAAATGCACTGTGGCCATGGGTCACAAAATATTTAAATTTGAATGGGGACAAACGAAGACTAGGGAAAGTTAGGGTGGGACCTATGGGTGTTAGTGAAACTAATGAAAGTGGTGGTTGGCCGTGGGTGGAGGCACAAACGGCGGTTGAAAGCCAAAAAGGCTAAAATGGAAAGTGAGATGGTTGGGCTTCATTGGTGACGGATCAGGGCTGAGGATAGGTGGGTTAAGTAGCTAGAAGGTTCGTGGTGAAGAGTTGGTGGCCTACGGCGGCGCGGGGAGGCTAAGACCGTGCAGCATGATAGGCTTCGTGGGAGTAAATGGCTGGGAACTAGGGCTCTTTGGGCTTCGTGGAGTATGTTGGTTGGCGGGAGGGCAAGCTGTGGTGGTAGTGGTGGTGGTGGTGGCGCTGGACGATGGTGCTGTGAATTTATAGCCCATTTGGGCTCTACACGACTAGGAGAGAGAGGGTGGGGCATGGGGGATGGTGGCCGGGGTGGTTGAACTCGCCGAAGGGTGAGGAAGGTCGTGGATAGAGCGATGACGCCGGACGATGGTGCACGGCGGCACCAATGGTAGTGAAAGAGAGACGCATGGGAGGGAAGAGAGAGGGGGAGCTGGGTCACGCACGACTGGGAAAAAAAAGAGGGGAAAAAGAAAAGGGGAGAAGGAAAAAGAAAACGAAAAAGAAAAGGGAAAAAAAGAAAAGAGAAAAAGAAAAAGGAATGGAAAGAAATGTGATCCAGTATTTTCAATCTAGGTCTCAAAACGGATCCAACGAAATAGATTTTAAAACATCAAATTTAAATAAAATAATTTAAGCTCAGTAACCTAGTAAAATAAAATAGTAAAATCCAGCAATTACTATCTTTCCACAATAAACTGTGCTAACCTCAATTGACTCCTATGCTATAACCTCAAAACCTTCATTGTATACTACACCTTGGTAACCTAATAACCATTTCTCAAGTTAATCATCAATAAGCATAATTTACACAACCAAAATATTACTCTTCAATTACAAGTACCTTCTCAAAATTTTGAGTCACTACTAATTTCTCAAAATCAGTACAAAATTTGAACATCTAATTATTTCCAAGAATCACATTTTTGTGCGCAATCTAATAACCAGCCAAAATGCTAAAAGACTATATCCTCATAAATTAATATCATTGAGTACAAGCTAGCTCAACACCTATAAACAAGAAAACCTTTACCATATTTTGGTAGAAATCATCTGTCTCCCAAAATTATGAATTATCACTCATACTCCTCAATTAACTCTCGCTGCCTTAATCGAAATCAATATTCCACAAAATACATCGATAATCATAGACAGAAATCAATACCAATTGACCTCAACATCCCCAAATGAAAACAAGTATTGTCATCTCAAAATGAAGTTGCCACATCTAAGTTAAGGAACATAACTTAAAAGGCTCGAATCCATTTCGACCAACTAACAAGAGCGCCTATAAACTTCTACCCGACAACCTATACTTAAAAGCTCATCACCTAAATTTTAAATACCATCTAATTTAACAGTGACTAAAGTCGCTAAACTCAATACGAACCACCATTTGAATTTACCAAAAAATTATTGAAACATTCCTGGTAACTCTCCCACCTGCTCCTACTCTCATAAGGTCTAGTATTAGCATGACTAGTTCCTCAATAGTATGTCGCAATTAAACCTTAAAGCAAGACATGCCGTTCCAATCTCTAATCCATCGTAACTATTACACAACACTCTTGGATTCTAGTGCTTTATGACCTCACATATCTACTTATGCTAACCACCGTTGATGCCTAAGTTTCAACTTCCAAGATTTTATCACACACCATATATGGCAACCCTACAATATCTTTTCAAATTAAATAACAATGTTCATAATTCTTCCAACTGAATGCTCGATCTCCAAAGTATAGCCTCCAGAAATTTAAATTCCTATACGACCTCAATTCACGACTAATTCCTGAAGGTAATCACATCAATCATTGCCTACCATCATTTTATTGGGTAACCCGCTTCGACTGTACACTCCAATCGACTCACCCAAAAATCAAAGTCAAGATCTCTTGAATTCAATACTATTGCATCGAATCCATTTCAATTCCTACCAAAACCACTTCTTCCAAGTAAAAAAAAAAAAATGGAACAAGGACCTATACTCTCCAAATCCATACACACTCACCACCACTACGAATCGATTTCATCTACCCTTGGATGCTGATTTGGTGGTGTTTAAGCTGTTGGGTTTTGATATTATCCTCGGGATGGATTGGCTATACCAATATTCTGCTAGTATTAATTGCAGAAGTCAGGTCATTAGCTTCCAGTTTCTAGATGGTGATTGTCTGGAATTTGCGAGGAGTAAGCTGAAAGAAAAGCCGGTAATTATATCGGCAATTCAAGCAAGAAGAGAGATTGCATGGGGAGCGGATGCATTCTTGGTTCAAATGGTGTCTACGCCGTCTGAGAAGAAGTCTTTGGTAGACATTCCAGTTGTGAAAAAATTCTCCGATGTGTTTGTGGATGACTTGCCTGGACTACCTCCTGTTCGAGAAATGGAGTTTGTTATAGACTTGGAACCTAGAACGGCTCTTGTACATAAAGCTCCTTATCGCATGGCACCGGCTGAATTAAAAGAGTTGAAGACTCAGTTGCAAGAGCTGGTAGATAAGGGATTTATTCAGCCTAGTACTTCGCCGTGGGGTGCGCCAGTGCTGTTCGTTAAAAAGAAAGATGGAACCCTCCGTATGTGCATTGATTATCAGGAATTAAATAAGGTGACCATCAAAAATAAATATCCTCTCCCACGGATCGATGATTTATTTGATCAGCTTCAAGGAGCAGCGGTGTTCTCGAAAATTGATTTGAGGTCGGGATACTACCAGTTGAGGATCAGAGACAAGGATGTGCCCAAAACTACTTTCAAGTCGAGATATGGACATTATGAACTTAAGGTGATGCCGTTTGGATTAGCCAATGCCCCTGCTGCTTTCATGGAGTTTCTTGGGGCTTTCCGGATATTACCGAAGATTTGTGGAGGGTTTTGCTCGCCTATCCGGACCTCTCATAGCTTTGACTCGGAAGAATGCAGAATTTGTTTGGTCAAATAAGTGTGAGAGAAACTTCCAAGAATTAAAGAACAGGTTGACGACGGCACCAGTGTTAGCGCTTCTCGAACCGCATAAGCCATTCGCAGTCTTCAGCGATGCGTCTAAATTTGGATTAGGTTGTGTCCTTATGTAGGAAGGATGGGTTGTTGCCTATGCATCCCGTCAGCTAAAGGACCATGAGAAGAATTATCCGACGCACGATTTGGAATTGGCTGCGATTGTTTTTGCTCTCAAGATCTGGTGACACTTTTTGTATGGGGAAGCTTGTGAAGTGTACACTGATTACAAAAGCTTGAAGCACTAGTTTTCCCAGAAAAATCTGAACATGAGGCAGAGGCAATGACTAGAGCTAATCAGTGACTACCAGTGCGAGATCAAGCATCATCCGGGGAAAGCTAACATAGTTGCTGATGCTTTGAGCCGAAAATTGCACTTAGAAGATGAAGTCGAGCCGTCAGAATTGGATTCTTTGCTTTGTGGGATGAGAAGGCTCCTTATTGAAAGTTCACAGCAAGAAGAGATTCTATCTTCAGTTCTTGACATTCAGGTAACTGATTTTGACGAATTGAAGACTCTTCAAAGGAAGGATCTGAAGCTGCTGGATATCAGGAAAGGAGTCAGAAAATCTCGAGGGCTGCTGCACTATAGTATGGATAAAGATGGAATACTTCGGTTCCGAGATCGAAGAGTGGTCCCCAAAGATTCATAATTCAAGGAGCGGATCATGGCAGAAGCTCACTCGGCCCCTTATTCAGTGCATCCCGACAATACGAAGATGTACTGGGACCTGAAGAAAAATTATTGGTGGGATGGAATGAAGAGGGATATTGTCTTGTATGTTGAGAAATGCCACACATGCCGTCAACTCAAGGCCGAGCATCAAAGACCCGCTGGTATGCTCCAACCCCTCCCTATTCCTGAGTGGAAGTAGGATGACATCACGATGGATTTTGTAGTGGGCTTGCTGAGAATGCCTAGTGGGAAAAATTCTGTTTGGGTGATTGTTGACCAGTTAACAAAGAGTGCTCATTTCTTGCCTGTTAATAACACCGATTCCTTGGGTAAGTTGACCCGCTTGTATGTCAAGGAGATAGTGCGGTTGCACGACATACCGAAGAGTATAGTGTCGGATCGAGACCCAAGGTTCACGTCTAAGTTCTGGAAGAGTTTGCAGGCAGCATTGGGTACTAAGTTGAAGTTCAGTACTGCATATCACTCGCAGACAGACGGCCAATCAGAGCACACCATTCAGACCCTTGAAGACATGTTACGAGCATGTGTCATGGAATTTCAAGGGAGTTGGGAAAACCATTTACCGCTCATAGAGTTTGCGTATAATAACAGCTTCCATGCGACCATTCAGATGGCTCCCTATGAAACTCTTTATGGGAGGAAGTGCAGATCGCCCTTGTGTTGGTGAAGTCGGGGAAAGTAAGATAATTGGACCCGAAATAATTCAAGAGATGCAAAACCAAGTTCGGATCATCAGGGATAAAATGGCGGCAGCTCAGAGTCGCCAAAAAAGCTACGCTAATACTAGGAGGAGAGAGTTATCTTTTGAAGAAGGTGATTGGGTTTATCTCAAAGTCTCTCCCATGAGAGGAGTCAAGCGTTTTGGTAAGAAGAGTGTAAAGGCAAAAAGTTGGCTAGGATTAGATGAGTAAATGATAAGGCTTATCTTATCATAGTATTTATTTTGTTGGATGAATGTAAAAATAATTATTGATTTATATCTAAACAATGTTGAGTCTATCTATAAATGTTAGGAGTTGTTTAGATAAGTCCCTGAAGTCAAAATCGAGTTCTGGTAGCATTACACTTATCCAGAAGAAATCTGAATAGAGTTTAGTCTATATCAGAAGAAGTTATCATGAAATGTTAGCAGTCTGTCGGGACGCATTTTCACGTCTGTTGCTAACCGTCAGCAGAGTCCTACTGCAACTAGAACTCTTTTAAGATCTTCTATTTAAAGGGACTCGGTTTTCTATCTCTTGAAGGACTTCAAGCCACGAATTTTACAGAGGAGATTCTGTGTGTTTATGAGAGAAAATTCACTTGAGAATTTTCATGAGATTTTTCATATCTTCTTAAGTGTGATCGTGCTTTGAGTGCGAAGCAATATCGATTGAGTTTCAGCCTTTGGAGTTCTAGAAGGGAGGTTAACATTTGAAAATCGCCAGAGGTTCTGGCTGCTACTGTGGTAGAAGACAAACGGGTCGTTTGTCTAGGCAAGTAAGAGAGTCGAATTACAAAGGTTTTATAATTGATTATTACTTGTAATTGTTCTTCAAATAATAAGATTGACTTTCCTGGGTTTGGCTGCCCCGTACGGTTTTACCTTTAAAGAGTTCTTTAAAGGGTTTCCCTTCGTAACCAATCGTTGTGTCTTGCAAGTTTGATTATTTATTTTAAAGTATTTGATTCATTTCATAATCTTGATAATTGAGATCTAACTTATTTGTTCAAGGAAATTGGTAGACAATTTCGTGGTTTTACAGGGGTACATTGGGAATTTCAATTGGCATCAGAGCGTGGTTCACTCTTTCGAGTGTGATTCGTGCCCCTGCAATATGTCATTATTGACTGCCCCACCGCACTTCAATAGTGAAAATTATGCATATTGGAAAGTACGCATGCGAGCCTTTCTCAAATCATTGGATGAGCGAGTGTGGAATGCGGTTGTACGACGTTGGATCAGACAAGAAACAAATATTGATGATTGGACGAAAGAAGAAATCACCAACTGTAATTGGAATAGCAAGGGGCTGAATGCTATATTCATGGTTGTATCTCCAGAAGAATTTAAAAGAATCTCCATGTGTGAGATTGTTAAAGAGGCATGAGATATCCTGGAGGTTACACATGAAGGAACAAAAATTGTGAAGAACTCAAAATTACAATTGTTAATTTCTAAATTTGAGGAGATTAAAATGCTGGAAGAGGAAAGTTTTGATGATTTTTATTCTAAACTAAATGATATTGTGAATTCCAGGTTTAATCTTGGAGAAAATGTGGAAGATTCAAGAGTTGTAAGGAAGATTCTAAGGTCTTTACCTGAAAGATTTCGACCCAAAGTTACTGCAATTGAAAAAAGTAAAGATCTGGATACAATAAAGGTAGAAGAACTGGTAGGTTCTTTGCAAACATATAAATTTTCACTTCCTCAAACAAGAAAAGGTAAGTCCATTGCTTTAAAGACTATAAAAGAAAATTATAAAAATATTTCTGATGAAGAAAGTCTGAATGATGAAGAGATTGCTTTACTTGCTAGAAAATTCAGAAAGTTCATGTTTAATAAAGAGAATGGTAAACAAAAACAAGGAAAAAATGTTTTTGCTAAGAAAAATGAATCTGAAAATTGGAAAAAAGAAAAAATTGAGAAAAAGGATAAAGTTCAGTGTCATGAATGTTCTGGGTATGGTCATATAAGAGTTGAATGTCCAAACTTCAAGAAAAACAAAGAGAAAGCATTGAATGTCATACTTAGTGATATTTCAGATTCTGAAAGTACAAACTCATCTTCTGATGATGAAAAATCTTTTATGGCTTTCTCTACTATTGTGAATGATTTTCCTGATATTATACTGACAAAATCTGAAAGTAGTTGTGAGTACAGTGATTCAAATGTATCAATTGTTGAGGCTGATCAAGAACTGAGTTTACAGGAGGCTTATAATGATATGTGTGAAGAAGTGATCAAATTAAAGAAACTCAACAAGAAGTTGTATAAGAAGTTCACTGATATGGAAAGTGAGAAAAACAACATGTCTGAAGCTTTAAAAGTCTCTGAGAGTGAAATAGCCAAATTAAAAAATCAAAATATTGCACTAGAAAAGGAATTGGAAAAGGTTGAAGAAAAAACAGCAACACAAAAATTAGAAGAAATGTTTAGTTTTCAAAAACTAAATAGTGACAGAACTGGTCTAGGGTACATGACTTCTAAAGGAAAAGAAAAATTTGCCTCATCATCCGCTGCTACAACTTCCAAAGGTATTGTTTTTGTTAAAGGAAGTCAAGGTAAGAGTTTTCAAAATCATGCTGAACTTAAGCCAATTTATTCAAAAAATCTGCATGATAAATTTGTCCCTACATGTCATAAGTGTGGAGTAATAGGTCATATACGACCACATTGTTTTAACACGAATCAAGTGCAGAAATTTGAAGGAAAAAGAAAAGAGAAGAGCCTACAGACTCAAGTTGATGGCATGAGTCAACAAATCAATCTCATAAATCTTAAGCTTGGGGAACTAGTAGATATTTGCCTTCAAAACAAAGAAAAATACAAGTCAATACTCAAGACAAAATGGGTCAGAAATAAAGATGCAGTATGTCTTGTTGCTCACCCAGCACTGAAACCAAAGGAAGATTGTCTGTAGTACCTGGACAGCGGCTGTTCTAGGCACATGTCTGGAGACAAAAACTTATTCAAGAAAATTGAAACATCTCATGGAGGCACCATGACCTTTGGAGATGGGAGCAAGGCTGTCATAGAAGGGAAAGAGAGTATTGAAATACCAGGACTACCCGTGTTGCATGATGTTTTATTTGTTAATGGTTTGAAAGCTAATTTACTTAGCATTAGTCAGTTTTGTGACAATAATTTTTCTGTGCAGTTTTCAAAAGATGCGTGCAACCTATATGATAAAGGTGGAGAATGGGTCTTAAAAGGTACTAGAACTTCAGACAATTGTTATGGAATTTCTCCAAAACCATTGGAGAAATGTCATAGAGTCACACTTGATGAAGCTGAATTATGGCATCAACGCCTTGGGCATATTAATTTTAAAAATTTGTCAAAAATCTCAAAAAGAAAAATTATTGATGGACTGCCCAAGGTAATAAAAGTGAAGAAAATAGTGTGTGGAGCATGCCAAGAAGGAAAGCAAACTAGAGCTCAACACAAGAAGATTTCTCATATTCTTACCTCTCGGCCTCTTGAGCTCTTGCATATGGATTTGATGGGTCCAACACAAACTGAGAGTCTTGGAGGAAAGAAGTATATCATGGTGATTGTAGATGATTTTTCAAGGTTCACATGGATAATGCTCTTAAGAGAAAAATCTAAAGCTTTTGATCTTGCCAAAAAGCTATTCAAGAAACTACAAATAGAGAAGGAAGTTTCTATCTTTAGAATACACAGTGATCATGGTCGAGAATTTGAGAATACTAATTTTACTTCTTTTTGTGATGAACAGGGAATACACCAAGAATTTTTTGCACCTATCACTCCACAATAAAATGGAGTGGTGGAAAGGAAAAATAGAGCAATTCAGGAAATGGCACAAACAATGTTAAGCAACAAGAAGATGGCTTTATATTTTTGGGGAGAAGCTGTGAATACAGCAAATCATATCTTGAATCGAGTGGTTCTAAGACCTGGCACCAATCAAACACCTTACGGTTTGTGGAAAAATAAAAGGCCTACGGTAAAGTATTTCAGGATTTTTGGTAGCAAGTGTTATATTCTGAAAGACAGAGAAAACAATCATAAATTTGAAAGAAAAAGTGATGAGGGATTGTTTCTTAGCTATTCCTCCAATAGTAAGGCTTAAAGAGTTTACAACTTACGTACACAATCTATTATGGAATCAATTAACGTAGTTGTGGATGACATTTCAGTAGAAACTACCATGAAGGAACTTGAGAATATGAAGGAACTGGAGAATATGAAGGAACTGGGGCAGACCAGTGGAGAAGACTCACAAGTGCAAAATGAGGAAGATAATATAGAGGAAACATCACAAAATCCACAAATCAAAGAACCTTCTTCAAGAATCACTCAAAATCATCCTAAAGAAAACATTCTCGGTGAGCTAGATGGAGGTATGAGGCTTAGAAGAAGAGTACTAAATCAGATTTCTTTTGTGTGTTATTTGTCACAGGTTGAACCCAAGAAAGTCGAGGAAGCACTAAATGATGAAAGTTGGGTCAACGCCATGCATGAAGAACTCCATCAATTTACTAGAAATGATGTATGGGAGTTAGTTCCTAAACCAGAAAATTATAACATAATTGGGACTAAGTGGATCTTTAAGAACAAATCCGATGAGCATGGTACTATTGTGAGAAATAAAGCAAGGCTGGTTGCACAAGGTTACACACAAGTAGAAGGGATTGATTTTGATGAAACATTTGCTCCTGTGGCCCGGCTAGAATCTATTCGCATTCTACTAGCACTTGCCTGTCATCTAGACTTCAAATTATATCAAATGGATGTCAAGAGTGCCTTCCTAAATGGAGTGTTACAAGAATAGGTATATGTCAACCAACCAAAAGGATTTGTTAATCATCTCTACCCTGAATATGTCTACAGGTTGAAGAAGGCGTTGTATGGACTAAAACAAGCACCTCGAGCTTGGTATAAAAGGTTAACTGCCTACTTACTTGATCATGACTTTGTTAGAGGACAAGCTAATAGGACTTTATTCATAAGAAGATCAGGAAAACAACTCTTAATTGCTCAAATATATGTTGATGATCTTGTTTTTGGAGCAACACTTGAATCTCCTGCTTATAACTTTGCAAATGAAATGAAATCTGAAATTGAGATGAGTATGATTGGTGAGTTAAATTTCTTCTTGGGTATTCAAGTAAAACAATGTAAAGAAGGAATATTTATTTCACAATCTAAATATGCAAGAGATCTTGTAAAAAAATTTGGAATGGAAAGAAAAAGCAATGCTCGGACTCCCATGAGCACTTCAGTGAAAATCAGCAATGACTCCACAGGTAAAAATATTGATCCCACTCTTTATAGAAGCATGATAGGAAGTCTTTTATATATTACAGCAAGTAGACCTGATATAGCTTTCAGTGTTGGTGTATGTGCTAGATTTCAAGCTAATCCTAAAGAATCCCATCTTACTGCAGTAAAAAGAATCATAAAATACCTTAATGCCACTGTTGATTATAGGATATGGTACTCAAAAGACACTAATATTACACTTGTTGGCTATTCGGATGCTGATTGGGCTGGGCATGCTGATGATAGGAAGAGTACTACGGGTGGGTGTTTTTATATAGGTGGAAATCTTGTAGCTTGGATGAGTAAAAATCAAAATTCTATTTCTTTATCTACTGCTGAAGCTGAATACATAGCTGCAGGGAGTTGTTGTACTCAGCTATTATGGATGAAAAAAATGCTTGATGATTATGGTTTTTCTCAAGACACTATGACAATATATTGTGATAATTCAAGTGCTATAAATATTTCCAAAAATCCTGTCCAGCATTCTTGAACCAAGCACATTGATATTAGACATCATTTTATAAGAGAGTTGGTTGAGTCTAAAATAATATCCTTGGAACATGTGCCTACTGAACATCAACCTGCTGACTTGTTTACTAAACCTTTGGATGGACTTAGATTTGAGTTTTTACGAAAAGCCATTGGTATATGTGATCCCAAGTGAGAGGTTTTCTATCATACTAGTTTTAGGATATTTTCTTCCAGTTTTTTTTCTTTCTTCTTTAACAGCATGAATGTTTCAGTTTTTTTTTTTAAAATAAAAAAAATAAAAAAAAATTATAAAAACAAAATTGGGTTGTATATTTTCTTTAAGGTACATGTCTGTTACATCACAGTTTGAGCATGTATGGAATTGCTTTAAAAAATTTTCTGATCTTATGTACTACTCCTCTTTGTGCAGTTCTCTTTAAGTATACTAACCCTATAGGTCTTTTTGGCAAAGTTCATCTATAATGCACTGTGAGGAACCTATATGTAAGCATCCTATAATTAATATGTTTTTTTAAGGTGCTCATCAAAGAGGGAGTTCATTCCTTGAATTAACTAATACTAGTTGAACCTAGTACTTCTTTAAAGAGCTCTCTTCTTGCCAAACACAAAGAGTGATCCATATAGAAAAAATCGGTGTCTATTCATTGCGGAAAAAGACAAACACCCTACACGGATCTATCACCTTAAGTTCTTACAGAAAAAATCGTTACTCCAATCATTATGGAAAAAGATGAGCGACCAACATGAACAAAGGAGGTGTACAGACTAGTGTTTGGAGGAGATGCTTATGTATCTAGGCTCTAACATAAAGTTTGACTTTTAAGGTCAAGAAACAAACTCTTGAGAGCATCTTTATAAAAAAAAAATTACCCTTCTTTGAACAAAGGTATCAAAAATATAAAACAAAAGAAAGCAACAAAAAAAAAGGGGGGGGGGGGGGGAAGCTCATAACATGCTATGATATAAGTATGCTCACTCACACACTCACATGAACTTTGGCATTACTGATTCTATGAGGAGTGAATATCCAAAAAGGGACTGTTGCAAACATTAGTGTGCTAAGGATTATTGAATTTTTTTTTTTTTTTTTGACTTGATTAAACTAAGGTGTTTTTAGGCATGTTATCTTTTTTCTTATATATTAAACTAAAAAAAAAAAAAAAACAAATCCTTTAAAAAAAAAAAAAACAAAATAGTTTGTTTGTCGGTTTCTTTGTTCTGTTGTTCCTTTTTATTTATTATTAAAAAAAAAGGGTTACCAGTGTGTTGCATACATCTATCGGGTCTTTTATGTCTAAGTGTAGAAGTCCTAATAGGACTCTTTGGTCCAGCACGTGCACGCGCGGGGGGGGGGGGGGGGGGGTACCTCTTGGCCTTTGTCCCCTACACTCAGCCCGATCCTCATAAGCATCCCCTTACCCATCTTCACGGCAGCTTGCTTCCTTCCCCCAATCCTCCATACACGGTGCTCTTTTCACTCTCATTCTTCCTCATTCCATCTTCAAGGTAAGTATTCTCGGCTCCTCTGTTTTGTTTTATTTTTTGAGAATCCTAAGTTTCGGTATGTTGATCTCTACATTTTTTTTAGAAGGGTTTTATTTTTTTTGAATCTTGGTTGTTTGGTTGAGCTGCACTACTCGGAAATGGGTTGGTTGTATTGATTCTTCCCATTATATACATGTATTGAGGACAAAGCTCCATTGCACACGGATTCTCTGTTTTTATTCTCCACGGGTGCACACCAAGTGTTTTTGTTTTTTCCTGACTCATCTCTATTTTGTTTTGGGCAATTGTTAGGACGGCTCTTTCTTATCTATACATAGTAAGGTTTTATGCACATATTGTTTTTGGGTTGTTATCGACTTTCAAGCTTATAAAAAAACAAAAAAACAAAAACCCAAACCAACCTTTGATATCATGTTTTTTTTTTCTATTCTTATCCTCTAAAAAGTTTGAAAATTTCTTTTCTAAACTTGATTCTTGTACTGATTCAGATGAGATTCAAAGAACGGGCCAAACGCAAAAAGATCACTACTCCGGCACCATCCGAGCACTCTTCAAGTGAGGATGTTCCTTCACTTGAACCAATGCAATTAGGCGACACTTCCGCCCCTCCTCCATCTCCATCACCATCTGTGCCTGTGCCCACAGAAGCACCTACTGATCGCTTCACCTCCATTGAAGCCGAGAATGCCTATAGAAATACCTTTTCCAAGAGACCCGTCTTGGGTGAACGGGAGATAAGCATCCATGACTTTCCTTCGGATGACTTCCAAATTATCCGCCATATATTCATTGAAAGAGGATGGGAGAAGCTCACTCATGCCCTTCCTACACCTTGTGTTGAGGTGGTCCGGGAATTTTATTCCAATATAGCCCACTTCAATTTAGATGATCATAGCATCATCTCTACTGTTCGCGGGATTCAGATTGAGGTATCTCCTGCTATTCTCCGCAATCTATTTACTCTTCCTGAGGTGGAATCCCCTCTATACCCATATAAGGGCATGGGAGCCCCAACCAAGACTGCAATGCGCAATCTGTTTGCTGGTCTCACTGGCCCCAAATGGATTGCCAAAACACACAGACTGCCTCTTCACAATATGCTTCCTCAGTATCGGCTCCTGGCCAAAATAGTCTTGACCAATCTCTGGCCTATTAGTCGTCACACTGAAATTTCTCTAGAAAGAGCTTATTTTATGTATGCTCTTGCTACTGGTGTGTCTATTGATTTTCCACGACATGTCATTGATATTATTCATCGTTCACATGTAGAAAAAGAGTTAAATCTCCCCTTTGGAAGTCTAATTACTAAATTGGCCATGATTGCAAAAGTGCCACTTCGAGCAAATGAACCCACCATGAAGATGTCAGGGCCTATTTCCGCCTTAACCGTGGTTAAATCAGCAGCTGTCATCACCAAGAAGCGCCCCCTCACTACTGAGTTAGCATCCTCTCCACCTGAACCGTCCATTCCCACTTCTCAACTTCTTGAGCAAATCTCTTTGTTATCTCAGAAGATTGATAACTTCACAGCTAAGTGGAAGGCCAGTCAGTCCAAGTTGGAGCAACAATTGGCTGCAGTACGCCCTGATTGTGTACAAGCAAATGATCGACTGGTTCAACTGTCCTTGGATGTCCAACACATTATGGCAAGCGTAGCAGATTCTAACGATGAAATATAGACCTCCATGGCTGATTGTTGACAAAAGGGGGGAGAAAAGTTTGAGGGGGAGTAGCAGCATCAAAGGGGGAGTACCTTGACACAACTGAAAAATTTTGAAAAACTTATCATGTTATTTTTTTTCTGTTGTCCAGTTTAGTTTCTTTTGAGACTGTAATGCAGATACAATTTGGCATGTATTTCGATTAGGCTAACTAACCATTCTGTTTTTATTAAATCACAACTCTTTATAATCTTCTATACTTTTTGTGATTTGATAGTTGACATATTTTCAGGGAATTTACATTCATCAAACTGGTTTCGTCATCAATCCGTCAAAGGGGGAGATTGTAAAGGCAAAAAGTTGGCTAGGATTAGATGAGTAAATGATAAGGCTTATCTTATCATAGTATTTATTTTGTTGGATGAATGTAAAAATAATTATTGATTTATATCTAAACAATGCTGAGTCTATCTAGAAATGTTAGGAGTTGTTTAGATAAGTCTCTGAAGTCAAATCGAGTTCTGGTAGCATTACACTTATCCAGAAGAAATCTAAACAGAGTTTAGTCTATATCAGAAGAAGTTATCACGAAATGTTAGCAGTCTGTCAGGACGCGTTTTCGCGTCTGTTGCTAACCGTCAGCAGAGTCCTACTGCAACTAGAACTATTTTCAGATCTTCTATTTAAAGGGACTCGATTTTGTATCTCTTGAAGGACTTCAAGCCACGAATTTTACAGAGGAGATTCTGTGTGTTTATGAGAGAAAATTCACTTGAGAATTTTAATGGGATTTTTCATATCTTCTTGACTGTGATCGTGCTTTGAGTGCGAAGCAATATCGATTGGGTTTTAGCCTTTGGAGTTCCAGAAGGGAGGTCAACATTTGAAAATCGCCAGAAGTTCTGGCTGCTACTGTGGTAGAAGACAAACGGGTTGTTTGTCTAGGTAAGTAAGAGAGTCGAATTGCAAAGGTTTTGTAATTGATTATTACTTGTAATTGTTCTTCAAATAATAAGATTGACTTTCCTGAGTTTGGCTGCCTCGTAGGGTTTTACCTTTAAAGAGTTCTTTAAAGGGTTTCCCTTCATAACCAATCGTTGCGTCTTGCAAGTTTGATTATTTATTTTAAAGTATTTAATTCATTTCATAATCTTGATAATTGAGATTTAACTTATTTGTTCAAGGAAATTGGTAGACAATTTCGTGGTTTTACAGGGATACATTGGGAATTTCAAAGAGGAAACTGGATCCGAGGTATGTAGACCCTTTTCAGATTCTGGAGAAGGTAGGGTCCGTGGCCTATAGAGTTGCTTTGCCAGAATATTTTGGAGATGTTCATGATGTCTTCCACGTATCATCCTTGAAGAAGAGCTTTGGACAACAAGAGCCACGCTTTGTCGACCCAGAGGGTATTCAGTTGCAACCGGACCTTACTTATGAGGTTGTTCCATCACAGATCATGGATTGGAAGGAGGAACAGTTGAGGTCTAAGATGATACCTTTGGTTAAGGTGGCATGGGGAGATCCGTTAGCTCAAGATTTCTCTTGGGAGCGAGTAGCGGATATGAGGGAGCAATACCCATACTTGTTTGAGTAATGACGGTACGTTTCTTAATCTTGGTCACAGGTGGTTTGTTTTTATGTGGAATTACGTGGCTTGTTTCAAGTTGGTGTTTGATCTTACAAATTTCGAGGACGAAATTTGTTTTTAAGGGGGGAGGATGTGATGACCCACTTTTACGTGTATTTTCACTGAAGGGTTGTTTTTAATTTAATTAATATATTTTTTTATTTATTTTAAATTATTGTGTTTTAAATTGGTTTTTATTTTATTTGATGTTGTCTTTAATTTATTTAGTCTTTTAAGGTTTTTAATCTCGTTTTCGGCGGATCTGTTTTGGTTTCCGGAATCAGGACTGGACCTCATTTCTTCCCTCCATCTTTTCTTTTCTCTTTTTCCTTTTTCTCTTTTTCTCTTTTCTTTCTTTTTTTTTTTCTTTTTATTTTTCTTTCTTTTTCCCTTTCTTCCCGTGCGTTCCCCCCCCCGTGCGTCTTCTCTCTCTCTCTCTCTCTCTCTCTCTCTCTCTCTCTCTCTCCTTCACACCGATCACCCCTAGCACCCAGACCCACCGCCACCGGCCACCGTGTGGCACACCACCACCACCAACCTCTTCCCCTCCCTCTGGTGAACCACCCCACAAATTTTCACCGCCAACGGAGCCGCCTTTTAGCTGAAAAATCATCTTCAAGCCAAACGACTTTTGCTCCGATTTGCCGCCGTCGCTCCACCTCCGGCCACCACCTCTTCACCACTTCATCACCGACTCCTTGCCGTCCTAACCCACCCATTTCCAGCCTCTAACTGTCGCCGGAACAGCTCCCACGAGCTAGCTTTCTGATTTGGGTATTTTGGTCTTCCTCCGCCATTTTCGCCGCCACCCACGGCCAAACTCCACTTCCACTAGCTTCATAAACATCTCTAGACCATTCCCTATCAATCCCGAGCTTTGGTTTGTCCCCGTTCAAAAGTGGATATTTTACAACCCACGGCCACAGTGAAATTTCACTGTTACGTTGCTTTTCTTCCGCCGTTTACAACGCCGCGAGCTTTCTAAAAATACCATATAGCGCTGTAAGTATTTTCCAAACCCTACTTTTAGATTTAAATATATTTTGCTCATTCAATAAATATTTGTTGTTGGTTGGCTGATTCCGGATTGAGTCCGAGGAGTTCGAGAGTCGGATGGATTGAGGACAGAGTGCTTGGTTTTGGTTGTTTGTGATTGCTTGATTATTTGAGCCATGAGGCGTGAGTTGTATATTGTGTATATGTGCATTTTGTTTTATTTGAGAAAATCCCGTTTTATTGGCGTAAATGTTTTTGGGTGCGTGTGTCTCACAAGCCCAAGGCGGGATGAGTTATTATCTCGGTGGAGCTCCTTTGGTCACTCGGGAGTGGATAAAACTGAGTGATATCCCCTGAATTGTCGCAGGGCGACGACCAGATCGCACAATACAGTAACGCTGTCGTGTCGACTCCGTGGTCCCTAGAGTGGCGGGGACTAGAGGATAGCCTGGCCAGGTATGCGCGAGGCGCGAGTCTAGGCATCGCTCGTTTAGATGTCACACGCATAGTCGTTACCTGCGGTGTGGCACAAAGCCAGGGTGTGCAGATGATCCCTAGGGGAGATCATGGTGCATGCATAATCGGATTGTTTTCATGGTTTTCGGATGCGGGCCACTTTCTGGGAAAATGACGAGATTTGGTTTCGAGGCTTTTGATCTATTTTCTGGGAAAATAGTGGTTTGGGCCATTATCTGGGATAATGGCGAGGATGTACTGAGACTTTTGATCTATTTTCGGGAAAAATGGTGGTTTGGGCCATTATCTGGGATAATGGCGAGACTTGGTTTTAAGGATATGTTTTTGTGGGCCAAATGGGTTTTTGGCATGCGTGGAAAAATATGGTTTTATGAGACGTGTGCGTTGGTTTTCCTTTCGTGCATATTGTTTGAGTTTTATATGTTTTTATCTAGTGGTGTTTGGATTTTACTTACCTGCGGCACCATTTTTGGTTCCGTAGATTTTGGTGCAGAGTTCGAGGAGGAGGAGGAGGCTGAGCCCGAGGATGCGGCTCCGCCGGAATTCTGAGTGGAGTTTATGTTTTGTATTTGGCTTTTGGATCTATATTTGTGTTATGTAAAATTTTATTATGTATGTTTTAAACAGTTTTGTATTAAATTAAGAAAAATTATGGTACTTAGTTATTGACTTTGTTTTTCGCTGCGTATTTCTCGTGCACATTCGTTACTTATACACACACTTGGCACACGTTGATAGGGTGGTGACCTGTGATGTCATCATCCGGACGTCTCGATTTTCTGGGGTCTGTGCATGGAGATTTGGGGGCGTCACACGCCAAAAGGAGAGATTGTAGAGGCAATAATTGATTAGGATTAGATAACTAAATGATAAGGTATATCTTATCATTATTTAATTAAATTTGGATGAATATAAAATAAGAGTTGACTTTATCTTTAACAACACTAAGTCTATCTAGAAAGTTATAAAGTTGTTTAGATAAGTCAGTTACATGAATTTCGAATGCATAAGAGTCTGCAATTATCAAGACCTAAAGCTGAACACAGATAAGAAACTATAGTGAAGAGTTGTCGCGAAATGTTAGCAATCCGTTAGGAAACGTTCTCGTGACTGTCTCTACCCGTCAGCAGAATCCTACTGTGATTGAAACTCTTTCCAGATTTTCTATTTAAAGGGATTTGGTTTTATATCTCAAAAAAGACTTTGAGCCACGAAATTTCAGAGAATATATTCTGAACATTTGTGAGAGAAAATTCACTTGAGAATTTTCATGAGATTTTTCATCTCTTCTAAAGTGTGATCATGCTTTGAGTGTGAAGTAACATCGATTGGATTTCAACCCCTAGAGTTCTAGGAGGAAAGGCAATATTTGAAAATCATCAGAGGTTCTGGCTGCTACTACTGTAGAAGACAAACATGTCGTTTGTCTAGGCAAGTAAGAGAGTCAAATTGTAAAGTTTTTGTAATTGATGATTGCTTGTAATTGTTCTTCAAATAATAAGATTGATTTTCCTGAATTTGGCTGTCTCGTAGGGTTTTACCTTTAAATAGTTCTTTAAAGGGTTTTCTTCGTAACCAATCGTTGTGTCTTACAAAGTTGATTATTTATTTTAAAGTATTTGATTTGTTTTATAATCTTGATAATTGAGATCTAACCTATTTGTTCAAAGAAATTGGTAGACAATTTCGTGGCCCACAAGAGTATGTTGGGAATTTTATTATTTTATAAATAATATAACACTATTACTTAAATTATCAAGTTTCAATGTAACATACATGGTTTTGGGTTTGGTAATGTTGGCCCACCAGACATAGCAGACGAATCAATTGGTGAGTTGATAATGGATGGAAATGGCACAGGAGTTGATTTGCGTTTGGGAGACATCTATTTTAAAATGTTATAAATTATATTATTCAAAATATCTTTATTATATTTATAACAACAATACTTACACAATTGACAGCTATCATTCATTACAAGTTTTGCTAAACCAGTCACCCTCATCCTCACTAGATAAGTTAGTTGACTCATGTTTCTCTGACAATTCGTTCTCAATTACTTTTGGTTCAACATTTTCTATACGCAATGGAACCATGTCATATTGGTTGAGATCAAAAAATAAATTAATGGCTGATTCGTTTTCTTGATATGCTTTTTCATTTGTTTGACCATCATCTTCTTCATGTTGTTCATCTGCTTCTGGAATGTAAACCTATATATTTCTTGGTGCAAATTTCTGTACTACTTACCATGGGTGACCATATTCCAGATCATCTAAATAAAAAAACTTGATTTGCTTGGCAAGTAAGAATGAAAGGATCATCCTCATATCACATGCAAGATGTATTGATACTCACAAAATATTCATCATTACGCATTCCTAATTTAGGATTTGAGACATCCCACTAATTACATATAAACAACTAAACCATATGTGCCTCGAGGTACTTTAACCCATTGATATCTTTTACAACTCTGAAAAATCAATGTTATCCTTCCCGTGGCTTCATTTGACTACGATTCCACAATTTTAATTTTTTCTATATCGTTTTTTATCAGTCGTGTGAAATCTATATCCATGCACCAAACATCTTGAGTTTTTTATGGCCCACATGGATGGATCATATGCCAAAGCATACAGTTCACTTGAGATTTCTTGTAAATTATCACCATCTTTTGATACAACTTACCAATACATAAATTTTATTGATGTCATATCAGTGTACGTTAGAAAAAATATCTATTTTAGTAGTATGAAATTCGTAGATAGTAAGACATTTTTTAGTAATACCGTTTGTTTAAATCACGAGGCACACTCGTCTTCGTGTTTTATTTATACGTCAATTACACTGATCAGGTGAAGTAATTGTATATGTTTACTGCACATGTTCAAGATAACTATTAGGAATTGTATCCGTCCAGGTTCAAATCGGACAAATAATTGCTCAGATTCTTCCATATTTTCAAGTTCTGACCGGCCCAAAAAAAAGTGGCCCGATTAAACACCCATTCCCAAGTAAAAAGGTTAGGAAAATGAGACAAAAAGCCCCATCTGACCATACCCAGGGCTCAAGGCAAGACAAGACCCAAAGGCTGACGAAGGCGGGATAGAAAAAGGGGCTTCCATGCAACCAGGAGATCACTTCTTCTTCAACTCTCTTTTATCTCTATTTTTCATCTCTGTATCCGATTCCAAAGAGAAGGTTTGTAAAAATCACTAATTGCAGTATCTCAAAATATTCATAAACTTAGGCTTCAATATCCAACCACATAAATTTGGTAACTCACTCTGTTTTAATTTATGCTGAAGTTCCATTTCAAGCCACGGATTCACATCCCAACCAACATACCATAAACCATCATGGATCATTCAACCATATTGTTGGCATCTGATCTTCATGAAAAAAATACATCAAACATTAAACATATATCATAAACCACGCTCATCCATATAATCAGTTAATTTATGAATAATAAGCGCATTGAAGTAAAAAAGTAGGCAAATTAGAGTAGAGATTTACCAATGGCCTTTTAGCCTAATGGCATGTGTCCCTGAAGGCCTTGGCTTCAACCCACCATGTGCATGGATGGTGTGTGATATAAATATATAAATATATATATATATATATATATTGTTATTAATTGGTTATGGTGTGTGATTATATATTTTAAGATATTGAAACCAAGTTTTCTTAGTATTATGTACATATAATCAATACGATCCCCCCATTAGTCTTCATCTTGCCGATCGTATTGATTATGTAGTCATTAAGACATGCATCTTCCACGTTCAAGCGCTCATATAAAAATTAGTCTCATTAGATGAAAATAATTAAACGGATTGAATCAAGATTGACTCGAACAACTAGAATCTAATTTAATATGAATCAAATTCAAGAAGACTATACAAATTGCTAAGTCGAAGAAAATCATAATTAACTCAACTTCTTTAGTAATATGACCACTAAATAGCAAATTATAAAGGCTACGTACGTTTGGATGCTGATTAGTTGATTTCAGATAATCCGTGAATAATAATAAAAAATAGAAAATAGCTTGTGAATAGTAATGAGACTATTTCACTTACCAAACACAGTCTAAGTTATCATTTAATTCGAAACATAGGTTGCAAGTTGATCGATCCATCGTAAATAGGTAATATAACAGAGTCTTACGAATTGGGTCTCAAAGGAGGGGTAGATTGGAAAAGTAATCCTAGTAGTCGTTGGAAAACAAAATCAGATATACATGATTTATATTTTTTGTTTTGCAGCTTACGAGCACTGTATTGTTCAAATATTGAATTATGTACTAAAGAATAATGCTATATACAGTCGTGGAATACTGTGTGATCACTTTGAAAAAAAGTGAGGTCTATTATTAAAAAATAATTTTTTTTAAATTATTTAAATCTTGTATTTATTTACTTTTTTCAAAATGGTTGTACGGTACTTACATATTTACGACTGACAACTATCATTTCTCATTACTAAATTATGATTAACAAGAACATAATTAATTGGCAAGTCTATAAACACGATCATGATTCATGCTGTACATGTTCATGATCAGGTCAACCTGTCTATCAAATTAACAATCTTAGAAAATATTAATACTGGGTTTGGTATATTATATATAATACGTTCATTAACAAAGATAAACCCCCGTAGGCGGAGTAATTGATCAAGTACCAATTAAACTATATATAATAATGATTCATGCATGCTGCATGCATGACCTATATATATATATATACCCAGTCAAATTGGCCTTATACATGCATGTAGGAATTAATTAATTAAGTGGGGGGCACGTAGGAATATCATAGATTTATTATATATGTTTCATGAAATGTGAAGCACGAAGTTTGTGATTTGGTTACACCGATCGAAGAGGCCACAAAGGTGCTTGAGCCCTTAATATATAATTAATTAATCCGTTTTCATTACATATATAGTTATTTTTGCCGCAACTAACTGATCAATATAAATATCAGTTTTTCTTAAAGTGAAGACTCGTGGCATTGAAATCCATATCGGTAATGAAGAAAAAGAAGAGGGAAAAAGCTAAATTTAATACCATTGCCCATTCAAAACACTTGATTTTTATTCATTATTTTGAGCCATTTATTATCAAGTACTCAAGGCCGTGAAGTAGCAGCGTATATATACCAAACACAAACACAAGGGTCGAGCTTTTAGACACAAAGAAATAAAGAGAAAATGATGAAAGAAAATCAAGCAGCTGATTATATATCATGACGAGCTGATCAACATGACAAATATTGGAGATAACTGCATGCGCGCCATGCATGCATGAAAGTCTATTTATAAACGAGTCATGCCAGTTCCAACAAATGGAGGTGTCGTGGTGGCACCATCCATTCTGTCAGCATTAGCGATCCAACCTTCAACACACATGCAATTACCATCAAAAACAGGAAGGGAAAAAAAAACACCCAATTAAATTCGGAAAGAAACAGAGAATTCTTCTTTGTCGGTAAAGTTTATAAAGCTGCATAATATAATACCTATGGCAGGGTTGAAGCCACGGTTTTTAAGCTCGCGGTACTCTTGACAAAGAGCGCAATGAGTGCACCAAAAATGGACACAGCAATCGGCACAGGGATCTTCTTGCAACGAATACACGCCTCTCAGTTTTGTTCTGTACGTGCATGTGTATAAACATGCACACCCGATAGAAGCAAGTGCCACATAGATTCGGGACGCGGAGACACAGCCTGCACAAGTTCACATATCAGAGAACAAACAGAAACATGTAATTATTCAACGAGATGGGAACTTTCAACTCAAGAACTATATGATATATATATATATATATAGTTATGTAATTGTAGTTGGTATATATAGATCAGTTCTTTTTCAATTGCTTGACCGAATTGGATAATCCAATGCCAAAAGAGATAGATACAACATTAAATGCTCATATTGAATTTACACTGACCAAGAATCAGACACGAGTAGTAGTGTGAGATGTTAAATTAAGGAACTACGTGTGATGTGTTTATATCTCTCAAGAATGGAATTACACAATTCGATCTAGAGAATTAGAAGATATCTGTATTCCAGTATGTAGAAAGATTATCAATAGGATTTACTTACTTGTTTGTCCCCTATCCACAATCTCAGCAATGCGGCCGAAGGTGATGCAGGGACAGCAGTAGGTAACACAGCCTTAATCAAAATGGAAGGAATTGATTAGTTTTCTTAATTGAAACAAAGAAAAGAAGGACGTATATTAATTAGAAGAAGAAGGCCTTACAATTGGAGGGATCATCAAAGCAATCACAAAGCCCGGTCGACCATTGCACCTTAGGTCGAGCAGCGTATGGTTGAGGTGGTAATGTTTGAGGAGCTGATTGCGGGTCTGCATTATTGGGATACATTATAATATCACCAGGAGGAGGAATATCTGATCAGGATCTTCAATTGAGAACTAACAATAGTAGTGCATTATCAATGGTGGATTGAGTTCTTAAATAGCAAAGCTCAATACGTTCATGCCTTGACTTTTGTGAGAAGTTGGCGTATGATTATTATCTATTTTGGTTTTATTTATTTATAATTTTTAGATGGCTTATTATTCACTTATCAAGTTTCTAAGTAGTACTCTTCTAAATTGACTATTCCCAAAATGCAAGGCTGGAATGGTTGTTTTTGTTTTTTGTTTTTCCTCTCTCTCTCTCTCTCTCTCTCTCTCTCTCTCTCTTAATAATGAGCTCAAGAACTTGACCCTGAGTTGGCCTGATCAATAAGCAGCTTGTAGCTTGCAGCTTTGAAACTTGACTTTGAGTTTTGTTTAATCATGTACTTATTATTAATTGCATGTTGAACTCATAAACCGTTTGATCATCTGCATGCCCACAAACTATATATTAAAATGTTTAAAAAATGCAAGGCTGGATATATACTGATTGTTTTTGTTCTTAACTCCTTTTGTGTCTGACTGTGCGGATCATGTTTGGCATAGGTTCATGATTTATGAATATCATCCTAGTAACATGACAGATTCTCTTTTTGAGCAGTTAGCTGATTAAGGGAAGAAAAACGTTTATCAAATATCCTAACATGTTTATATATATATATATATATATATATATATATACATATCTTTCAACTATAATTAATTTTCTTTTCCCCACGAAACTTCGTGTGCTTCCGTTCTACTCTTCAAGTAATTTTATGGTTTACTAAGCAGGCCACTCTTGAATTAATGGAATCTCCAAGAGGAAATCAAGCGAGAGAGCACAAACTTAATTTTTATTTTCACAAACTATGTTTGAATTAAATTCCTCGTATTTACACACACACACACACACACATATATATTGGCTAGCACGATTATGAATTTCCTGGCCGGTTTCTTTTACCTTACATGAATTTAAGATTGGGAAACTTTGATTCAAATTACAACTACAAGTGGATGACGTTTAAACGTACATAAGTATCAACTAATTGCTTATATATGTTAGTCAATTGGTTCCATTTGGGAAGATCTTCCCAAATGGAACCTTTAATTACTACTTGCTTTATATACAAAATATATGTCAATGGGTTCCATTAATAATGCATGTTAAATTAGCCTCTGGAGAAGGTCATGTTGAAAATCTGATCAATACATGATGGGCTGTAGCCTGTAGGAATAATAGTCAATAATATTGAATAGATAATAATTTAGTCAACATCCCATAATTCATATAAATAAAAAATAAAAACCAAAGCAACACCATGGGAGGGGAGGTGGGAGCCTCGGCTCCTCCCTCCCCACCTCCTTCCTCTTTGTTTTTTCTTGTTATCCTCAGGCTTTTATGTTTGTTTTTGTCTTTAGTTTTTTCATTTACAAATAAAGCGTCGGTATGGCGGTGATATGGTGGTTGATAGTTCCACCTCCCGGTCAAGCAACCGAAGTTATCCTCTATTATAAATCTCGCAGTTTGCGGAATGATGATTGCATGATGGAGGAGGAGGGCCTCGACTTCGTTTTTGGTCTTGGAATGGTGTGGTATGAAGGTTTTTTTTTTTTTTTGAGTTGACCACCATAATCTAAACCACCTAGTTGGGCGTGGTGGAAAACAAAGAGTCTCTGATGTGGGCGAGGTTTGGGCATTTTTGCCGTCAGAAGTGTCGGAATACTTGCAGGCTTGGGTGTAATCTCGTGGGGTTTAAGGGGCTCTGTTTTATTCATGGAAAACCGAGTATATTTTCGGTATTCATGCTGAGGTGTGTGTGTGTGGGGGGGGAATAAGGCATTCTTCTAGGGTGGAGTTCGAGCGTAGCTCAGGGCGGAGTTTTCTCATGGGTGGTGGCCGGAGTGGGGGTGACGCAATTTTTTGGAGGTTTTTTTGGTTCCGTTTATGGTTTTTGTCTCTGGAAATAAGTCTCTAAGTGGCTTGTTTCATCTCTTCTAGCTGAAGTGGAGGATGGTTTGTTTGGTGGTTATGGGCTGGGGCTGACGGCAACGGATTTGGAGAAATGGACTGATAGAGACAGAGTTGGTGATGGGTTTGATGGTTTGATTGTTTTAACTTTGTTTTTGGTTATGGGTGTCTGCTCTAAGCCTCTCGACGGCTCTGGTTTTAGTCTCTAGTTTTTTTTTTTCCATTTTTTTTTTCATTTTGTTAGATCTATTAGCTTTGTTTGGTTGTGGAGGTCTGTAAATAAGCTCCTGGTGGCTCTGTGCATGGTTGTTAAATGAAGATACGGAGGTTGTTTGTCTCTAGGTTTCGTCTATGCCAGCCCAAAACGAAGGTTGTCCCGATCGAAGGTTACCGGTAATGGGCAGTAGTGGGCATGGGCATGGGCATGGGGATGAGCACGTGCAACAGCTTGCTGTGTAGTTAGTGGAGAGCATGAGGACGGGCATGGGCACTCCCGATCAGAAGCGTACCAGAGCATACGGTGCAGTTAGTGGGCATGGGTAGCAACGTACCAGAGCATACGGCGTGGGTAGTTAGTGGAGAGTACAATGCTTTTTGCTTTTTTTTCTTTTCAGTTAGGGTTGTCAGTGGTGTTTTATTCGTTATACTATGTCTGTTAGGTTAATGAAAATAGATTGAAATAGGCAATTCCCTTTCCTCTTTTAGAGAGTAGGGTAGTGAGTCCCTATCCTCCAAAGGGAGGATGAGGGTGGAGAATTCCCCTCCTCTTTTGAAGGGTGGAGGTGAAATGAGTTGTTGTCTCACAGACAAGTCGAGATGGACACCTCTGTTTGTACAGAGTCTCGAATCTCAGAATGGCTGTGTCATTAGAGAGTTTTTGAAATTTTTTAGACAGTGTCCGGCACAATGAAAGTTGTGTGCTGGGGAACTTATAACAGATGAGTAGTTGGCTTGTAATCAGGGTTTGTACCTGGACTTATTGGTCACAGTTGTAACTTCCTTCATTCATGAATTGAATTGAAGTCTATTTAAAAAAAAAAACAAAAAAAAAAAAAACAAAGAAAAACAAAAATGTAACAACAGAAAGTACATAATTGCATGAATTTCTAACATAATTTCATCAACGACCTTTCATCTTATTCATATGAAGTGAAAACAAAAACAAGCAACAAAAGAAATTGCACTTAATTAATTGCATAAACAAACATAAAGTACACGGAAATGATTAATGCTTTAAAATTCACTAACCGTGTTTATCTTTTCTGGAATGGTAGAAAGCATTTGTTTTATAAAATTGTATAGGATCTTGATGCCTTATACAGTACATTCTTTGTGACTTCTTAGCTATGACATGCATAATTCGTATTTCTTAGAAATTGCAGGTTTGTTAGAACTGATAAATTATATCCATAAGCCAGTGTGAAGGATACTGTTATGAAAACAATGACAAAAAGTAAAAGCAAACACACATAGGAATCAATTACACACAACACAAAGATTTACATCATTTGGCAACATGTAGTACTCTATACTAGGATATTGGATAGTGTGTTCTTCACACCAACTTGTAAATGGAATGACTCTTTAAAAATTTATTTTTGTCAGGAAGTTCTTCAATTAGGTCTTTAATTTGGTGTTGCAATAAGACTACTATAGACATCAAGATCAATAAATAACATGACTATATATTAATTGAACTTGAGTGAAGATTACTATAACTATTTGACTCAAGGGAAAGAAAGGAAAAAAAAAAATTGGTATGTTCCTTGATGATACAATTGTGATATCCCGTATTTACGTCTATTTTAACTAAATAAATTATTTTATTTATTATAATAATGAGCATTCTTGTTCTAAATTTTATATTATTTTAGTGATATTATTTTATTATTTCTAACTGTGAAATTTAATTCAAAGTATTTTTTTTATTATTAATATTGTTCATCATTTAAAATGTTCTTTATTTTAAATTAGTTTATTGTTGGATTTTATTACTTTATTTTATCTAGTTACTGCATTTAAATTATTTTATTTAAACTTGTCGTTTTGTAATTCTTTTCGTTGGATCAATTTTTAGACTCATGATAAAATGCTAGAATCTCGTTTCTTTCCTTTCATTTTTCTTTTTCCCTTTTTTCTTTTTCTTCTTCCCTTATTTTTTTCCCTTCTTTTCTTTCCCCGTGCGCAATCAGCCCCCTCCCATTTTCTCTCCTCCTTGCATTCTCCTCCAGCCCAACCAGGGCGCCGCCATGACCCAGCTGAATCACCACCACCCACCGGCGTAGCTCACGCTGTTGACCTCCCATACACCAATCCCCAGCCATCGCAGCTTCCCCTTCCCATTCCCTTCCTGGAATGCCCCTCCCCCCACTCGGTTTCTCCCTCACAACAGCCTAGCATCCTTGCTAGTAGCCACCCAAGCCTCACCAGACCACCACCAACCCCCCAGTAGTTGAGCCCAAGCCACGACAGCCCCACACGTAGCCTTCTCCCTCTTTTTTGAAATGGGTTTCACCCATGGGTTTCTCCCTCTTGTTCAACCTTGCACCGTGCATCTTCTTCTTCCTCTGTTATTTTTGCTACACATTGCTTCTCTTCTTCTTCTTTTTCTTCTTCTTCTTTCAGCTTCTTCTTCTCTACTGTGCTGCTACCTCCTTCCTCTTCATTTCCATTTTTAGTTCTTCCTTCAGCGAAACCAATGTTTACTACAGCTATCTTCTCATTTTTTGTCCGGTATTGGTTGCATTTTCATCTTGCTTTTTTCCACTTGCTATAAACCGAACCATCTTTCCCCTATCTTGCTTTTATTTTATTTCACCTATTTTTCTCTTTATTTTGCAAGTAAATCTGTGGGTCTTGCTATGTTTTTGGACCCCATTTTCATGCTCGGTTTTCCTCTAGTATTTTTGTGGGTTCATGCTTGTGATTTATTCCCTTGCATTTTCACTTTGTTTGGAGCTTTTCCTTGCTCTGTTTTGCCTTTATCGTGCCCTGCTTCAGTCTGAAACTGTGGGTTTCATCTGTGTTCTTGTTGGTTTTTGCCTTGCCTTGAATCTCCCTCTTTTCAGTAGTCTTCCATTTTATTTTAATAAAATCAGCCCTTTTATATCGAAAATTTCACCTTAAATCATCTTGTTTTCGAAACCCATTTTAGTCCCAAAAATTGTGATTGTGGATGGTTTTTTTTCAAGCTAGCTTTTGGGAGTTAAATCGGGTGTGTGATCTTTCAAATATTGCCTTTAAAACACTGTAAGTATTTTTCGAATAACTTTTGAGATTTAAATATATTTTACATTAACAAATATTCTGTGAAATTTGGTTGGTTGTGCTGGACTGAGTCCGAGGAGTCGGGGGTCGGTTGGAATGGGGAACAGAGTTGTTTGTGTGATTGGTTGATGTTGGGATTTGTTGGTTGTTGAATATTTTTGTATCTTGTCATATGCATTATATAATTGCATGCATGTTCATGAGCATAAATGAAAACCGAGCTTTCATGTGTAAAATAGATTTTTGGGTGCGTGTGTATCACGACCCCAAGTCGAGATGAGACATTATCTCGGTGGATCTCCTCTGGTCACTTGGGAGCAGAATATATTGAGTGATATCCATTGGGATGTCGCTTGGCGATAACGGGATGGTAACGCTCTCGTGCTGACTCCGTGACCCTTCTACTGGCGGGGGCTAAAGGATGTTTGGCCATAATGCGCTGGGTGCGGAACTGAGCATCACTCGTTACGAAGTCATACGCATGATCATTACCCGTGGTGTGGTAAAGGGAGCTAAGGTGTGCGGATGATCCCTAGGGGAGATCATGGTGCATATAGATTAAAATTGGATATTGGTTTTGATAAATAGATAATGGGTCATTTTCTGGGAAAATGAAGAGATTTTATTAATGGAAATATGTGGACCATTTTCTGGGAAAATGATAGATTTTATGTTGGGTCATTTTCTGAAAAAATTGCGGATTTTTTAATGGACTGGATATGTTTTTGGGCCAAAATGGGATTTTGGCTTGCATTGAAAAATATTCATGGGAAACTGATTTTCAGGTCTCATGCATGTTCATGTCTCATGCATTTTCATGTGCATGCATATTTTTCTTGCATGAATGTATTTTTTATCTTGTAGGCTGTTTAGATTATTACTTACCCATATATAGTACTGTTTCTTGATACTGTAAATTTTGACGCAGGTTATGAGGAAGTTGAGCTTGAGGATGCGGCTCAGCTGGATGAGTGATTAGGGATCACTTCCTCATGTGTTGAGATTTATTTTCAGCTTTTATGTATTGTATCTGGTTTTATTATGTTTTTATAGGATAACTGTATCACGTTTTGAAACGCTTTTGTTTTATGTAATTTTTTATTAAACAAATATGGTACTTAGTTGCTTGACTTTAACTTAACCGCTATGACTTTTGCCCTACACGTGTTGCATGTGCACACACTTAGTACTTGTTGTTGGGATGCGTGACCAGTGTTATCATCATCCCGACACCTCGATTTCTATATTTTCCTATGTGGGAGTTGGAGGTGTCACAACAATGCTCATATAGTTGGAGGTGTCACAACTATATATATATATATATATATGGTGATATTTCTTTAAAATACAAGCTGTTGTATACAGGAATGAGCCGAACAAATTGAGCTAGTTAAGGGAAAAGCAGGCTAGCTAAATAATTAAGCAGCCTAGATGCAAAAATTAGAATTTAGTCGACTTTATTATATCACACAAACAAGTTGAAATTAAGATAAATGTAGAAAAGGCCACGATCACAATCATTTCTCTCACTCATGACCTTTTCAACTACACAAGAAGTACTATCCACTACAAGAAAACGTTTTAATTGTAGTCAATTATTTATTGTGAAAATAATTATTTTTTATTAAAATAATTTTGTTTTAGTCGCAAATAGTCATTCTTGTCGCATATAATTAATCACAAATAGTTTTTTTTTTTGTAGTGATCTATAATTAGTACACAATAAACAAATAAAAACTAATTTAAATGTTGATGGTGCATGCAGCATGGCTTCCCACAGCCTAATAACATATATATTCTTATTGTTTATGTTTTTTTCTTAGTTATATCATGCTATATATAATATATAATAGAATAAGAAAAATTCTAAATATAATCCCGCACACCACACTTGTTTTTATTTTTTAAAATTTTTTTCTTTTATCAAATATTTGGTATATAGATAATGAGTATAAGAATTTAATTATTTTAAGAAGAATAAACCCAAAAAATGTAAAAAAAAATAAAAAATAAAAAATAAAAAAAGTGTGGTGTGTGGTGTGTATGCTTATGTGTAGCAAAGCTTATAGAATAATATTTTTATTTGAAGGCTTTTACACCACACAGCATCCACGTGCATGTCATATATAATTTGATTTGAAAAGTAAATTTTTAAAATTTAAACCTTAAAATTTGAATATATAATATTATAAAAGCTAAGTATCAACTACGTACCTTGCATCATCTTCATATATATGAATTAAAAACAAAAATGCAAGAACATAAAGTACATAATTGCATGAATTAATTCTAACATAATTGCAGCATCCATTACCTTACATTTTTTTGTTTTGTTTTTGATAACCAACAAACTCATTCATTGAAACAGATCAAGTCCTTACAATAGGTTGCTTTTATCAAACCAAATGGCCTGACTTACAAAAGAAGGACAAAAATTCCACCACATCTCAATATCCCTAACTTGCAAAGCATGTCTTGCCAACCGATGTGCAACAATATTCCCTACTTTGTTAATATGCAATACTTGAACTTCTTGAAAACAACTCAGCATTCTTCAAATATCTTGTAGAATAAACTCAAAATCAGTCATGTAATCAGTAAGATTATTCAAAGCATTCACCAAAAGTAAACAATCAGTTTCAAGCATTCAATTTGGAACACCCCACTAAACACACAATTGCAATCCTCTTAGCATTGACGTGGCTTCAATAAATTTAGAGGACTCAACTTCCCTTTCCACCTTGCTACAAGCAACTATAACCTCACCCATATGATCTCGAAGAAGCACACCTACCCCAGCTATCTTGATCCTAAAAAATTACCCCATCAACATTCAATTTCAAGTAGCCTATTGGAGGAGGAATCCAAGATACCACTTTCTTGATCTGATTTCGTGAAGCATCAAACACGTGGACCTTCTTGAACTCTGATTTCAAAGATAAGGCATTATTAACCACCCAATGTGTTCCTAAAAGAGTCTTTTCATAGATAAACTTGTTTCTTTTATACCAAAAAGCCCATGCAATTGCAAAAAAAGTTGTCAAATCCTCTTTAGACCTGTCTCGAGCCATATTTGCCAAGTCCCAAAAGCTCAAATCAAAAGCAACATTTCTGTACAGTTGAACTTGATCAACAAGGTTTTGTTTAATCTCGGGACAATAAAACACAACATGAGCAGCATCCTCTCTATCATGCCTGCAAAATACACATGTATCAACATCAATAATACCTTTTTTTTTTTTTTTTTTAAATTCTGAAAAGTAGGCAATCTCTCCAAACAAGCTTTCCAAGCAAAGATCTTCTATTTTAAAGATAATTTCAAATGCCATAAAGATTTTCAAAAAACAGTAGCTGATTTTTGTCTTGAGCTTTCACCCACCATCTGCACTCCAAAGTTTTGGAATATCCTATAAGCACTTCTAACCAAAAATATTCTATTTCTCTCAAAAATCCAGAAAATTGAATCTCCAGCATTAGGACACACATTCAACTTCAAAATTTGCCTCACCTCATTTGGATTGAATAGAGCTCTTAAACTTTGCACCTTTCACCATCTTGTACTCTCATCTATCAAAGAATCTACTCTCATATCTTCATCAACTAGAGACTGGACAGCAAGCAAATCACATCCCGGTATCCAAGGATCCTTAAATACCCTTATGTTCCTTCCATTACCCACATGCCACCTGCATCTTTTCTATAAAAAATGTCTAGCTTCCAAAATCCCCTTCTAAATATATGAAGATCTTAAACCAACTTTGGCCTGAAAGAAATTTGTGTTGGGAAAATACTTTGCCTTATAAATTCTAAACAGCAACGAGTCTTCATTTTTCAAAAGTCTCTAACCTTTTTTAGCTAAGAGAGCTAAATTAAACAACCTTAGATTTTTAAAACCCATCCCACCATGAAACTTGGAATCGTACAAATGCTCCCAACTGACCCAATGAATTTTTCTTTTCTGAGATTGATTGCCCCACCAAAACTGAGCCATCATACTCTCTAATTCAGTGCATAAAGATTTTGGAAACAGAAAACAACTCATAGCTTAAGTTGGAATAGACAAGGCTACAGCTTTTATTAGAACCTCATTTCCCCCTTGTGACAACATATTACCTCTCCACAATTGAAGTTTCTGTCAAATCCTTTGCTTAATGCTGGAAAAAGCTTGCTTCTTTAACCTACCCACCCTAGGGGGAAGACCCAAATACTTATCAAATTGTTGAATGTAACTACCACCCCAAAGTTGCATAATCCGAACCCTTGTGTCTTCATGAACATTTCTACTAAAAAACATAGAAGTTTTCTTTTTATTAATACATTGTCCAGACGTTTCTCATAAGACTTCAATAAAGATTGAACTTTTTCAGTTGTATCCACATTTGCCTCACAAAAAATTACACTATCATCCGTGAACAGCAAATGATTAACACTTGGAGCCCCTCTACAAATTCTCACTCCCTCAACACCCTCCCTACCATCTGATCTTTTTAACAAACTAATAAGGCCTTTTGTACATAAGAGAAATAGATAGGGAGACAAATGATCCCCTTGCCTAATTCCTCTACTTGGAATAATAGGACCTTTAGGATACCCATCGACCAAAACAGAGAAAGAAACTACTTTGACACACTTCATAACTAGATTAATCAGTCCTCTACCAAAACCAAGAGCCTCCATCATTCTTTCCAAAAACACCCACTCCACTTTACCATATGCCTTACTCATATCAAGTTTGAGTGACATAAATTCCTTTTTGGCTTTTCTCTTGGTCCTTAAAAAGTGTAGCCACTCATAAGCTATCATTACATTGTTAGAAATTTGTCTACCGGGCAGAAAAGCAGATTGGGTCTCAGAAATAACTAAAGGCAACATTTCCTTCAACCTATTTGCAATGACTTTGGACAAAATCTTATAAAGAACATTGCAAAGCCTAATTGGCCTAAAAGCTACCACTTTTGTAGGACCAAATTTTTTGGGAATTAAAGTAATGAAAGTATGATTCAACTCCCTAGGGAACTCTCCAGTCTTCAAAGCCAAAAGCAATGAATCAAGAACAGACTTACCAATCTTATTCCAATACTATTGAAAAAAAATTGGAGACATCCCATTTGGTCCAGGAGCCTTCGAAGGATGCATCTGTTTGACAGCAGCTTCAATCTCTTCAGCCACATATGGTCTCATCAAATTCCCATTCATCTCATTTGTCACTCTAACCTCAACCCCCAAAATAATCTCATCCAATTCCACTTGATCAGTAGCAGTAAACAACTTAGTGAAATAGTCCAACACAAGCTTATCCAACCGAGAGCGTCTCTTCCAGCTGCTTGAGTCATCTTATAATTGCATAATATAATTCTTTCTTCTGCGAGCTAAGGCTTTTGAATGAAAAAACCTTGTATTACCATCCCCATCTCTAAGCCACATAACCCGAGACCTCTATTTCTACATTACTTCATCCCTCTCAATCCACATTTGAACATCACCTCTAATCTTTTTCTATTCTGAGCGAGAAAAACAACATGGATCAGCATCTTGTAGTAACTTTAGCTTTTCTTTTGCACTAGCCAACTCCTTTTGCACATTCCCAAAAGAATGTTGATTCCATCTACCCAAATCAAAAGCACGGCTAGAAATGGAACCCATTACTTGGTTAAGAGAATGAGGTCCTTCCAATTGATTCCAAGCCCTCAATTATATTAGCACACTCCCTCCTGCCTACCCACATTGCTTCAAACCTAAACAAATTTTTGTGATGTCTTTTAATAAACCCACCCTCTGAATCCCACCACAAAGGAATATGATCCGAATAAGCAGCTACCCCATGATGAACTCTCATATTTGGGAACAAATCACACCACTTAGAGTTGGCAAGAAAACGATCTAATCTTTCACTAATTAAATCCCCTTCCCTCCTATTACACCAAGTATAAGGCACCTTACAAAAACCCAAATTTCGCAAACTACACGCTTCTAAAACTTCCCTAAAATCCTCCAATTGTTTCTTACTTCTACTTCTACCCCCACACTTTTCAAAATGAAAAAGAATCTCATTAAAATCCCCAAAAACTAACCACAGCAACACAACACCACGACCCAAACCCTTAATTAACCTCCAAACATCTGTCGCTTGCTAGGATCAGGATGACCATACACACCCGTTAACAAACAATTCTCCCCATCAGCCCCATTGAACACAGTAGGAACATGGTTTTTTGAAAACTTAACAATAGATAGATTAAAATCATCCTTCCATAATTACGCTAGACCACGACTACGACCCTCACAATCCACAACAAAACAATTACAAAAACCAAACGTAAACTTACAATAAACAAATTGCATAACTGAATCTCTTGTAAAAACAACAAATCAGGAGCTTCCTTCATGATTAAATCACGAAGTGTATGGATTCCTTGTGGGTTCCTAAGCCCACTAGAATTCCAGCTGAGAATCCTTATGGTGTCTGGCGGGGTTGTCTCGCCGATATCTTAGGTTTTTGAGTAGCATTATCCCACTTAGCTTCCACCGTAACCTTCTTCGAGCAGTGATCCTCCGTTTTAGATATCTCTATCCCCTTTCGCTTCCTACCGCAAACCCCACTTTTATGTGAAGATCCCTATTCCATCACCTCTGCATCTCAAACGTGCATTAAGTCTCCTTTCGATTTTTCCCTCAGACGAAAATGGGAAAGACCCCTAGCAATAAGCTTTCTATTGACTGGGCTTTCAGAAAAGCCTTTCATCTTTATTCCTTTAAGCCCATTCTAGCCCAGGCGTACTTTAGCAACCTCAGAGATAGGGATGTCCGTTAAAGCTTCCTTCTCAACTACCATCCGAGAAACAGCTCCCAATGGCTTCTTCCCCTTTGAATTATGTCCCACCCCTCCTAAACTTTTATAGACCGTTACCTCCAAATTTACAGTTCCTATGCAAATATTTATAATCTTCTCTGAAGAAACCTCAACCTCATCATTAGCAGTAACCATTATTTTCTCCCCCATAACAACATTTTGAACGGCCTTATGATTCTCCATATCTTCCGCTAAGCCATAACTACCCCCTTTACTGCTTGTTGGATCATCAGCCACCATCTGCGAAGTTTCAATCCTAGGCGACGCCCCTATATTTTTCACCTTAAGACCCCTCCGACCCCTTATCCAATCACTTAAAAAACCAGCACGAAGCCATTGCCCATAAGGAAGATATCAGTAGTCGAAGTGGCAGCCTCAACCTCATCACACTCACGCAGAGTATGTCCCAGCAAACCACAATAATAAAAAAAATCCGGTAACCTTTCATAAGAAAAATGAAGTAAATAGGACTGGCCTTCTCCAATCCCCATGCGTTTTTGACATAATAATGGATTGGAAATGCCCAGATTCACTCTAACTCTCATATATTCTCCCCACTCCATTTCTCCTAAATCGAGATCCACTTCCAACAGCTCACCCAACGAATTACTAACTAGCTTGCCGACATGTAAATTTCATGCCATCAGAGGCAAATCATAGACATGTATCCAAAAAGGAGCATGGACCACCTGAATGTGATTGATCTACAACTTGCAATCAAATTCCTTCAATAACACTAGATGTTTGTGAAAAGTCCAAGGGCCTTCACGCATAACCTTGGATTTATCCTGAGCATCCTCAAATTCAACCAGAGTAAAAATAGAATTCAAGTCCTGAAATTTCACACCCTCAATGAGCCTCTATACCTTCCTCATCGTTTGTTTGAAAGCTTCATGATTATATTACTTTCTTGTCAAAAGTTTCATGATGAAATAGTATTGGCCCCTCTCAAGTACTTCCTCTACCTTGCTAACTTCCAAAGAGATTTCCTCATTCTCCCTTTATGTCAAAGACAGATTTGCACACATTTGTTGTAATTCTTCTACCATGCCTCGTACAAAAGACAAGAAAACAGACCTCTACACGAGACTCAGAGAGATCATCGTGAGAAGAGTTGAGGTGTTCACTACCTTACATTTTATTCGTTTGTGTTAGGCTACATTCTTAGCAATGTAGCCAAAGGTGACTTAGGAGTATCTCGGAGGGGCATAAACACAACAATATGTAAACCCTTTTTTATTTAATTCAAGAGTCCACATTGTCCATGGACATGATTATAAATGCTTTATGATTTACTAACTATGTTTATCCTTTTTTCTTTTGTTCCGAATAATAGAAAGTGTTTGTATTATAAATTAAATTGTATAGGATCTTGATCCATTAGTAGTACACCCTCTAGGACTTCTTAGCTATGACATGCATAATTTGCATTTCTTAGAAATTGCATTTTTTTAGAAATAAGAAATAATTTGAAGTGGCATGCATGGTGTTCTCCATATTGACTTGAGAATAGAATGACTCTTCAAAAATTTTCTTTTTCCAAAGTTCTTGTCCTTAACTTGGTGTTGGAAGAAGACTACTATAGACATCAAGATCTATAATATATAATACTAATTGGACTTGAGTGTGGATTAGTGCAACTAGATATAGTCATGGGTTGTGCATGCACTATGCACTCATTTTGAAAAAGAGTGGAGTCTAACATTAAAAAACTAATTTCTTTATATAGGTATCATATTTATTCACTTTTTTTTAAAAAGGTGTAGGTGGTGCTTGCACACTACAAATATCAATTCTCAATGCTAAATGTTAATGGTAGTACCCATTGATTTTAGTTAGATTTACAACAATGGAGAAGAAAACATCCATTTCTTCAAACATTGAAAAGTAATTATTCCATTATTCAATTAATCGTATTAGTTAAACTCTAATAGAAAGCAATCTGCAAATTAAGCACTTGAAACAAACTTTCTCAACAACTTAGCATTACCATGTCTTTTAGTACACAAACAGTACCCGTTTCCCATTTTTTGCCTCATTTTTTCCAGTAATAGCTGAGTAGTGATCACACCAGATGGTAGTTGTCAGTGGAGATGATGTTTCCTATGTAACGGATCCTCTCAAATATCTACAGTGGCAAATCAATTGGCTTTCCACGTGCCACTCATATAAGGAACTATGTGCGAGTCCGACTAAAGGTGGCCTTATGTGCTACAGGATCCACATTTGTTGTAGCTATGAGATGCAACATGCAAAAAATTGACAATAACAACATCTAGGAGAACGTGTTCTTCTTATCGAACAGTGTTCAGTTTCGTCTGGTGAGAATGAAGAAATCCTTATCATGGTCGTCATCTTGAGGCTGATTGGTCCCTTACCCTCCAACCAGTCTACATCTCTGGCTAGACTCAATTGGGCTAGTAGATGATACAGATGTAGGCACATCTGATGCATCCTCAGCCTGAGCATCCACTGTAGTCGATACCTCAGATACTTGACGGAACCCGAGTAACTCGGTGATGACATCCCCCGAAACCTTGAACTCAACACCGTGTAAAGTTGCAGTGTGAGATGATGCATCATGAGGCATGGACGACATCTCCATGTAAAACTCGCGGATCATGGAGGGGTATATCCTCCCCCTCAGTGCACAGATGTTGGTCCAGCCTTTGAAAATAAAGAGGGACCTCGGACTCTTTTCCTTCCATGTCAGCTCATCGAACTTGTTGATATACACTTCGTGTTCGGCCATAACAGTTCTACTGCCTATTTGAGAAATGTCCTGGGTTCCATCCCTCCCTTGTTTCCTAATTGTCAAAAGATTAGTTATATTCTGCATAAAGAAAAAATGTGTATACACATATATATATAAAGGAAAACAAATTAAAATTGTTTTAAAATACTTTCAAACGTATAACTTAACGTTCGCACGTAAAATGATAACATTCAATTGTGTAGGTAATTACATTCGAATGTTAGAGTCAAAAGACCCACAAAATGTTACATTTGAATGTTTAATGTAAATATGTTCAAACGTGCTAGTGCATTTGAGTGTATTTAAACATTCAAACATATGTAGGTCTACGTTCGAACGTTAGGACTAAAATGTCACACGAGACCTTACATTCAAATGTTTGATGTATATAGTTTAAACTTATACCTAAATGTTCAAACTATAGAATGTTGTGTTCAAATGTCAGGAGTTAAACGACCAAGAAAACTTTACATTAGAATGTTTTACTGTATAAACATTTGAACGTAACAAGACATTCGAATGTAAATTAACATACCTTCGTAGTAAAGATGATCGTTCAAATGTTGCTAGTGGGACGTTTGGGCATTTAAACTTAGAAATGGCTGAGTCCATTTCCGATTTCCTCAAATAGAACGTTAATCTTATAATGGCTACCGTAGAAATGAAGTATACACTAAGGGTAGACTATATACGGGGTGGCAAGAAAATTAAATTACAAATTTAGCCCAAAATGGGTTTTGGTTTATATTGAAACCCCCCAAAAACATTAAAAAAAAAATACAATAAAATGGAGAGAGATAGACACTGACCTTTTTTTGTGATAATTGTGGTGGCGATTGACGGCTACGTGTGACGGATTCGATGGCTGAGTGCGACAGTCCAAATTTTAGATGTAGGTGGAAATGTCGTTTAACGTTGGACGCACTACAGATATACAAGTAATGTTTGAATGTTACAACTAATATGTTCGAATGTTACGTTATTTCCCGTACCATATGAATGTGTGTTGTAAACGTTCGAACGTAAAAGGAATGAATTTTTATGTACAATATATTTATATGTAAATATTATATATAATATATTTCCCTAGATATAGATCGACTGGGGAAATACTATATGGAGTTAGTATATATAGTAAAATAGTAATACATACTATATATTATATATATATAGTAATATATATATAGTGACATATATTACTAATATATACTATAGTCACTATATAGATTATTATATACTATATAGTTTACTTTTGAAATCAAGATAGCTTTATTGCATAAGTAAACAGATTACAAGGATTCCACATCTACTACTTGCTAAATACAAACATGTATCTCTTCAAGATCATAAAGATCAGATTCACTTAAAAGTGCATCCTTGGCTAGCAAGTGAGCAGCCATATTAGCATCCCTTTTAGTATGACAAACATTCCAATAAACAATATAGTTTATAATATGTAAACATATTATGTAAACAGACTTGGTGGAACACTTAGTGAGATTGAAAAATTTTACAAAACGTTCGAACATTTAGTGTAAACATTCTAATGTTACGACACTTTGATGAGATGACTTTGCATTTAAAAAGTTGCTGCAAAAGAATCCTGTACCAAACAGAACGCCTAGCTTAACCTATTGTAGAGATAAAAGTCGCCGCAATAGGTTAATTGTTTTTTTGTTTTAATTATGACGCCCCAAACAAGTTTGGGATGTGTTTAAGAAATGGAGAATAAACATTATTCCCCATTTAGAGAGAGAGAGAGAGAGAGAGAGAGAGAGAGAGAGAGAGAGAGAGAGAGAGAGAGAGAGAGAGAGAGAGAGGGACCAAGAGAGAGAGTGCTTGTAAGGTTTGTTGTTGTATTTATTTTGTGTTTATTTTGATTTGTTTATTTTTAAGGAATATTTGTTGTGTTTATTTATTTATTATGTTTATTTGGGACTAATTAATATTGAGTTTATTTTGAAGGAATATTTGTTGGGGTTTGTTGAAGCTTGTGAGATAAAAAGTTTGCGATTTTAGCTAAGTATATTTTTAAACTTGAATGTGTAATTATATTTTGATTATATTGTAATTTAGTGCTTATATTGTGATTTGTTGGATTATATTGTGATTTATTGGATTGTATTGTGAGTTGTGGGATTATATTGTAATTATGTTGTGATTTATTTTGTGGTTATATTATGATTTATTTTGTGATTATATTGTGATTTGTGGTATTTAAGGTACCCAATTTGAGTGAAAAATGATAGGAAATTAAAACAAATACTAATTACGAATAAAATTAAATTAATTTTATAGATACCTAATTATAACTTGAGCATTTAAAGAATGCATAATTAAATTACTTCAGTTAATCTTAATTCTTATGATTGAATTTCTTGGTGTAATTCATGATATATTTCTTCTTGTTCAGAATTAGTGGTACCAGTTATAATTGCACATCCATGGTGCATGGGTGGAACCCAAGGCCTGCTTCAGGGACACATGCCGTTGGGCTAAAAGGCTATTGGTAAATCTTCACTCTAATTTGCCATACTTTTTTACTTCCATTCGCTGATCATTCATTTCATCAAATAGAACTAACTGACTATATATGGATGAGCGTGGTTTATGGTATATGTTTCATGTTTGATGTATTTTTCGTGAAGGTCAGATATCAACAGTATAATTGAATGATCCACTATAGTTCTCAGATGAAGGTATGATGGTTGGGATGGATGCGAATTTGTGGCTTGAAATGGAACTGAAGTGCAGAAACGAAAATAGAGTGATTTACCTAGATTTATATAGTTTGGTATCCAAGATTTATTCGTGGCTATTGTTGCTTCACTTTGCCCTCAATACATAGACCAAAATAGAGATAAAAGATAAAGTTGAATAAGAGCACTGGCATTGACTTACACAAATGTCAGTGCATCTTTAAGATTAGAAAGAACTTGGATAAAATGAGTTGCATTGGAGTAGTCAAATAGTAGGAACTTCAAATATGAGGTATAGTAATTTTAAAGCTTTCTTCATATTTGGAGATGCAATGTTCTTCTTTAAAAGTAATATTTTATTTCAAAATATTATACTCAACTATTCCATAACATTTCTCACGTTTTTCATCTTCAAAAGTGATATCTATTTCAAAATATCAAACCCACGTTTCGTACAATAATTTAAATAAAAATTAAATTTAGTTGTAAAATATGAAAAAATTTAAAAATTATTATTAAAAAAATAATATTATATTATTATTTTGATTAATTTAACTTGAGATTATAGCTCCAAGCATTTTGAATTTATAGAAGATATATAGTTTTAATTAAATTTTAAACATGACTTTAATAAAATTAATGGCAATGCTCGAAGATGATCTCCTGGTTGCATGGAAGCCCTTTTTCTATCACGTCCTTGTCAGCCTTGGTGTCTTGGGTGTGGTCAGATTAGGGCTTTTCCTCACATTTTTACTTGACAATGGGCTTTTAATATGCAAAGGGGCAGCATTATATTACAATTTATTCCCAAGGCTTTGAGTCAGGCGCACGCTATGGGCTTATTTCATGGGTTTTGAGTCTTTAAGTTGGTCTCTACACAACATCCAAAAAATAAAAAAATGGTCTCTACGCCCATGTACACGGCGGCTACCTCAATTTTTTCTTTTTTAATAAAACCTCATATATCTTCGTTCCATTCAACTACAAGCAGGTGTTACCATTCAACTATAACCAGGTGTTACAATTTTATCAAAGAGTAAAAGAGAAAATACATCTCCTGGATAGCTATTGTCTACTGTTTCTGATGGTAAGCGCTCATAATTTGTTTAATGGGAAGACAATCATTTACAGTTTTTCACATGAAATTCTTCACCACTGCAATTACTTCCATCTTTCGTAAGGTCTTCTACCTAATTCCTCCATTATTACTACTGGATGATTCCCCTTTACTCATTCTTTTCAACTCCATAACCAAGTGATAAGCGCTCATAATTAAGAATATCTCAGTATTAGTGTAACCCCATATCTATTTGTCACTGGCACCCTCGTTATTGTCGGTTACCTCACTTAACAATTCTAACGACTCCATCTTAAATTTTAAAATAAGTTCAACTCGTTCGATAAATATTTTTAGACTTTAAATAGTTTCTTGGCTCAACACCAAGTAAAATGGGGTCTATTTGGTCCATAAATATTAAATGGATTTTTTATCGATTCAATTCCTATTTTCCGTCTGCTTTTACATGTACGCGTGCACTTTTGTGTTCTTTTATTTATGAGAGAGAGACGTTTGACAAGACTTTTTTCCCCCGGACCCCCATCCCAGCGGTGGGCTAAGCATTTCCCTTTTTCCCCCATTACGCCATCAGGGTTACATCTTACATGAATACCGACTTAGCCAATTGGGTTATATTTTCCTGCGTTTATAATTAGGATAATAAGGAGAGAGCAATTTTCTGATAGATATTGGTGATCTCAAATAGTATTGGGCCAAAAAAGCAATTTTCTGATAGAGCGCAAATCTCTCTTTTTTATTTATTTATTTTTTTTAGATTACCAATTTCACTCGGTATCACACCTGTCATTATATGAATAATCATTATAATTAACAATAATCCGTTGTCATAACGCCAACTCATCCAGTCTTTCATACGTAAACATATGGAGAGGACTCATAGGAGACGGCCGTGTTTCAACGCATGGTCGGAAAGACGATAAGAAAGACTGGCCGGCATATTTAACTTGGACATTACATAAATTCTTAGAATTTTTAAAATTTTTCATAATTTTATTTTTAAATATCATCTAAATATAAAATAATTTTTAATTTTTAATTTTTTTATCTAATTATTATTCAAACACAAAATCAATATTTTTATAAACCTAAAAAATCAATACAACTTTTACAAACTTCAAACTAAAAATTATATTAAAAATTTATTTTAACTTTATAATATATTTTTTTTAATTTTTCTATGTCATTTCTCAAATCTTAATTAATTATAAAACATTTCACTCAAATCATCTTACTTTTAATCGCAAATTTCTCCGATACTCCAAGGTTCAAACATCCCTTGCCTGAAGAGCAAATGCAGCCAGATCTTTGTAAAAGGGTGTCTGCTTAGGAAGTAAAGCACGGTCTGCATCCTCTCCTTTACTAGCATATTAAAGCCTTAAAAAAATCACAATCAAGCATCGACGAAGCTAGCGTTAAGATTGTAAAATCACCACTTGTCTCAATTAACTCATAGTCTTTAGTGATATCATGACCACTAATTAATGGCAAATTTATCATTTAATTTGAAACATAAGCACTATAAGAATTATTAGTTGTTGCTGCCAAATTTAGAAAGGGCGAGACAGGTTTCCTAGTAACAGCCCAGTAGTTACTGTAGCGGCATTTTCATTGTGGCGAGAGAGACATTAGCCATCAAATATATTTATTATGGTGACTTCGACTCATCACAACTAATAATACCGTGAGTGAGCCTGGAATGGCGAGTAATTTTGTTACGGTGACATCTTTATCGCCACGTGATGCCAGAAGCGTGCAAATTCACCCTCTCTGCAATTTTCCTCTCTCTGCAAAATTACTCTACAATTCCCAACCGAAGCAACGTCCGTCGATTTGTGTTCACCGCCCACCAGTCTCGGAGCAACCTTGCAGAGCACTAGGAAGCTTCATGAAAATATCCATCGTGAGCCTCCACCACCAAGCATGAACCAGCCGTGCGGAGCCTTCTGCCTTCACCACCGAAAACAGAGCAAAACCCCTTCCATCAATGTATTACTTCGTTCACGTTGAAAACTGTCTGAGAAAACAATGCTGTAGAAATTCGCCTCGATGTCCACTGAAATTTCATTCTTCATTGTGGCAGATTGGCTTCCCTGCTGCACGTCATCGCCTCCTCGCCTAGCCGATAAGTTTCCTCCACTCCGTCTCTCTCTCTCTCTCTCTCTCTCTCTCTCTCTCTCTCTCTCTCTCTCTATAGGCTGCCCCATCATGTCCCACCATCCCACACGGCTTCTCCACTCAGTCCCAATCTCAGCAAGGTATCTCCTATCCTTTCACCAATCTGTGGTATTTCTATCCTTCATTCCGTGTCTATGTCTCTCTGTTTTAGATATATGTATTTTGCTAGATATATATATGGTTTCATTTCCATTTGCATTATTATTTTCATATACTAGTTGAAATTCAGATTAAATTGATTGTGAATCTTCATTTGCATCACTGAATCTACGGCTTTTGCATTCAAACGCTTGTCCATAATTTTACTTCTCTCTTTCTAGCTTTCATCTGTTTGGTATTTTTCTGAATTTTGTCAAGATAATCTGACAACATTGGTCTTTTTTTATTTTCTTGTTTTTCGATTATGTTTAATAACGCATCTTTCATTTTTTTTCCAATTAAAGCCATTGAAATATCTCAAATTTCAAACTTCCAAACTTCTATGATTATATTCGATTTCATATAACTATTAGATCTTGATTTTATATAGGACTAATTAGCATTAACTGTTGTTCAACAACAGATAGTATAGCCTCAGGGAAACACAGACAAGGTTAATATCAAACATAGTACAACATTGTAAAAAAGTAACAAATTTCCGTATCTATCTTTTTTGCTTTTTTGATCATGTGGCTCAAAGTGGCGTGATGAATCTCCAGGACAACTTGAGAGCTTGGAATACTGAAATTTACAAGGAGCCAGTAAGAGAGTTGTAGTAATTCAGACCCACCAAAATTGAGAGACCCCATATGCTGCTGCACTTTTTGAATCTGTGAGCAGAAAAACAATTAATATTTTTTTGTTTGCACCAGAAATAGGCATGTTTGAAGATCATCAACCATTTGAATGTTTGTATGCTTAACTAATTGTTCAGAGCAGTGACTAAACAGAATTGCCAAATAGAACATACTAAAGGTTGATGTCTTAATAAATACAAAACGAAAAGGAGCACAACTTTTGAACATGATTAGACCATGATGACATTAATTTACATGTTATCATTCTGAATTAGGCCCAGAAATTCAGTTATCTGCAATGAGTTTGTACAAGTGGCTTGATTGCAGTTTGAGAATTACATTTTTTCACTCAATAAACTAATATATTTTTTTGTTAGTTTTAGTTTCTGAGTGAGAAATATAAAATTTTCAGTATATTAATTATACATGCCAATTACTTGTTACAGTTTTAGTTTGTATTTATTGCAACAGCTGTGCTCTCAACCTTTTAAAATCCTTTCACCAGTCTGAGGAGCTTGACACAACTGACTACTGAATTTTACATGGGCCATTACTCACATTCTATAGCATGTGGCATGGTTTAATTGCATTATATCAATTTATAAATCCTTTGTGTAGTAAGACTTTCACATGTAAGATTGTTTAGAATAAATTGACAACTATCCAACTCCACTTTTTTCATCTTACAGTGAGTTTGACATGGATAAAAGCTAAGTGCATATTACTGACCGATTTAGGTCCACAAAATATCGAGAAGGGGTACATCAATTCACGTCACTTGCCCAAGCTCATGCAACAACAAACAAAATCAGGTGTCCCTATCGTAACTGTCGTAATAACTTTTTCCACATTATAGACTTGGTGCAAAGACACCTATTCACCATAGGAATTGATGAAAACTACACCAAATAAATTTTTCATGGGGAGGAAGAGACTTGGGATGGTAATGACCTTGATGATGATGTCAATGAACTGCAAAATGATGAGTACGTTGATGACATAGATGAAATTTTAGATGACATCCGTCTTGGATCATTTACGAATGTGGAGCTAGTTGAACAATCTACCGGGGAAGGACCCACCTATGTGGACCCTAGCGCAAAAAACTTTGATCAATTATTAGAAGATGCTAAATGTCCACTCTACCCAGGATGTGCTAAGTTCTCAAAGTTATCATTCATTTTAAAGTTGTTGCATATAAGGACGATTGGAGGGTGGAGTGTTAAATCATTTGACATGCTACTAAAGTTGTTGAAAGCTTCATTTCTGGATGCACTTTTGCTTGACTCGTATTACGAGTCACGACGGATGGAGCGAGCCCTTGGTTTTAACTATATAAAGATTGATGTATGTCAAAATGATTGTATACTATCTGGAAGGAGAATGCTGACAAGCATGATTGTCCCAAATGTAGTTTGTCAAGATGGGTAACGCACACAACTAAAGAGAAAAAAGTCCCCCACAAAGTACTTCAATATTTTCCATTAAAACTAAGATTGAAAAGGTCGTTTATGTCAAAAGATACAGTTGTAGCCATGCGATGGCACAAAGAACACAGTGTTGACGATGAGAATATGATGAGGCATCCACGTGACTCAGTTGGGTGGAAGGAATTTGATCAAGAGCATATCTCATTTTCTGTTGATGCTCGTAACGTGCGCCTTGGTCTAGCTAATGATGTATTCAACCCTTTCAATAATATGAGTAAACCTTATAATGTATGGCCAGTAATTCTTGTACCTTACAACCTGCCGCCATGGTTGTGCATGAAAGACCAGTTCTTCATGCTATCTCTTTTAATTCCTGGATCGAAGGCCCCGGGCAATGAGATCGATATGTATTTGCGGCCACTTATTGATCAATTAATTGATTTGTGGGAAGATGGTGTTGAGATGTATGATGCATCGAGAAAACAATTGTTTCAATTACATGCAGCATTATTATGGACGATCAATGACTTCCCTGCATATGGAAATCTTTCTGGGTGGAGCACGAAAGGGAAATTAGCATGTCCAACTTGTAATGGTGAAACTGATTCTTTGTGGTTGAAATATGGTCGAAAACATTGTTACATGAGTCATCTTCATTTTCTATCTCCAGATCATTCTTGGAGGAAGAACAAGGCTAATTTTAATGGCAATACTGATCACAGCACACCCTGTGAATTATCTGGCCACGATCTACTGAATCAACTCGATAATGTTGGAGATGTAGTATTTGGAAAAGGTGTAAGGAAGAGAAAGCGGCGACCTGATGAACTTAATTGGACAAAAACCAATATCTTTTTCCAATTACCTTATTGGTCAACATTAAAAATTCGACATAATCTTGACGTCATACATATTGAGAAGAACATTTGTGACAACGTGTTAGGAACATTGATGATGATTCCAAGTAAAATAAAATATTCAGTTAATGCACGTAGGGTCTTGTTGCTTCTTGGTATAAAGCAGGAATTACATTTACAAGAACATGGACAAAAATTGATTATGCCACCTGCGTGTTACACGTTGCACGGAGACGATAGGAGAAGCGTCTGTGAGTGGCTACAAGCTGTGAAATTCCCATATGGATTTGCTGGAAATATTGCTAGATGTGTTACGTTAAATGGTTGTAAAATATCTGGAATGAAGAATCATGACTGTCATATCTTCTTACAGAGACTACTTCCTGTCTTTATTGCTGGGTACTTGCGACCTGACATCCGATTGGCTTTGACTGAACTAAGCACATTTTTTAGACAGTTGTACACATGCACATTGGCTATAGATGTCTTGAAGCGTCTTGAGGATGATATTTCAATCATTTTTTGCAAACTTGAGATGATACTCCCACCTGCATTCTTTGATGTAATGGTACACCTAGCTATTCATCTACCACGTGAGGCATTGTATGCTGGGCTTGTCCAGTATAGGTGGATGTATTCATTTGAGAGGTATTGGGGTAAATTTAAGCGGTATGTCCGAAACACGGCTCGTGCTAAAGGGTCCATTGCTGAGGCTTACATTCACATTGAGTGTTTGACTTTTTGCTCCATGTATCTCCATAATGTCGAAACTAGATATCATAGAGAAGAAGCAATGTAGATGTTTGTGAAGGAGGTCAGAAATCAGAATTTTCAATATTCACACAAAAGGTGCGGCCATTAGGTGCTTCAACTCCAACTCGACCAGATAAGAAAACTTTTGCCAAACAATATTGGTATGTCCTCAACAATTGTCCTGACATTACCTACTACCTCGAGTAAGTATCATCTTTCAATTTGCTTAATTGTTGCCCAATAAATATTTGCCTATTATCCATCCTAGGAATGGAATTTGACAAGTCCTATCAATGCATTAATGTAGGGAGCATTACAACAAATTGAGAGATGAATGTGTAATTAACATTGACTCCGTGTACGAAAATCAATTTCCATTATGGTTCAAGGAGCACGTGAGTGCCTTGTTGGTAACATGGATTATTAGCAACAAGATTTTATTGCTTTTTACTTTTGTGGCAAATAAAAAATGTCTAATATTTTGTTTATTTAAATCAGATTAGGCAATTGCGTAATTCAAGCCTTGATGAGGTGTCCGATGATCTTTACGCGCTAGCGTGTGGACCTGACCCATGGGTTGCATCATATACTAGTTGCATTATGAATGGAACTAGGTTCCACACAAAGCACCGTGAAGAACATCCTCTTACACAAAACAGCGGTGTGCTTGTTCCTGGGGAGAATCAAGGTAGCCCTATAGACTTCTACAGAGTTTTAATGGACATTATTGAACTCAACTACCTAGGATGGCGCCATGTATATTTGTTCAAATGCGATTGGTTTGATGTATGTGATATGAGAAGAGGAATTCGTGTTGGCAGTCACTTTACAAGTCTAGACTCAACTCGAAAATCTTACCCGGAAGACCCTTTTGTACTTGGATGCCAAGCATCCCAAGTCTTTTATTTGAAAGATACGAGTTTAGGGAGAAATTGGCTAGTAGTACAAAAGGTCACCACTAGGAATGTTTATGACATCCCCAGCACAATAGTTGACGATCAAGATGATGATGAGGAGGCTAAGGAAGAAGCATACCAACATGAAGAATATTCTCCACCAGCCCATTTTGTACATCAAGATGATACATGCGTAGATATGCCTTTGCATCGACTAGATATAGACTCGATTGTACTTTATGAGACAGTGATGTTAGACCACCCCAATCCAATAGGGATGGAGGATGAGTTTCTTAGTAAAGACTCTTCCTCGGAGGAAAGTGATTGGAATAGTGACAACACATCTGAGTCAAGCGGAAAGGATGGAGACAATCATCATGAAACTGACTCTAATTATTAAGTAAGCATGGAATGTTTACTTCTATATTCATTGCTATTTTCTTTGCCTTATGCTAATTTTACTTTTGCCTATAGATAATGTAGATATTTGCTAACATTTAATGTGTGTGTGTGTGTGTGTGTGTGTGTGTGTGTGTGTGTACCATGCATAAGTATGAATATGTGATGGTTTTTAATCCCAGTATCGAATATGTTTAATTTGTGGTCATTCTTTTCATTTGGCGGGTTATCCGAGTTGGTTGTGTAGTGATGCAATCGTTGCACAGATACTCAAATGCTTTCAACTATTGCAGCTGCCATTTTTGTGGCCATGGAAATAGAATTGGTCAACTGCATATATATAATGTTTAACGTACAATGTGGTGATGAGAAATACAAATGAGAAACTCATATTTTGTGAAACATACTACAGGTTTTCAGAATATAGTAACAAATGCACAGGAAGCAGTTTACTTACTCATGTATGCAATTCTATACTCAGCTACATTTTTAATTAGAATCATCAATAGGCATATGACATGTGGTAGTACTGTAATATGACAGGAACTTGTGAATGTGACGGAAAAATAGTTGTTGCCATGATAAATAAAGGGAAATAATCATGTCTAAATAAACTGGTTTTGTATAAGCCATGATATTGACACATTAGCAGTTCATCTATCGAGAAATTCTATAAGAGAATTTTGAGGTCCTACGGCTTCACTGGCTTGTCATCATTTGCTGCAAAAGAGGATAGGACACAAGAAGTTTAGTTAATTAGACAGGCAGTACAAAATAGCTTCTCACAAGGTTCCCTTCGAAGACCAAGACAAGCCTTGGCAGTATAATGTAATAAGAATATTCATTAGTGTTTACAAACTTTGTCATACTACATCACGTAGCATGAATCTCTGTATGTAAGAAATGGACACATTCTACAAGTTTCTCCATCACCTGAAAATATGCTATATTGATCTTATTGTAAAGGAATGCAAAAAGATCATTCATTATGAAAGTGAGGTAATAGCCATGATAAGTCAACAATAAATTAGTGCAATTCATTAAGTTATACAGCTGCTGCTATTACTGTCATGTGTTGACTCTTCATTTATTCACACAGAATATTGATGTTATTCCACAGTGCCGATGGAAGTTGACAAGTATTGGAGAAAATGGTGGAGCAGTACAATGACAGGAGCATAGTGCTAGCTTCTTTAATTATAGATTTCTATAGATTTTCTGTGATAATGGTTTTTCAATTGTAACATATATCAACAACTGACTTTGAATGTTAGTTTACTTACTCAGTCTAAAACTTTGTCATTAGTTCTTCATACGTGTATCTTTGATGGATCCTGTAATTCCATGGGAATGTTATGCATATATATGTACTTTGTTGTTTACTTTAGAGTTGATAAACGGCATATTTGCCATTTATTTAAAGTTATTATAGTAATATTTGCCATTACAAGGATGATCCAAGGTTGAAAGTCATTATGTGAGATTATCAGAATCTGTTCACTATAGGGACGATCCAAGCACATACATGAAATTAACAGAAAAATCTGGCTCTTTCTAGGGACTATCTATTTTTCGCATAGGTTGGGCAAAAAATCATTCTTGGCAGAAGTCGGCCATATATACCTACCAAATTGAAATATTTGTTAGGTATATTTATTGAATGTTATGCATCATTTCTGCAATTGAAGGTTTATATGCAATATTAGGTATATTTACTTAATTCATTTGAGGTATAGGAATTCCTTTCAATTAAGTAAAAATTGGGGTTTGATATATTAAAAAAATTGGCACTCCATCTATAATATCTCCAAATTCAAATAATAAAGTATCATCACAAAACCAAATCAATTTGTGACATATGCACACAATATTGTATCTGTCTGTGACCTTCACCCATAAGATGCTCATCAATAGAGATCACATACTTTACATATTGATTTGGTAACTTATATAAATAATCAAAGAAATGTTGACATCCATACCATTGTTGTAGAGTATTGTTGGTCCAGTACTTCACTCATGCAAGGATCTGCACTGAAAGCCAAATGAATGATGAATTAGTTATCAATTTTATAACGTGGACTTAGTATATGTCGAAATGTATTGATATATATCACAATATATATAAATACATAAGATCAGGGAGAATCATTCGGATGTTTTTGGTTAAAGAATAAAGATGTAATAAATTAAGATATATGAAGGTGTGACACTTATAATTAATAAAAATAAGATTAGTTATTTACATCCGCTGATTGGTATCTCTGTAATCGGCAAAGAGGCAATTTTACCAAATCAAGTTAGAAATTGTTCCATGTATTGGGTCCCACGGCCCATACAAAAAGGTGGAGCACAGTAGTCACCAAAAGCCAAGAACAGTGGCAAAGTTCCAAGCAGCAAAAAGTGGGGGGAAATAATGGGACACAAACTTTTTTTTGTAAAATATCAGGATAAAGTAAAATAGAAGGTGCCACTTTCCTCAGCTGACCTCAAAAAGTTAAAAGTTGGATTTCTTTACGACAAGTCACTTTCTTACTCAAAAAGTGAGTTCTTGGATTTTCTTTAGAAATTCACCTTCAACGTTAAAAGGTTAATTCCCTTATTTCCTTACAAAGTAACTATCTCACTCAAGAAGATAGTATATCTATATCCAAAGAAAGTGAGCTTTCTCACTCAAAAGTGAGTAAATTGGTTTTCCTTAGAAATTCACTTTCACTGTCAAAAGGTTAGTTCCTAGATTTTCCTCACAAAGTAACTTTCTCACTCAAGAAGATAGTATATATATATATATATCCAAAGAAAGTGAACTTTCTCACGGAAAAAGTTGGTTTCTGGATTTTCCATAGAAAGTCACTTCCTCACTCGGTGGAGTAGTCAGAGTCACCTTTTACACACACGAGATCGATGTCAAATGAATTTTTAATACATGCTTGAGTTCCAGATCAAATTCGAATGATTCTGAGTTGCATCCTCGTGTTAAGTAACCTGAAATCAATTTGTGAATACTTTCATTAAGTGGTTCAAAGTTTAATTGCTAAGTTTAACTTTTATCTGAGTTCAATCCCCAAGTACTAGAACTGGGGCTCAGGAGACACTTTTTTTTATGATTGTTTGAACAGAAAGAGGAGAAAAGTTGGGACAAAAAGTCGTGGATGGAAATTTACCTTGGCATCCTCTGTACTCAACCCTTCTTCATCATGCCTGAATGCAATAGATTAGAACACAATATTTGAAAATTTGGTTATATGGTTTTGCTAAGTACATTCATCAATATGTTTAATGGTGAATGTAAAATCATTGGTTGATGGATTTTAATAGAGGTGTAGTCAAGTGCTTTAAAATATTTTATAAAATTATAGTTTATACGTCACCTGCATTTCACCAACAACATCGAGTACATATTATTCTCTACAGCCACAAAGGAAACAGGGTCTACCAGGTTGAAGTAACAATTTTTTTTTGGATGAAAAATGTGCATTCCAGCATGGCTATTTGGTAATAGATAATGAAAAAGGTCTACTAGCATGCAGGGTTTAACATAGTATATGAAAGGTGTGAAATTTATGCATCATTTACAACTTATCACAAATGCGAGAAAGTTTAAATTATTGATGTTTTTATTGGGTGCTTTTGTGGATAATGTGGGTAGTAAAATAATGATATATATATTGGATTCGTTATTTGTAAGTTGCATTGTTTGAATGAAATATTGGAAGATTGATGATGATTAAAGTTTATGTTAAACTAAATGTAAACTCAATAAAGTATATGTGCATTGTTAAATCATGTAGGTAGTTGCTTGTATCATGTCTAGGACAAGCATATAGATTCATGATGTTAACCCATCCTCTATGCATTTAGTTTCATGGCATTAATTATTTTTCAATTCTTGTCAATAGATTACATATTGCCTACACTGTAAGTCTCAGTTGTCATGAGAGGAACAAGAAGAGGAGTTGGTGGAGCTGGCCGAATGACACAATCTCGCATACCCCCAAGTCATGGCTGCGCATGGAGTGGTCCAACTCCTCTAGAGCAGACTAGTAGGTGGACACAAATGGTTGAGCAAAGTCCATCATCGGATGACTCAACACAGCCCCCAGATATGGTTTTGGGAACTCAGTTTAATGAAATTAACAGTGGTACTCCAGATACTCAGCTTGAGAATAACGGTACTCTATATACTCAGCAACTAAATAATGGTAATAAGAAATGTCACATGTGAAAATTCTAAAAAAGTAGGATCTTATTCATTGAGCTGTCATACAGTTTTGGCTGATTAAATTGCAAGTTATTATTTGGTTATAGTGAAATGTATTTGGTGTTGGAGTACATTTCAGAATTTAATTGTCATTTCTATAAATGGCAGGGAAACTTGTAATGCGGCGGTGTCGAGGACCAGCTGGGTGCACTGAGTTTATGAAGATTTGAAAACATGTTCTCATTCCATTGCAAATTAATGATAGTGAGAGGGCACCAGCATGTGAGAATGCGGTGTTCTTTACAACAAGAGTTACATGGATTATCAAACACCATGCAACCATGATTCAAAATAGTTAGGATGTTGTAGATGCTCAAGAGAAAGAGGAGTTGATCAATCGTGTTAGGGTATTGAGCTAGAGTAATTTATTTGGGAATTTAATAAGTATTCCAAACAATAACTAGTTTAAAGGACTTTATGTATATGGACGGACCTGCTTAATTGGTGTGATGTTGCAGGCTGATTTCATTCTAGATTGGAGCAAAATGAATCATCGTGAGATGGTAGAGAAGAACCTTGGAAAGAAGTTCAATGACTTCCACTACCAGCTTCATAAAATTTATAGGGTTGTGCAACACACTAGGAGGCATTAATGAAGTCAACGTCATTGGTGGAATCAGATGTATGGAAAAAGCTATGTGAGAGATGGGGGAGCGATGATTTCGAGGTAACAAACTCGTGTAAAAGTAACAATGTGCTGATTTATATAGTATTAGATTTGATGATAGGTAATTAGAAATTGATATAAAGTTGAGTATGGACTTAACTTTATCAATAATTATATTGCAGAAAAAAAAATAAGCAAAATACGACCAATAGGAAAATGCAGTGGGTGAACCACACTGCAGTCAGAAAATCTTTTGTGAGGTTAATACAAGAGATGGTAAGATTTTATTTATTTTAATAACAGTCAAGCTGAATGGTCCGTTCTAGTGTGTTTGTGAAAGAGGTGTGGGTAATATATATGTATGTGATTGAAGTGTCCAAGCGCATCAAATTTGGTTAAATTCTATAAAGAAACTCATTGGTGAAAGAAGAAAGGGGCATTTGTCACTCCCATGACAGAAACTTACTATGTACGTGCTCAAGAACTTAAAAATTTAAGCTATATTGTACAAGATTTCATAGACCAGTTTTAATTAGTTTACAATATTTCTAGTAACTAGAACTCATATAATCCTACATGTTTGCATCAGAATACGATGTGTGAGAAATTAGATGAGATTCAACCTGAGGAGCGCATAGATGAGGCTACAAAAGTGATATTAAGAGATGTGCTTGGACACAGGTCTGGTTATACAAGAGGACTTAGTGGTTCAGTTATACCTAAGAATAGACCATCAGCTATGTCGGCACAACATGAGTAGCTGGCTCAAGAAAATGAGAAGAATAAAAATGAGGCATTGAAGTACAAGACCGAATTGGATGAGATGAAAAGGGATGTACGGCAATTATTGATTTGGCAAATGTCCTATGACCAGAGGATGAATGACTCAACATCTTAAAGAGTGTCTAATAGAGACACTCAAGGAGATGATCTTTAGCAGGATGGGTTTATGAACTGGGAGTTATTTTGATATTTTGTTAAGAAGTCTTAGTAATTATTTGGTGGCAGGAACATATTTTGTAAAGTCCAAATGTTGCAGGAGAATTTAGCTAGGGTAGTTTTACGGGAATGGCATAACAACAGAGTCTACAGATCAATTTGGTGGAAAAAGGATCTGTGATTCATTTTGTTAAAGGTTTGTGTAACACTTTGTAAGTATGCTCTAAAACCCCTTCCTATTGAAGTATTTATATTTAATGGTTAAGTGAGATGAATATTTCTGGAATTTGTGATATTAAAACTTGCAATTTGAGATAATCTAGCTTACTAGGTAAAAATCACAATTTATCTAGGTATTTCTGTAATGGATTTTATGATTTTTAAAAGGATTTTATTGCTAGCTAGTAAGATAATGTTTCAAGGGAAAAAAAATTGCAAGTTGAGAGAATATAGATTAATGGGTAAAAATCCTATTTTGTATAAGTGTATCTGTAATGGAGTATAGGAAAAGGATTTTATCATCACTATGCATGTAGATGTTTTGACCTTGGATCTGAGTTCCTGTCTCAAGTAAATTTTTTCCAAAAAGGATGATGTGACGTTCACTGTTCTAAATATTGCATTTATCTGCAAACATGGGAGATTGCTAGTTCTTCCAATAAAATCCTGATTTATGAACAAGGATTTTATTGCCTTGTTGAATAATTAGTTTACTTTTCTCAAACAATTTACTTGTTTTAATGGGCCCCAAGTTTCTCTAGAATGCACTTATAGAATTTTTTAATAGTAGGTGCAGTAACATAAAGCTTCATATAGAGCAATTCCAACATTTTATGACATTTCTAATGTCAGTATATCCAACTAATTTTACGAAGATACTCAAAAAGTTATGCCAAGTACAAGTAGTAAGACATGGGGTGAGATACTGGGGGCTTGAATGTAAGAACTGCAACTTGAGAGAATATAGCTCAATATCTCCAAATCCTATTTTGTTTTTGCATTATATTAATGGAGTATAATGATGGATTTTTTAAAACTATTCAACAATTGTTGTGACCAGCATTTCTCTGACTCCTGAGGATGTTTGGTGTGAAAAGTATCCATGTGGAACTTTCACTATGCTACAAATATTGCATTTATAAACTAACATGCAGGATTGCTAGATATTTCAATTCATGCAGCTTGCTTTTTTTACAAGGAAATTATTGCCCAGATGGAATAATTAGTTCCCTTATTCTCAATCAATTTACTTGTTAAAATTTAACAATCAATCTCTAGAAGCCACTTAGGCACTTGTTAATACTAGATGCAGTTTTAAAATTTCAGTCAGTACATTCCAACATTTTAAAGCTTTTCTAATGTCAGTATAATATCTTTCTACCTTGGATACTCATGTGATGCCAAGTACAAGAAGGAATGACAAGGTTTCATGAGGAAAATGCCGAATGTAAAACCTGCAACTTGAGGAAATATATCTTAATAAGACTGAATCCTATTTTGTCTAATTATAGGTGGAGTATAGGCGAATGATTTTTTTGATCAATATGCATGTGGAATGACGTCATGTAGTCTACAATTAAGGTTTTGACTGTAACTGTTTTCATCTCTGTAAATTGCAGGTACCTCTCACAGGATGATCTCATGGAAGCTTGTAATTTTTTGATGTACCAATGAGCCTTTTTGCAGGATGCTAGTTATAGACTTCACTCCCAGGTTTAAATGTATAGAAATGTTGATCCTTTCACCAATGAGTGGCACATGATATTTCTAGTGTTTAGTATAAGTATGTATAGGGGAATATAAGCTTGATTTTGCATGACATTTAAGAGTTGTACCTATTGTAATGTATGATGTTCCAGTAAATGAGATGTTGATTCAAGCTTGAAATTAAACTGGATGGTAATATTATACATTAAAATGCATGTTTTCAATATAGGGTGCTTTGGTTGTATGCAAACATGCTGTCAATTTCCTACATTAAATCACAAACAAATAACCAATCAAAAGCAGGCTTGGCAGAGCAAAAAAATGCTAGGAAATTGATCATACAAGCTGGGCTATTGATCATTTCGCTATAAAGAAATAATTGATTTATTTACATGGATTCAATTCAATTGATACATAGAGCAAAAATGGGTATATTGCCAAAGGATCAATATTGTATAGATCTGGACAACAAATCTATGGTATGAAACCTGACTAAAATTGGTGACAACATCAGACAACATTAATGGTTGGATACATGAGATCATTCAGTTCCAACCGTATAACATACGTACGTATTATGGCTAATGAATTTGAAAAAAAGCATACAAATCCAGACATAGATTTCTTTCTGCATCCAAAAAACAATATTTTTAGTGATATTTTGATTGATTTAAAGGAAAAAAAATTTGCGTTGGCTTAAAGCCAATACTGAGAAATCATTCACCGCAAATACCGACTTACATTTGGTTTTAATGTGGCGGTTAGCTTTTTGCATTTCCTGCGGATTCACTGTTACCTGCATGCACTCATGATGAATTCCGACGTAAGCAAATCCATCGCATGCCCCTTTCGTCTACAACTGTACCTCTTGCGGTGACCCAATAACTCGTAGAATGTTTGTAATGGTGGCGTCACAAGGTGTGGTGGTAATTACCCGAACAGAACAAATTCGCCAGACCATTGCTGCAGGACCAGTCGGTGGCAACAGGATGAGCAATTTCGGTGACCCAAACCTCGCCGATTCGTTGCATTTGCGGTGCCCCTTTTGATGGCCGTAAGTACCAGTCTACTCGACAATTATCCATCGAAATTGCCCTTCAAACCCTCATTGTCCATCGACTTCTACTGCGGAGAAGATCCGCAACAAAATCTGTCGCAACTGCGGCCAACTTCATGGATTCACCGAAAGTACTCGAACCAGATGCATTACTCCCAACCAATTTGCGGTGAATGGAAATCACAGTTTTCCATCTAAATCTGCGAGAAAGCAGGGGAATTGCGGCCTCCTTGCACTCCGCAAAACAGGATAAACCTTATAGTGAGGTTGCAAGTTGCTCAATCCATCGACAAGAAATCAACCATTAGGATAGACCAAAATATGTGATATAATACTACATGAGCCTTACAAATTGGGTCTCAAAAGGAGGGACACATTGGAAAAGTAGTACTGGCACTACAAGAAATTTAATTTTTAGGGACGAAATTTCTTAGGGACGAAATTAATTTCATCCCTAAAAGTACTTTTTTGAGACGAAATTAAAATTTCGTCTCAAAACATGGAAAACCTTATAAATCCGTTCAATCTAAAACATAGTAGTTTGAACTTGAGATTTTGAGACGAATTAGGTCGTCTCCAAAAATCTATATCGTTCGAACTAATTAAATTTAATTCGAACAGAAAATTAATTAATTCGAATGCAATATTATTTGTTCGAATTAGTATTAACGTGTTCGAACGGTATTATTTAATTGAAAAGATATATTATTAAAATTGTAAGAATACATATTTTTTCTATTAATTTTTTATCATTTCCAAAGTAAATAAAAAGTTCTATATATTATATATTATGATTTACAATGAATTAAAATATTTACAAATTCATAAATAATTAATTTTATGTAATTAATTTAAAAATATTTTAGTTAACTAAATATTAATTTAAAGATAGTGTCATTTTTTCAATTATCGTGAACACTAAGTATAATGAGAAGAAAATATAATTAACAATAAAGAGACTAGCAAACACTAAAAATAAAAACTATACTGCATTAATTACATTCCAAAATAAGTTAGACGTTCTATACAACATAAAAAAGTAAAAAAATTACTAACAATATTTATTTATTATATAAATCAAAATCCTCCTGTAAAGTTTGCAAGCATCCTTCTAGGTCCTTAAGTTTCTCCATCATGGGCTGAATGAAGTCCCTCAATAAAATGTCGCGGTGGTCTGCCAATATAGCTCGTACCTCATCTGGAGTAGCCCCAGCAGGGTGTCTCTCAGTAGGGGCAGCAGCAGTAGAAGCTGGATCAGTAGGCGGAGGCTGATCCTGTAGGACTGCACGAGTCTTCGACAAGTGACCCTTGCTCTTATTGAATGTGATCTTGTTAACAGGCCCCATCTGTGGCGACCTCCGCTCAGTCAAAGTCACTGTAACCCCTGAATGGAGTAAGAGGTTAGATATCAAAAGCGCAAATGGTAGACTACCTCCACCCGAATAGCGTGACTCTGTGTGAATGCGGAGGAAGAAATATAATGCCAGATCAATCGGCTCCCCCTGTGCTAACTGTAACAAAAATCTGGCCCGCTCGATCCCAAAATCAGTCTTGTGTTTTTTCGGATCAATGTTATACCCAACAATCAAATTAAGCATTCTGAAAAATACTATACAGTCGGCCTGTCGGATCACTTTACTGCCATCATATGGAGGAGCCTCAGGGTCTCGCACTAGGTCACAAACCTGATCGTCTGTGAGACCATCATCAGGTACCTCATCACCGCTCTCGCTATCATCTGAGCTAGCATCCAGCTCTGCGGTCTGTACATCCGGCACTGGCAATGAGGATGCGACTGTTGTGTCCTCTCCAGAAGGTGCAGTCGCTGATCTCGCTGCTGCTCTCGCTGCTGCTGCTGCAGGATAGGCACCGAGCTCTCGTCGCAAATCTAGAAACTCAGCAATAACGCGGGGAGAGAATATAATACTCACTCCCCGGACTACTAAGTTATAGCATAGAGCATCACCAGACTGCTCACCCATGGCACGGTAAAACTCACCGACTATCTCAGGATATGTTGTGCCCCTCTGTCGATAGATCGGGGTCCATCCACGATCGGTGATGATGTCATGTATGCTCCGCCCCTCCCAAGTGAGGTCACGGAAGTCACCTAGAATGATCTCCCGCTCAACTAGTATAGGCCTAACGGCCGGCTGAGAAGGAGATGCGGAGGTACTTTCGACTGTCTGGGGTCTGGAACGTTTTCTTCCGCTGCTACTTGCCATTAGTATACTGTTGATGTATAAAAGATATATGTGATCTAATTAAAGTGAATTAGAGGAATGATGATGTTGTGCTGTCATGGTTGACAACTGCTTATTCGAATGGCCTTTAATTCCATTGGAATTAGCCTAAAATCCATTCGAATAAACTTGTATTCCATTCAAATGAACCTAAATTTAATTCGAATGGAATTTATATTCATTCGAACGGACTTGAGCCAAACAGACATGGCTGAGTCGACTCAGAACCGAACCGACACATTCATTTTTCACAAGGAATCCAATATTTTAATCGGTTGAAATGATTTAGGAGGAAATCCCTACCATTTCTACCGATTATAGTTGTGTCATTTGCCCCCAAAACAACAAAATGGGGCCGGATTGATTCAAAATCCGACCCCCCCAAAACTTACTAAAAAACTAATAAAAATAAAGCACATTTAACCCATACCTCTTGTTCTAGGAGATTTGAGGAGTTGGTGGCGGCGTTGTGGTTGCTAACGGTGGAGGAATCAAAGGGTTCGAATGAGAGGAGGCACGAAATGAATGGAGAAGAAACTGGTTCGCGGCTTAAATAACGTGATTTCATTCGAACGGAAGTATAATCAGTTCGAACTAAAAGGGTATAAGTTCGAATTAAAAGGGTATAAGTTCGAATGAATTATATAATACTTCATAAAAATATATATATAAGTACAAGAGGTAAAACAATTGAGAAGTATTAGTAATACTAGTATATAATACAGAGTATTAGTACTAATAAAAAATTTCTCACTAGTATATATAATAATATATATTAGATAACTATATATTGATAGTATAGAGTTTTATACTAGTTACTTATATATATTGTAAGTATCTAGTATATATATATGTAATAGTATATATATTATGCATTAGATGAGTATAAAATAGTATTGTCTAAAGCATTGCATTATAAAGTAAATATAGTAAGTATATAGTAAAACATTGCATTAATTATATGTATAAAAAACATATTTCTAATATATTTAGTTTGTATATTAATAATAAACCAAGTACTTGGACTATATTATAAAGTATTACAGTATTATTAATTTTCATATTTTGATGCTATCTATACTTTAATATCACTTAATATTATACTATTAGTGATACTTAGTATTATACTTATAGTGATACTAACTTATAAGTATAACACTACTAGTGATTGTAAATAAAATATTATACTATTTTAAATACTTAATATTATAGATTGATAAGAAACTTAGTATTATGATATTAGTGACACTTGGTATTATATAGTCTATATAATTTTTACATATACACATAATAATATTGGGTGTATTATGTGTATAGTTATATATTTCTCTAATTATCTGTTCGAACTAATATAATGTCAGTTCGAATAGAGATAATTCATATTCAAACGAATTTTTTTTTGTTTGGAGGGAAAATTTGCACCAAGTTATCAGTATATGCTGGAGAATATTCCTTTTTCTGTTCGAACTGGAAAAATATTAATTCGAACGGGAAAAAATTGTGGAAAAAATTAGCAGTATTTGGATTTTCGCGTTCGAACTTATTAAAATTTAGTTCAAACTGAAATGCACATATTATTAATCTGATCATTTCACTTCATTTTCACTCGGATTGAAGATTGAGAAAATGAGAGAGAGCGTGGCAGAGGCTGTGAGAGAGTGTTGTGGAGAGAGAGAGCTTGAAAGCATTGAGAGAGAAGAGATTCTTGAGAGAGAAAGGAGAAGGACAAGAGGTAAGTTGTTGTTTTTTTTTGTATTTTTCATGCCGATTTTCGTTTACAAATATCTATAGAGTTTTTGCATCTATTTGTTGGGATAGAACAACAGTTTAATGTGTTTTATGTATATATAGGTATTGTGGATTGACTGAAATTTGAATTGCTAGTACAAGAGGTAAGTTTTATTAGTTTTCTAAGTTGTTTAATAATCATATTTAGAGATATTCATATAGTTTTCAATGTGTTGTATTGAAATATGGCATCATGAATGTGAAAATTGTGTTTTGTTTATCAGTTTTGTGCTCTGTTTCGTGACTGGTTTCTAGGTTGGTTTAATTCGAACGCTCTGAATACCGTTCGAATTTTTTTTTTTTGTTCGAACAGAATATAACTCGACCAGCGTTCCATTCGAACTTATAGAGTGTTTGTTCGAACAGTATCAATTAAATACTTATTATTTGCAGTGATAATTAAATAGCAGTTAATACTCCAAATATAATAATAAGATAGTTAATTAAAAAATTATAATTAAATATTTGAACATAAGTAAGTACTCAAGTATTAATTATGATGATTAATACATAATGTATAATTAATTAATCTATGATATAGTTTAATTAAATAGCTTAATACTCCAAATATAATAATAAGATATTTAATTAAAAAATTATAATTAAATATGTGAAGATATTTAAGTACTCAAGTAATAAGATGATTAATACGTAATGTATAATTAATTATATCTAAGTACACTAATTAAATAGCTTAATACTCCAAATATAATAATAAGACATTTAATTAAAAAATTATAATTAAATATGTGAAGATATTTAAGTACTCAAGTAATAAGATGATTAATACATAATGTATAATTAATTATATCTAAGTACACTAATTAAATAGCTTAATACTCCAAATATAATAATAAGATATTTAATTAAAAAATTATAATTAAATATGTGAAGATATTTAAGTACTCAAGTAATAAGATGATTAATACATAATGTATAATTAATTATATCTAAGTACACTAATTAAATAACTTAATACTCCAAATATAATAATAAGATATTTAATTAAAAAATTATAATTAAATATTTGAAGATATTTAACTACTCGAGTAATAAGATGATTAATATATAATGTATAATTAATTATATCTAAGCACACTAATTAAATAGCTTAATACTCCAAAGGAATAATAAGATATTTAATTAAAAAATTATAATTAAATATTTGAACATAAGTAAGTACTCAAGTATTAAATATTTCAAAATCTTTAATGGCCCATCATGTATACTTGTAATGTAATCTTCCCATGTATTTGTGATGTATGCTTGTTATGTTTACTACTAAGTGTTTGGATTTTGTAGTTATTTTACATGCAGTTAAACCTTAGACCCGTTCGAGAGTTGTGGCCAAATATTCTCTTAAAGAATATTTGAGTATAACTCTTGAATTGTCCAAAGTGGACAGTTTGGGATTCTATCATCTATATGGCATATATACTTAGTTATAACTCCTGTGTTAGTCAATTTAAACTTTGGTTTAGCATTTTCCTACATTCTTCGAGTATGTAGTTCATAAGTTTCTCGGCTCATGAATAGGGTTGACGGCTTATCGTGACTAGCATACTTGGAGAATTGTAGGGAAATGCCGCCGAAATTTTTACTAACATACGAGTTTTAGACTGAGTATATATGCGATATAGATGATAGTCTCTCAAATGGGATAGGACCAACTACCTTAAAAGTACAGGGTAATTAAACACATGTATTGTAATAGTTGAATGATAGTGTTTATCCCATGATTGTGGTTTTCTTTTATAGATGGATAAAAGTTGGATGTTGTTGGGAGATAGACTTGGTCGAGACTATAAGCAATATGCACAAGGGGTGAAGTCTTTCTTAGAATTTGCTTGTGGGAGTGTTGATAGTCGAGGATTTATAAGATGCCCATGTAAGAAGTGCAAAAACCTTAGTTCTTATAATATGACGGCTGTGGAGGATTATTTATTCGTAAATGGAATTGATTCTAAATATTCACATTGGGTTTTACATGGAGAACCATTTCCCCAAGGAGTTAGATTTGGCAGTCATCTCAACCAGATGGATGAATGTAACGAGATCGACACGGAGGACATAAATGTTGATATTTCTGATGATGGTTATGATAATGGAGAAGATATGACTGAAATGTTAGGAGATCTTGGCGCAGACATATTTGGTGCCAGTGTTGGAGAAGGAACATCTACCCAGTCATTTAAGGGAAATGAAGACTTTGGATCATTGTGGGAGGATGCACAACGAGAATTGTACGAAGGGTGCACCCGTCATAGCAAGTTGTCATTCACTGTCAGGTTGCTCCATATAAAGTCTATTTGTCGTATTTCTGCAAAGGCTATCGATATGCTGCTTGAATTATTTAAAGAGGCTCTGCCAGAGGATAACGTAGTACCTCGAAATTTTTATGAAGCCAAAAAATTGAAGCGAGGGTTAGGATTTGATTATAATATCATCCATGCATGTAAAAATGATTGTGTTCTCTTCTAGAAGCAATATGCAGAATGTGAATCATGTTCAGTGTGTCTTGAGTCAAGATGGACATCAGATAAGCGTAATGTACCCCAGAAAGTGCTAAGACATTTTTCGCTTATTCCTTGACTTCAAAGATTATTTACTTCCCGGATGACTGCAAAAGGTATGACTTGGCATCACACAGAAAGAGTTCAAAATGATCAATTTCTCACTCATCCTGCAGATTCCTTATAATGGAAGAAATTTGATGACGAGTATCCATGGTTTGCTGAAGAACCTCGCAATGTACGTCTTGGTTTAGCAACTGATGGGTTTAATCCATTTGGCAACATGAGCACTTCTCATAGCACTTGGCCTGTCATAGTAATGCCTTATAATTTACCACCGTGGAAGTGTATGAAGGATCCTTATTTTATGATGACTCTATTGATTCCAGGGCCAAGGTCACTAGGAAATGAAATAGATGTATATTTGCAGCCAATGATGGAAGAGTTGAAAGAGTTGTGGGAACAAGGTGTCAATACATATGATGTGGCCGCTTCGCGTGAATTCAAAATGCATGCTGCAGTACTTTGGACAATAAATGATTTTTCGGCATACGGAAACTTGTCTGGGTGGAGCACAAAGGGAAAAATGGCTTGTCCTGTTTGTAACAAAGATACACAGTCTCAGTGGTTAGCGAATGGCCGGAAATTATGTTTTATGGGACAGCGTCGATATCTACCTCATGATCATAGATGGCGAAACAATAGGGTAATGTTTGATGGAACGGTTGATCGTAGGTCATCACCGCCAGAGTATTCTAGTAGTGATATTCTCACTCAATTGGCAGATGTCCCAGACAACAGATTTGGAAAGAATGCAAGATGCCGAAAGAGGAAAAGACAAGCAGTGGAATTGAATTGGACCAAAAAAAGTATTTTTTTTAAGTTGTCATACTGGTCTACCTTAACACTGCGTCATAATCTAGACGTAATGCACATTGAAAAAGATATATGTGAGAATATTTTGGGTACCCTGATGTCAATACAAGGAAAAACAAAAGATACAGTCAACTCTCGTAAAGATTTGAAAGAGTTGGGAATCAGATCAGAGTTGCATTTGTAAGATACTGGGTCATCAGCTTATATGCCCCTTGGATGTTATACACTTTCAAGTGATGAGAGAAAGAAATTCTGTGATTGGTTTATGACAATCAAATTACCCGATGGTTATGCTTCGAACATGTCAAGATGTGTCCGACCTCATGATTGGAAGATAATTGGTCTAAAAAGTCACGACTGCCATATATTTTTACGGCGATTGTTGCCAGTTGGTGTGCCCGGAAAGCTTACTCCAGATGTTCGTACAGCTATCACAGAATTAGGACGATTTTTCATAAATATTTGTAGTAGAACGTTGAAAGTTGATGCCTTATTAAAAATGGAAGCTGACATTGCATTGATATTGTGTAAATTGGAGAGTTTGTACCCGCCTTCATTCTTTGATGTAATGGTTCATTTGGCTGTGCATCTCCCTCGTGAGGCTTTAGTTGCTGGCCCCGTTCAGTATAGATGGATGTATCCTATTGAACGGTTTTTGGGAAAACTTAAGCGATCTGTGGGGAATAAGGCTTGTCCGGAAGGATCGATCGCAGAGTCATATATTCATAATGAGTGGCATACATTTTGTTCAATGTATTTTCGTGGGGTTGATACTAGATTTACGAGACCGGATTGAAATTATGAAGGTGGACAAATGGGAGTTTCGTCAGCATTTACCATGTTTTCCCAGAAAGTACGTCCTATAGGTGCACAAGGGGGCTATGACCTATGTGGGCGAGAGTTTGAAAGAGCTCAATGGTATGTCTTAAATAATTGTGAAGAGATTGAACAGTATTTGAGGTTCGTGATGATCATCTAATTTGGTAGTAGTATTAAGTGCATTTCTAATAATATAGTATATATTGATACAAATTAATAACTCACATTAACATATGCAGCGAACATATACAACTAATTCGCATGAATGGTGTGACTGACGTAAAAAAGACGCATGAAGAAGAATTTGCCTCATGGTTTGAACATACGGTATTATTCGGGAAAAAATTATGCTTGAAAGTATTTTAAACTTTATTTAATTTGTAGGTGTCATCATATTTATATATGATATTGATATAAGTAGAATAAAATTTATTTATGTAGGTTGCATCGAAATATAATGAACATTCAGGTGAAATCTCACCAGAAGTATATGCTTTGGCATGTGGTCCGTCTAAGCGGGCTATCCAATATTCAGGATGTTTGGTGCATGGATATAGATTTCACACAGCAGACAGAGAACGATATAGGAAAACTCAAAATTGTGGGGTTGTTGTCGAAGGAAGCCATGAGGATGAAAATATTGATTTTTACAGAATTGTGGAGGATATCATAGCATTAAAGTATGTGGGGGGATATATGGTCTTGTTATTTAAATGTAATTGGTGGGATGTCTCGAATCCTAGGTTGGGAGTGCGTAAGGATGAATATTTTGTAAGTGTCAATACATCTCGCAAATGGTATGAGGACGACCCATTTGTTCTCGCATGCCAAGCAAATCAAGTTTTTTATTTAGATGATCCGGAGTTCAGAAATCCATGGAGAATAGTCGAGAAATTTGCGCAAAGAAATTTGTATGATTATATTCCAGAGGCAGACAAACCACATGAAGAAGTTGATAGTCCAGACCATGAAGAAGCATATCAAGAAAATGAATCAGGCATCAATCTATTTGTTGATCTAAGCCATTATGACATGGTCCCATTGCGCAGAGAAGATGTTCAACCCGAAGTAATTGAAGGTGACATGTCGGAAGAACATGAATCAACTGAAGTGTCTACTGAGGATGAGAGCAATTGGTCCAGCAATATTGATACCGAATGATTTTCAAACAGATATTTGTGTAGGTAAAATTCTTATAAAAATATTTCACGTATTTTGTTCGAATAATAATTTATTATAATTTCAAACAGATATGCCTCCTAAACGCAAAAGAACACGTGAACCCGTGTGCTTCACATGCCAACAATGGTGGGCCACCGTCACTAGAACCAGAACAATGTATTTTTTCACTGTATATCTTTCAAATAAGATTCATTTAATTAAAATATATTTTACTTTTTGTATATATAGCTGTTGTAAACCAGCGCCGAGTTAGAGGCATTACGAAAAGTGTCTGCATAGAAAAAGTAAGAAAAGTGAGTAAAATTAAAGTTGATATATCTGATGATCACACCGGTGGCTCTGGGGATTCGGCAGATTGGCTTGCTTCTTATGTTGGTACACTTACTAGCACGTATGCACCGATGGCTACATCATCCTGGGCTCAAGTTCCCCAAGATGTGAAAGACCACATCAAAAATCGTTGTCTGGTAATAAGTTACTTTGTATAACATTTTTATTTAAATGCGAATGTTTGAAATTATACTAATTGTTTATAATTCTTTGAAGGACGAGTTTGAACTAAATTTTGGTCGGTGGGAGGATCGACTAACGATTGAAGAACTCATGTCGAATGCATTCCGGAGGTACAAAGATCGATGCCATGCACACTATCAGAAGTTCAGTACTACGATAGAGGCGCGTCAAAATCCATTCTAAGCAATGCCACCAAACGAATGGGAGAAAGTTTGTGATCTGTTTGAAGATCCTGCTTATCAGGTAATTTCGCTACTATCTTTTTTTTAATAATATATAATAAATGTATTAAATAAAAATTATAATACTTTTTTTTAGAAACGGAGTACAGTGAACAAAACAAATAGATCAAATTTAACGATACACCATCATGCGGGTTCTCGATCTTTTCATCGCTTGTCAAAAAAAATGGTTAGTTCTTATTGTCTCCATTAAATCTTAATATATACACTTTTTTCGTATAAATTATGATATTAATTTTCATTTTGCAGCAAGAAGAAAATCCTACTGATTATGATCTGACCCAATTGTATGCTAAAGCACATAAAAATCGTGATGGTGTTTGGAGCAATCCTGAGGCAGAGGCAAATTATGTAAGTTTAAATTTATTTAATTTCATTGTCTAAATATATTTTTGTTACATATACTAATTTTAATGTTTTTCTTTTTCCAGGACAAGATGATATCTCTTAAAGACACTGTTGCGGATCCATCTGATGAATCATCTGTCAACGATGCTCAAATCTTTTCTCAAGTTCTTGGATCACGTTCTAGATATTTGAGGGGCTTAGGACGTTGCGTGAAGCCATCCTCAACATCTTCATCATCTTCTAAAGCCAGATCGAATGACGACAAGACTAAAAAATTAGAGGAAGCTGTATTTGAGATAGAACGATTGAGATCGAAGGAAAAAGAGTTGCTGACCCAATTAGATCAAGCAGCAGATTTAGAAAGAAGATTAGAAGAGAGGCTACAATTAAATAACCAAAAAATGTTTGAACAATTTCAATTAATGATGTCCCAAAACCCTATACCACCACTACCACCACAATCATAATTCATTTGTTTTTTTTAATTGCCTTTAATATTTACGATGTTTGTAAACATTTGAACAATTGATGTATATAGATTACAATTTGTATTAGTATCAATTTCATTTTGTTTGATCAATGCCGTTTGAATGGTAAATTACCATTTATGCATACATTCGAACAAAAACATATTCATTCAAACCAAAAAATTCTCATTCGAACAAAAATATACCCATTCAAACTTACCGGGAAATACAATCCATGCGTTCGTTCGAACAACTAAATACTCATTCGAATAAATTCATTTCTAAAAGTCCGTTCGAACAGAAGATTTCTGTAAATAGATTATTTGTTTGAACAGTTAATATTTTTCTTCGAACTAAAGTCGCTTACGAACTTTTTTGTTCGAACGGACTTGGTCAGATATGGTTATTGGTTCGAATTAACATTTCATTTTCGTTCGAACTTGATTCTGAGAAGACATTTTTTTGTCTCAGAAAAAATTTCCCATTCGAACGATTTCGACCGGTTCCGCCCAATTTCGTCTCTAAAAATACTTTTCGGAGATGAAAATCGTCTTCGGAAACTTTCTGAGACAGCCTTTTTGAGACAAAATAGAGACGAAATTTTTTCATCTCCTAAAACTTTTAGGGATGAAATTTTCATTTTTTGAGACAAAATTTTTTGTCTCAAAAAATCATATCTCTTGTAATGTGGTAACTACCGGTCGTTAATTGGAAATCAACATAAACTCGTTGACCTAGCTAAGATAAGGTATACGTGATTAATTTGTTTTTTTTGTACGTCGTTTTGTTTACGAGTATAAATAACTCTGAATCCTAATTACCATGTTCAAATATTGCATTAATATATAATTTATACATATATATATATTAATAAGAATAATTAGCGAATTAAGAAAAATTTTATGGGAGAAAGTAAAGTGAAAGTAAAGTAAATAAGGAAAATTATAAAGTATTCAGTTTTTATATGGATTTTAGTTGTAAAAAGTCCACAAACATCATAATATACAATTTTAAATAAGGAAAATAATTGGGTAATTTTCCGGGAATAATAGAGGGTAAAGCATGGATGATGATGAATCCTAGTGATCTTGATCAGTCTTTCACCGCTAGTTAATAATTAAAAATGACTACTTTGCATTGATTAGAAGAATTGATTAATTTTCATTCATGCATGCATGCATGGTGAATGTGAACATGATGGCGTGACATATATAACTGAAAAAAACATAGAACAAACGCGTCTTTACTCATGTACGTTATGTGACCTTCATGTCTAGTACGTAGTCTTTCAACTTTTTTGTTTGTTTTCTCAATAATCAACAGCAAGCGGATTGAAAATGTAAAAGTTTCTTGTAAAGAGTTTTGTTTGGTCACTGAAATTTTTTAAATAAGAATCTTAAATTTTAAGATTAAATATTATTATTATTTTTAAATTTAAAAAAATTAAAAAAAATAAATTATTTATTATATTTTATATAAAAATTTAAAAAAATTATAATAATAAGATAAAAATTTTATATTTGAGAAGGAAAACCTCAATGTCAAACGATACCGTCTGCCACAAATTATTTAAAAAGTACTCCTCCTATATTAAATATTCCGCTCGCCTAACTATTGTCCTTACTTTAATTCTTTGTCGTTATTGCTATCTTTTACCATTATAATTTGTACCTTTCTTCTAATCAAATACATATCTGACAATAAAGATAGAATTTATAATGAATTGACAGTTTCATGTTTCAGCAAATTATATATATTTCACGAAACATTTGTCGTTGTCAAGCCTTATAATGACTGTACATACATGTAACGCATGCATGACATTATAATGACATTAGCAATTTTGTCAAGAAATTTACATAATATATATTGTAAGACTAAGGTCTCGAATATATATATATATATATATATATAAATATATAATTAGAAATGAATTAAAAATAGGATAATTATAGGGAGGATGATGATGATGAATCCTCGCTCTTGATTAATCTTTTACCGCTAGTTTAACAAATATAAATGAAAAAACAATTAGAATATATAATTGATTAATTACTTCAAATCCATATACAATTAGACTATAAAATATATAAGTATGACATATATAACTGATAAAAAAGCATAAACAATAAGATAAGAGCTATGAGTGTTACAATTGCAAAAAGATTCTATAAAAATAAAAACACATACTGATATCATATATATGTCATATTATACGTTAGATTTATTTTATTGATAAAAATAGCTAATTTACAATCTACCATATATACAACGTCATGTCATGTTAGTTTGTGATCGAGTTTATTTTAATTGAATATCTTTATGATTAAAACATTTCTCATAATTTTACTCATCTTCCTATACTACACATACATAAACGTCCGTACATATATAACTGAAAAAAACATAAAACAAATAACTTAAAGCCTCTCTCTTCCTAGCTAGCTATACCATAAACATGATCATGTGATGATGATCATGATATATAGTTTAATTCAATTGCGTCCTCTAATATAATATATAGAGCATGATTATTTATTAAGTTCAATTTGAAGCTTGGACTCTGGCCTTTCACTTTTGACGATCTCAAAATTGATTTCTGGCATTTGACTTTTGTACGTACTGCAACCACACGCCAAGTTCGACTTGAATACTTGATATATATATATATATACTAGTAGTTGGGCAACGTCCAAGGGACGTTCGTCCAGTGTATAGAAATATTATTTTTATTAAGAAAAAAATTTTGAATAATAATGTAATATTTTTAGAAAAAATATATATAAATTCTAACATCAAATAGTAAGATAGACTTAAATCAGTTTTAAAGCATTTAGAATTTATAAAAAAAAAAAAATATATCTTGAAACAAACATGTGCATCACAGGAGATAAACTGTTAACAGTAAAGGAACGTGCATAACACGTTTTCTTAATTTAATAAAGCGATTATTTTTAAAAAGTAACATAATTTTTATAAAGAAATAAAATAATAAGGTTTTTATAAGATATTATTATTTGATTTTAATGTTTCATAATGAATTTAAATTGATAAATAAATAATATTTTATTAGGATAATTGTATTCGTAAATGTAGTTGGTAAATAGATTTAAACTTAATTATTTTACATTTCTCTTTGTTTATATAAGGAATGAATAAAAATTTTAAATCACATAAATAAATTGATATATAAATTATAATTTATATAAAAGATCATATATATATAATAGAATATAGAATATATATTTATATAATTTATATAGATATATATAATAGAATATATATATATATATAGATATCTAATATACCTCATAAATAAATGATCATCAATGCACAGGTTACAGGATCATGCATGCTGCATGAATTTTAATAATTATGAATTTATTCATAAGTGATTGGAGAGAGAGAGATTAAAAAATTAAGAACTTTTAAGAAGAGAGAGCCACTTTAATTTATTCATGTAACTAACGGCGTTAATTTTAACGGTAAAACAACAAAAACCGTTAAACCAATAAAATTCTGTTAGATAGCCACTTTATATATATAAAGATAAGATATATAGTACCTCGCCCAGAGGCTGTAATTAACTCGATCTAACCATGTATTTATGATGTAAACTTTCTATTTCATCCAAACTGAAAATTATTTAAACACGATCGACCAAGTATCAAATTCATGCTATACATTAAATGGGTTTGAAATATAATTGCATCTATTATATATCTTCTATATATAAAAAGTGTGTATGAAATGGAAAATCTTGTTTTAACGGTTTTTCTTGTTTTTCCGTTAAAGTTAACACCGTTTGTTTTAACGATTTGACACATAAAATGAAGACATAAATGTTGAGAGAGATAGTATTCAATATTGTTATATGATTTATTAATCTCAATAATTATAATACTTAATAGTTTATATAATAATAAGTAATTAAAGATTAGTTATTATATTTTTCTCTTTCTCCTTAACATATACACGTGTATTAGGTGCATAAGACGTGAATCCCTAAGTATAATATACGTGTATTATACGTTTCATTAATTCAGATTATTGAGTATTCCAAATTTAAAAATCTCATATAATATATAATATAAGTGTGTTTAATCAAAGTGTTTTTTTTTTCCATGGTAGTAGGACGTAGCTTCCGCTAAGTTATATTCCATACGTGGGCTTGCTATGATAGGCACGTGACAAAGGCAGTGATCTTTGAACTAATCAAGAAAGAGTAAATTCGGCCAACAATTTCAAAATATATTTTATGATTTATATATATGCTATATATAGAAAATATTATACCACAAATTTTATAAAAAGATTATATTTTAACTTTATGTTGTCCCTGATCGACTCAACTAACAGCAAAATAAGAATTTCAATGTTATCTCTATTGATTGTCTACAGGATGACATAAATTGATGAATTATAATACAAACATCAAACGACACATATTTTAAACTACCGTTTGTGTTAGACTTTTATTAAATTTTTCGTATATATCTTTGCTAAAATTATAGATGTTATAAACATGTATTGGATTATATGATACTTTGAACTAATTTTTTTATTTTCTCCAATATGCCTTAAATTATTAAGTGACATCAATAATTTTTATAAAATATATATTATTTTTTACAAATAATCATTTCATAAAATTAGACAAACGTGTTTTGCACGTTACTCCCACCTAGTATATATATATATATAAACAATTATATTTAAGAAAATGAATAAGCTAGTTATATATCATCAGAAATGATTTGTATAGTCTTAGAGCTAGCTAGTGTGCAAATTTTGTGTATTTTTTTTTAAAAAAGAAAACAAATTTATGATTTACATGAAAAATCTCCCTTTTTTATTACTGATGAGACCATGAATCATGAATTTTCCAATTATGGCTTCATGGTCCCCGTTCCTGATGAGTGCGATTTTGAGACCATTCTTTTTGTCTAAGAGGAGGCTCAAATTCAGTAATTAGTAAAATCTTGGGTAGACTAAAACGACAATTCCATCTAGTTAGATGCTATTTTAGCACCCTCTATCTAATATTGATAGATTTTTTATGATGCCTAGTTGGGACCAAGAACGGTCGTGAATTTCGAGATGCCTCGTCACTAGCAGGTGGCTTAAAAAGGGGTCATTATCAGCGGCAGGGGCAGGAAAAGTAAATTATTGGTCTTACTAACACGGTCCAAGCAAACATACATAGGAAAAGAAATATTTAAAAATGCTGATAAAGTGTGTTTTTCCCCAGCTCGGTCAGAAACGCAGAAGTCAACGAGTAGAAATAAAATATTTAAAAATGCTCTGTTAGAATATTGACTCTGTTAGAATAAGATAACGGCGTTTCTTGTCCATGTATTTAAATATTTTATTTCTACTCGTTGACTCCAGAAAGAGTCAATCATCAGCTTCAATTGCGGGTTAGTGAATATATTTTAGAAGAAGAATTAATGTAATAGATTCTGGTCTGATAAGTCAATTCATTTTATTTAATTATTATAATTTTTTAATTTTTATGTAAAATAAAATAAATAATTTAATTTTTTTCAAATGTTAAAATAAAAATAATATTTAAAAAATCTATTCTGATAATATTTTATTTAACTTTTAATTTTAATCTCAACTTATCTCATCCTATTAATTTGTAAAAACAAACTAGGTCTAATTGTTGCTCATAAGTTGCATACCTAAAACTTATGTAGCTTTATTTGTCATGTTAATTAATAACTACTAATACATTGTATTAATACACACCAAGGATATAGAAACATGCTGCATCAATCTGGGCAGTTGTACAAAACTAATATATATTATCAAGAAAAATAATATTTGTAATTTTAAGATTTACAAGTCTTACACACTTTCTTTAAGTCAACAAATATGTGACCCACATTAAAATTAATTTTTTAATCACAAATTTCATCATTTTTCAAATGGAGTGCGCAGGAGTTGCAATATTATAATGTGGCTGCCAATCCATAAATATTATAATGAACAAAGCTGTGGCAGACCTCAATCAACACAATTGACCATGTTATTGCACGTGGACAGATCGACAGCCTCAGTAATCGACATCAGTCCCGCAGATAGAACACATGATGCAGGCTTAATTAATGGACAGATGGACGGAGTCACAATATTAACATAGCCAATTGTGAATAGACAGGTCACATTAATAACACCCATACATAAATATAAAAATAATGATAGACTTACTATCTCTTACCAACCGTTTATTATTATTATTATTATTATTATTTTGACGTAATAGTTAATAAAGTGACTATTAACCTATCTTTATCCTAAATATAACATAGGAAAATATAACCCCATGCAATTGGCTATCTCGTTATTGTGACCCTGATGCATCATGGCGTAGTGGGGGCTTGAATATTGTGAGCTAAAAGATTCCAACAAAAACAAAAAAGAAGGAAGAAGAAGAAGAAGAAGAAGAAGAAGATAAACATGTTAAATTGAAAGTGGAAGTTTCCTACGTACGAACCATGCACGCATTTGGATAACTAAACAAAAGGCGAAAGAATTAATGGACATCATGACTTGGACAAGCTGACCAATCAGTACTTATCAATTAAGTGCCTAGTTATTCGAAACTGTAGTTATGGGGTACTTGGTGTGTGAAAAATATAAGGGTTGGTGGATTTTCTCGAGCTTTATCAAATTTGAGGTGGGAGATATATGTATGGGACGAGGATATATAGGCTTTGGCATGAAGTTAGGTGTGTTTATAACTGAAGAACTGTATAAGTTTCCAAAAATTGAAGATACGAATCAATAAATTCTGACCGCGAATTGAGGAAGTTGTGTTCTGACTTTCTGGCAAATGGTCCATGTTGACTAAGTGGTTGGTTCCCAGTTTGTCCCCTGCTCTTGATGATCTATAAATACCGGCCATTGTGAAAAGAAATTAGTGTAGTACGCATCCCCTGGTCAGGAACCCTAGCTAGCTAGATAGCTCCGAACTGCATCCACTGCTCAGGAACCCTAGCTAGATTGCTCCGAATTACTGGCCCGCCTCTACCTGAAAATGAGTATTGTACGTCGTTTCCTAGAGTTTTTCCTCTGGATTTACACACAATCGCTTTTGCGTTTTCAGAGATTTCTCCCCCAACGTCATGATGCCATGTCGCTGCCACGGCCTCCGGTAGTACTACCATCGAATGGCACAGAATCACAAGCAGTTGTAGCTCAACACGCTCTGGAAGTAGGTAATCAAACAACAGGGATTGGGTTACGATAATAGTGGCATTTGGCTTATCATCTGCCATTGGTGTAGCTCTCACATCCGTCCAACTTCACCCCAATTTCTCTCCCACCTTTAAACTCTTCTGTTTCACTGTCTCATTATGCTTTGCTTCCTGTTTTGTTAGCCACTTCATTAATTCCGAGTTCCCAGTGATAGCCCGTGTGCTGTATGGAGTTGGCATCTTCTTTGCAGTCACAGCTTTTTTCATGGCTATTACCATTCCCTTTACTGATGATCTGCTCCTCAAACTTACAGTCTGGCTGCTCTATGCCGTTTCCTTCCTCGTTATTGCTTTTTCCAAATTCTTTCATGACATGCAGTTGGATGTTTTTGGAGATGAGATGAGATAAGTCAAAATAAGTTATATAAAATATTATTAGAATATATTAATTTTGTATTAAAATTTAAAAAAATTGAATTATTTATTTTATTTTATATAGAAATTTAAAAAAGTTTAATAATTGAAATGAGATGCATGAGAATGTTATGAAATTGGTCAATGAATTTATCTTGCGAAAGCTCGACTCTGTTGTAGTACTGTCTTGCTTTCTTGTAATCCTATCTATAGTTTAAGTCAATTATTCTAATAATATAGGGCATGATTATTTATTAAGTTTAATTTGAAGTTTGGAAACTAATGAAAAGAACTACTACTGGCCTAACTCGCTTTCTGAGATGGAGAGAGAAGCTCTGCCAGAGAGAGGATTAAAAGCTGTTAGCTTACGTACTGATCTCATAACCATCCATATAATTGACTACAAGAATTATTGACTCAGATTACACGCGTAAGCACAGGACCAGCAAACGCATACTTACTCCGGCACGTGTACGTTCTGTGAAGTACTTCATGTCGAGTGCGTACGTAGTCTTCCCACAAAGAGAATACTTTAGGTTTTTTTTTTTTTTTTTTTTTTTTTTTTTTTTTTTTTTTTTCTTTTTTTTTTTCTGTCAGCAAGCAAACTATTTCATATATAAACTATATGGTTATAATGACATTCAGTCAGGTGGGAGTCCGCAACAGTCTTTCCAAAACAAACAAAAACAGTGCTAAAAAGAAAAACAATAAAGCGGGTTATCTCGTCAAAAGATTAGCTCCAACCCAATCTCACACGGAGATGCCGCATAAAAGCGATTATATCATAGTCTAATAAACAAACCATAAACCTACAACTAAAAGCTGCAATCGAGAGAGGTGCACTGCATTTTGCTAATCTGGTCTAACTGTAGGAGACTATCATGAACACATTGTCTTGATCACTGGTTAGGAAAAGTAGGAACATAAGAGAATATTAGCCCGAAGATGACCCAATACACAGGCGAAAGGCCACTGCCGACTGTGGTGGTGCGTGAGAGACGCGCTTCACTAAAGAACAAAAAAGCACACAGATCTAAAAGATCCGAAGTCCCTAGTCCCGAAGGCACCCCACGTGACACCTGGAAACACCCAAAGGCGCAGCAGCGGGTGAGGCCCATGCACATTGTAAGCTGCGCGTGAGCTACACGCGTCACACAAAATGAAAGTTTTCTGCCACCGAACAACAGATCGGCGGCTGGGGAGTCCGATGGAGGGGCGCGTAGTTGTTGAAGACGGCCAAAGAATAGCAAATCAGAACATCTAGGTACTATCACCAGAAAACTAAACTGGAAAAAAACCATATATACAACGGCTGGATAGGCTGAGGGAGGGAGGAGACGAAGCTCCGGCCCTCCCTTGGGCAAGGACACTCTAATAGCTAGCTGAATGTGGAGAGAAACAATAGAGACGAAGCTAAAGAGAGAAAACAACGGCGAGACCCTCTTTAAACTGAAATTAATTTAAAACACAATGAGAATACTACTTTAGTTTAAGCTTGAAGAATCATGCGTGGTGAATAGTTTTCTCTTTCTTTATTTCTTTCTTTCTTTCTTCTTCTTCTTCTTTTTCTTCTTCTTTTATTTGTTTTTAATTATGCATTTTCTATGTTGCATTTTGTAATCGGAGGATTACTTAAAAGTTAGTTTTACACCGAAATTTATGACGGGTGTAAAACCAAGGGATAAAGAAAGAGAGTCACGCTTCATAGAGATCGTTATCCCTCTTAGAGTTTTATATATATACTAGCAAGGCACTAATTTGCAAGGCACATATTTTTTATTTTATGTGATTAATTTTTACTATTTATTGCGTTTCTCAAACATGGACTTTGTTGTGAAAGAGATCAGTAAAATTGGTTATAAGGTGTAAATTTATGAAATCGTGGTGGAAAGAAAGGTAGTGAGTTTTGGAAATTAATTCTCATCATCTATCGTTGTATTTTCTTAACGCTTGCAGTCAAAGAGTGGCGAGGCTGAAGAATTTAGTGAGAAGATTTATGTACTCTAGGAATTTTATGCAAGGGAGGGAACATTTTAGTAGTCAATTGCGCATGAATCCATATCTAATAACACATCAATTGAGTGAATAAATGATATGAATATATATAAATCACAAATAAAAAAAGTTTTTGATAAAAGTTTTTGAAACACAGATCTTAGATAGCAATATATAAAACATATATATAAAGCATATTAACAAAATATCACAGGAACTCTTCAAATGTAGGTTTTGAAGAATAGTATGCATATCATAAAAGTTTTTTCAAGTTAACAAAAACCCTATTTGTGCAGTTTGAGGTTAATATATACATATGTAACTCAACTTGTTTTTTTGGTTACTGGATGCATAGATATGACAGTAAAATTCTTCTGTCATTGCTTTTTAATTCATCTATATCTGCAGCAACGTATATGGCCCATTCTTTTTCTGAAACGTGCCGTAATATTTTGTACGTATGGTAAATGTTCCTGCATAAAATAAATTTAAAAATTTAGAAGATATTGATAGAAAATAATATTATACGAAATGAATGTAACTATATAGATGAAATGTTTTTCCATTTAATTACGAGGATGTTAGGTTTTATGCAATGGGTTTAAAAAGTTTTTTAATGCATTATATTACAAATGATGTATGATAAAATATTGTATTAAATAATTTCATTACCTCGCTAATATTGTGACGCCCCAAATCCCCACGTACGAACACGGAAAAATCGAGACGTCCGGATGATGACATCACGGGTCATCATCCTATCGACGTGTGCCAAGTGTGTGTATAAGCGATGAATGTGTACGAGAAATACGCAGCGAAAAGCAAGTCAATAACTAAGTACCAGAATTTTTCTTGTTTAATACAAAGCTATTCAAAACATACATAAATAAATATTACAAAGCACAAACATAAATTTAAACCAATACAAAGCATAACATCAGCATCCCGGCGGAGCCGCATCCTCGGACTCAGCCTCCTCCTCCTCATCCTCGATCTCTGCACCAAAATCTACGGTACCAAAAATGGTATCGCAGGTAAGTAAACTCCAAACACCACTAGATAAAAACATATAAAACTCAAACAATATGCATGAGATAAAAACCAATGCACATGCACCATAAACCATAATTTTTCCCACGCACGCCAAAAACTCATTTGGCCCACAAAAATATATCCTTAAAACCAAGCCTTGCCATTATCCCAGATAATGGCCCAAACCACCATTTTCCCAGAAAATGGATCAAAAGCCTCGAAAACCAAACATCGCCATTTTTCCTGGAAAATGGCCCACATCCGAAAATCATAAAAACAAACTGGTTATGCATGCACCATGATCTCCCCTAGGGATCATCCGCATACCCTGGTTCTGTGCCACACTGCAGGTAACGACTACGCATGTGACACCTAAACGAGCGATGCTCAGACTCGCGCCCCGCGCGTACCTGTCCAGGCCATCCTCTAGTCCCCGCCACTCTAGGGACCACGGAGTCGACACAACAGCGTTACCATATCGTGCGATCCGGTCGTCGCCCTGCGACAACCCAGGGGATGTCACTCAGTTTTATCCACTCCCGAGTGACCAGAGGAGCTCCACCGAAATAATAACTCATCCCGGCTTGGGCTCGTGAGACACACGCATCCAAAACCATTTACGCCAATAAAACGGGATTTTCTCGATTAAAATAAAATGCACATAAACACAATATGCAACTCACGCCTCATGACTCAAATAAACAAGCAAACAAAAACAAGCAAAACCAAGCACTCCGTCCTCGATCCATCCGACCCCCGTACTCCTCGGACTCAGTCCGGAATCAGCTAACCAATAACAATTAATTATTGAAAGAGCAAAATATATTTAAATCTAAAAGTAGGGTTTGGAAAATACTTACAGCGCTATATAGTATTTTTAGAAAACACGTGGCGTTGCAAACGACGGAAGGAAAGCAACGTAATAATGAAAATTCACTGTGGCCGTGAGTTGTAAAATACCCACTTTTGAACGGGGACAAACCAAGGCTTAGGATTGATAGGGAATGACCTTGAGATATTTATGAAGCTAAGGGAAATGAGTTTTGGCCGTGGGTGGTGGTGGAAATGGCGGTCGAAGGCCAAAAAGGGGCTGAATGGAGTTAAGCTCGTGGGAGCTATTCCGGCAACGGATCGAGGCCGAAAATGGGTGGTTTAGGTCGGCAAGAGGTAGGGGAAGAAGCTGTGCAGAGATGGTGGTCGGAGGTGGTGCAATGGCGCCGGAATCCGTGAAAAACCGTATGGCTTGGAGGAGCTCGTGGTGGCTAACGGTGGCTCGGATGGAGGTGAAACTTGGTGGGGATGTTCACCGGTGAGAGGGGAAGAAAACTGGGTGGGTGGTGTTGGCCACGCCGCCGGTGAGCCGCGGTTCTGGGCTGCAAAATCAACCGGCGACAGGGATAAAAACAGAGCAGGTGCAGTGACTTCCAGCGGCTCGCGGTGGCTAACGACTGGTCCGATAGCTCTGAAAATTGGTGGGGATGATCTCTGGTGGAAGGGGAAGATAATGGTGGTGGTGGTGCACTAAATAGTGGCTGAACGGCGGAGAACTGGGCGGTCAAAGGGGCGGCGACGGGAAGGAGAAAAAGAAACTGTTCGGCGTACGCGGGAGAGAAAGGAGAAGAAAGAAGAAGAAAAGAAAGAAAAAGAAGGAAAAATAAGGAAAAAAGAAAAAGAGAAAGGAAAAAGAGAAAAGAAAAAGAAAAAATGAGGAAAAAGAAATGAGGTCCAGTTCTGGAAACCAAAATTGATCAGCCGAAAACGATTTTAAAAACCGTAAAACGACTAAATAAATTAAACACCGCATCAAATAAATAAAAACCAATTAAAATACATTAATTTAAAATAAATGAACCAATATATTAATTAAAATAAAAAAAACACTTCAATAAAAATACACGTAAAAGCGGGTCATCACAAATATGATTCATGAAATCAATTGTTGTACAACCCATTGCCTCTTTTGCAATTGCTCCAAATAAAACAGCTGCCAATCGTCCTGTATTATCATCTGTCTCAATATAGGCTCGACAACTGGAACAAATAAAAGTAGACTTGTCAATTTTAATGATTTATTCATATGAGGAAATTGTTATATCAGAAGTTACAAATTAAAATATGAAGGAAACATATATACCGTGGTTGTGCAATGCTCATATGTTTGCATTGATAACATAAGAATTTATCATTATAGGCATATCTCGTTCCTTTGTTGCATCCAATACAGGACATATAGAAAAATATCTGATGGAGATCAACTATAAATATTTGTCCTCGAATCCAGAAATTTGGTTTCTATATGAAAAATGAAAACAAATATGTGTATAAAGTGGATAGCATATCATATTTATATATATAAAACATAACAATAAAATTGCAAAAGTAGAACATTACTGTCATAGGTTGTAAAGCCTTCAGGAAAGCAGCAACGTCATCAATCTTTATTATGGATCGAATACTACCACTTGGGGCTGATGCTGAGGAAACAGGTACTCTCTTTTCAACAATTTCTTCAAGTAGTGATTCATTAAGTGTTGCCCTTAAAATTTATATATAAATTGATAAGAATAGAAGAAACTAAATAAAACATAACATGAATATATATTTTTATATATGTTAATACAAATATATTACCATTGTCGCTACGATGTTGTAATAGGAATAAAAGGTTCAATAGTAAAAATACTTTTTGGTCTTGACAAAAGAGAGAGTCCTGCATTGTGACGATATATTAGTAATGTCAAAAATATAAAATATATAAGAAATAAATGAATGTTATTTAATAAAAATACCAATATAAGAGCCAACTTTTAAATGTGTGGCAAGAATCACTGGTTTAGCTCTAATAAGATTCAAAATTGTTTGACATTCATCATGTACAAATCGATCCCATATTGTAAGACGAATAGGTACAAGGCTATAAAATTAAGAAAATAATATGTAAGAATATAATATTGAGATGTAATACATGAAATATATTAAAATAAAACATTAAAAATAATCTATAATAGTTTTACCTTTGATCGATTATATATATTTCTTGAATCAACGAAGGCTTATGTGCTATAGTTATCTCTTTAGGTGGGTCAATGTGTATAGCAACAACTAAGAGATCTTAAAAAAAATGTAAGAAATGTGTTAGCTATAAATGAAAGAAATTATGAAAGAAAATAACATGATGAAGTGAAAATGACCTATTTCAGCATTTGTGTCTTTGTAATTGTGTAAGTCAGTGAAAGGAATAAAATTGTATTTTGCAAAGCTTCATCATCATCTAGTATATCTTCAATAATTGTTTTATAATTGAAGATCCATTGGTACTGATGTGCTTCAGTTCTATATTTTGGATCTAATAGTTTCACAGATGCAAGATCGAAATATGTGTAGTGTATCATCATGCGAATCGATGTCTTTGCCAAATATGACTGCCTGCAGTCGATTGCCCAGTAAAGCATAATACATAATGTTTAAAATATACATAAAATATATTGTAAAACAATGTTTTGAGATTAAAGAAATATAATAAATCAGAAATAGAATGAAGATAAAGATGTTTTATAAGGTATATATTAAATTTATTAATATAATTTAAACATGAATAGAAGATAAAAATTTTATTTTTAGAAATTATAAATATATGACGTCTAATACTTTGGGATCAATTAATGTTAACACCTGATAATTTTTTATTGAAACTTGAGAAGTACGTTTTGGTGATTTCTCAGTGACAATCATTTTTATCTTCCAATCCCTTGTACTGGGAGTAATATTTTCGATTGATTGATAGATAGTCTGCATCCTGATGGGTACCTATGCACAGAACAAAAGAATATTTTATAAAATAATTAGAATAAGATATAATATAATACAAGAATAACATTATATAAAAATAAAAGAGAAATAGACATAATGAATAGAGATATATTATAAATATATTACCTATATGTAGGCTCATGTTGAATTTTCCATTTTTAATAAATCTCTATAAACAATATTTTTTGTGTGGCTTTCTTGAGATTGATCATTCGATATTGGCTTTATGAGAACTTTTATTGAGCTACTACTTTTTGCTCTTAATAAGGCCACAAATAATTGACCATGACAAAATACAGGTTGAGGCAAGTATATTCTAACAAAATCTAGCTTGTGATTTGTTTATTATCATTGCAAAGCTTAGTCTGATAGAGAACTGTGTTCTTTTAAATGGAAATCTATTGTTCTCATTTGCATTTGGTAGGAATGGAATCCTTGGTATGATAACTCTCTTTTCACTGTAGTGACCAATTGCAATTTCTGCATCAATGACATTGCAATTGAAATTGCGACAGATCAAATGTGTTCTATTATATAAGCCTTAAGAAGGATCAATGTTTTTGAGCAACATGATGGAGCAATTTTTTTTAAGCAATAATTCATAAGGTGGAAGTCCATTCGGTGTCAATGTATTTAGGAAGTCTTTCATAATACCTTGTTCAGATGAATCTATTGTTTCGTCGAAACTATAATAACGTATAATTTCACCAGGGAATCTTTTGATCAATATAGCATTAATTTAATCAATATAAACATTTCTTGGTGTTAATATAGCTTGATTGCTCATCTATAAAAGGTTATCTGAATAAATGTTTATATCTCCAAAAACAACATCAATCAAATTTTCCAAAGACTCAAGATCATTGGTACAAGGGATGAGCATTTCACTAGAAATTTTTATATTTTCTTCAATAGTAATTGGTGATGTTCCATTGCCGACTTGTAATAAGTATTCTGAGAAATCCGAATCTAACCTTGCTCGCATATTTTCACTTAAGGTAATTTTTTTCATCATAGGCCAAAGATAAGAGGCAGCTAAGCTAGCATTAATTTGTTCTTATCTTGTGCCTTTACGAACAACTGGAAGAACTTGACCGAAATCCCCATCAAATACTACAATTTTTTCACCAAATGGTAATTCTGAATCATTTATATCTCGTAACATTTTATCAAATGCTTCAACAAATTCTTTTCTAGACATAGGTGCCTCATCTCATACAATTAATCTTGAAAGACGTAGTAATCTGGCAAGAGTTCCTTGTTTGCTGACACTACAAATGGTATTTTTTTCAACATCTATTGGAATTTTGAACCGCGAATATGTTGTTCGACCACTAGTTAAAATAGATGCAGCAACACCAGATGATGCAGTTGCGAGTGCAATTAAATGTTCAGATCTGATTTTAACGAGAAGTGGCTTATATAGGAATGTCTTTCCAGTGCCACCAGGGTTATCAATAAAAAATACAACAGTCTCATTGGAAAAAACTTTCTGTAAGATTTCATTATATGCTTGTAGTTGGTCAAAATTAAGAGTCCTTGATGCTAAAAGATCATCTTCTAGAATTGTAACTGCTAATTCATCACTGATTTCTTTACATTGAGATTGCTCTTCATCAAAGGAGACATTAGAATCTAGGAGATGGAAGACGTTGATATCTTTTCCCATTGCTTCAAGTGTAGAAGAAACACTTTGTAAGACTTTTTTTCTTACATCTGTTGTATTTGTATCAGATATTTGGAAATCAGTTGACATGTCTTTTTCAAAGCATTCACAAAGTTCCCTTGGGTTTGTAGGATTACAATATACCAAGATTGTTGCAAATAAACACCTCAAACTATATGGCATTTGATACAAAGACGCATCTTGTAAACAATCTTAAAAGCCATTATCTTTCTTTAACTACGCATGCAAAGTAGCTGCCTCATGAAATGTTGGTGCAATGATATCATCAACTGTCTTGATATGATCAAATGATAAAGGGCCTCTGATGTGATTCAATAATATTCGCAAATAATATCTTTTACCTTCAAATGGATTTGCTGTAACAATTTGCCCTATCACCGTTTTTTTCTTTCTTGGAGTCCATATTTTGTATTGTTAATTCCAAATGAAAGCTTCTGGAAATTCTTTGTACAAAAATTTATGGGCACCTGATTTGTTGCAGAAAATTCAGTTAACATTGACTTTGTCGAGAAATCCGAGCTGACAACATTGCTCAAGTTTTTATGTGCACGAAAGGTTACCATGTGTTGATCTTCAAGATGTAGATATAAACTGTAAACTGCTGGATACATTTCATTAAGAGTAAAACCATATATCCTCTACATGGCTTCAGGTGGAGTGATCCATCTTGCCAATTGAAATTGTCAAATTTCAATTCGAGTCTTCTCTCTTTTTTCTCTCTGAAAAAAGAGGTGGAGTGAGAGTGTGCAGAGGCACGTGGTGACGGTTATAACAGAATTTGGTGGTGGCCCAGGTGGGGTCAAGGCGGGAGGACGGAGGAAGGTGGGTGGTATACGAGTTGTCTAGTGGTGCAGGGAAGGGGAAAACGAGACTAACGGAAGAAATGGAAGAGCTGGAAGAAAGATGGAAGAGCCTTAAGTTGCTGGAGGGAGAAACGGCCGACATAGTCATTGATGAAGACGATTCAGAAGAAATGAAGAACAAAGCATCGAGGAGTCTAGTGGGTAAAGTGTGTTCGGTGAGAGCTATAAGCAAAGAAGTTCTGGGGTCTACGATGGTCAGGATATGGAAAATAAGCAGGGTTGCTCAGTTTACAGAGGTAAACAGAAATGTTTTCGTTATTGTTTTTGAAAACCAAACGGACAAACAGAGGGTGTGGAAGGGTCGACCATGGCTCTTTGACAACCAACTGTTAGTTTTAAAAGATTTTGTGGGACATACTCCTTTGCATCGGGTAAATTTTGATTATGAGAGTCTATGGGTAAGGATGCACAATCTGCCTCTAACCTGTATGACAAAAGAACGAGGTAAACAAATTGGTGGTACGGTTGGAAGGGTAGAGGATGTTGATGTACAGGAGGATGGGAGTGGTTGGGGTAGTTTTTTGAGAGTGCAGATTTACTTGGATTTGACACAGCCCTTAGCTAGAGGTAGAACTATAAAAGTGAAAGGAGAGAGCATTTGGATACCTTTTAGCTATGAGAAGATGCCACGTATATGCTTCTCCTGTGGGTGTGTTGTTCATGGTGTTAAGGGCTGTACAAGCCTTATGGAAGAGTTAGATGGGAAGGAAAACCAATATGGGATTTGGATGAGGGCTACTCAGGGTGGAAGATTTAAATCCTATAGTAGCTTGCTTAAAAGGGAAGGGGAGGCAAGTAGTTGGAGGAAATTGGGGGTAAATTATACACAAGAAGGGGAGAGTAGAAAGACAAATGAAGTGGAGGAAGCAAGGGGGAGTATGGAGAGTGAGGGACAAAGTTTGAGGGGTGGGGAAGGAAGTGAAGGGGAGAGGTCAGTTGAAAAAATGCTAAAAAATGGCAGGGTAGGGGATAGCCCTTTACAAGAGATTGGTGAGGAGGTGAGTGGGTGGGAGGGGCAGGGGCTTTCTATAGTAAAGGAGGGAGAGGGGGGTCTGGTCGAAATAGAGGTAAGAGAGGAGGTAGATTTGCACCAAATGGGGGAGGGTGTTGATATTTTTGTTCAAAAGATTGTCTCTGAAAAAGGCCCAGAACCGAGGGTGAGTAGAGAGGGAGAGGCACAAACAGCTAAAAAGGGAACATGGAAGAGAAGAGCTAGGAAAAAAGAAGTAGAGGAAAGGCCTGTAAATTCTCTGGTGGTCTTAAAGAGAAGGGGAGGGGATGATGGGGGGGAGGTTACGGTTGGGAAGGGTGGAAAGAGAGGGAAATGGAGTAATGTATCAGAGGAAGGAAAAAGCTCAAATGTAGTGGCGGAGGCTGAGATTCAGCCCCGCCAAACATCATGAAAATCTTAAGCTGGAACTGCCGAGGATTGGGGAATCCTCGGACAGTTCAAGAACTCTGCAACATGGCAGAGAAAAATAAACCCAATTTGGTTTTCATTATGGAAACTAAGCTTAGAGGAAGAAGTTTTGAGGGTATGAAGAGGAGGCTACAATGTGAGGGGTGTTTTAGTGTGGATGCAATTGGAAAAGGGGGTGGAATGGTCCTGTTTTGGGATGCTAATGTGGGAATTGAGGTCATCAATTTCTCTCAAAGGCATATTAATGTGTGGGTTAAAGATGCAGAAGTGGAGAATAAATGGCTGCTTACTTGTTTTTATGGGCACCCTGAAACTGCCAAGAGAAAGAGCTCGTGGGACTTGTTGAAATCTTTCAAGCCTCATGAGATGGAAGGGTGGTGTGTAGTGGGGGATTTTAATGAAATTTTAGTTAATGATGAGAAGTTGGGAGGCAATGCAAGACCTGAAGTGCAAATGGATTTATTCAGAGAAGTCCTCCATGAAGGAAACCTTTATGATTTAGGGTGGCAGGGGGATAAGTACACATGGAGCAACTTACATGAAGATGATTCACATACAAAGGAAAGATTAGACAGGGCCATTGCAAACCCAGTTTGGATAGAAATATACAAGGAAGCATGGGTGGAAGTGATGGTGGCTAGTTCCTCAGACCATAAGCCTTTGCAAATTCATTTGATACAGCACTCAATGCAGGAAGGGGACATTAAGAAAGCTTTTAAATATGAAGCAAACTGGGCATTGGAGGAGGGGTGTGACATGATTCTAAAGAAAGCTTGGAAACAGGAACTGTTTGAGGGGAATCAGTCGAGTAAAATGGTGAAGTTACTGAATAGAAGCAAAGAATTCTTACAGAAATGGAGTAGGCAGATCAGAAAGGAAGGAAGAAAGGAGATAGATAAGAAAACAAGATATCTACAAAGCCTGCAAGTTGAAGAAGATAGTCATAATGTCATCGAAATTAAGAGAGTAAAGGAAGAGTTGAATTTGATGTTGGAAAAAGAGGATTTGAAATGGAGACAAAGAGCTAAAACTAATTGGTATAAGCTTGGAGATAGAAACACAAAGTATTTTCATGCTTGTGCCAATCAAAGGAGAAAAAAAAATCTAATAACAGAAGTGGAGAATGAGAGTAACACAAGGGTCAGGGGCTTTAAAGATATTGAGAATACTTTCAGAAGTTACTTTGTGAAGTTGTTTCAGTCAACAAATCCTACCAAAGAAGATATGAATGAATGTGTGATGGGGATCGAGAAAAGGGTTACTGCAGCAATGAATAAGAGTATTTCAAGGGATTTTTCAAGATTGGAGGTCGAAGAAGCAGTGAAGCAAATGGCTCCCCTAAAATCACCTGGCCCAGATGGTTTTGGAGCATGTTTCTTCCAAAATCATTGGGGGATTGTAGCTGATGAGGTGTGCAAAACAGCTTTATCTGTTCTCAATGGTAATGGTATGGATCCTCTACTCAATTACACTTATTTGGCCATGATTCCTAAAATAAAAGAGCCTAAGAAGGTTAGTGATTACAGGCCCATAAGTCTTTGCAACGTAATCTATAAAATTGTCTCAAAAACCATCTCAAACAGATTTAAGAGAGTATTGGGTGCCATTATATCTCCTACACAGAGTGCTTTTTTACCTGGAAGAATGATCAATGATAACATAATGGTAGCATATGAAATGCTACACTCTATGAAGACAAGGAAGAGGGGGAAGGTGGGGAGTATGGCCATTAAGCTCGATATGTCAAAGACCTATGATAGGGTGGAGTGGGAGTTTTTAGAGACAGTGATGCAAAGGATGGGTTTCTGTGAGAGGTGGATTAGACTCATTGTGAAATGTGTTAGGACAGTGTCCTATTCGGTATTGATAAATGGCAAGGCAGGTTACAATATCAAACCTACAAGGGGATTAAGACAGGGTGACCCTATATCACCCTATCTTTTTCTCATCTGTGCTGAAGGTTTGAGTGCCATTTTAAACACTTATGAGAACCAGAATTTAATAAGAGGTGTGCAAGTGATCAGAGGGGGAACAAGCCTAAATCACCTTTTATTTGCGGATGACTGCATCTTGTTTGGTAGAGCCAAGTTAGGAGAGTGGAACAGGATTCAAGAACTGCTGAAAAAGTATGAAAAAGCCTCTGGACAGTTTTTAAACAAGGAAAAGACATCAGTTTTCTTCAGTAGTAACACTAAGTGGGAAGAGAGGAAAAAAATACTAGAAGCTGGAGACTCAGTTGTATGTGGAAGCTATGAGAAATACTTAGGGCTTCCTACTATTGTAGGGAGGTCTAAGTATCAGACTTTTAGAGTCCTAAAAGAAAGAGTGTGGCAGAAAATAACCAGTTGGAAGAACAATTTCCTGTCTCAAGCTGGGAAGGAAGTGTTAATTAAGGCAGTACTTCAGTCAATATCCACTTATACCATGAGTGTATTCAAGCTACCAAGAAGACTGTACAATGACATCAATGGTATGCTTTCAAAATTCTGGTGGGGTAAGCAGCAGTCAGAAGGGGGAATACAATGGAGGAAGTGGGATAAGATGGGCATGCACAAAGGAAGGGGTGGACTGGGCTTTAGGGACTTGGAGAGCTTTAATTTAGCTCTCTTAGCTAAACAAGGATGGAGGTTTATCAGGAATTCTGACTCTCTTGCTGCTGTGGTCTTCAAAGAAAAATATTTCAGGCATACAAGTCTTATGGAAGCTAAGCTTGGTTCACAACCATCCCTTATATGGAGAAGTGTTTGGTTGGCTAGAGGCCTGTTGCAAGAAGGCTTAAGATGGAAAGTAGGGGATGGAAATAAGATAAAAATCTGGGGTGATAAGTGGCTCTCTACTCCAACATCATATGCTGTACAATCACCAGTTTCAGTATTGCAGGGTGAAGCAAGGGTGGAAGAGCTGATGGTCAAACACAAAAGGGAGTGGGATGAAGCAAAGATTCGGTCCATTTTTTCAGAAAAGGAGGCAGAACAGATATTAAGTATCCCTTTAAGCAGAGGTCAGGTACAAGACAAAATCATTTGGGGTCCATCGAAAAAGGGTGTCTTTACAGTTAACAGTGCATATTATCTGCAAATAGAAAGAATTAGAAACAGAAAAGGGGGAAGTTCAGAGGAAGAGAAGGAAGATAAGAGATGGAGGAGCATATGGGGGTTGGAAGTGCCAAGGGTAGTCAAGTTCTTTCTATGGAGGGCTGGAAATGACCTGTTACCCACCAAAATGAACCTTTACAGGAGGAAAATAGCTGCTGATCAATGTTGTCCTCTCTGTGGTACAGAAGTTGAGACAGTTATGCATGCTCTTTGGGAGTGTACAGCTGCAAATGATGTTTGGGCTAATTCTCAAAGCTTGGTTCAGAAGTGGAGAAGCACAGAACATGACTTCCTACTCTTTTGGGAAAAACTTATGGGAAGATTAAACAAGAAACAACTTGAGGAGATGGCAGTTCTTTTTCGAAAGGTTTGGTTTAGAAGGAATGTTTTTGTGTTTGAAAAAAGCATCTCCTGCCCAACAAGATTGCTTAAAACAGCAAAGGAAGGCCTTGAGGAGTTTCAGATTTCTCAAAAAATCCAGAGGAAGGAAGAACAGACACCAACAACCAGAAACAACAGGATGACATGGGAAAAACCAAAAAGAGGATATGTAAAGGTGAATTGGGATGCCTCTCTTGATCTTAGGGGGAAAAGAATGGGAATGGGGATTGTAATTAGAGATGAAGAGGGGGAGGTTCTAGTGGCTGTGTGTGATCAAAAACATCATGTGCAGAATCCAACAGTAGCAGAAGGTTTTGCACTTTGGAAGGCCTTGGAGCTGTGTAATGATCTTAATATTCAGAAGGCTATGTTCGAGGGGGATGCAAAGGCTGTGGTTCTGGCAGTTCTCAGCATTGAGGAGGATTTATCCTATGGGGGTTCGATAGTTGAAGATATACGGTCTGTTCTAGCAAACAGACCAGATTGGTCTATACATTTCATTTATAGAGAAAAAAACAGTGTAGCTCATATGTTAGCAAAGGAAGCTTTAAAGTTAGAAGAAGAAAAGGTATGGATAGAGGAAGTCTCAGTCTGTATTGTAGACTGTTTGGACTCTGATAAACATTGTTTGATCAAAGTTTAATGATATACAGAGGTATATTTTCAAAAAAAAAAAAAAAAGAAATTGTCAAATTTCATTAATATCTTCAGTGCCATTTTCATAAATTAAATTGAAAGCGATATGAGGAGCAAATCTCAACATTGATATGACAAACATATTTCGCAATTAGAAATGGGTTATGTGGAACAATCCAACAATTATCCAAAATTTTGTCTCTAACTTTAGCATATATTCCAATTTCACGGCGTCTGTATTGTGGGAAGCAATCATTTCCTACAATAGTAGGAGTCATGAAACTTTTTGGGTACTGATTTCTACAGTTTTCATCTTTTTTCATGCATATGTTGGTAGGATTTAATATTCCACAAGAACCATGCATAATATGTCTAACAACTGATTTATATAAATGCAGTTTGTTGTCTTTATTAGGTATTTCTGCATATATGATATCGTCAAAAGATTTAGGAGCATACATCTTTCAATTTCTTTGTAGTACAATTAGGAAATGAGCATGTGGAATTCATCTATTTTGGTGTTCAATTACATAAACAAATGCTGAAACTTTTTCAAATATTTGCCGCTTGCACAAATCATCTTTTAGCTCTTCCAATTTTGCTCTAAAGATGTGGGCAATCAAGTTAGGCCGATGTTGTGCCTCTTCCTGTGGTTCTAACTCATCTAAAACTTCTTTCCAACTTAGATTACATGTCATGGTCAAGAAAATATCAAGTTTTCCAAAACGTTGAATCAAATCCATTGCTTCCATATATCACTTGCGCATATCCTTTAGGCCTATAATAAAAGATAAAGGCAAAATAATACGTTTACCAACTTTGGAAGCTGTGATGACCCGCTTTTACGTGTATTTTCACTGAACTGTTGTTTTTATTTTAATTATTATATTGGTTTATTTATTTTAAATTAATGTATTTTAAATTGGTTTTAATTTATTTGATGTTGTATTTAATTTATTTTAGTCATTTTACGGTTTTTAATATCGTTTTCGGCGGATCGGTTTTTGGTCTCCAGAGTGAGAATTGGACTTCATTTCTTTTCTTTTCTCTTTTTCTTTTTCCCTTTTTCCTTTTCTTTTCCTTCTTTTTCTTTCTTTTTCTTTCTTTTCTTCTTCTTTCTTCTCCTTTCTCTCCAGCGTACGCCGATTAGCCTATTTTTCTCCTTCCCGTCACCGCCCCTTTGACCGCCCAGTTTTCCGCCGTCCGGCCACCGTTTAGTGCACCGCCATCACCATTCTCTTTCCCTTCCGTCAGAGATCATCCCCACCAATTTTCAGAGCCATCGGACCAGCCATTAGCTTTCGAGAGCCGCCGGAAGTCGCTGCACCTGCTCTGTTTTTGCCCTTGTCGCTAGTTGCTTTCGCAGCCCAGAACCACCGCTCACCGGTGGCGTGGCCTACACCACCCACCTAGTTTTCTTCCCCTCTCACCGGTGAACATCCCCACCAAGTTTCACCTCCATCCGAGCCACCGTTAGTCACCACGAGCTCCTCCAAGCCATACAGTTTTTCACCGATTCCGGCGCCGTCGCACCACCTCCGGCCACCATCTTTTCACAGCTTCTTCCCCTACCTCTTGCCGACCTAAACCACTCATTTCTGGCCTTGATCCGTTGCCGGAGCAGCTCCCACGAGCTCAACTCCGTTTAGCCCCTTTTTGGCCTTCAACTGCCATTTCCACCACCACCCACGGCCAAAACTTGTTTCCTTTAGCTTCATAAATATCTCAAGACCATTCCCTATCAATTTCGTGCCTTGGTTTGTCCCCGTTTGAAAATGGGTAATTTATTACCCACGACGATAGTGTAAATTACACTGTTACGTTGCTTTTCTTCCGCCGTTTGCAACGCCGCAAGCTTTCTAAAAATACCATATAGCGCTGTAAGTATTTTCCAAACCCTATTTTCAGATTTAAATATATATTGCTCATTCAATAATTTTATCTGTTGGTTGGCTGATTCCGGACTGAGTCCGAGGAGTTTGGGGGTCGGATGGATGGAGGACGGAGTTGCTTATTTTATTGATATATGTTGATTGATTATTTTTGCACATCGATATTGCATTTACATGGTGCATGCACGTGTGTTTTTGTTTAATTGAGAAAAGCCTGTTTATTGGCGTAAGTGGACTTACGGGTGCGTGTATATCACGACCCCAAGCCGGGATGGGGTATTATCTCGGTGGAGCTCCTCTGGTCACTCGGGAGCGGAATAAACTGAGTGATGTCCCCTAGGTTGTCGCTGGGCGACAACGGGAGCGGGGGCTAGGGGATGCTTAGCTACAAACGCGCCGGGCGCGGAACCGGGCATCGCCCTACGCACCGACTCCGTGGCCCTCCGCTGGTGAGGGCTAGAGGATGCTTGGCTACGAACACGCGGGGCGTGGAACTGGACATCGCTTGTTAGGTGTCACATGCGTGGTGGTACTCTGCGGTGTGGCATTGGAGCCAGGGTGTGCGGATGACCCCTAGGGGAGGTCATGGCGCATACGGATAAAATGGTTTTTGGTTTGAGATGAGTAAAGGCCAAATGTGACTTTTGGCGTGTTTTTGGAACGGGTTTGTTGTTGGGCCAAATGGGATTTTTGGCGTGTGTGGAAATTGTGATTTTATGGGTTTTACGCATTGGCATTAATTCATGCATATTGTTTGAGTTCTATATGCTTTTATCTGGTGGTGTTTGGATTTTACTTACTTGCGGTACCATTTTTGGTTCCGTAGATTTTGGTGCAGGATTCGAGGAGGAGGAGGAGGCTGAGCCCGAGGATGCGGCTCCGCCGGAGTTTTGATGTTGAAGTTATGCTTTATAGTTTGGTTTAAAACTATATTTGTGTTTTTGTAATATTTTAATTATGTATTTTTAAACAGCTTGTATTATATTAAGAAAATTCTGGTACTTAGTTATATGACTTTCGTTATCCGCTGCGTGTTCATTCGTGCACATTTGTTGCTTTTGCACACACTTGGCACTCGTCGATAGGGTGGTAACCCGGGTTGTCACCATCCGGATGTCTCGATTTCCCCGTGTCCGTGCGTAGGGATTTGGGGGCGTCACAGAAGCATTAGTTTGTCCAATTGAAATACTATCAACAATACCTTGATATACTTCTAATCGAATATGTTGCTACTTATTACGGAAGTAATCTAATCTTGATGTCCCAATCTTCACATACATATCAACCACAAATTGTTGTAATAGACGACCACACAGCAACAAAATACTTTTGTTGTTCTTTCTTATTTATAACTTGTAACAGTAATACTTACGGCATGAAATAATTGGCTCTTTTTTTTTTCTTTTTTTTTGGTAAAAACTACAGAAAAGTAAAGCGAATGAATTAGAAATAAATACCATATAAGGATAGAACGTAAAGCATTGAGAAGTAATATGAAAATAGACCTTCTTCTTCTCTTCTAAGTAAGTATTCTACTGAAAGAAATTGGTTAGCATGAATTGTAGTTCCTCTTCCAGGATATGACAATGTTGTCCCTTTTTTTATTTTCTATATGCCTTGAGGCCAACCAGTATCACCGAAGGGAAATAATAATGGATATTGTAAGGGATCATAGCAACCGAAATAATACTGAACTATACGACCTTGACCTGCATGATTGAAAACAACAATGTCTCGGGCTCTTAAACTCTTGGAATTTTCATTTTCAATCCAAAGAGCTGCAACCTGTGAGACTGATGGAGCATTGTAGACATGTTGATCTAAACCAACATCTGATCTAATGTGAATTCAATATTTCTCCTAATTGGGTAGATCACCAAGAGTCCGGAAAAAAGTAGAGTATGGATTAACATGAAGTATATCCATAACTTTTCCAATAACTGACAGATTCAATCTTCCAAAATCATAAACACGATTCTCTATTTCATGTTCAGTATCGAAGAAATAGAGTTGCAAATAAGAAGGATGTCTATTGACAGGGAGTAAATCATTAATGTAATGATATATTTGTTCCTGAACTCAAAATGTGTAAATTCCTCTAGTTCTTCTACATAGATCTTGATAGAATGTAACTCCAAATGATGTAAAAGCAAATTTGTTATTATATGTGTGCACATAGATACAAAAGTGAATAGCTTCGTCTAAGTTCAAAGTAAATAGTTGATAAAGTTGATCTGGAACATCATTACTAATCAACGAAACTGTCCCATCAGCACAATAGAAACCATTCGGTTCATGACGAAACCTTTTTGCCTAGTAATATTTATAGAATGGAACCGATGGTAAGAAACTTGCCTCAATCGGTATAGTTCGTAATATTTCTCTAAAATTAGCAGATGTTTGATGTTATTTTCCTATAAGATAAAACAGGTAGACATTGAAGAAACTAAAAAAGAGAAAACAAGAAGGAATACAAAAGGAAGGAGGAACCTATTTTTAGATACGGTTCTTAGGTTTCACAACTTTAAAAATTTTTAGTTTAGCTATAAACGGACAGAGTTTCATCTATATTTTAACAATTGCAAAGCTTACAAAAATACCATAGATATTTAATTTTCATGGGTCCTACAATAAAACAGGACCCTCAGATATGTAATTTTTATACATTGTAATTTTGTAATTGTAATGTAATGTATAAATACCAAATAATGGGAATTACTTTATATGTTGCAAGCATTGTACATAATAAATATTGAATTTCTTTCTTTTATATGCATTTAATTAACAAGGTAATTAATTCTATTAAATATATTAAAAAATTATGTTTTTCAAAATTTTAATTTAAAAAAATTGTAATAGAATATAGGCTTTTAGATTAAAAAAAAGTGTTTTTGAGCATTATATTTTCTTTGAAAAGAATTTAATAATATATGCTTTTGTAAAAAAAAAAAAAAAAAAACCCTGGTTACAAGTTGGAACCTGGATTTTCTGGTTGTAAAAACTCAAATTCATCCATGTTTCGGCCTAGGTCAAAACCCGGTATATCTAAGTTTGAAATTCGAGTTTTGGGCTAGGTATACTCGGGTACTCGATCCGAAATCCAGATGAATAATTTTACATGAAAGATCAAGATTAAACAAATATGTAGATCTATTTGAAATTTATAATCCAAACAAAGATGCTTAAATTTATAATTTAATGAAAGCTTAAATTAATAATGCAAATTTTAATACTAAGATTTCATTGCAAAGTAAAAAAGGTGAAAGTTTTTTAAAATAGAACCTTAACAAGCTATATCTGCCTATATTTATACTGTGTCTACAAATATCTACATTATTAAAAACATAATTTATTTCTTTCTAAAAATTTATAATTATATTGTTTCACCTATTATTATTATTCTCAAAATTTATGATCGAATGATTTGACCACATAATTATATATTAGTTATTTCCATAATAAACATGTAAGTTATCAATTTTAACAAAGTAAACTATAGTGCTAAGTGTTAAATAATTTGACCACATAATTATAATGTAAAGTCCCATCTTTTACATGAAAACAAAGACGCTAACAAAAATTAACAAAAATTCAAAACATTAATTGATTTTACTCCTTATGAAAATTTATATTAATTATAAAAACTCACCTCTTATTATTACTTTTAATAGATTGAGTTGAATGCATATATTGTATATTGATTATTTCTTAGGTAAACATATAACGTGTTAATTTTTAAAATTTAACCTACAATAGTAAATCTTAAATAATTTAACCATATAATTATAATTTAAAGACCCTAAAAGTTGTTTTATTCTTCTCTATTTTCCCTTCCTCACCACCTCCTAAGTCACAATCTCTCTCTCTCTCTCTCTCTCTCTCTCTCTCTCTCTCTCTCTCTCTCTCTCTCTCTCTCTCTCTCCTACTGGGCCACACTCTTCTCTCCTCTCTGTTTTGCCGCCTGTTCACCAACAATAATCGCTGACGTATTTCTCTCCTTCGTTTGGCCACATGAGGCGTATTTTGAGTTTTGATGCTGCCTTACTGAGAATCAATTGAATAAGGGAGGTAGAGAAGGGTGATCGTGTGATTACTGGTGGGGCACAAGGTGATGGTGCAAGAGGATTTGTAGGGCAAGTTCCATGGACACCCAAACATCCAGATAAGATAATATAAAGAAAACGTTTGGTTATATTTAGATGTATTTTTATTCATATATCATGTTTCATTGCATTATTGAAGAAAATAAATCCTTCAATATTTCGATTTAATCAGATAGTAGGAAATTCCAATGGATTGTTGAAATGGAATGATGGGGGAAATCTGTGTCTAGAAGAAAATAAATAAATGTTATAAATATGTTCATAATGTGGCAACACAAATAGTATATAAACTAATTACGATGCGTACGAAGTAATCAACAATAAGTAAATGAAAAAAAGATATGAATAAATTAAAACTATAGACATAAGAAAATGAATACAAAATATTTAAATGCAACTATTATATCTCAAAAAAAATATAAAAATTTAGTTGAAAGAAAGTAGTTAAAAAATAATTTAGAACCTGAAGAAAATGGAGTATGTGAGATAGCAGCAAATAGATGAACGTCTGAATCCTACAATGTGAGGAGAAATAGCAAATATATCAAGACAAAATATTATATTAAATTATGAACGAAATAATTTAAATCGAGTTATGTAATAATAATGTTAAAATTTTTTTAATTTATTTCTTTAAAAATGTTTATCTCTTATCTTTTTCAACATTTTCTCTTTTTTTTCTTTTTCTTCTATTGTCTCCCATTTCTGTCTTTCTCATACCATGATCCTTTCTTTTCTTTTCTTTTTTTTTATCATTTCTCCTACCATTTGCATTGTACGTCCTAGCGAGTCTCTCCCTTTCATTGGTCACTTTATCTTTACATTTATATATAAGGAAATAATAATAGAAGCAACAAAAGATTATATCAATAAGATTATATTAAATAACAATCTTATCGATTTGTAAAATAACATACATCAATGAATTCATAAAATAATACAAAATAAATACAGGAACATTTATTTATAGGGATAACAACAAAACATACCTAGATAGAGGGCAAACAAAAGATCAGTGAAAAATAAGCAGATCACATGCCAACAAATTGAGGAGCACAAAGACAAGGACATGTACAGGCAGCAACTTTGCTGTAAAACAATATATTATAAAACAATACACAACTACTTTGATAATATATTATTATTTGTTAAATAAGACTATATTAACATATTAGAAATTAATTTGTTAATAACGTTAATATAATTTAATTTGTTAACACTTATTTATTAAAATTTTAATAAGATTTGTCATATTATTAAAACAAAATAAATTATGTAATGAGTGTATATATTTTTATGATCAAAAGCAAGATTTATATACCAACTGAAAAGAATGAGATAGCACATGTTGCACATAGAGGATAATATATTAATAAAAATATAAATGCAAATTATATTTTGTTTAAATAAGAAATGCAATTTAATTTTTTAGATAAATTTTTTTAAATGAAAATTTACATTTAAAAAAACTGTAATAAATTTTCTATAAACTTTTTTTGAAATGGAATAAATTCATATCTACTGTTGACAAACATACCGCCTCATTATGAATACTGTAAAAAATTAGTATAGTATTTATATAATGAAAATGAAGATTGATATACTAAACGAGAATATTTAAATAAAGTATGAGCTATACAAGAAATTTGGCCTATTGCAGCGAGTTTTATATTGTTGCAAAAAAAGTCGTTGTAAAAAGTTATCTATTACAGTGTTTTTTAAATCGCTGCTCATTTTTTTCTTTAAAAGTGAAAAGATTCGTGGTTTTAATATTTACAACAAAAAATTTAATATTTGCAGCGATTTTGATTGCTATATTTGTAAAAACAGGTTTGCAGCGCCTGAAAATAGTTGTAATTGAGTCTGGGCGGGAAATTTCATTTTTTCCCCCCGATTCCTCTTTCTTTTCCCTCCAGTGGTCCCCCCCCCCCCCCCCCCCCCCCCCCCCCCGCGGTCCCCCTTTCCCCTCTCTCGATCCCCATCGATCTTCTCCCTCAACCCACGCAGCCCGTCGCCAGCGGCCCCACCACGTCACCGCCACCTCACCTCGACGTTCACCCCCTCCTTCTCCCCCAAACCCCATGCCGGAAATCTCATTTTTCCCAAATCTGGCCTCACCTCTCTCTCTCTCTCTCTCTCTCTCTCTCTCTCTCTCTCTCTCGGATTTCTCTGTATTGCTGTCTCTAGGGGCGCCTTTCGCCACCACTCACACTTCGACAACATTGCCAGTCCTCTATCGGAGCCCCCTTCTCCTCCGTGCCTAGCCCAGCCGCCCGAGGCCCTCGTTCTCTCCCTTGCTCTGTTCGCAACCCACGGCCCCCACGTGGTTTACATCTATGCCTGTCCCTTGTGAGTTTGGCTTCTTCTTTTCTTCTGTTTTTCTTCATGTTTTGCTAGAATATTTATATATATATATATATATATAAATGTAATTCTCCCCCTGACATTCGTGATTTCCCATTTGTCTACTGAATATTAATGGCATTAATTGGTATGAAAATTGTGATAGATAGTGGTGAATTGTGCTGATTGTTTTTTGAGAGGCAACCTGATCAATATGGCTGACCACCTATATATAGTTTGAATTTTTTTTCGTTGACTTGGAGACTTGGAGTTGGCAAATCAACTTGGAAATACTTGGAAAGTTGTATGTAGGTGCTGTCCTTATTTGGTTTTTTTATTTTTTATTTGTTATTTTATGGCTTTTGCTGTGTTTGGAATATTGTTTCTTGTTTTTCAGAATGTTTGGTTTTATTTGCTAATTTGTGCATGTTTATGCCTTGTATATTAGTCCAACTTATTTAAGAAATTGTTTTCTAACAGAAATTCTAATCATACTAATATGAGTTCAAACCTTTTACTTTCTTTAAAGATGTGAATTGTTGTCTTGGTTGATACATGTTGATTAATTTTATAACCTAGGCCAAACCTTAACACAATTCACTTTAGTATGTGTGCTAAAGTCTGGAACAACAAACATATACAAACATATACATATGCGTGACAATGAGTGACATTGACTACATACGTGGCCCTTTAAGGCTTTGAAGAAAGGTTTCATGAATGTATGTCAATCAAATATATGGCCCTTGAGAGCTGAAAGTGGATAAATTTATCACTGCTTTTGTCGAGTTGAGTAAGAAAGTAGGATTATATTGTGTTGGGCACCAAGAACCATATCATGTTCCTCATTTGTTTTGACCATGGTCTCTCTTTTTCGTTATTAATAAAACTTATCTTACTTATCAAAAAATGATATGCTTTTAAATGGATGCTTTTCTATAACTTAAGATTATAGTTGATAACTTGCATCTTTAGAGTTTTTTTTTTCTTCCATGTGTTGCTTATTTTATATCCTTTTTGTCATTTTTCATGTATGGTAGTTTATGCTTTAATGAAATGCTCTTTTATATTATGTTCTGGATTCCAACTTTATACATCAAGTTTGGAATTTTATCTTTAAGTGGATGCTTGTTAGACAAGTTGCACATTTTTTTACATCTCCTATTTAAATGCCTTATTTGCGAAGTCTCTAAACTTTTAATACCACTCCATTTGGTTGAGTGAGATTGCAATACTTTATAATTGTGCTCCTTTCTTTCCCCTACTTTAGGGAGTCAATAGGAATCACACGACCAAAATTTCTCTCCAAGAGTTTGTCCATTTTATCTTCACTGGTTTTCTCTTCCTAGCAATTTTTCTGAATTGACTTATCAATAGGAAGAGTTGTATTTTCCTTATAAAAAAAAGGAACAGCTGTATTTTTCTTCCAACAATGTTGATGTAATGTATAGTCTTTGTTTAACCGAAAGTGATCCTTCTGCTTCCAGCTTTCACTTGGATCATGCTGCATCCCTACCATATTTGGTTTAGAAAGGGATCTTGCTTACTTTGTGAATTATCCAACAGATTGTCCTTATACAACTTTTAATACCATGCAATAACATTCATATATATATATATATATATATATATTTATATAAATATATATATATATATATATCTCTCTTAAACGTTACCATCTTACAAATATGCATAATATATACTTCACACAAGCATAAAATGCAAGAAAAATCACTTTAGTCACAAATCTGATTTGATGTTATAATCCAAACACCTACTCATACAGTATCCATATATTACTATCACTTAATTAAACTAACACTATCACATCACATTATACTTTAAGGTGATATTAGAGTGCTAACATTATACTTTAGTGTATTTGCAAGGCTGGAACTTTGGCTTAAATATCATTTGTAAGAAGACTAAGTTCAGTTTAGTTTAATAATTCATAATTTTTCTCTCTCTTACCTCACGTTTAGCACCTAAAAAGATTGCAGAAAATTTCACAACTTGGAAGTTGTGAAATTTTCTACAACAGATTCTGTCATGGTTTCTTGCAACTTCATCTGTTGTTAAATTTTTCCCCTAATACTCGTTTAGTTGGGTGTGTAACTAAGTGGAGGGAAGGTAGATACATGCAGAATTCGTGCTATCTACTACTTGAGGAGGTGAGATGATTTTCTGCCTTGTTTTGTTTCATGCCGACAGTTTCTACAAAAAAAGGTTCTGCTATAGTTTTAACAATATTTATTCCTCTATTTGAATCACTTTTCAATTATGTTTAGGCCTCCATTTTTATGTGTTAAACTGGTAGAGATCTGAATGTATTTTTTTACCTTCTACTCAAGCTAATAACTAAGTAAACAACTAAGGATTTCATTAGAAATTTATGGTCTATCAAGAACTATCTCGTCCTGTGTTTATTCTGGTGAGTACCCATAAATCATGCTTATTTCTATAGGTCCTTATAATTTTTTTTTTTTTAGGAATTTTATATTCTATAGGTTGTATTGTGTACATGATAATATGGGATCATGTGTTATTTATGCATGAGTTAAGCTACATAATTTCTAAACTTTATGCATTGTTGGAGGCTGCAGTTATTTGAATTTTGTCATTTATTTTTCCAGTTTGTAGACCAATAATATGTCCATGTGCTTTGGATCAGTTCTAGTCTATGGAGGCGGGAGCATTGGGCTAGATGTGAATGTTCAAGTGAGATTTCTAGCACTAATAGAAGATCACCATCTTAGCACTAATTTTATTTTCTTTATGAATCTCTAATTGCTTCCTAGCATGCAAACAACAATAATGCATGCATGTAACCAAATGCAATGAGCTCATATACTTGTATATATATTCATTCTCTTCACCAGCACTATGCTTGATTTTATAAAATCTCCTTTGTTATTTCTAACTGTTAACAAGACTGTGCATGATATTAGTTGATATTGAGTATATTGGGTAGGTTGTGTAAATGCATCGTGTCCATTATGTGTGTTTACATGATTAAATACACATTCATTCCTAGATCCTTGTATATACGATGCTATTATTCCATAGCAGTATCATTTTTTATGTGTGATGTACAAATATTATGTTTCTTGCTTAATCTCTTTGGTCCTTGAGTAATAGCTTGCAGTCATCATACGTGGTTTATGAATCAAGATATGTACTTGTGCATCTCAATTAATTAATGCAGATCTATATATTCTATATGATGTTGCAATTGTAATATTTGAATAAGGCCTATGCAGTAAAAGGAAATACAATATTCGATACTCACAATATAGCATAGAATATTTATGGAATATTACTATATTATCATATTGCTGTTTCCATTCCTTTAATTAATTTCTTTTAGCTTTTTGTTGAGGCTTTTATTTCTATGGAATATTACTATATTATCAATAGCTAGGCCAGATGCTAATTTTTTTTTTTTTTGTAACATGCAGAAACCTTGTTAAAATTAACCAAGCACATGATGATCTCATGACTTATACTTTGTTTAAACTCACCATAGATAGAGTATCATAGGATAACAACCAATACATATTAGTTTGAGTCAATGAATAATTATTCCAAAAGAGAGAGAGTTCATTTTCTGCAGTAGTAACATCCTACTTAATTGGAAATGAAAGAGATAAAGTGATCACTTGGGAGTCATTTTTATGGAAATAGAATTAGGTTTGGTTCCATGAAACCCCAGCAAATATTACACCAAAAGCAAAATCGAATTCTTAGAGGATCATTTCACCAATCGAGTGCCATTTTAGTAAGGTATCTACTGTAAAGATATTACTCCCTTCATTGCCTGATAACTGGTAACATAACTTTGCATAGTTGTCATGGCTAGTAAATTTTCAACATACAACTGGTTCAGACATTTACACATTCACACATACTAAAATCAAAATGTATACATGATGAACCCAGTTATGGGTGTGTAATTTGTATTTTCTTTTTTAATGATAACTCAGTACTTGTCCATGTCAACTAATTACAAAGTCCACATTCTTAATTACAGGATTTTCAGGTGATAATCAGAAGAACAGCTTAGACAAAGGACATTGTCCTGATGGTTGTCAATAGCAAGTTCATAGGAGTGAAGCCTCAAGTTCTAGTTGTACCGAGGCCAAGTGTTCCCCTTTACATTTTAAGGAAGAAGGAAACACCACAACTACGAAACAGAGAACAGGAGGAGAGCGATTCCTGCAGTCCATTTCTGCAAATCGAGAGAGTAGTCCAAAAGAAACATCAAATTTGGGGAGCCCAGATGAACAACAAAACAACAAAAGTGGTTGAAGATTGCCGTTAAGCAACACAAAAGTGCAAGCTTGCAAGGAGAGAAGGAATTCAAATCTGAAGTTCGTGTACTAAGCAAAGTCAGACATAAGAATCTGGTCAAGCTGTTGGGGTCATGTTCAGAAGGAAGCCACAGGCTACTCGTTTATGAACATATCTGCCATGGTTCTTTGGATCAACATCTATCAAGTACGAATATAGTCAAATTTGTGACGCCCCCAAATCCCCACGCCCGAACACGGGGAAATTGAGACGTCCGGATGGTGACAACCCGGGTCACCATCCCATCAACGGGTGCCGAGTGTGTGCAAGGCAACAGATGTGTATAGAGAAACACGCAGCGGATAACGAAAGTCATAACTAAGTACCAGAATTTTCTTAACGTAATACAAGCTGTTTAAAACATACATAAATAAAATATTACAAACACAAATACAGTTTTAAACAAATATAAAAGATAGCATCAGCAACCCGGCGGAGCCGCATCCTCGGGCTCAGCCTCCTCCTCTTCGTCTTCTAACTCTGCACCAAAAGCTACGGAACCACGAATGGTACCGCAGGTAAGTAAAACCCAAACACTACCAGATAAAAACACATAAAACTCAAACAAGATGCATGAACCATGCCCAATGCACAAAGCCCATAAAACCCAAGTTTTCCACACACGCCAAAAACCCATTTGGCCCAAAAGCATATCCTTTCTGAAAAACACGCCAAAAATCACATTTGGCCGCCAAAAGTCCATTTGGCCCAATATCTCGCCAGAAGTCCATCTGGCCCAATATCTCGCCAGAAGTCCATCCGGCCCACGCCAAAAGTCCCATTTGGCCTCATAAACCATTATCCAATTTTAACCGTATGCACCATGACCTCCCCTAGGGATCATCCGCACACCCTGGCTCCAGTGTCACACCGTAGAGTACCACCACGCATGTGACACCTAACGAGCAATGCCCAGTTCCGCGCCCCACGCGTGCGTAGCCAAGCATCCTCTAGCCCTCACCAGCGAAGGGCCACGGAGTCGGTGAGTAGGGCGATGCCCGGTTCCGCGCCCGGCGCGTTCGTAGCCAAGCATCCCCTAGCCCCGCTCCCGTCATCTCTCTCGACAACTCAGGGGACATCACTCAGTTTATTCCGCTCCCGAGTGACCAGAGGAGCTCCACCGAGATAATAACCCATCCCGGCTTGGGCTCGTGATACACACGCACTCGTAAAACCACTCACGCCCATACACAGGCTTTTCACACATAAACAAAAACACACGTGCATGCACCATGAAATGCCAAATCAATGCATAATAAAATAACCAACCAACATAAATCAAATAAACAGACAACTCCGTCCTCCATCCATCCGACCCCCGAAACTCCTCGGACTCAGTCCGGAATCAACAACCAACAACAGTAAATAATTGAATGAGCAATATATATTAAAATCTGAAAATAGGGTTTGGAAAATACTTACAGCGCTATATGGCAATTTTAGAAAACAAGCGGCGTTGCAACCGGCAGAAAAACAGCAATGTCACAGTGAAAATTCACTGTGGCCGTGGGTTTGAAAAACCCACTTTTGAACGGGGACAAACTAGGATACGAGATTGATAGGGAATGGTCTAGGGATGGTTGTGAAGCTATTGGAAGTGGCGGTTAGCCGTGGGTGGCGGCGGAATGGCCGGAAATGGCCGGATTACCCAAAACGGAAACTAAGCTCGTAGGAGCTGTTCCGGTGGTCGTTGGAGGCCAGAAATGGGTGGGTTAGGACGGCAAGGAGTCGGTGATGAAGTGGTGAAAAAATGGTGGCCGGAGGTGGAGCGACGGCGGCGGATCGGAGCAAAATCCGTGCGCCCTTCTTGGAGCTTTTCCGGCCAAACGGCCGGCCGGTTGGGGGTGGGTTTTGGAGGGGTGGTGCACCGGAGGGAGATGAAGAAAATGGGACCGGTGGGAGGCCGAACGGTGGCCGGACGGCGGCGGTAGGGGCTGGGGAAGGTGACGCCGGCGTGAGGGAGAGGGAGGAGAGAGAGAGAGAGAGCACGGGGGGGGTCCGAACGCGGGAGAAGAAGAGAGAAAAGAAAAAAAAGAAAAGAAAAAAAAAAGAAAAAGAAGGAAAAAAGGAAAAAGGAAAAAGATGTGAAAAGAGATGAGGTCCAATCCTCACTCCGGGAAAACGAAACAAACCGCCAAAAAAAATTAAAACCACAAAACAACTAAAAGAAATAAAACACAACCTCAAATAAATTAAATTAAATTAAAAACCAATTTTAAAAATGCAAATAAATTAAAATAAAATAACTGATATATTAATTAAAATAAAAACAATTATTTCAGCGAAAATACACTTAAAAGCGGGTCATCACAAAATTAAACATCCCTTAATATAGATTTCCTCTGCAATACTTGTAACATATGATTTCACAATACTTACCATTACAAATTAGGGAAAGCTAATCACATATTCTGCAGGGCACAACCGCAAACCCATCAACTGGGATAAAAGGATGAAAATAGCTATGGGAGTTGCCCAGGGCTTACAATATCTGCACAAAAACAAGGTCATCCACAGAGATATGAGACCAAACAATATCTTATAACCCATGATTACGAAGCTCTGGTAATAAACCAAATACATGTTCTTTTAAAACAGTTTTTAAGATCCTGCAAATATCTATAAAGTGAAATGTTGGGTCAGTATTTAATTAAAGTGTAAACAGTTATGCTGTTTACACTTGAGATGTCTATTCTTGTTCTTGAAATAATAATAACTATATCACTCTTACGAATTTCACCTGCAAGAGCAAAGCATCGAGCCAATTCATACCACATCTATTGATCTTTAGATGGTTTTTCGTTACCTAAATCATTTCAATATTATATGTGTTTCATGATTAGGTATTTCACTATTTTAGTCCATTGAAAGTACTGGATCCAAGAAAATCAGTTTGGCCAAGATACATGTTAATGTACTTGTATTATACTGTACTCCATGTAGCACACTTCCATTACACTAAAATTCACCTAGAGTATCATAGGATAACAACCAATAATATAATGAGTATCATAGGATAACAACCAATACATAGAGTATCCTTTGGTAATGATGTAATATTACCTTTGGTTAATGAGCATCCTTAATCTTGAACCTCTAATGTTAGGGAACTGCAACTAATCACGGAAAAGGAAATTTGCCTCAAAAAGCTTCTTGAGCTCAATCAACATGATTGCTCTTGCTATTTTTGAATCTTTATAATTATAAAGTTGCTCATTTACCCTGTATAATTCACATTTGTTTTCAATGTCATCTCCATTTACTATTATTCTTTTCTTGATTACGTGCATCCTCACCAAGACATGGCCCTTTGGACCCACTCCTGGTATGTAAACCCCCAACACATGTTTCCACATGTCAGAAATAAGTATCAAGTAAACCAGGTGTCTTACTTTTTTTTTTTTTAAGTATGACCATGCTGTCATTGAATTCCAAGAAAGGAATTGGGGCTCATATATTGTTGCAACTTGCTAGCTTTGTCTCTAGTGCCAGATTTTATTCCCAAATAATGACCTTAGGGTTTATCCTTGTTTACCATTTCAGCTCCTTGTGCATACACCCTGACTTCCTCATGAAGAATCTTATGCACGTAGCTTCTTCAATTAGTTTAGTGAAACTCAACAAAAAGACATTTGGCATGCTTCATGATGAGGTAAATTGTGTTCTGTAATTCTATTATAGGGTTTTGATTTATTTTAGCCTTAACTTTCTATTTTTAGAGTTATGCCATGTTACAATGAAAAGATGCAGCTTCTTTATGATCAAATGCTTTCACATACAGACCATCCATCTTTTTTTGAACTAATGAATTATACAGAGTGAAAAGGACAAAGCAGCACCTAGAATGAGGTATGAACACCACGAAATTTCCTAAGATTGTATGTGGTGAGATCTCAAAATCATCTTAGTTTGATAAAGGGTCTTCTTATCATTCCAAGTTATCCAGCCATCTTCCCAAGGGACAATAATATAAGTCCATGCTGCGTTTTCTTTTTTTCTTCCATTTTTTGAACCCATGAATCAACATTCCAACAAACCAAACAGCAACCTAGCTAGCTAATAAAAAGTAAAAAAATTTGGGTCTTGTAATTAATTACATCTATTTTAGCTGCTCTGTGTGTAAGTGATGGTGGGCGACTAACATTTTCTGACTTGAGGTAAAATGTGAATGAATTTCAAAAGTTTGAGATGGAGAACAAGGTATTTTTGAGATGCTTGTGTTGGGTGAAAATTCCAGATTTTTTGTACTTCCTTGTTCTCTTCCATTTCTAAGTAAATTCCTATCATTTCTACATTCTTAAACCATGATCTTCATATATCTTTCATGTAGAAAACTGAATGGCCTTTATTGGACAACAAGCATGCTATAGTCGGAGGTGGCTTTGGCCAGAACATCTTATTCATTTTTGCAAAGAATAGATGCAATAATGGTATGTGTTGGATGATTAGAGAAATTTTAGCAGTACTTTGAAATGTATCAAGTTACCCCTCCATCTATATAAATTATAATGTAAATGAATTTATAATTTGACTTGGGTAAGGATCCTTCAGTACTTTGTTGTTATTTTCTATGTACTCTTTGTATTATTAAGTAAAGGGAATTAAATCCTAGTTGATCTACTAACTTTGCTTCTAATACAAGTGAAAAAAAATAACCGAAACTGTATGTTTCAGTAGTAATTTTTTTTTTAATTTTGTAATTGAGTATTTACAGCGATTTTTAGTCGCTGCATATACGTCCAAACTCGTCACAGTTAATCTATTTCAGCGATTTTAGTCTTTGAAAAAATGTTAAATGCAACAAATGAAGCAAGCGTTGCTTTTGATATTGGGTATTTCCAGCGTCTTTTGATTTTTTGTAGCGATTTTCATCCTTGGAAAAAAGGTTAAAGGCAACAAACAAAGCAAGCGCTACTTTTGATATGGCGCATTTGCAGCACTTTTTGAGTTTTTGCAGCGATTTTAGTCCTTGTAAAAAAATTTTAATGCAACGAATGAAACAAGCGCTGCTTTTGATATGGGGTATTTGCAGCGCTATTGAGAACTTTTGTAAAGATTAAAATCGCTGGAATTGCTCAAAAGCAGCGATCTTAATAAGGATTTTATAACCTATTTTCAGCGTTCTATTTTATACTTTGCAACAAAAATAAAACGCTACAATTGCTATTAATTGCAACGTTTTTTTATATCGTTGCAATTGATCAGAAAAGAAAAGATTATAGCGTCGAACGTGCAAGGAACATAAAAACGTTGCAATTGAGATATTGCAGCATTTTTATGTAGTATTTGCAACGTTTTTTAGTGCTGCAAAAGACCAAAATCCTTGTAGTGTAATAGCTTGTTCAATAAACATGCAAACATGCCACTTTTTTAATTAAGGAAAAAAAAAACCATAATGTATATGTTATACATATATGAGAATATATCATTAAAAAGAGCACAAAATTTATGTTCAAACTAAACAAGAAATGTGATAAAGTTTTTTAGATAAACTGCTTACAATATAAGTAATCAAATAACAAACATCAGAACAGAACTTGTACCCAAAAAATTAGGCACAAGGTCCAATTTTTAACTATATAATTTTACACTCAAATTCCAATTATAAATTTCAAAACTTTCCAAACATTGATATTAACTTTGCAACAATTATTATAGTATAAATTAAAGCGAATAAAACAATGAAAGAAAAGAAATTCAATAAATTACGTATCATCAGTAGTTATTAAAAGAAAAAAAAAATCAGTCAAGTCCACCTCACTATAAATAAAATTCTACAATAATCCAAATTTTTAATTTTTTTTCTTATTTTAAAATTTTAATATAATCATATGCACCATTTATATGCACGTCGATGCATACGGACTCGAAAAGGTAAACTAAGAAGCCTAATAAAAAACAGGCTTCTGAATCTCAATCCGGATTGAACTAAGAATCTAAATTCAAAGAGATGTATTCCTACTTATATAACACATTCTCAATCCAATTAGAATTCGCCACATTGTTCCCTCTGCACTGATTGATTTTCTAGCCTCAAATCTTTTAAAAACAACCTTCATTATTACTCATCCACTTCGATAGCGTCTCATGAGCCACCCATGAGCAGCCAACAATCCAATCTATTCGATCTTTTAGATATCTTGTTATATAATTTTTCTTTTTAATAAATACTGATTAAAAAGATTTTATAAAAATATATTTAATTATAAAATTATTTTTATTATAAAATAGAATTAACATGTAATATTCAAACGAATTTTGATAATCTTAGCAATTCCCAACCTAAATCTTAGGCCTACTGTCAATGTTATTGTACTGTCTCGGTACTTTATATTTGAAATCCACAAAAAATAAAAATAAAATAAAATAAATAAAAAAATTCAACCACGACCACTATTGACCGACAGTGGCTATCACGATTCTCACTTATTAGTTTTTTTTTTTTTTTAATAAATAGTTATGGAAGTGTATTTTAATGATTTTATAAATTTTCAATGGGTCCAACGTCACCCCCATTCACATGCTTGTAAAAAAAAAGTGATATGAAATTATACAAATGAAACCGACCATTTCAGGCTCATAATTTATTTCAATCACGATTTACATGGATTAGACTTCTAATATAATATTATCCTTGATTTGTTTCTCATGTCAATCCATGAAAGTCTAATATTATATATATATATAAAGTAATATTACATATAATCATAAAGTATGTAAATACCATATTTAACCATATATCATATAACCATATCGTGTTTTGAGCATCTAATGTTATAACAAAAATAAAGGCCAATATTTATGTTTCACTCCGATTCATATATCAAATCATACATATGAGCACACTAATTGAATGTGTTTAAGGGTAAATAAGGATCATGATTTTTTTTCCACTAATAAGAATATTACGTGCAGTTATAAAATATATAAATACTATATAATTACTTTTAAAAAAATAAAATTTATTATTAAAAAAATAATATCTTCATATAAATTTTATATTTATTTATTTTATAAAAAAATTAGACTACATTTATATATCTTACCTAACTTTTTAGTGAGGGACTATAACCTTAATTTAAGCTACATTTAGTTCTTCAACTCATCTCAATTTATCTCATTTAATTATTATAACTTTCTTAACTTTTAATATAAAATATAATAAAAAATTCAATTTTTATAAATTTTAAAATAATAATAATATTAAAAAATTATATTTTAATAATATTTTATTTAATTTTTAATTTTAATGATAATTCAATTCAACTCAACACCCAAACTAACCTTCAAGGTGGTGATAACTTGTGGTTGGATGTATGTTGGAGAGTGATAACTAAAGCACTACTTATTAGTCAGTTTAGTCTAGTAATGGAGCTGCTACGTAACTATACACTACATCAGCTGATATTAGGACGATGAAGATGATACGTACTCTCAACAATCCGACAAAATTGGACAGAACAAAAGCAAACCCGATTAATATATACATATATATGGTCCAAAACAAATGTGTCCCAGATCAGACCTGGCTCTTCCAATGCAATATCACATGGCTACTCATGTACTACGTGGAATTCTTATCTGTAGAATATATATATATATATATATATATTTTCGCAATCTCTGTTCATATGAAAATTTATCCATGTGTTTCATTTCTGACACTTTTTTTTCCTTCTTGTTTTGTAATTGATATATATTAAGTTTCTATTTTTCACATTTACAGAACAATTGTTTGTTTTTTTGGCTATCTGTGTTCATATGTTTTTTTTTTCTTTTCGATTCAAGTTTATGTTATGAAAATTTATAACTATATTAATAAAACTATTGTTCTTAATTTTATTAATTACACTCGAACGCATATATTGTATAATTCTCACTTCTAAACTATATATCTAATTTATTAATTTTAAACCTAGAAAGTACATTACTAAGTGCTAAATAATATAAATTTAAATTTTAAATATTTATAACAGGAAAATAATTTAAACAAACTGTAATATATTACATATTTTATAAATTCTCAAATACTGTTAATAATATTGGAGTAGTTAATAAAGTACAAATTAAAGGAAATAAAATACTGGAAAAAATAAACAATGCATTAATTTAAAAATAAACACTTCAATTATTTAATTACCTAATTAGAATAAAAATCTTACGATTGGAATTGAACTATAAGCAGCATTAAAATTAATATCTCTAAAAACTGAATTTTGTTAACATCTTATTTATTGTGTCAGCTACTAAGAAGTGAGCTACTCCGTTTACATGTCTGGCAAAGCAAGTAAAAAGTTGAAGAAGAAATGATACCACACAACGCAGAGAACAAAGCAAATACCGCATACAATTGAAAGATTGTAGCTTTTTACTTCATTCCTTTCATGTATTTTGCCATATTTATTTGTAACAATTAAATATTGCACACAAATAAATAATTTGAATAAACAGTTATAAATATTGAATCCAGAACAATGAACATAAAAAAAAAAAAAAAAAAAAAAAAAAAAAACCTCTTAACGTTGAGAGACATACCTAGTAGTCGATTTTACCGGATAGGAAAAAGTAGAAAATGAAGAAGGTGAAATCTATTTATCAGAAGATAATAAAATTTGAAATCATCTAGATTTTGATAGTTGTAAGTGACTAAGCACTAAGGGGTGAGTATGCACTAAGGGGTGGCAGCTTATCTCATGCTCGAGGATTTGAGGGATCAAACAGGTTTTAAAAACGTATGTAAGGGTAAAATGGGACATAAATGTTGTAACATAAATTTACTTTTCATTTCAAGATTGACGCTTTTATATATAAGAAGATATATATAACTTGATTTGATCGAAAGATAAATTTAAACACTACAAGAAAAATGACTATTTGCGGCTATTTTTATGGTCGGCGATAGAATTATGGTCGCAAAAAGCCTATTTTTAAATTTTGGTAAAATTTTTGTGTCAATTATAAAAGTAGCTGCAACAAGCACTTATTTCCGGCGGTTTTTGTTCACTGGAAAAAATATAGCCGCAAATACCCTGTTCTGTAAAACAATATTGTCATAACAAAGTTTCCGCCGTTATTATAGTTTTGTTACGGCGACTTTTTGTATTATTAAGGTATTCGCCTTAATAGATTTTCTTCACTTAATCCTCCCATCTCTTATTTTCCCACGCGGACCCATTTTCCCTCTCTTTCTCGCGCTCTCTCTCTCTCTCTCTCTCTCTCTCTCTCTCTCTCTCTCTCTCTCTCTCTCTCTCTCTCTCTCTGTGTGTCTACAGGGGGTTTTGGTTCACTGGTAGTGGCACCGTCTTCTCTTCGTCGTCTCGCCGTCGTCTTCTAGCTGATGGGTTTCTTTTATGCTCCATCACTCTCTCTTGCTCTCTCTCTCTCTCTGTAACTCATTTGTTTCTGAACAAAAACAATCGGTCGTATCGCTTGTAATTTTGGAGTTGATAGATGTATCTAGTTTAGTTGTTTTACATTTTGGTCTTTGATTTTAAAATGTATCTCTCGTGATTTAGCCATATGGATTGTCTAGTTTGCTTATAAAATGGGAAAAAATGGTAAATAAACTTAGACCCACGTGTTGTATCTCTTCCATGATCGGTTGCTTTATGGTTGTGAAGATTTTTGGTTGTCAATGGTTCTAAAGATTTCTAGTTGGATGGTTTGATTTGGACAATGAGTGTTTCTCTCTAATTTTATTTGTTGTATGAGTATTTTAATTCGTTCCAATATATAGCAAAAGCATTTAAGTCCAACATTGAAACTGTATCAGAGGCACTCTAGTCGGATCAGTATATATATTAGGGATTTTTTAGTCCATGATGGGATTTGTAGAAATGTAGTCTAGGCTAAAGACATCACATGGATTCCTACAGGCAGAGATACAAAGATACCTGAAATTTAGCCTGAATCTGGCTCAGTTGGATTGGGTTGGGTGTGCATTGGGTTTTTCGTTAGTTGAGGTTTAAACTTGACTTGGGTTGGATTGGATTGCGCCCAGTCTTGATATCATAGACATGTTGAGAATTGAAGGAATGTAGTTTACTTGTCCAGTAGTTATACCTCTTAACATCAGTTGCTTTATTCCTCAAAATACCAAACCAATTGATTCTTCGAATATAACTTGATTTGATTTGAAACACTCACCAACATATTATTCCATTACTTAATATTTATATATATGTATATATATAAACTGCTACAAGCAAAGCTAATCCATCCAAATTTCATGCCAAAGTATCAAACAACGCAAAATAGCAGGTAATAATTAATAGCGGCTAAATCATGTGTTTTTTCCAGCTATTGGACCTGCCGGAAATGGAGCAATTTCCTGTAGTACTATCTGTTCCTATCATCCTTTGACCTTTTATTGATTACTTCTTGTAAATTAAGGTGCACAAGAAATCGATCATTTGGTGCCTGGAACTATCAATTCTTATAGGGCACAACTTGGGGAGGATGTGCGATGAAATGCAAATATTCTAATTTCAAATTGTACTTGTCTGCAGGTTTTGGTATCGCGAGTTTTCGTGGTGCATCAAGAAGTAATTCCTTGGGTAACTGGGTTGATCAACTTTTCAGGGCTCAATTAATCTTCATTGGGAAAACCGTGTTCGTTGTTATAACCAAGATGAGGAGTTTGGTAATGATGAGATGCTTCAGTTTTCGCAAGTACGTACTTCAATGATTTTAGAAGCAAATAAATTAAAATCTGGCATTGCTACTTGAAATAATTTTCCAAGTGAAGTGTTGGTTTTTGTATACATAGTTGTACCGTGGTTAATTTGATTATTAATGTCATTATGTAAAAGTATTTCGATAGATTCTTTATATATATCTGATAGAATCATTACTACGGCATTTTAATTAATTATTAGCATATTTTATAGATTAAATTAATATAGACCAATCCGTCTTGGAATTTTTAGATTTTTTTTAAAGAAGTTGTTAAATAATCTAGACTCCATGACAGACGAGATTTAATTTTAGACCAACGATTGATTTAGCCAAATTATTTGCGTTGTAATTGAAACCGGCCTCCTTTAATTTATGAGAAATGATATTTACAGTCGTGGTTATGTAAGCGGCGTGCAGTCGTTTTGAAAAAAAAATGAATTAATATAAGATCCATATAAAAAAAAAAAAAAACTAACTTTTTAATCATGGACCCTACTCTTTTTCAAAGCGATTGTGCAGCGTTTACAATTCTACGAATATATATAGCATTGCTCAATATAAAAATGCGGAGTTCTATGTGACATGAAATGATTAATAAATAACAAAAGATCATGGTAAATGATTTTCAACTGATCGTGATTTAATAACACATCAAAGATGACGTAATGATAATAGTACTTAAAATAATAATGAATATATAGCACTAATTGTCATGTTGACTATATATGTATATATATATATGCATGCAAATGCATGCATATAATTGCTACCAGCTCTCTATTAATGTTTTTTGGTCTAAATATATATATACATATATACACATACACACATATATGTTGTGCTGATCAAGGACGGGGATATTGAGAGGCAAGGTCCCAAGAATGATGGTACTGGTTCAGAAAAAAAGACAACAATAAAAATGGCAATTGGGCAGGTCACTTCAGAAACGAAGAAAATCATTTCAAAAACGGCCAATGTACCGGCGTGGTGCATCCATTACTTCCATTGGGATGTGGCGTTTTTAGTGGTGTGCGTAGTTGCAGTAGCAGTGGACCCTTTGTTCTTTTATCTTCCTGTCATCAAGGAGGCTACCAAATGCATTGCTATAGATACCACTTTGAAAATCATTGCTATTTGTGTGCGATCGTTCCTGGATTTGGTTGCTCTTGGGGATCTGGTTGCAAGAAAAATAAAGAATTGCCTGACATGAAGTGTTCAGACTACGTGATTAACATTCTCAGCATTCTTCCAGTCCACCAGGTACTACTACTAATATTACAAACTTTTCTGCCTCTAATATTTTTAATAAACACAAGTTCAAATTTGAATATAAAAACTAAAAACTTATGAAAGATATATTTATAAAATGATCAAATTTTAAAAAATAAAAAATACAGGATCAGAGGAGGGGCAGACTGGGGGCCCCAATGCCACCCATGCATGTAAAGGGTCATGAAACTAGGCCCAGCCACCCCATCCCAAGTAAGAAAGTATATAATGTATTATCGTAATGAATAGATCAATTTTCATTTCAATTGAGTTGGAGGAAACTTCATAAAAAATATATACTATATCAATACCAAAACACTGGAGAATTAATGTAATATAATATATAAGATGTTAGAAGTTGATGTTATTTGAATATGAGAAGATGAATATCCATGATCTGTTTGTATTGATATTTATATATGAACAATGTCCAGGTGTTAATGCCAATTATATTTTCAGAAATGAGCACTTCAAACATCGAGAACATAGAGAAATTCTTAAATGCAGTTGTTCTTTCGCAATATGTGCCAAGAATTTTCCGTATCTACAGATTGTGGAAAATAGTCAACGAGACTAACATTCTACCGAAAAGAAGTAAGAGAGTGAATGTAGAAATTAGCAGCAAGAATCTGATCCCACCTAAAGGTTTTGTAGTGATGAGAGCTGGATTCAACCTTTTACTGTATCTTGTTGCCAGTCATGTAAGTTAATTTCATCATTATCATCGTACAGATCTCCATATCTATCTCAACAGGACGAAAACCCATAATTTATAAAGAGAGGGTCAAAGGATATATAGAAATTTAGTATATAACAAAAATTAAAAGATTATTTAAAAGTGTGCATGGGTATATATAGACTAATATAGTACGTTTTAAGTTTAAATGTAAAATAAAAAATTAAGACATTTAACATGTCAATTGATCTTAATATTTTTTTTAATAAATGAAGGTTATTAATTGAGCTTTGCTACTCATCATCCACACACATAACACATCACACATATTTTTATTTATTTTTATTTATTTTTTTAATTTTATTCTTCTTAAACTAATTGATTTCTTCTACTTTTTATTCATACACCACACATTTTCTAAGAGAAAAAATAAAAAATAAAACAATTATGTGTTGTGTGTGATGTACGTGTGAAGATGATTAGTAGAATTTCTAAAAAAGTTGTCATTTATTTTATTTCGAATCATTATTTCAACAATATTAAAAACTGAAAAAAGTAAAAGTCAATGAAAATGACATTCATATTATGATATTCAAAATTAACTAATTTAAACGTACATAAACATAATAAATCAAATTAAAAGTATTTTATTTACATATATATATATATATATATATTTGGGATTAAAAGAATTCACATCTAATACTCTTTTATTACAAAAATATATTTATTTGATTTTCGATAGGTTAAGATCGAGTCTACAAATTTCATTAGAGAAAATTATTTTAAGTTTTTTTAATTAAAAAATAAAATTTTAAAAATTTGGAAACAAAAAGATATTCGAAGAAGCAGACTTCTCTTTAAATTTTCACATAGAAAAACTATTGTAATATCGGCTTACGGATTTATGGGATTACTATATAAAGTCTGAAGCCACTATTAATCTGATCATCATGTCTCATAGCGTATATACCATACACCTTTTTTTATTTTTACATAACTTTCGATTAAATTAATGAAAAATGTGATAATTTTGGGGGGACCGGACCAGCCCAGCCCAGCCCAGCCCCCCCCCCCCAAAAAAAAAAATGGTCCCTGTATTTCATATTTTCATGATCTATAATTTTCTACTGCTTCATAATTAATTACGCTAATCAGTAATTAAGAGGTTGATGAAATAATGTTGGTACGTATGTCTCATTCATCAGGCACTGGGTGCTTTTTGGTACTTCTTCTCCATCGAACGAGAGACCACGTGCTGGTACGAGGCCTGTAAGCATGATATTAATGGATGTAGCAAGGGTATTTCTTTAGACTGTGGAGCTGGTGCTTTTGAAAATTACACGTTTTTGAATGATCTTTGCTCTATAGAAAATCCTCTCTTTAATTTTGGAATATTCGAAGATGCCCGTAAATCTGGTATACTATCGTCCATGGACTTTCTGCAAAAGATCATGTTTTGTTTCTGGTGGGGCCTGCGAAATTTGAGGTTCGTATAAACTGAATGTGTAATTTTTTTTTTTTGAGATATTTCAAAATACTTTGTTTATATGATACTTGTCATCTGTATTCAGCTAACATGCACAGGGCCAACTGTATAATTCTATTATTTGGCTGTCACCGATCTACAACGTACAACACATATGATACTTATTTGGGTTATTCCACAATCAGAAGAAAGATTGAAAAAAGTAAACGAAATAATAGAATATTATTCTAATTATCATAAAATTAATATTGTTGTGATTAGAATAGGTCCCGAATAAGAAGCGTTACATACCAGCTTGGTCCAAGCAACTTCATCAATTAGGCAGCTTTCTATTAACTCAAACATCAAGCTTTCTATCAACTTCATCATCAAGCCGCGTATTAGATCGCAAGCTTTAGATTTTGCTTGTTTATTTTGAGCAGATTATATATATATATATATATACACACACGCATATACATATTAATATTTTCTGATTTTCTGACAGTTCGGTCAAAACCTTAACACAAGTCCTTTTTATTGGGAAAACTGCTTCGCAGTTCTCATTTCGATCTTTGGCTTGCTTCTGTTTTTATACTTCATCGGAAATCTTCAGATTGGTGTCTTGTTATTTTCATTATTAATAGGTCCTGTGTATATATGAATATGTTAGAATTTTAATTGAATATTCTATATGTTAAGCCTATGGGTGCTACCCGCACCATACGGTGCGGGGTAGCCCCCCCCCCCCCCCCCGCGCCCCCCGCCCCCGCATGGGGCGGATGGGGAAAACCGGGGGCGGGGTACCCCGTCCCACATGACGGGGTACGGGGTGGGGGGCCAGTCCATCCGGCCCCCCGCACCCCCTTTCTGGGCCTTGGGCCCAGAGGTAATTTCTGGGCCATTTTGGGCCCAGAAGCAATTTCTGGGCCATTTTAGGCCCAGAAATCTCAGCAATGGGCCATTTTGGGCCCATAAAATTATAAGTAAAAAAGAAAAAAAAAAATTTCCGAAATTTAAAAGAAAAAAAAAAGTGTTATGTCTAAGAGTCTAATACGTAATAAACTAATAATAATAACTAAGCTATTACAAAATTGAAAGGCTAAACAATTACAAAATTATAAACATAAAAGTGTCCAAAGGACATTGTATCAACATTACAAATTATTGAATACAAAATTTTTACAAATCATTAAAAATTAATCATTCTAAAAAGGCTTGTCAGCTGTGGCTTGTCTTTGAGTCAAGAGGTGTGACAGTTGGGGCGGCCCGGGCTTGAACACATTTTTATGTTGCAGAGGTGCTAGACGTCTCATGTGTTACTACAAAAATTAATATTAAAATTAATAACGATGAAATGGAAATGAATATAAAAAAATTAAAATAATAAAATAAAAAATAATTACCAGGTGGTCCAAATCCAGACTGATCACCACCCTCATCGGTCTCCTTAAAATCTAAAATATCCGGAACATGAATATCATTTCCTATCGTCCAACTCTGTGTGCATATCAATGTCTCTACAGTTGTAGGAGACAATGAACTACGGAAAGGATCCAATATACGACCTCCGGTACTAAAGGCTGACTCTGAGGCAACGGTGCTAATAGGGATGGCCAAAATACAGCGGGCAATCTCAGAAATGATGGGATATTTCTTTCAGGCATTCTTCCACCATCCTAATATATCGAAATGATCATCATCATCTTGGACCATATCCGCTGACAAATAGTTGTCTAACTCAGAAACGACCTCTGTAGATTGATGGACTAGTGTGGGATTCTGTGCGAAGGTCTTAGTCCACAGCATTCTGCGCTTCTTTGTAGGAGGCCCGGTCACGATGTCTGTAGAAGGAGTTGGGGTCAGTGTATGTGTCTTCGATGTAGTACCACCCTTAATTGCCATAAACTCGTCATACAATTTTTTCAGGGTATCTCGGGCCAATTCACCAATAATGTCAGTCTATACCTGATCGTGAACAAGTCCCAACCCATATAACAAGCCTGAAACTTTCAGACGGGGATCAAGAATAACAGCCACATATAAGAAAATATTCATTCTAGTCAAATCTCCCCAATACTTGTCATATTTTAGCATCATGGAACTTGCCATCCCCCTCATCCTTTCATTGGAACCCCTACGCATATCTTCTAATTCTTCTTTTACTCTACATATTTGTTGACAAAACCCATGGGATGTAGGGTACAAAGAACCAGATATATTCAACGTGACATCATAAAATAATCCAAGAAAATCAACGAAAGTAGAAACTACCACCCAATCATCATCATTAGGCTTTCGTGATCCCCCGTGCTCATCAAAGTATTTGACATATTGGATGTCTTCACCACCCAATAATTGAAAGGCTGCCTTATATTCCTGGGCTGCCTCCAACATCAAGAAGGTTGAGTTCCATCTGGTAGGAACATCAGTACAAAGACCCTTCTTCGATGTTATGCCCGCAGCCTTTGCAGCAACTTTGAATTTTTCCAATCTTGAAGGAGAAGACCTCACCCATTTCACAGCCATTCTAACTCGGACAACCGAGTCATCAACATCTTTCAACCCCTCAGTCACAATTAAATTCAAAATATGTGCAGCACATCTAACATGCAAGTATTCACCACCCAAGAATGTCTTATTTGCATCTTTAAGATAATTCTTTAGATATCCCAATGCGACATCATTAGATGACGCATTATCAACAGACACAGACAAAACATTTTCCAACCCCCACTCCTTTATTGCGGCCTCCAATGCCTTCCCAATCGTCTCACCCTTATGATCAGTTATTTGACAAAATTTAATAATCTTTTTGTGCAGAACCCAATCAGCATCAACAAAATGCACAGTCAACGACATGTAATTCATATTTTGGATAGAAGTCCAAGTATCGGTAGTGAGGCAAACTACCAAACCCGCGAGTTGGCCCCTCAAAACATCTTTATCACGAAGGTACATCTTCTTAATATCCTTTGCCACGGTGTGACGAGAAGGAAGTACAAATCTGGATTCCAACTCTTGGACAAATTCTTAGAACCCTTTACCCTCCACAAACTGAAAAGGCAGCTCGTCCATGATAATCATACGAGCTAACTTCCTTCTACACTCATCGGGGTTATACTTCGTATACCCCTTCAATGTTGGCCCCCCGGCCCCACTACTCCCATCAGCCATTTTAATATCTAGTCTAGATTGGCCCTTCTCTACTAAGGATTTTAATATTGGACTCTTCTTGCATTGTTCCTCTAGATGGACCTTCAGCTGGGATGTACCATGTTTCCTATAGTGACATCCATACATTTTCCCACAGTGATTACATTTAGCTTGTGGGTTGTTGGGGTCCCCACCCTCTAGTTTGGTAAAGTGTTGCCAAACTATAGATACAGGTTTCTTGCCCTGTGTGGGCTTCGGAGCAGGGCAAGGTGTACTCGTTATAGGGGTAGGAGTAGGGTTAGTTTCTGGGGTAGGGGTGTTGGCTGGGGAAGGCGAGCTATCACTGAAATCCGAAGACATTCCTGATTTTCCAACAAAAAAAAAAAAAATTCAAAGTACAATCCAACACAATCAGCAAAAACTACATTCATAACTATTATTGATGTATTAAGTACTTTTTATATATAATGATGATAATATGAATGGCTACACTATAATAAGTTTTTACACCTCATATAAGCAATTCCAAATAATTTGATTAGGAAGAGTCGAAGAGAGATGCTTCATATTTTTAATAGGCATTATTTTAATAGGCCACTTTAATAGGCATTATTTTAATAGGCCACTTTAAAATAGACATTATTTTAATAGGCCACTTTAAAATACATTTTTTAATAGGCATTATATTCTTCTCTCTTTTCTCTTTTTGATTTTATATAATTTTCAAATTGATTTTTTTTTAAACAATTTTAATTATCTAATAGTTATAATTATTTAAAACTTTTAAATAAAACAAAAAGTGCTTGATAATATGCTTCATAGTTTTGTTCTCTCATTTTTACTTTTCATATATTTAATTTTATAAAATTCATTTCTTAATAGTTACTGACATTAATATTAGTATATTGGTATATTTTTTAATTTTTTAAAATCTTGAAAGATGTTTAAAAAATATGAAAATGAGATATATGTTAAAAAAAATAGTTTATTTACCACATGACAAAAGAAATAATAATTTATGACAGAAAAATATATATTTTTCCGAAATTTACTATCTTACTAAAAAAACTATCTTATTAAATTTTCACTTTAATAAGAAAATTTATTTTAAATATTATAATATTTTCATCTCTTAATTTTTGTCCAATCATTTATCTCTATTCCAACGTCTAAAAAATATAAAAATAAAAGCAACATTCATAACAAGTAACAACTCAAAAAATGCAACTCTGATAAAAATACATTTAAAACTTTTCAATTAGAATATATAAACTTCGTGACTTTTTTTTTAATGAAAATTTAATTTTGATTTAGGGGTTTCAACCCCTAAATCAAATTAGGGTTTCGGATTGGAACCCCAATCCAAAACCCTAAATTGATAGGGGTTTCAACCCCTAATTCAAAATTAGGGTTTCGGATTGGGGTTCCAATCCGAAACCCTAAATTGATTTAGGTTTCAACCCCTAAATTGATTTAGGGGTTTCAATCATGAAACCCCTAAATCAATTTAGGGGTCCGAATCACAATGAAATTAACAAAAAAAAAAAAAAAAACAATCCATTCAATCGGGAATCCAAACAATCACACTATCCGAAGACATCCACAGCACACAATCCAAACAATCCCATCCTCCATCTCCGATTCAACCCCATCCTACCTCCAATCTCTGATCAAAACTAAAAAAAAAATAAAAAATAATAACCAAACGGAGAAAATCAAAAGGGGAGGAGAAATGTTACCGTGCGGCGTGCGGCATGCGTCCGGCCTCGTGCGTCGTGCGAGAGAGAGGGATGATGGAATACGTGCGACGGTCGGACTGGTTGCCGGTGGGAGGAGGGAACACCGAATGGATTAGGCCGAAGGGGGTGAAGCCGTGAAGGGACTCGGGAGGGGAGGGGAGGGGAGGGGAATCAGGGGATCGAGGGGGGGGTTGGGTTATGGGTTAGGGTATTTAGAGAAACGGCGCCGTTTTGTGGTGGACAAAACGGCACCGTTTCTCTTATATAACTTTTATATATATATATATATAATATATTATATATATAGGTGCGGGGCGGGGGAAACACGGACCGGGGGGGTCCGTTTCAGTCCCCCGCCTCCGCTGGGGGTTGGGATACGGGCCGGGGCCCCCCGCCCCGGCCCTAACGGTGCAGGGCGCCGCGCCCCGCCCTATGCGGGGGCGGGGCGAACGGGGCGGGGCAGCGGGTTCCAGGGCCCCGCTGCCCACCCCTAGTTAAGCCTACTTATTAAAAAGGTCTGCTCACATGTGAAGGTATAAATTTAAATTTATTTGATCAGGAAAATCTTGTCGACCTTAAATAAACAGAATCTTCCTCCAAACTAGCTAGATTGGAAAAAATTTCCTCCAACTTATTTAAAAAGCGTCACATGTTAGAATCTTGTAAACTTGAGTTTCAATCATTTTAACAAGTAATAAAACCTCTATCTTTGGTGATTATTAATTAATAAAAGATGCAGGCTAGTCAATTATAGTAAGAATATTACATAATAGACTTGATAACTTTAGATCTGTAATTTATGAGTATAATTTTAATTACAAACTGATTGACTTAATTGTGATGTGGCAGATATACATGCAGTGGGATGCATCTAACAAGTTGGATGAGATCAAATCTAAGTGGTTGAAAAACAAGGAGGAAAAATTACATAGCATCGAGAATTGGATAAGCAAATTGGGCCAGCTCCCTGACGATTTGAAAAACATGATCATGGACAATGTGACACGAATACTGGAAGATCAAAACAATGCTTTTGATACAGAGAATCCATTCCCTTATCTTTCCGAAGAGATTAGGAGACGGATTAAGATCAATCTCTGCTTGCCCCTGCTAAGGAGAGTGAGTTTTGATCCCCTGGCCTCGTTTTAATTTTTATGCTTAATGGAAAAAATTCATTCAAGCGAAAATCTCAGTTATTTTCCATAAAAAAATGCATCAAAATTAATTGAATGGAAAGTAAGATCGAGGTAGTGGTTTAGTTACAACTTCGTTGTTATAGTTAGATATAGTTGAAAAATATCGTTTCTACAATGACATTCATCCTGACTCACACTAAGGCCTCATCTAGTTTCACAAATCTTTCAAACAATCTTATTTTATATATCTCAATATTTAAATATCATTCAAATACAAATATTTTTCAATTTCAAATTTTCAACTTTTTCATGTAACTATTATCTAATTATTACAAAATTTTCAAACTTTCAAATAAAACAAAAAATAATTCATTTTTTCAAATCCGAAAATAAAAATTATATTAAAAAATTATATTCTAACCATCTTTTAACTTTATAATTTTTTTCCTCTCCTTTTCTAAAACCCCATAAAAATTTAAACTCAAATAATTTTTCATTATTTTTCACAAATTATCTCTATATGATTAACAGATTTTTCGTCTCCTCTGCATATATAACTAGACCAGGCCAACTACTGTTATGAAATACTTTAATTGATTTTTCATTTTAGGTAGTTAACTTATAAACCACTTACATGTGCCACGTGATAAGTATGGTCGCTCAATTTTGCATGAAGTCTATTTTAGCTTTGACCTCATGTTTGATTTGAAAAGAGTACTATGCACGGATGTCCATCTCGTAGAAGTTGGTATATATTATCTCATCAATATTTAATTAATTAATCAATCTTGTCAATTGTTTGTGAGCATGCAGGTGCCAAAATTCCCAAACGAAAGTGAAGAATTGTTGTCTAAGCTCGAGCATGTGCAGTATAAACAGAACCGTTTAATTGTTGGGGAGGGAAAATTACTGAATGAGATGATTTTCGTAGTAAAAGGAATTGTGTGTACGTGTACAAGTAATCATGATTATGAAACTGAGTGTCCTGATAAATGTGAAATCATCGGAGAAAATCTTGTACAATGGGTGCTGGAATCTCCCAAACAATCCAACCCTCCCTCATCGGAAAAGAATTTCAAATGTCTGACAAAAGTTGAAGCTTTTCGTCTTACGGCTAGACACCTCAATGATATACTTCAGCTACATCCATCCAAAGAGTCCAGTCCGTACTTCAAAAAGATACCAAGTCTGCTATGCAGTCACTGCCTCCAGCAGCTCCCCAAATAATTTAGATCACGGTATCATTTAATAATTAATCTAGTTTTATCAGATGCTCTTGTTCTTTATCGAAAGACAACATATAGTTTGTTTAAGAGGGCTTGTATTATGTTGTGGATTAATATTGCACTCTCTTTTTTGAAGTCATTAATTAAATTGCTAGTCGCTTGATTTTAATATTGAGTGCGCTACAGACTTACAAGAGTAGGAATTAACCTTAAATGAATAATATTTGTCTAATAATAAATGAAAGCACACTAACTATTGCTGCACATCATCATGAATTTGTGGAAGGAAAAAAAGTAGACTCGCACCCTCAAATTATTGGATGTTGTATTTGCATACTTTGAACCATCATATATCCAATTATAATATAATTGTTAACATATATAGATGAAAAAGAGTTATATAGCACATCAATGTTGATGGTCGGATCATGATGATGCGATATGTTAGTTTAGGTCGTTTTATTTTTTGGTTTAAATTAGTACAAAATCACTGATGTTCTAAGGGTGCAAGTTATATTTATCATTTGGAGAAATGGTATACTGTTATACGATGTTTTGAGTTCTTTCCAACCTAATTAGAATTAATTACAAGCTTCAATAATAGAAGCAAATAAAGCAGCCGCCTGTCAAATGTACAAATGATCAGGTCAAGCAGCTCATGCGGTAGACAATATGTTCGTGCGATTGCAACATTGTAATCCAGAAGGCTCAACAATTAATGAATTTTATTTTTGTAAGCTACTTAATTATAAACAGAAGAACAAATAAATGAATAAAAATATAGACCCATTCCGAAGTCATCGACCGCCCTTCCAGTAATTTTATTTTTGTATCCCATACCAGCCTCTGTTTTGATTCATGTACAGTACTGCATGCTCCCTAGGGTTGCTACTCACCCTATAGAGGCAAATAGCAGGACCTTGGCTCTCGCACCTATCTGGGCAGGGAGCCTAATTTTGTCTCACTATCAGGCCCTTCTATTTGCTAGCGGGTGGCCCTGGTTGTCTGGACGAGCAGGCAGATTAGCCCATAAGGTTGTACAAGAACTAACGGAACCAGCAGCTGGAGTCAGGAAATATCTAGTATTTTTAGTATAAATTTTAAAAACTAAAAACTTATGGAAGATATATTAAGAAAATGATCAAATTTTAAAAAATAACAAATAAATGATCAGAGGAGGGGCAGACTGGAGGCCCCAATGCCACCATGTAAAGGGTCATGAAACTAGGCCCTGTCAGCCCATCCCAAGTAAGAAAGTATATCTTGTATTATCGTAATGAATAGATCAGTTTTCCTTTCAATTGAGTTGAAGGAACCTTCATAAAAAATATATATTATATATAGATTGGAAGAAAAACTTCTTCCATTGATCTATCTTCCTCCAAGTCAATTCACAAGACAATTAGAACAATACCAAAACACTGGAGAATTAATGTAATATAATATATAAGACGTTAGAAAGTTGATGTTATTTAAACATTAAAATTTGAATATACAATATTATAAAAACTAAGTATTATCGACAGCCAACTTTGTGACATTAATATAAAAGCTAGCGTACATTATCTTTTAATTGCACTCATTTTTTTTTTTCAAAAATATTATTAATTAGTAGTTTAAGAGATGATATTATGGCTGCTGAACTTCTTCTCAATCCTCTGGTTTGGACGATGATTTGTCTCATTTGAGATCTTTAGAGAGAGCTTACGATTATCGTGTACACTCTACTACCACTGCAGGAATTATAAGTATATATAATATCGTAATTAGCAATAATCGAGAATTAAATGGCTAAAAGAAGGGGACAAAAGCTCTTAAATTTTTTTCTTAGATGATTGCACGTAAGAGGAAGTCTAAAATTACTTCTCTATGGATTTGGCAGTGGGTGAATTTGTTCCTAACTATGGCTAATGAATATTAGATAATAATTTAGTCAACGTTCCATAATTCATGGCGTATGGTTTTATTTTTTTGATATCCTTGAGTGTCCAGACCAGTTGCGCGCACCTCGACTAATCCCACGGGGCCCTGAAGTTAACATCCAGATAAATCTCCAGTGACCTTGAGAGGACTCGAACCAGTGACTATTGGAGAGCAAACCCAAGACCTAACTAATTCATGGCGTATGGTATGTTAGGAATATAATTAATTTTGTGTCATGAACTACACCTAATCAAAAAATGTTTTGTTTTGTTTATGGTCCAAGTATTTCTAACATAATTTCATCAACTACGTACGTACCTTGCATCTTCTTCATATATATGAATTAAAAACAAAAATGCAACAACAGAAAGTACATAATTGCATGAATTAATTCTAACATAATTGCAGCATCCACTACCTTATATTTTATCCGTTTGTGCTCAGCTACATTCTTAGCAATGCAGCTGAAGGTGACTTGGGAGTGTCTTGCATGATTTGACTTGTCAACAAAATTTTATAAACTTGAATCTTACAAATTAAATCGTGTCACGTTAACAATCATCATGAGGATGTATGGCATTCTCCATACTGACTTGTGAATAGAATATGATCTCTTCAGAAATTCTTCTTTTTCCAAAGTTCTTGACCTTAACTTGGTGTTGGAAGAAGACTAATATAGACATCAAGATCAATATATAACACTAATTGGACTTGAGTGTGGATTAGTGCAACTATTTGACTCAAAGGGAGAAAATTAATAAATCAAAATAAAAACTTACTAATTTGAATGTTCCTTTATGATACAATACAATGATCATTATATATATATAGAGAGAGAGAGAAATGATAGTTGCAATCCTGAGTGCGCAAACGCCGCGCAGTTACTTTGAAATAAATAAACACAGAACCCACATGAAAAAAAATAATTTTTGAATAGTAGATCTCACTATTTTTCAATTTTTCAAAGCGACTGCATGGTTTGCATATTTCACAATTATATGTAACATTACTTATATATATATATGTATGTATTTCTTTGAAATACACGCTCTTGTATACAGGAATGAACCGAACAAATTCAGCTAGTTAAGGGAAAAGCGGGCTAAGTAAGCCTGGATGCAAAAATTAGAATTTAGTCAAACTTCATGATCGTGTCACACAAACAAGTAGAAAGATAAATGTAGAAAAACCATCACAACCATTTCCCTCATGACCTTTTCAACTACACAAGAAGTATCTATAAAACACAATAAATGAATAAAAACTCAATTTAAATGTTGATGGTGGCTTCCCACAGCCTAAGAAGTCCATTACGACCACCACTGCATATCCTTTTCCTCTCAAGGTCAGAAGCCACACATCTTACCTGGATACCACGGAATAGTAGTGCCAATGTCAAACCAGATCATAAACAAAGGACCCTGAATTTTCAAGTTGTTATATTTATTGTATTCTGTTTAGCATTTTTACCTTTTTTCATGTAAAATTAAATATCATGTACTAAAAGATACCAATCACTATGATCATTTTCCACTCTCTCGGACATAGCATATATAAGTGTCATCGATCTTTTCAGTTTGTGACAATTCACTTTTTCTAGTCCAGCTCTCGATCTCCATATAATAATATAAACTCAGCATGTGTAATTTGAGTAATATGATACAAAAAGGGAGGTAATGAACTTCTGAGATAAATATAATGTGGCTCAGAAGGACCAAGCAGGAAGTATACAAGAAAAGAAAGACAACACATACCACAGCAGCTGTTCTTGGTGGCGTACGGTAGAGTTGCCACCCTGCCATTTTTAAACTCGTGCTAGAGAAGCTACCAAGTCTCTCTTGCGGCCGATGAAAGAGAGACATAGAATTATCAGCTGCTCCAATACCCAACCAGTGTTCCCCCGCACTGATGGATAATACAGCAGCAGTATGTATGGTAACATTCTTTATGCACCTTATACCACCTGCACACAGTGCACAATTAATGCTAAAAAGTAATGTTAGATACACTCCTTTTGAAAAAGAGTGGGATCCAACATTAAAAAATTAATTTCTTCATGTGGATCCCATATTTATTCACTTTTTTGTAAAGGGAGTGGGCAGCTCTTGCGCACTGCAAACATAATATCTCAATGCTAAATGCTATTGGTAGTACCCGGTGCTTTTAGTTAGATTTACAACAATGGAGAAGACAACATCCATTTCTTCAAACATTGACAAGTAACTCTTTCATTATTCAATTAATCGTACTAGTTAAACTAATCTGCAAAGCTGCTTGATACGGACTTTCTCAACAAGTTAGCATTACCATGTCTTTTAGCACACCAACAGTACCCGTTTCCCATTTTTTGCCTCATTTTTCCCAGAAAAGTTATCCATGTTTTTGCTATATTTTGATAGACACTCATGGTTATTTAACCTGCAAGAACTAAACCTATTGTTTCTCATTGTTTCATATGTCATGTGGCAGGGAATTTGTGAGGGCTATATAAAATCGTACAAGTGCTCTCTTTTGACATGTATGTGATCACCGCATAACACTAGGATGCGAATGATTCCAAAATTTAAAGCAAAAGGTGGTGTTGCCTGATGGGCAGGTAAGTTCAATTCTATTTATGTGTAGCTGCTTTGATGAAATTTCCCAGAAGCAGCTAACATATAATGAAAAACAAACAGAAGCCACACCTCCAATGAATGGAAAGAAAAAATTTCTGTAGTCGAGATCATTAATGCTCTTACCCTCCTCATTTTCCCAAAACCGCAGCAGCCCATCAATTGAACCTGAAAAGGTCATCATTTCTCTTCTTTTAACAAATATTGGCCCAGCATGGCATGATAGAACAGCAAACAGAAAGGGTGATAAGGTTCAACCTGTTATTATTCCTCTGTCCAATGGGGAATATTCGACACATAATATTGGACCAGCATGGCAAGCAAGAACAGCTTCACAGGTCCCCTGGGAAACAGACCATGCTCTTGCAGTCCAATCATCACTACCAGTAACTAGAGTATCTCCAACCATTCTCATTGATCTGCATATTTACACAAAAGGCCAGTGTCTTAATCCCTATCCTTAACAAAATATAAATGCAAGAACGCAAATATCCCTATCCTTCAGCTCACCTAATCCATTTTGTGTGCCCTAACAGCTTGTGCATCTGCCTACCAGCACGGATGTCCCAGATATTTGCAACACTGTAACACAAGTAATAATCAATTTGGTTCTAGGCAAAAGTCAAAATGCCTGATATTAACATGTAAAATTTGATCATATAAAAAGGGCAGAAAGCATTATTGTGACTTCCAATAAACTTACACATCTCTGCCAGCAGCAGCCAAGATTCCTGTTGAGTCATCATACTCCATGCATATAACTGCACTTGAACAACGACCTACCGTCGCCACACATGTGTCAGTTCTAACATCCCACATCTTTACAGTACCATCATGGGCAGCAGTGAGGACACGTTCACCCGACAGCATGCGCACACAACTAACCTACAAGGATAAAATAGAGTAATTCAGTTACATCATCAATTGCATGTATCTTCACCACATCTCTACATAACCTCTTCATTGCTGAGAAGAAAATATAGGAAGAAAAATTCATACTAGGTATTTTTCTTAGAAGCTGCAATTATTTATGTATGTATGTATGTATGTATGTATGTATGTATTAATTCAAAATTCTCAGAGAATCAATCTCACTTCCAACCCTCTCCCCTCCTCATCCGTAAAATAAAAGGAAAATCAGAGAGGTGTAAAACATATGGAGTTAACAATGAGAGCTCAGAGACCAAGCCTAAGAAGTAACTTTAAATTATTAACCATCTATTCTTTGGTGCCATCTAAGTAGAACACATGAAAGCTTTCTTTTTACGAATACTATTTGGGGTGTTGAATTCGTTGATCCAACAATAAACTGCAGTTGTTGCTTGTCGACTCACATACTGTCTGCATACACCATTCTGATTCCATTCCTACCTTATAATCAAGTAAAATATGCACCGAATATAAAGGACCTGTCCATCATGGCCTTTTAGCTCTTCTAGAAGCTGAGTTGTTTGTTTATCCCAGACTAAAATGGACTGGTCGTCGGATCCTGATACCACCTTTAATCGATCAGAGCTAATTGCACGGATAGTTCTGCATACGAGCCAAAAAAGGAAGACATTAATCTAATTTGAGTAAAAAAACCCAATGGAGGCAAGGGGGGTGGGGCAGATTGGTTTTGATAAATCCACCCAGAAAAGAGGGAAAGAACCTGGTATGTCCTTTCAAAGTTGCCCGAAGTTCAGAACCACGAAGACTAGGATCCCATATCTTAACCTGCATGATTGTTGAAAATGAATATCCATGACATGTTTAAGACCTGCAGATATGTTATGAAATCATCGAGGAAAGAAAAAGTTAGAAGAAAATACACAAATATGCAAACTTACCGAGCAGTCTGTGCTTCCACTGATAAATAAACCTGCATCTTCACGGTCACCCACCAGATCCCACACTTCTCTTCTTGTCACACAATGTAGAGCAGTAACGGCACCACTATGACCCCGAAGTATGCGAACATTGGTTTGAATTCTCTTCTGCCCAGCAGCTGATAAATCATGTTTGCGAGGAGTCCCATTCTCATTTGTGGCTGATGCTGGAAGACAATAAACCATGTGTTGTAGCAAGATTAACTTCAAAGAATAATTAATAATACATGCATGTAATGTTAACAAAAGATGAGGAACTGTCAAGAGTAGAATTCTTTGTTTGGTTGGCAGTGTTAGTTATGATCTTGGTGGATAATTTGAGGAAGAGGACTGTTGTAATAATGTACTGGTGTTGTATGTGCAAACGAGGTGGAGAAAGCATCCATCATCTTTTACCTCACTTCGAGGTGGTTAGGATTTATGGGCATCAATATTGCACACATTTGGGATGGAATGGGTCATGCCTCAATTGGTGGTGGATTTGACAGCTTGTTAGCGCAGTTCTATGAGTAGCCACAACCAACTCAGAGGCTTGGAAGATGGTCCCCTAGCATCTAATGCAGTGTGTTTGGTGAGAATGCAATATGCTCAGACTTTTGAAGAATGTGAGAGGACAGTGATAGAAAGAGCATTATGTTCAACCCTCTTTATGTATAAATGGTGGGCCACAATAGTTTCCACTTCTATAGATTTCTAGATCTTATGGAATTATGTTCTTTTTCTTCATCCCTTTAGCTGCTTGTTACCTCGTGTACTTGGGTTGCACCCCTTTGCAGTTTGAATAGAATTTACCTAACTTCTCATGTTAACAGAAGAGGTACCTGAACTGCCAGAGTCAGAAGCCCATCGACGAACACGACTAAAAGAGTTTGATCTGGATGACGTATCTCTGCTGAACATGCTCTGAACCCAGCTCCTTCCAACACCAGAAGCCTCGGCAGGGGGTTGATTCCCATCCATTACCTCTTTTGAACGTGGGGATGCCAATCCTAGAGATGACATGGATTGGGCCTTTATAGAACTGATCCCCCAGTAAGCAACACGCAGTTGCTGGGTGTGTGATAAGAATCCTCTGAGTTTTATCTGTAACAAAGAGGGAAAGAACGTTTCAAACAAAAGAATTCATATATAAGCAAACCTTCAGAACAGTCAGATGGTGAGAGATGATTGTAATTTGCTTGTCAGGACCTATTGCTCATGTTATAAATTCAAGAATAATTCACAAGCACACTATTTCTGGATATAATTAACGTATTAATGCTAAAGATGTATTTGTGAGTTTATACAGAGGCTGAGGAGAAAAAGAAGATAGAATTTTTTGGGATTCCAATAGACTGCAGAAGATCAGAGCCACAAATTAACCACTACTCTAGGTAAAGTTTTATGCAGTGAGATGACGAAGTGTTCAAGATCATTTACAGGAAGATTAAGCACCTTCTGAGAAAAATGCAGCACTTCAAATAAAAATTCGGGTGTTGATTTGAAACCCTGATCAAATGCACTTAAGTAAAACATATATATATGGCCTCTGTTCGAAGCCTCATTCAAATTCGTGTTGAAAGAAATAGATCCAGACGACCTCTGTTTGAAGCCTTTCGAAACCACTTTTGAGTGTTCTGTACGTCAACTAGGATCTCTCTCTCTCACTCTCAGATGGACATATATACACACAGAAATGTATAGACGCACATATACACACTATAGTTGCTAAGCATATAAGACCTGGAGTATTATTTAGATAAAAGTTGAGCCTTTGGTGTGTTAAGAAGGGTCTTCTTGTTCGCATGTATTCCTTTTGTACATTCCTATAGCTTTGGCCATCATGAAACACCTCATCACAAACACAGATAAGCCAGGTAACAAGGGCATAAGCATGCCACCATAAATTACAAATGTAAAACATTGGAAATAATCAAGCAGTACAAATGGGGAGAAAAGAGAAAAAAGAAAAAGAACTTACAAACTGCTTATAACCAATGTTGTTTTTATCTGCTATTGTTTCAATCAAGTACCAAGCATCAGTATCAGAAAGTCCCAACCCAACCTTCACAGAGGGAAAAACAACAGAACTCAAAAGTATGAAGTATAACTTGCATGTAGTCGGGGTAGGGAAGTGGTAAAAGGGAAAGAAAGAACTAAATAAAAGAGAACACACGCTACCATGTGTGATGCCATCACAATTAGCTGCGTTGTAACAAGAGATGCGTAATTCGTAGAACTGGCATAAAATAACATAACAAAGTCAGAGGAATTATTTCTCACAGAAACAACTCTGATGGTCAAATATATTTCATTTCCCATTAAACCACCCCCCCCCCCTTTTCTCTCTTCCTTCTTTCTCTCCCTGGGTCCCACGAAACACCTAAAAGTTTAAGGGAATTGTATTTAGGTTCTTAGTACAGTAAAATTTCCATCTAGTTGAGACAACTTGTTTATTGATTCCACCTACATCTTAAATGGTGAGGCGATTATGAACAAAATGCTGCATAAGATGACTCATACCTCCTAATTTGCACTTTGGGCATGCCTTACCCCCTTTTATACTTTTTCCCCTTCGCTTCTCAATCAAATTTTACAGCAAATATTCCGTTTGCATACAAATATTCAGAGACATTGGACATAGATAACTAGATACGGAACAAAAATGTACAATCCCACATCCGTGCAGACTCAATTTGATCCTAGTTATGGTATGTTAGGTCCCTCAAGAAATGAAGGTTTTTATCCTTTTTAAGTAGGATGCAACAACATAAATCCTTCATTTTTTTCATTTTTCAGCAGGCACAGCACGCTGGATCTCCAAGGAATATTTTCAGTTTTCTTTTACATCTACCCTGTTATAATTCAGGAGTCATCTCCACCATGATTACAAGACAGGAAGAGGATTCCCTCCCCACCATTAATTATAATATCCTATCATCCATCCACATCTGCTGGTTGAAAATGTGGATTACAATGGAGAGATATGTTCAAAAAGAAACGTCCCAAAGCTCTGCATGTGTCAGGCAGACATAAATGTGAGCCAGCTTAGCTTGCTTGAGTTTTGGTTGATATTGAGGATAACCCACCCAAAATGCATGCCCTACCTAAATAGTTTACCAGTATTCTAATGTAGGCCAGACACACTTTTGTTTTGTCTTCTTTTGGTTTTTTGGATAAGTAAGCCAGAAGCAATTTTGTATCTCAAGGATATATGATATCCTCAACAAACAATCAGATTTTCCAACCGTACTCATTCTTAGTCCCAACATGTTCAGTTTGTTCTCTCCCAAGGGGAAAATACTGCCAAAAATAATTTGTGGATGGAACCTCAATAAAAGGAAATTTTGCTAGGACAACCCCCGTGCTATGCCTGATTTGGATTAGGACTGCACATTTTTTTAGCAATAGCTCCCTTGCGGTTTGAAATTTTTAGCAATAGGCCCTTCTGCTACAATTTTGTCCATCACTGTTTAGAAAAGCCACATGTGGTGGCTGCATGGTGGCATAGCTACCACAGGTGGTTAGAGGTCAGCCACTACAAGGTGGCCAAGATCGAGCCACCCTCATTGTGGTCCGACCTCTAGCCACCACTGGGTGGCCATGTCTCGGCCACCCATGTGGTGGCCAAGATAATATAGTTTTGTATTGGGTTGAAATTGTCAGTTTTTTTCTGTAATCCAGTAGCTTAAAATCAAAATGTCATGTGCATGGAAGAATCAATACACTTTGCAATCTGTTTGCAAAGCCTCGCCCAAAAGTAGGATCAATTTGATTTGCAGTTAGAAAATAGAAGCATAGCACAATTGTGCACTCATGCAGTCAATTGCAAAAGATTTTATTTTGAATAAAATGTATACCCCGAAAAAAAGAAAAAGAAACTAAGAGAAAACTTCAGTAGACAATAAATAATCAAATAAGTTAGAAAATTAAAACCCAAAAAGGAAGTATGGAATCCTTACTTGCTTGAAGACCTCTCCATCAGATAGTCAAAGTATCCTTCCCAGAATCTGTAAGGAAATAAAAAAGAATGGATGAAACTTCCAAATCTAAATTAGTAAACAACTCATTAGACCCCAAAAAATGAAGGTTGTTTGGTGTGAATGAAGTTGAAATCCAAAATTTCAAGGACCATGAACAATCCTGTTAATTACCAAAAAAAAGAAACTCCTTACTCTTGCAAATTTGAGGAGGAAAATATTGGGTGGCGAAGATAACAGGCACTATCTGTTTTTCCTATGCAAGTTCAACAACCCAATTTGGGAAGAAGTAAACAATAGGACTACTTTAAGGAGTTATTTATACATAATAGATTACCAAGAGCCTTTCCTAATGCCTGAGTATAATGAATCTAATCAAGGATTATTGACAAATTTAGTTAGAATATCAACAACTACGTTGAGCCACATAAGTAAAAAGTCAAGGAGATAGTGAGCACTTAAATAAAAAACAAAGGATTCCGCACAATCATCTAGTCAAAACACAGCGCATGAATCCTTAAGAGGGGGTTGTATTTGCTTGAAATTCTTAACGGTTATTTATGGACGACTATCTTTACCATTATAAGGGAAGATATTCTCATATTGAGAGGGCTTGCAAATCTTCTGTCCTCATTCTTTCATCCCATACTTCATAAAACGAGAAACAGTTACACATGAGCTTCTGAAACACAGTGAATGACAGCTGGTGGGGATACCTCACCAAAGCCTTCTAGAAAAACCTTCTATAAGAGGTACATTTTATGGTCTTCTAACAGGAAAAGGGAATGCAAAAAAAAAAGAAAAGGCTTCTAATGCACTTGTCTTTTGACTCTTTTAGTTAGCTGTATTTGTTGAAGAGATGTGGCTTCGGGGAGACATGAAGGACCTGTTTATCACCTCACAGGATAATGAATGCTAGAGTGGATAGAGGTTTTTTGTCGGGTTATCTAGTGGGGTCAAGGGATCATGCAGGTTCGTTAACATCCCATATGTTATTTTCTGGTGACAGTGAGTTTTTGTGATGCAAATGCTATACAACTCAATACTTGCGATATACTTTCTTATGTTTTGAAGTTGTTTCGAAGTTGAAGATCAATTTGGCAAAATCCAAGATTGTTCCTGTGGGTGATGTTAAAAATTTGGCTTGTGTTCCTGCTATAAAGATTCTTATTTACTGTTGAAATATTTGGGCTTGCCTTTCGGTGCTTCTTACAAAGGCAATATTCATTTGAAATGGCATACATGAAAAGATTGAATCGATATCCAAATTAAAGGAGATTTAAGCACCATGGATCTAAGATCATCCACCATTTTCTAACAATCTTCAAAATTCCAAGCGTCACATTCTTTCAACATGTTCATTCCACGCAAAGCATAACAGAACCATACGCCAAGCCTCCACACTGCAATGACTAAAATTATGAATCTTCCAACATGTCAACAACTCTAAAACCCTTGGGGCATCAACCTATGAATACCAAAAGTATAGAGTATCGAGGTCCATACTTTCCTAGGAACTTCTCAATGGATCAACATTTAATCAATTGATTCCCACTCATTTCACACATGCAGCACCAATCTATACTAAAATTCCCTGTTGGGTTTTTTTGTGTGGAGCCTGGTTCTGTTTGTGTGCAGCCCGATTTGATGACCTGACCCGACAAGATTTCCTTGTGTTTTTGGGTGGATTTTCAAGAAAAAATTTTGGACCCCCTTTGCGGAGCTCTTGAACCGACCCGACCCAATAACTAGGTTTATCCGCTAATTAGAGTCTTACCATATAAGTTGTATTATTTTGTACAGTCTCCATACTACCGCACCATGTATTCAATTTTCATCAGAATAACATCCTCCACAGCTCTGTGGACATAGGCATGTTGCCAAACCACGTAAATCTTGTGTACGTGTGATTGTTTCATTTTTATTTTACTTTTTCTCTTATTCTTCATAACATTCCCCTTCTTCTCAACTTATCAGTACGGATTTTCCCCAAATGCTGCACTCTATTCAAAGAATGTCACCCTCAATGGAGCTTTGTTCCAGCTAATAGCTTTCCAAGGAAAAGGAGTGCCTGAGGGGGGGGGGCAAAGCTTGATAAAATGTTCTGACCTCAAACTTTCTTCTTTTGGGCGGGACTCACCACATCTTATCCACTACATCACCTCTCAACCTAGTAGAGTACAAACAGTTGAAGAATGAGGAAAAGAGCTCCAATTCCCAGTCATGTGCTATCGAATACAAGGGATATTCCATTGTCTAGTGTTATTGGAAAGTTAACACGAAGATATCACGTGAAAGTTTGAACAAGTCCAAGAAAACAGCCATCAATGACTAATCAACACACCTAACGTCATGCAAAAACCTATCTGCATCCCATCTCCCACCTCAAATTTGATAAAGCTCGAGAAAACCCACCAACCCTTATATTTTTCACACACCAACCCCATAAGAACTGCTCACTTCATTAGAATTCCACCCTCCCCATGTACTGCCATACTTGACTTCTCCCATTAATCGCCCTAATGCCTCCCAATTGTAGCAATGCATCAAAGCCATTTGCCCAACAAGGCACAGTTAAAAACTAACAAATTTCTGACTCTGAGTACCCTAACATAGCTGAGTACAAATCTTAGGCCAACTAAACAGAAAGAAACTTGAAATCATTGCCAATTCTGCCCCATAAGAAATCCCTCTGAAGTCTTTTTAAATAATTGGTCCCCCTGAAGTCTTTCTATATGATTGGTCGCACTTGCTGGTATAGAGAATAGGGACAGATTGTAGGCAGGCAAGTTGGATATATGCTTTTGATCAAAGTTAGTCAGCCTTCTTTTGATGAATAGAGTTGCTTCTATCCTGCCAAACGATGATCCATCTTCTCTAGTATATCATCCAAATAGCTTGTTGCCTTGAATAGCAACCCAAACAGAAGGGAAGTCCTAAGTAATTCATAAGTAATGTCACTCTGCATACACATGCTAGCAACTAATCAAGATCGTCCACGGAACCTATAGGCATTAATTTTGATTCAGCCAAATAATCTCAAGACCTAGAACAACTTCAACACATAGAAAAGACTGCATAAGTGACGAAAATATTCCACAATATGCTCATAGAGGATCAATGTATCATTAGCAAACAAAAGTTTCAACACAAGCAACTCAACAGAACTTCTATAGCTCTCCAAAAACCATGATAGAAGTCACTATTCACAGCTACAGCCAGCATTGTTTTCTGCTCAAGACCCCCATGACAACAACAAAGAAAATAGGGGAGATAGCAGGTCCCCCGTCCCCTTGCCTCAAGCCTCTCGAACTGCTAAAGAAGTCCCAATTAACATGATCATATGCCTTCTCTAAATCCAGCTTGCACAGTACTTCTAGAGCACCAACGAAGTTTGCTACCAATGCACTCATTGGTGATAAGAACTGGATCTAGGATTTGTCTCCCTTAAATGAAGAAATTTTGAGTTGTAGACAAAACCTTTCCAACACCAATTTCATTAAGTTAGAGGACTTTGGAGATAATCTTGTACACGGCTCCAACTAGACTAATAGAGCAGAATTCCATGATGTCCACACATCTTGCTTTATTGAGTATGAGAGCAATAAAGGCCCCCAGTGTAAAACTCCCAGAAGACATTCATCAAATCAACTTTGATGATAATCTCACAACAAGTCTAGAAGAAACCCAATGAGAAACTATAGGGTCTCAGATCTTTATATCTTAAACAAAAATTTGTAAAATGCACTCTCTTCCCATTACCCACACCCAAAACAAGGTGCCAAATATTTTCGATAAAAAAATATCATGATTTATAAATGGTAAAAAGAAATTATAAGATAACAAGACTATATTGCTCAATTAATAACAAGCTACATCCAACCTGCCTTCAAACTAATTGTATATTACTTGTTTACTTTTGATTGGTAACCAGACACTGCATTTATTTGTTTCAGTTAGGTTATTATTTTCCAACTAATCCAATACAAATAGAACAAGACTACAAAATTGGAGATTAACAATCATACAAAACACGTAATAATGCATGCAATATCATGTACCAAAACCTCCTGAGCATGTACTTTGGAATGATGTATGTCTGAGTTAAACCAGCTAAGTGTGAGCGTAATGTAAAAATTAATATAGATCCAAGTCACACACATGTGGAATGCATGACAAAATTATTAAAATTAAAATTTTCTTATAACCTTATTGCGAAATTTTCTGAATGTGGCATTTTCAATTGCTAAGTATAAGATTTAGATATAAAGGAAAGAAGACAAAGTGTTGTAGAGGAATGAACACATACTGTTCTAGACGTTAACAATTCTCAATTGTCTAATATATATTAAGGTGATCTTTCAATTTCTTTTAAATTAAATGATAAAATAAATGGTCATTCAATGTAGGACTAAATGACGTGCCTCAACCAAAACAAAGCTATAGCTTTGAAAATTATATATGTTGTCTAATATTTATTAACATGAACTTTCATTATCTTCTAAATTTAAATGATCAAATTGATGGTCATTTAATGTAGGACTGTACATCATGGCTCAACCAGAACAAAGTTCTTGTTTTAGAAATTATGTGTCAAATATAAAAGCATAAAGTAGCTTAAGAAATCAAACTATTTCATGTTCATGTGAAATATTGAAAATGATGGGTAAAAAGAATTCAAAGCACGCATACCATAACTCCTAAGTTTGAGAAGGAAAAAAAGATTGGAAGTATTATGAAAAAAAATCTGGTAAAATCTAGCCTGCAACTCATACCGTAATTCCTCCCATATAGAGATAGAGATAAGATGTCGTTGGATGTAGTCTGAAACATTATTAGCATCTTTCTTATACATTTCAGCCGAGACTTCAAGAGCATCTCTGATAGTCATCACATCATTCCGAGAGGTTGCACGACTGATTGCCGTTTTAAGCTGAATTTATATATCAATTGTAATTAGAGAGAGGAAGAGGTATTGGAGTCACAAACATATAAAATCCATATAAAATGTATTGCAGTAAAGAGCAAAGTGGTGCATAATGCATCTTTAGGGGAAATTCCGGGCATTGCTTTGTTTCTGTAAGTCATAATATGTATAGAACAAGTAAATTAGTTTCAATGAAGTATTCCAACAAACTAAATTAAAAAATTGGCCTTTGATTGCTTGTATTCTGAACCTTGATATATGGATTACTAAGAATGTCAAAAGTGAATTGAAGAAATTAAATGACGCGACCAAATGCAGTGGAGCTTTCTAACTTCTGAAATTTATATACTTATATACTCCTATATTCAATCAATTTCCAGGGAACTTTGACTTAAACTATACATACTAGTTCTTTAACTGCAATAAACTGTTCCTGTGTCAGCAGACAATGCCATCCCTGAGAGCATAAACCCAGTGCAAAGTCAGCTTAATGCCACAAAATAGTAGAGGTAACAGGAACAACAACAACAATAGTAATAAACATAATTGCATTCTAGACCTACATACCGAATGTATATGCTCTCTGATACATTCAACAAACCCACTACCACCAATTCCCTCTGCATCAGATTCAATCATAGCTGCAAAAAGCCAACAAATAGATATTGTTATGGGACTCTTATAACTATTAAAGTAGATTTTGAATTAGTAACTGAGACATAAAGAGTTCTCCTATAATGTTAATGAGATCGTTAGTATTTACTGGAGCGTACCAAGGATTGTGCCATACTCGAAAGATGAAAGAGGATCATCAGTTGCTCCCAATTTCAGAAGTCGCAACCATAAACCCTATTTAAGAACAAAACCACAACACTTGAAATAGAAGTGCAAAGGACAATGGTAAAGAGGCTCTTATAACACTTTCAGAATCAGAAGAACAGCAACAAATCAACAGAACTACATTTCTAGGGGCTATCGGACTAAAGGAATTTTCCCTTGAAATTACCCAAGGTGCACTTGAGGAAAACTACTTACCGAGTGCCTCACCCTTAAGATTAGTCGGGACTTTTTTCTCAAACACCCGGATCCAATAAATAAAATGATAATAATAGAGTAACCCATATACAATTTTCTTTAAAAGTTTTATTTTAGGAATTTTTCCCACAGACAATCAATTGTTGCAATGAAGGATTTCATTTCATGATCAGCTCCATTGGTTTACTGCCTTATATTAAACTGCAACTCTTTGATGATCCCAGAGAAACATATAACATCAAGAGCTCAATTCTCATTAGTTAGGCAAATGCTCCCCTCCCCCCGGCAAAAAAGAAACCTAAAAACAATGTAAAATAGTACATATGATGCGTTTAATAAAAAGCAGCCAAAAGCTTAAACTTAATGTCCTCATTTGCAGTAGTGGCTAGTGAAAATAAGGAATAAGCAATATCAGAACAGTCACCCCTCAAACCCCAGCATATTAACATTTTAAACCTTAAATGTCAAAACAAAAACCGGGTAACCAGATAAATTAGATATTATCTGATAACAACTGCTTGTTTATTGACCATTATACAAAGTAAATGAAAAGAAGCATTCAACCATGAAATCAACTCAATATAGGGTATTTCATACATGGAAAACTCCAACACAAATGCAAAGGGAAAAAAATAAAATGAAAAAAGGTTTCACCTGCAGCTTCACTTTTATATCCAAAACCATGAGCTCCCTTTCCGCCTGTAAAAATAAGAACCAAACAAGTGAAATCAGATCAGGAAAATTCTAAGGTTCGACCGGAAAACTAATTAGGGTATGTTGGGCATGATGTAAAGAACTTACAGCCCTCTCCAATGGACTGAGACTTTTTTCTGCTTTGGAACTCTTACCCGCGAGTATAGAAGGTGAACTGATGAAGATAGATACATATTAAGGGTTGCACTAAAAGGCATGATGATCTGTATACAATATATCAAACAAAAGAGTATTTTAAACTTGTCATGTAAAAATATAAACCTAGGAGTATGCTTTCCAGAGTATTGAAAAGCTCCACTTGCTGCTGCAAGAATCTGCCTCCGCTTTTCTTCTTGCTCTTCTGTTCTAATGTTTGAGGGGAACCGATCATAAGTATATTTGGCACCTGATCCTGAAGAACGAAAAAGAAAATGTGAAAATGAATATTACCAACTCCAATTTGAACAACTTTTGTCTCCTTATAAAGTATTGATTTATACAACAGGAAATCTCAACAAAAATGGACATCAAATATACCTGATATTCCCACATCAGGATCGGATATTGTTATAATCTCAGGCTCTACCAAAGATGAAGGAAGTATTGAAATAGGATTTTGACCCCTTCCAATTGCATCTTGTAACTTGTCAAGGAGATTATTATTATTTTCACCAGAGCCCAGACCTCTCTCCAAATGATCCAAGAAACCATTAGACTCTAGAAACTGTGTTATCTGTAAAAACCAACAAAGAGAGACACAGTTCAGAAATATTGAATTCTCAACATGTATTAGTAAATCTCAAGTGAAAAAAAAATATATATTATTTATTCAATAGACAGCATTCACTTCATTATCTAAAGCTGATGATAGAGAGAACAAAAACATCCACAATAGCAATTGTAAAATTCAAAGAATTAAGTTGGAAATCAGAACAGAAAAATGAGTGGAACAACATAAGATCACCATAGGCTCTGATGGTTGGTTGGTTGACCGAGAGCGCCTCCTTAGAAATGCTTGAGTGTTGAAGACTTGACTTGCTGTATTTTCCTGAGATGATTTTACCAAACAACCAAAACACAAAAAATTGAAATGAATGAATGGAAGTTTACAGAATAAATCCACAGTGTAAGATACAAGATAAAAGTTCCATACAATGAAATTCCGGTAGCCACTCAAAAGTGAAGCGAAGAACTTTAGGAATATTAACCTGCACGTACATATTCCATGGATAGAATCAGACTTTCCCTGTCAGATTTGATCAATACTGCAGTTCTTTATGTGATAAAACAATTTGCATCGGCATATTAAAGCATCACCATTCGTACAAGATAAGTAATCTTACAGAAGTTTCAACAGAGTGAACAAGCAGTAACCAAAATAGATATCATTATTTTATTTAAGAAAAAAAAGGCAAACTAATTGACAACTTTATAATGTCAATACATGTACATATGCCCTTGCTTTAAAATTGACGTTGCAGATCTATTTTGTAGATTCTGAAATATCTACTAGGCACATTTTTCTCAGTTAACATGCAAGTTGGCTATAAGATCCACCTGACAAAATTAAAAAGGATAAACAAATCATATGAAAAAAAGAACGGATTAAAAGATTGAAAAAAGGAACCAATCACTCAAGCCTATAAAGCAATGGATCTTTCATACGAAAAACATTGCAACAATCTGGTTATTAAAAAGATCATATCCTAAGAATGCCAATGGGAAAAGTTTAGCCAGCTTCATCTGTCCATAAGGTTGATAGCTTTTATCTTATAGGTAATAAGATTGAGAGTCTAACTTTAGAAAACAATTATACCCTAATTGCTCACAGAAATTAGAATTGTCAAGGAATTTACCTCTTAGACCACAAAATTAAAATTTTCAATTTTGAGCAACGAGATAAGCAAGTACAAATTAGAATTTTCAAAGCACAACACACTGAAAATTTAAAGGTCCACTTCGATTAAAAACAAAGTAAAGCTTCACATTCTCCTAAAATGTTCATGCAGTCAGTCATAAAGAACAACCATCAAGCTAAAAACTAGAGCAGGCATCAAACAGAAATGGGATTCTAGTAATTTACCAATGTAATTGTTACAAACCTCCCTTTAATCTGCTGAACAAGTGCAAGAAAAACTCTACGGAAACACTCTGGAAACTTAAACCAGTAATCATCATAAAGCAGAATTGTTCTGTTAATTTTGAACAGAGACCACCTTCCAGAATTAAAGCATACAAAATCATAAATTTGTAACAACACAAATGCAAAGTGTCCCCCAAAACAATATATTTCTTTACATGTTACTTAACAAAAGATTGTTTACATGTTGAAAACTGAAATAATTGGCTCCAAAAAAGTAAGAATCCACCATAAACATTTCACATGGGGTCCAAGTATCACCTAAGTTTAAGGTCATGATCCTCTCCCCAAGGTTTGTTGCCACATATAGATGATTTCTCAGATGCATTATATGGGCCATCCATCTGATCTATCCCCACAACATTGGGATACAACAACTGCATGATCTCCTCACGCAAAGAGCTTCGTTCTGGCTCTGGAATAGGGGGAATTTCCTCCGATGTGGTGATTCGATTATACTCGAGGTCTACCACAACTACCTATAGTTGGGGAAATATTACCGATTAAATTGAGTTAAATTCAAGAAAGTATGTCATGCACAAACAATGTGAGACTATGCAGCATCAGTTAGGAAATAAAAAAGAGCAATGATTTGTGCACAGACGAGTTGCATGGAAATCACAAGGACCAAGACCAAAAACTACCATTCATGTGAACAGTTATAAACAGTAAATGTTTTCCTCTTGGTCTGTAAAAATTCCATGCAACTCGTCTGTGGACATAGTCCGATTCATAAAAAAACTAGCAAGATAATCGTTAAGCTCAAATATTGATAATGACTCCTCTCGTAGTAATGAAAACAAAATCTTATATGCACTAATCAACATTTTTTTATGTTGTCTATCAATACTACATGAATAATTGGGAATGCTATTCTAGACCATGATAGAAACCAACAGTCCTGAAAGTTTAAGCAATAAGAAGTGAGCAAGTTAAGCTCTACGTTAGTCTGACCTCAAACTATGTGATCTACAACAACATATGCCAAATTTGAAAAGTCAAATGTACGAAAATTTTAATTCTTAAATTACCTCTTGGAGGGTAATTTTTAAAATGTTCTGCAAACAACTTATAATATGTTCTAGCATTGGAGAGTTAGTTTTGGTAAATTATAACCATTTAAAAAGTTAGAGAATCCAGGAAGCCTGACCTAAAAAAATAAGATGGAAGCATGCTAACTATGCGCTAGGTCACCATGTTAAAACCCCTAGAAAAGTGGCCTCGGGAAAAACCTCGACATTGCCCTTGGGAGGCAAGGACAGCACCATGGCCAGCTTACAAGCATGCCTTGGCCTGTGCCGTGACACGCACGGGGCGCCCAGCATGCAAGCCAGCAAGGTTAGTAGCCACGAGCAGCCTAGCACACGGCCTAGCATATGCTCATGCCCATGTCAAGCCCTTGCGAGTGCACCCCCATGCGCACATCCTTGCATGTGCCCCGCGCCACACGCAAGCTAGGTTAGTGGGATGCCTGCGAAGCTCCAGCTCGTGCCTTGCAGTCTAGGCCAGTAGCATACCATCCAGCGCATGGCTCCAGTCCATGCCTTGTAGCTTCAAAGCACAGGCCACCAGCCTGGGCCATGCAAACCCAACGCCGAGGCCACCAACCTGGGCCATGTAGCACGCATACATGGCTCATCACCAGCAGGCCTTGCATGGCACCATGCCATGCCCATCAGCAAACCATGTTGTGCCACCTAGCCATGGACCAAACCGAAAGCCACCATGCACCATTCTAGCCCACCATGGGCTTATACATGCCACAGCCAACTTGGCTCATGCCACTACGTTATTTCCTTTTTATTTATTTTATTTTTATTTATATACTTCCAAGGGACCTATTGGGGGTTTCCAATTTGTAACTCTTATAAATAGGACCCTTAGTCTTTTCTTTTACATCTTTTGACAAATTCCTGTTGGACGGCTTGTTCTTGAGATCATCTATTTCAATGCTTAGTGGGGGTGCAATTAGTGACCTAAGTGTTACCGTATACACTTTAGGAATTTATATAATTTAGGACTTCTCTATTAATATTAGCCATATAGATATATTACCATGTATATAAGCTAAATAATAGGGATTAGTTAGGGGCTCCGTGTATAGCATTTGACTATTTTCCATGTATAGAACTAACACATTGATAAGAAAAAGGGGGCTGAAAGTCAGAGAGCACTTTTGACAAAAACCTCTCTTCGTATATTTCTTCTCATTCTGACATGGTATCAAGAGCAGGTTTGATGGCTTGCCTCCTTTGCAATTTTTTTCCTCTCATGGGGGTATTTAGGTGTTGATTTCGGCAGTCTGTGGCTATTTTTTTGGTTCTTGGGTTTCTGTCGGCATCAAAAGTGGGTGCTTTGGTTCTGTTCTTGCTGTTGGCACCATCGGTTGCATTTTCCAGTTCTGGGCTCTTGTTTTCGGCGCCGTCTGTGGTGTTTTCTGGTATGGTCTCTTGTTTTCGGCACCTCTAGTAGTGATTTCTTGTTAGTTGTGGCTTTCGGAGATCTCTATTGTCGTCCCTGGTTGTGCTTCTTTCAGCGCAATAAATTTTCTGGTGCGTGATTCTTTGTGAATTTTTTTTTTTCCACGGTGCAAGTTACAATTTTCTGGTGGGATATTCTCTCTGCCTCTTGGTTGCATCATGTCATCAGATAAATTGGAATCGTTCCATATTAGATTTACTGGCAAAAATTATTCTGCTTGGGAGTTTCAATTTAAATTATTTGTGAAAGGAAAAGAATTGTGGGGTCATATTGATGGGAGTGCTCCCGCACCTCAAGATGTCGAGGCTTTGTCTAAGTGGGAAATTAAGGATGCTCGGGTTATGACTTGGATCCTTAGCTCGGTTGAGCCTCATCTTGTTCTCAATTTGAAGCCTTATAAAACCGCTGCTGCTATGTGGAATTATCTCAACACAGTAATCAAAACAACTCCGCTAGGAGATTTCAATTAGAGTATGAGATGGCTAATTTCACACAAGTCTCTCAATTGAGGAATATTTTTCTGGTTTTCAAACCCTTTGGGCTGATTATTCGGATATTGTTTATGCTAATGTTCCCGCTGCAGCTCTCTCTGCTGTCCAGGCAGTGCATGCAACCAGCAAGCGCGATCAATTCTTGATGAAGCTACGACCTGACTTTGAAATTGCATGGTCTAATCTGATGAATCGCCATCCTGTACCATCTCCGGATGCCTGTTTGAGTGAACTTCTTCGTGAGGAGCAGCGTATTGTAACTCAGGCTGCCATGGAACATCGGGCTAATGTTAGTGCACCTGTTTCTGTGGCTTATGCAGCACAAGGGAGGAATAAGGCTAGAGATATGCGTGCTGTCCAGTGCTTTAGTTGTAAAGCTTTTGGTCATATTGCTCGGGATTGTCTCAAGAAGTTCTGTAACTACTGCAAGAAATAGGGTCATATCATCTCTGCTTGTCCCATTCAACCTGAACGGAAGCAGGGTACTGCCTATCATGCCTCCACTGGTGCCTCTTGTTCTACTGCATTGCCTGCTGCCTCACCGGTTGTTCCTATTCCTTCTCCTACAGCCTTAGCAAACCCGAACACACTCACTCTTGAAATGGTACAACAGATGATCATTTCTGCTTTTTCTGCTTTTGGACTCTCAGGTAATCATAGAGTTTCTTCTACGCCATGGTATTTTAACTCTGGAGCCTCTAACCATATGACCAATACTGTTGTTCCTCTTTCCAATGTCACAAATTATGATGGAAATCTGAAAATTAGCACCGCTGATGGCAGTTCTCTGCCTATCAGTGCTGTTGGTGATCTTTCCTCTTCCTTAACTAATGTTTTTGTGTCTCCTGACCTCTCCACAAATCTTATTTTTGTTGGTCAATTGGTTGATAATAATTGGAATATCCATTTCTCTCGTTCTGGTTGTGTTGTGCAGGATCAAGTGTCAGGGAAGATGATCGCGAAGGGCCTAAAGTGGGACGACTCTTTCCTCTTCATATTTCTCCTCCCACTATTATTCCTAGTTTTCCTTTACTTTCATTTGCATGTAATATTGTTGGTTCTGGAAATAAGATGTGGCATAGACGTCTAGGCCACCCACACTCTGATGTACTTCGTACTTTGTTTAATTCTGGATTATTGGGAAATAAAGCATGTTCTTCTCTTTATCTTTCTTTTGATTGTACATCTTGCAAACTTGGCAAAAGTAAAGTTCTACCCTTTCCTCATCATGCATCTCGTGCCTCACAATGTTTTGATGTTATTCATAGTGATCTTTGGGGGATTGCACCTATTTTTTCTCATGCGCATTACAAGTACTTTGTTACTTTCATTGATGACTTTAGTCGCTTTACTTGGGTTTACTTCCTCCAGGCTAAGGCTGAAGTTTTTTCAGTCTTTAAGCGCTTTCTTGTACTTCTTGAGACTCAATTCTCTGCCAGCATCAAAGTTTTGCGCTCTGATTCTAGCGATGAATATATGTCTAATGAGTTTCAGAACTTTCTTCAAAGCAAAGGGATCTTCTCTCAGCGTTCTTGTCCTTTAACACCACAACAAAACGGTGTTGCTGAGAGGAAAAATCGTCACCTTCTTGATGTGGTAAGAACTATTTTACTTGAATCATCTGTTCCTCCTCGTTTTTTATGTGAAGCACTTTCTACTGCTGTTCATTTGATCAATCGCTTACCCTCTCCTACGTTAAATCATGTTTCTCCTTTCTTTAAGTTGTTTGGTCATTCTTCTTCATATTCTGATCTTCGTACTTTTGGTTTTGTTTGTTTTGTGCATCTCCCTACTCATGAACGTCATAAACTTACTGCTCAACTGTTAAGTGTGTTTTTCTTGGTTATGCTATCCCTCAAAAGGGTTATGTTTGTTATGATCCTTATGCTCCTCGTATACGGGTTTCTAGGAATGTGATTTTCTTTGAAAATCAATATTTCTTTCCATCTCATGTTGAGCTGCCATCTACATCTTTATCTCTTCTGCCTAGTTTTTCTGATTCCCCAACACTTGTAGAAAGGTTTAAACCTGGTTTTGTGTATGGAAGACGTAGTCGACATGAGTCTGGTTCCACTTCCTCTGTGCCCCCTTCCGATCTTGACTCAGCACCTGATCCTGCTCCTGCTTCCACCACTCTTCGTCGGTCTACTCATCTTTCTCGACCCCCTGATTGGTATGGTTTCTTCTCTCCTGTCTCTCTTGTCACTACTTTATCCACTATTTCAATTCCCTCTTGCTACAAACAAGCCATGGAACATAAGTGTTGGCAAAATGCAATGCAAGTAGAACTTCAAGCACTTGAGGAGAATCACACTTGGGATATTGTTTCTTGTCCTCCTACAGTCAAACCTATTGGGAGTAAATGGGTTTTCTCTGTAAAACTTCGTTCTGATGGCTCTTTGGACCAGTACAAAGCTTGCCTTGTAGCTTTGGGTAACAAACAGGAATATGGGATTGATTATGAGGAGACATTTGCTCCTGTTGCCAAAATGACCACCATTCGAACCATCTTAGCTATTGCCGCTTCACAGTCGTGGCAACTGCATCAAATGGATGTGAAGAATGTCTTTCTTCATGGTGATCTCCAGGAAGAGATTTACATGAAGCTTCCCTCTGGTATGACTACTTCTTCTCCTCATGATGTATGTAAGCTAAGGCATTCTCTATATGTGCTCAAGCAAGCACCCCAGGCTTGGTTTGAGAAGTTTCGCAGTACACTTCTTTCCTTCAGTTTTACACAAAGTCAGTATGATTCTTCTCTCTTTTTCCACACGTCTGCATCGGGTATAGTCCTTCTCTTGGTTTATGTGGATGATATTATCATTACTGGTACTAACTATAGTTTGATTAATAAGCTTCAGCAACTGTTACATACAACTTTCCATATGAAAGATCTTGGCCAGCTCACATACTTCTTAGGATTAGAAGTTCATCATCGGGCCAATGGTATTTTCGTGAACCAGCATAAGTATATTCAAGATCTTATCACTTTGGCTGGTTTGGAGGACACTTCTTCTATTGATACTCCTATGGAGGTAAATGTCAAATAAAGGAAAGATGAAGGAAACCTTCTAGATGATCCTACTCTCTATCGGCGCCTGGTTGGGAGTCTTATCTACTTGACCACTACGTGACCTGATATCTCCTATGTTGTTCATCAGGTCAGTCAGTTTATGTCTTCTCCTCGGCATCTCCATCTTGCTGCAGTTTGACGCATCATTCGCTATCTTCGAGGTTCACCCACTCGTGGGTTGTTCTTTCCCACTGGCTCATCTCTTCAACTTGTTGCCTATAGTAATGCTGATTGGGCTGGGTGTCCGGATACACGTCGATCTACTACGGGTTGGTGTATGTTTTTAGGTGATGCCTTAATTTCTTGGAGGTGTAAGAAACAAGATCGTGTTTCTAAATCCTCTACTGAGGCCGAGTATCGTGCCATGTCTACTGCTTGTTCTGAAATTGTATGGCTACGCGGTCTTTTTGAGGAGCTTGGGTTTCCTCAGACTACTTCTACCCCTCTTCATGTTGATAACACTAGTGCTATTCAGATTGCCACCAATCCCGTTTTCCATGAACGCACCAAGCACATTGAAATTGATTGTCATTCTATTCGAGATACCTTGGAAAGTCGGGTGACATCTCTTCCTCACATCTCTTCTGATCTCCAAGTGGCTGATGTCTTCACCAAAGTTATGACTCGACAGTGGCATCAATTTCTTGTTGGCAAATTGTTGCTGGTTAACTTACCAACATCAATTTGAGGGGGGATGTTACCGTATACACTTTAGGAATTTATATAATTTAGGACTTCTCTATTAATATTAGCCGTATAGATATATTACCATGTATATAGGCTAAATACTAGGGATTAGTTAGGGGCTCCGTGTATAGCATTTGACTATTTTCCATGTATAGAACTGACACATTGATAAGAAAAAGGGGGCTGAAAGTCAGAGAGCACTTTTGCCAAAAACCTCTCTTCGTATATTTATTCTCTTTAGTTTTTGACACTAAGGAGAGAATCACACTTTACAATCCGTGAATAAGTGTGATTCAAGTTATCAATCTTATGAGTATTATTCATTCACTTTCTTGTCTTCCATTTTCTCTCCATTGATCTTATTATTTTATGTGCATTGTTCTTGAATTGTTCTTGAGTTGTTCTTAAGAACACATTGTGTTCTTCGGTTGTTCATTGCCATAATCCACCATTTGCCTCATTTGATCCATCCAAACACTTAGTGTCGCCCACTATAGTGTTTGCCCTAGCCCCCATTCCATAAATAGCCTTGCCGCCCCTTCCATAAAACCCTAGCCAAATCCTCTCTTACCATACACGGCATTACCATCTTTACCCTTCTTCCATCCCAATTTGCCCTAGCCAAAACCCCCAATTCTCCATAAGAAAACCATTTCCTTTTAGGAGTCTTGACTTCCTCCAATTCAAATCCCTTAATTTAAGGAATTGATAATCCTCTTCAATTCCTTAAATCCCTCACCCCTTAAACCTCTCAAGTCAACATTGACTTTCCAAACTAGCCCCACCGAATCCTCAAGGATTCCTACCACTTAGGAATCTTTCCAAAACCTTCCACTCATCAATTTCAGCAACCCTAGTTGCCTTGCAAGCCGAAACCCTAGCCTCCATCCACCTTGGTGCCAACCCTAATTCCCATTGGTTAATTTCGGCAACCCTAGTTGCCTCATACCCGAAACCCTAGCTTCACTATCTCTCATCAACCCTAGCCGTCCATAGTGAATTGCATGCCCTAAACACTTAGCCTACCCAATTCCACCATCATCTCCATCATTCCACCTCCCAAACACCTACCCTTTGTTGAACTCCAAGCAAGTTGACAAGATCACTCGGTCACCAACATCATCAAGGCGAGCTCGTGGACTTAATGTTTAAGGACAAGACCGGGGTCCCTAACACACTAACACCCTTACCCTATATGCAGAACCAAACTGCAAATGGGCGCAAAAAGGGAACAGAAATGGAAATGAACACAAAATAAGGATTAGAATAGGTGAAGGTTCCCAAAAACATACACAGTAACTTTTTGCTCTCTCTCCCAATCAATTACTCTCACCTATGTTCATGTTATTTGTATATTTGTTTCCTATTAATCATTCCACACATCAATCCATGTGCCCAAAGGCTACTTTAAAAGAAAATAAATTAGATTCAGAAATTGGGTTGATTGTTATACCTATTCTTCTATGCATAAATATTAAAACACGGATGTTTATCAGAAAGCATGGTCAAGGTATATCATTGCCCAAAAATAGGCCAGAGCATATAGATGACCTGTCACAGGCTCTCATCTATCCCATGTATGGCCTGAAAAAATAATATCTCCACCTTCTATTTACATCTTCCTGAGGCTTGAGAATCAAAGTAAAGAAACATAAATTGCTTCTAAATTTGGCTGTGGACCATCTTTGTTCAAGAAAACTAAACAACTTTTAACCAATTCGTGCAGAAACAGAATACATTTCAAAGCTTTCTCCAGATTCCCTGAGGCTGTGTAGCATACAGTAGGCAATGTCTTTAAGCTAATGCACAATAATCTATTGAGTTGTTAACACTTAATATGAGAAGAAATTGTTTGCAAACATTCATATAGATGGAACTTCAAATGAATCATTTCCATTCACCCAATTGCAACAGCGTATGTGGAATTGGTGAAACTAATTAGAATTTTGTTTTTTAGATGACACATCGATACTAATTAGAATTTTTAGTGAATTTCTCTTTTTTTAGAAGTTACGAATTTGTCATGCATACTAACTGAAAATCGGAAGCATGCATCAAATTAGCAGTTAAAAAATTCTTTCCAAATAGGTTGTTTCTGGTGGGACAAAAAGGAGAAGAAACACTGCTGCCTTCGATTAGAACACCATGGGATAAGAACCAGACAATAATAACTAATAAAAAAGGGGAGGAAATTAAATTAAACCTTTGAAGTTTATATAAAACAACTTACGCCTTCCATTGTGAGACCAGATGTATCAACACCTGAATGGAGACCCATCATATATGGTGTAGGAGCATCAATATAGTCTACTCCACTGAAAAATAGCAATGGAATGTAGACATGCTTCAGCAAAACAAACATACCAAGATTAGACGAGAATCCATAACAAGAATCATAAAAAGGCATCATATAGTAATTGATAGTCTACTATAAATGAATAAAATGTTGCCATTTCCAGACATAATGTAACCTATGATGCAAACATTGTTTTCTATCCCATCAAAAGAGCAGTTGACTTCAAATCCAACCTTACCTGCCACCGAAACGGATAAATTAGATGACATATGGCCTCCGATACAAGAGTTAAAAGTGAATACCTGGCAAAACCAGAATACAGACAACTAAAACACAGGATCTGCATAGCTAGAATGATAACAATGTAGTGAATTATTATAGATGAAGTGAAAAATCTTATACCAATTAGAAAAAATAAATAAATTAATATGATTAATAAGGTGACTACGAAGAATTATAATCAGAATAGGCATTAATTCAATTTTAAACAAATAGCTCAATGTCAAACAAATAAGGGTGAACAGAACCTCAAGGAAGCACACCATTTCTTTTTTAATAAGTAAGGAAGCATACCATTTCTGGCAGGACAACAGCAGTGGTGGGAACCATGATTTTAACCAAAGACAAAGTTATCAATGCCTTCAGAGAACTAAGTTAACTCTCAAGTTAAAAAGACCTTATCCTGCTTTCTGTGCATATTATCTACCATTCAACCCTACTTTGTGAGAGAATAATAGCTTGTAACACCCAGACTCAAATTTTATAGGCTTGGATAAAGATTTTATAACTTTGGACCACGGGCCCAATTAGGCCATACCTATTAATTGAGGATATAGCATTAAGGAGATAGGATTGGATATGAAATTATGGGCCTATATTCGACATGGAGTAGGTTCAGCCCATTAGGCCCATAAATGGATGGATAAGCCCAAGTATTTCTAACTTTAGGCCATTTGATTTTTGGCTGTTAAATTTGTGCAATTGAAAAACCAGCCTCACCCTATCAATTCCAACCCTTTTTCAGCAACTTAAAGTGATTATTATTGAGGTGTTTGTTAGCACTGGAAGTGAAGAGTTGAGTAGCATGATCATATTCATACGTGCATGATAAACAATGTTTTTAAAGTATTATGTATATGGCCCTTTGTTAAAAGCCCCTTTTTTACGTATCAAGTTATGATGAAGGTGATTTTTTAATGTAATTTATCATGTATTTTTACATGCATCAAGATGTGTTTTAATTAATGATTACAGCAAGCTATGTTATTATGCATTTTGCATGCATCATGATAAGATAGATAAAAGACAAGTCATGAAAGAAGCTTTAAGAATGACCGTAAGAGATGTATGGTACCAATGTAGTTATGGGTGTGGATATACAAGCCACGGACCTAAGCGTGGTCCACCATAGTTATGTTATGATAAGTAAGTGGTTCCCCTTGTGGCCATAGGCAGTGGAATCAGTGCACAACCTTTCACACAGGTTAATGTGTGTTGGCCATAAGATAATGATCTGACCAAAGAAAGGGAAAGACATTTTTAATGAGTTATGCATGTTAAAAGTTTATGTTTAGTACAAGTATTGAGATTATGCACGTTTTTCAAGAAAACCCTATGCTTATTATCTTTCTTGTATGATGTATTGCTTATTGAGTATTTGACTCATTTTGGTTGGTTGTGTGTTCGTTTTCATGTTTCTAAAATGTCCAGGTAAAGAAAATCGCATTGACAAGCAGACAGCCAGGCATAAATCAAGTTTTGAGGGATTTTCAGACTTAGTTAGTAAGTGTTTTTACACATAAAGATCAGTTCTAAATTTTGTTGGTATGAGACCCTTTTTTTGTGTTATGTTTTTGGGAAATTATTTTTGATAAATGAGATATTTTTATCAAGTTAGGTCTCTTTACCAGGCACAATTATGAAAGTATATAACACTCCTAACCTATGGGAAGGGGCTGTTACATAGCTTAAGATGTATTCATGTCCACTTTGTCGCCTTCAGGTTGGCTCTTTCAATTGATTAAGCCATAAGCCAATCATTTCATTGAAAACAAAATAAACCAAATCGCTCCATATTATGGACTCATGGATCATCATTGCACATGACAAAATCCTGGTTGTATAAGTAGCATATCTCTCATTAGAGTAGATACACAAGTGCACATAATCATTAGAAATTAAAAAGTTATTCTATAGTTTTTTTAAGTTAGAATACATCAAAACATGCATGGAATTATTAAATTGGTAAAATCATCACATGTTTTTTCACTCAAGACAAGTGTTCAACAGAATATGCCTTACACCAAATAGTATTATAAATACTCCCTATAGTTGGTAATGATAATTTCTATTTTTTTTTAGTTAATCAAAGATATTAAAAATTCAAAAGTCATAGCCCAAGTACACCGGTAGCATACAAGAGAAACACCTAATTAGAAATAGGAAAAAGAGACAAGAAAATCATGGAAACTCTACCCATTACAATCTACAGAATCTACCCAAAGGAACAAAGTATTAAAAAAGAAAATTTCAACCCTCTCCCAAACCTGCTCACAATCCTCAAAACCTATCTCATTCCTTTCTCTCCAAATACACCACATTAGAAAATAGCGGTCATTTTTCATGCTGCTGCAATTTTTCTGCTACCCTGCAACCCCACCCTCTCCAATTGACAAAGAGGTCCACTATTCTTTGGGGGCAGAACCCAGGCCAACTCTACTAAAATTCATGCATCTCTATAAAAGCTTTCTTGGGGATCCTGTCACCACACCATAAGTCATGCTAGAATCTAGTCCTAGCTCATCGCTCACCTCAAGTCAAGTGTGACTAAAAAACACTCTCATCCTCCTAAGATGGGGAGCACACTTTAGCCCAGTTTACTAGGTGGAATTTGAGCTCTTCTCCTAGCCCACTCCATAAAAAGTCTCGTTGTAGCCTCTCTAATTGATTGGCCATGCTAATAGCGAAGAAAACAAAAAGGGGAACTATGAAAGCAAATTCGAGAAAACACTCTTTGTCAAGGTAATCCAAACACCTTAGGACAAATACATCGTCTTACATCCAACCAATCAGCTTATGATCCTCTCAATCACACCATCCAAAATAAACTTGACCCTGAAGGAAGCACCCAAGAGAAGGCCAACATATTTCATGAGCAGAGAGGATAACTTGCAGCCCAAAATGCTAGTCAAAAAGCACCTGGTAACACCCCTTGCAAAATGCAATTATACGATCTCCTCAATGAGAGTCAACATGGAAAACTGGATCAGAGTTTTTTATGCATGTGCCACTCCATAAAATAAAGCAGAAAAATACTTGAAACAAGAACAATTTAATCAGTCCATTAATTTAGATGATTATTATTTAAAAAAAAAAAAAGGAACAACTAGGATCCAATTTTAGTTTGATATTTTGTCATGAGTCTCATCCATAAATCACTTCTAGATGGGAGTTTAAAAAATCAGATGACGGCTGGGAACAGCTCATTGTCATTCAATAAAATGATCACTCTTACTAGGAACAATATCAAGTCTTTAAGTAATGGGGGTACTTGTTTGATCGAAGCAAAATCCTCCTTTCAAGCAACACAGCAACAAAAAGTTTAATTAAGTTGTCAACATCCAAGCACTGTACAAGTGGCTGAAATGATATCTGCATTCATGACATAGAGAATTATTAGCAAATAATAAGGTTATTTTGAACAACTACTGAATTATGTTATTGGCAAAGGAAGCTACACAGCTAAGAAATCATAAAGAAGTAGAGGGTCATACATCAGCATGGGGGAGACCATCCTTGGGTGGAGCCTCCACAGAAAGCAGACAATTCTCTATGGCGAATAAAACCCGATCTTTTCCAGGGTTAGGCAAAGGTACATTGGACACAATATGTGCTATAACATCCCACAATGGCTTGCTGAAATTATTGTACAACTGATAATATTAAATACAATTACAAGAATACAAAAACATTTTTCATTCTAAATGATTGTAGATATAGCATCTATGTCCAGCTTAAATGGACTGAAACACAATCATGATTTTATCTCTAAAGGGCACACACCTACTGCCATTTGGGGAAAAGCAAAGTAAAAATAGTTCCTCAAGTGCACTTCTGATGGCACGGAAACTGGGCAAGCGAGAAACAAGACAGATACATTTGTCAGCAAAAGAATTTGCTGGTATATGGTAAGCTTCAGCAATATCTTCGCTCACTGGATCCCGGAAAGCAATGCAACTAACATAAATTTTTGACCCATCACCCTCTGCAGCAAGAATGAATATTTAAAACAAAAAGAATATCTTTTAGCAATGTATAAGGCATAATCATATAAGATCATGTAAAACGATTTTGAAGAAAACAATAACAGGTTAATAGGCGACTCAAGAAAGTGAACTCTAAGCACAAATATTAGAAACATCTGGACTAAATGATACTGATGTCAAACAGTAATTACTTCTTCACTTCCTTGAAAGGCATAAAAGCTTCGGTTTTCATAATCAACTTTCAAACTTTTCATGCCCCATGGTGAAATATGCTTAGAATTTGAAACAAAATCTTAACTCAGATGGCATGAAACCACTTTGACAAGAAACTTGGCCGAAGCTGGAAATTTAGTTTGGAAGAATTCCTCCCTTTTCAAAGATAATTTTGTAAGAATTCTCTATTAGTTTCATAGTTTCTAGCATGGCATGAAATGATAACCAATGCCGCTGGTCAGTTGTGAAGAAGCAGAAAAGGAGTAATAAGATTACCTATAAAAAAAAAGGTTTTACTTGAAAACAAAAATCAAGCATAACCTGTAGGACAATTAGGGAAAGTGGAGCCTGACATCTATCTGTGGGCTCCAGCAGTTACAAATGCTGGAGCATTAAATGAGTTGTAGCTGAAAGGAACATATGTTCAGGGAGGTTAAACTTCACTCACTGGGATCAAGAAAAAAATAGCAGTACCGAGTAACAGAATGCAAAGTCCAATAGCAGAAAATACTTGGAAGAATGAAAATTTTCACTCAAAACCGTTGAAGGCCATGAACCCTTTGGACCCCAATTCAAGGATATATGACTCTAGAAGCTCCAATATGAGCCATAATCAGTCCAGATCTGTGTGTGTGTGTGTTGGGGGGTGGAGGGGTGCAGAGGACAAATGAACACCGAAGGAAGACAGGGAAATGGGGGGAACTTGGTAATGAAAGTGCACTGAAGGTGAGAGACAATTATGGACTAAAGGAAGTCCCTAATGAAAAAATAGCAAGGAGGGGGAAGATGCACGGACTGGCCAAGAAATCCATGCCGAAACAACAATTTCTTTTGCAGAGGCCAGATAAGGACGGGAATTGACGAGTACCAGATCAGAAAAAACTTGTGCTCACAGAATAAAGGATAAATGGGATAATTAGGAGCTTGTGAGATTCATAAATCTCCTACATGCCATGAGGACTAGGCCACAAAAGCATACAAATAAGATCAAGGAAGTTGCACATGCCCATTGATGGGGCAGCCACAGATGTCACAGTAAACAGACCACAATTTCAGCCAGAAAGAGACAGAGACAAACACATACAAATAGTGGAGGACATAGCACAACCAAGATGGTCACTCTAAAGAAAAATTGACTACACGAAACCTAATTTGTAGGATACAGCTACAAATTGATATGGGACAAAAAGGTTGCTTATCATGTTACTTCAACAGTTACTAGCTATTCTCAAATGCAATGAGTATAGCCCATAATTAGCTAACTAATAAGGTTAAGGTGAAGTTAAACATGGATGTCACACCCGAGCCCCACGGGACCCCAAATTTGTGGTGAATTTTGATCCGCAAGCCCATGACTTCTTGCATTTTTATCGTGTTTTTGCATTTAAGTCTGCCTAGAGCAATCCTTAGACAGATTAGGTGTAACAATCTAAGGAAGGACCAAGCCACATCTGAACCCAAACTCCAAACGGGCTATTCAAAGTTACAATTGGAGCTCCTTGAAATCATTATAAAGTGCAATAACTTCTCCTTCCCAAGTAATAAGGGATCTCATTTATAACCCTCTCATACAAAACCTGGGCTATAATGATCTCCCACCCTAAATCCATGACATACTCATCAGGACATTCCATCATAGGTGAAACTGCTCAAATCCACACTTCTAGTTTGGATTGGCTCTAAAACCATTTGAAATGGCTCAAGGAAGGCCCAAACCACTTCTAAGCTCATACACAAAAATGAATAGTCATCATTACAATTCGAGCCCCTTGAAATCATTATAAATGGCAAGAGCTTTCCCTCCAAGCAATGTGGAATCCTATTCACTACCATCCTATACTCAATCCGAGGTATTACATCAAGAACTTCCCTAATCTTTCATGTCTGTTAAAAGGTCAAAACCCTAAGAAAAAGCCTCAAGATAGTTGCTACCGATACTTGACAGGAGGCTGCCAAAGCTACATCATTTTAGAAGAAAATGTCCTAAAATCCAGATGCCATGAGGCTGAAGGTGTAGGGAGACGAACTAGGAATGTTTTCACTTCCTGATCAAGCAAGAAACCAGAAATTGCCAAGAAAGTGGCTTTCACAACCAGTGAGAAGCAAAAAAACCCTAGTAATTGTAAAGGAAATGTATGTATGCTTCCACTTTGTGATGATCTATACACACATGTGCAATAAGTTAATAACTATTATGATAATGGTTAACGGAGGATAAGAACGAAAACAAAGGAAAAAGTGAAGGAAAGTGACTAAATGGCTGCGTGTGTTGTGTGATTACAGATAACTGATGACTGACGAGTATTAACGGTACCAAAGGATGAGGGGCAGATGGCAACACCACGAATGGCTGATTTGAGTGCACCTAGTGATGTTCGCTTCCCTTTTGACAAGGTTGCACCTGTGGCCACAGATTGGAATCGTGATCTTGAAGATTGCCAACACACAAGATGTAATCGTGTGTAATGAGGATTGCATGGGATGTGTGTGTATAAAGTTAAGGTTATGCATGTTATTTATAAGTGATAACATAGTTAATTTATCATAGTATTTTTTGTCTGATGCATTGCTTACTGAGTATTCAACTCACTATTTGTTATATGTTTTAAACATCCCAAGTGATAAAGAGTTCGATAATGGATCTACAAGCCAAGCTTAGCTCATGGAGACCAAAACCGAGACTTCGATTTACCATCCAATTATTAGAGTTTCTTTACCACATTCTTTTGTGAGTTTGTTTGGTTTGGATAGAGAGATGCTTCCATCTCATCCCATCTCATCTCAATATCCAAACACCACAAAAGCAAACACTTTTTAATTTCAAAGCTTTCACTTTTTCATCTAATTCATTACCTAATTATTACAAATTTTCCAAACTTCCAAAGAAAACACAAAAAACAATTCAAATTTTTCAAATACCAACACAAAAATAATATTAAAATTATATTCTAACAATATTTTAATTTTATAATATTTTTATTCAAATTTTTCTCTCTCCTTTCCCAAAAACCCCATAAAACACTTTAACTCAAACCATTTTACTACTATTCACAAACCATTTCACTACTATTTACAGATCATCTCATCTCATTATCCAATCCAGGCCTAAGAATTTTATCAAGACTAATAAGTTTATGGTTTTGCAATAACTACTAGAATTGAATTTTGTCAACAAAGTTTTGGAGTGTTTTCTATGTTTATGGAATTATCTTATACTTGATTCATGAAATGTTTAAGTTAATAGCATTCCTAACCCAAGAGAAAGGGGGTGTTTACAATTGTGATACCCCCTACTGTCTATTGACTTGTGTGTGTAGCTGGCGTATGGGATCTCACACTACTTGAGAGGGAGAAGTTCTTGTTCTTTATAATGATTCCAATGGGGCTTCAATTGTACCATTGAATAGTGCTTTTAGAGTATGGGCCCAGATGTGGCATGGGTATCCCATTGGGCGTTACAAATAATATCAAAGTCTATCCTAAGAAAAAGTATAAGACTTGAACCGTGCCATATACTATGGACAAGCCTGACAAGGACATCGGGATTTTAAGGAGTGGAGATTGTGATACCTCATATTGTCTACTGACTGATGTATGTAGGCGGTCATGTATGCATTGCTTGGGAGGGAGAAGTTTTTATTCTTTATAAGGGTTCCAATAAAGCTCCAATTATACCATTGACAAGTACTTTTGGAGCCTGATGTTGCTAGGGCCTCCCATTGGGCATTACGACAATGATACTCGTACATGTGATTAGGATCATATTATCCTGATTTCTTAGCTATGCTAAACATGAATCCAAGAACTTAAAGAGTCCAAAAACCAAAAAAATTATAAGAAGTGCATGCAAACGTTAATTATACATATTGGTATCCTAAAATCAATTTCTTTGAAGAAATAAGTGACTAAGATTATGCTTAGTTTAGACGTACCGGTTAAAACAATCGGGTAGCTTCTCGGTGAAGTAGAAGCATCATTGGCATCAAAGCCCGATGAATAAAACTCCACCCCAGCTGGTAGAACACACTGCAATCACAGTCCCAACATTACTTTCAAATTTCCACAAAAGAAAGCGTCTAAAAGAAATTAAGCAGCCAAAGTTTGAGGGCAAAATGAGTGAAAAACGCATTCTTCTAGTGTGGTTGTTGGTCGCGGCAACTTACGGTGGATAGCTGAGGAGGTGGAGGAGGGTAGAGAGAGTGGTTGGGCGGAGGGAACTGATCGAGCAGAGAAGACAGGTACATGACCCCGGTGCCATGAAAACCCCTGTTGCCGTCAAGGGTTCGAATCTCCGGACCAATCCCACACACCACAAAGTACTCGAAGATCCGAGCCATTATTGTTACTATAAAAGCTTATAATTCCGTGCATGCAAGATGGCTGAGACCTATATGGTGTCAAATGAATATGAATTTGATCAATCGGTCTGAGATTTTATTTGGATTGAATTGCATCTTTCTCCCCCTGGGAAGTTCGGGCTTTGATCGTGGAGATTCAAGAGGTGGTTTTGACGCGGTAAGAGAATCTCGGTACGGACGGAAAGGAAACTGATGGCGGAAGTTTAGTTGGTTTGGTTAGGTTACCGAGGATTATTTTTTTAAAATTATCATTCTAAATTTAAAAATTATTATATATTATTATTAACGAATAGGAATATATCTATTATCACTCATCATTTTAATTTTTATTATTTTATTATTATTTTATATTATAATATTAAATAATTATAAATTATTTATTATATATTATTTGTGAACTTATTATTTAATCTCACATAATAAAATATTGAAAAAATGACGAAAAAATAGATGATAAATAGATTTTTTATTATCATATTAACACTCATTTTTCATGATGAAAAATATATCTATACTTATAATTTGATGTACATAACCACATTGGCGGACCTACGTTTATATTAGGGTCATGCCTCCCAAAATTTTTTGAGAACTTAAAATTTTTCCTAGATTTTATTTATAATTTTATATATATATATATATATATATATAAAGTAGCTCCCAAAATATTTTAAAGAGCAAATTTATAATCCCTGGATGCTTTTTAAAATTTTAATATATCTATAAATGTCTTTCTCTAGTTTTTTTTTATAATCTCAGTTTTGTATAATTTCTATATATTATCTAATTTTAAGGACGTAGCCTCACCAAAATTAAATTAAAATAAAATAAATAATGAAGTTATTAATATGGATCTTAAAGTTTTTTTTTTAATACAATATTATGTTTCTTAATATGGAATTCAAAGTGAAAATATAAGAAAAATTATTTAAGGTTTTATCCTTTAGACTTTATTGAACAAAAAAAAATTATTTAATGTCTCAATTATAGCATTATATGCTTAATGTGACGTGAAAGTATCTAGATTTTATACAAAACTTGATAAACTAGCTTATATGGATAAAACAAAGTCTAAATATTTGATTACAGAAATAATAATAGATAAATATTATTTCATGAAACACTATTGTCAAAAATTTGAAACATATATTAAGTTTGGTTTTTAAAATATTATTTTTGCATGTATGTGACAAATTATCGAAATATAATTTTATATATAGTTATGTTTTATAATTTTTAATTTATTTTATTTTACATAAAAATGTCACACAGTAAAAAAAGTTGGCTCCTCTCATAAAAGATTAATGTTGTTTTTCCTGATTATTCCTAAAAGGGCTTGTGGTGATGACTTAGGAATTTTTTTTTTCTTTTTTATTTTCTTTTAAAAAAAATTGTAGAATTTTGAATTGTTCGAAGGAATTTACTAAAATATAATATTAGTATGTCTCTTCATTTTGACTGTTTATGCATTTAATTTTATTTTGTTTACTTAATTATCCCGAGCTGCTTCTTATAAAAATCGGCCTTGCTCGATAATCTCGGGTAAGAGTATGCTTTCTTTTCGCTCACTCATCCCGAGCAAGGTCTTGTGGAAATAGGTCTTGCTTGGTAATCCTGAGCAGCTTCTTGTGAAGATAGCCTAGCTCGGTAATTTCGAGAGAAAATACATGAAGCCACGCTAAGACAAGCAGGAAATCTGGAAAGGTCATGCCTTTCATTAATTAGAAGAAATGCAACGCCTTTTCTTGGGACAGTGTGGGAGGGGATGTCGTCTGCAGAAAATCTGAAAATTTCATGCCTTCATGATATTCAATGCCTCGAATGGCTATGCCAAGCCCATATGGGATAGAAGGAATAAGAGCTTTTCTTTGGCATGATTTATCGGTAATGGCGATCCTTAACCATCTAAAGAATAACACGTAATTACCAAAAGGGTAATCGAAGAAGGCAAAGCTACATCGGACATTGGAGGATAACTTCGTCAGTGCAAATTGTGCAATGTTAAAATAGCACCAAGAATTAATACAAGAATAAATAGTAGAAATGATTGACACCTTACAAATATTTTTCTGAACTTTACTACATACAAGTAAAGTCATGTACTAATCTGCGTACCAATACTGATTCTTTCATATTTAAAATTTAAATTAGTATTATTTTTAATAAAATTTACTTTTTTATCAATCACATTATATTGATACACATATTAATAAATAGTTATACTTATAACTAGATTTTTCCTATCTTGATTTCAATCCCTGATATACAACTACTTGAAGTATAAAAACACCGTGCAATCTGCAAAGAAGAGTCAATTCAATCTCGACAAGGAAAGTGATACGAAAGCAATTGCGTGTGTGACAATTCGTGGGAGAGAAATTGGTGGGATCTTATAACTCAAAATCTTGCTTGCTGAATTTCGACTGCACTCTCATAGATGCACCAAAATGATTCTCAAAATGTATGTTTCTCACTAATAATGCCGTATAATATAGTTGTATGAAGCAAAGATGAGGGTTATATAACTATATAAGCATATAAATTATATGGAAAATATTACTTAATCCCTTCAATGTTACTGATCAAAATTATTGTCCGAGTATTTTAACTTTTTTAATTTTATTATTTTATTTAGTGATTAAGAAAATGATTATTAATAAAGTTATATATTTTTTTAATTTTTTTAATAATTAAAAATATTAAAAAATACTTTAAATAAAATAATGAACAAATAAAATTACAAATTTATACTAACAATCTACCTACAGTAAATGCTAAGCGACCTGCTAGCACCATCCTAACTTGAAAGCTGTGTTGCAAAGGGCATCATAATGTTCCTTTTTTTTCTTTGATATTTTTTTCCTGAGCCAAACATAAAACAATGGTGGGACTTAGTTGGAAGAAAAGACATAAAGGATATTAGTAATGCTACGTACAATTGTGAAGTATGCAAACGTCGCGTAATTATTTTGAAAAATAGTGGAATCTATAATTAAACAGTTAATTTTTTCATATGGATCTCATATTAATTTATTTTTTTAAAAAAGACTGTGCAGCGCTTGCATAATCACGACTGTAAATCTTATTTTTCAAGGGAGATTAGACATAAAGTTGAATGATATGATATAAAGCAATTAGAGAGACCATAAAATCGGGAGGGAAGCTCAGGATTCTTCCGACTTTAACTTCCTTGAAGAGATCACGAAGACAGAGAGTTGGAGGGAGAACTCAAATACTAGGGAAAACTCCTTGGAAGCACTTGTAGATAGTTTTGTGAGGATTGAGCTGCTTGTATAAAACTCTGTTTATTGTAAATGTACTCTCGAAATCTATAGACATAGGCCTCACTCCTCAGTATTGAACCACATAAGATTACTCTTCAATTATTTAAGATTAAACAAATCATGAATGAGAGTTCCTAACACATCACATCGTGCGAGAGGAGAGGGTCATCTGACATACATATAAATATATATATATATATATTAAGGTGGTGTGTGTCGAGCTTGCCTCCTAATCTAAATCTTATTTTTTATTTTTATTTTTTTTATATATTTGAAAAACTTTTTAAAAAATATACCTATACATTAAAAATTACTTCCTTAATTATTAAATAAAAATAAAATTTAAAAAAAAATTAAATATATAAACGGTCAAAATAAAAAGACAAACTCATGAGACTCCACATATGTATGTCTCTCTAGTTCCCTTTTCTCTCCCACTTCTCTTTCCTAATACTAGTGTTCCTCCCTCCCCCTCTCTCTCTCTCTCTCTTCTCTTGACTCCCTTCCTCTCCCTGTTGTCTGAATTGTTCTCTTCCCATTAGCAAGTCATTTTTCTCTTTTTTTTGGGAGGGTCATTGATCTGTCCACCCATCTCGACACACCACACATCCCACCATCAGAATCCCTTCCACCTAATCTACCATTCCACTTGCCCATTTACCCATTTCCATCGCTCTTTCTAGTGCGCATGTAAGCCACAGGAGCTATCCATATTTGGCCCATGCTTCATTTCCAGATTTTTAGAGCTCATATATTGCCACCATACATTGCAATCCACCACCAGCGAGATCCCATTTTGATTGGGGCATGTGGGACACTCGCCCCTACGCACCTAAGGGCATCTTGTGTAGCTATATAGCATGTAGCCACTTTCCATAACAAATTGAGTAATGTTATATAATAGGAAAATAATATTATACCGCCTAAGTTTATATATTTTTTTTCTTTAATACTTAAAGAAGTGACTATTAGTATATTGATTTTTTTAATTTTTAAAAATATTTAAAATAAAAAATATAAAAAAAAAATGATACAATTTGCACTAGGGGCAAGTGTGCAAACTTGAGTGGCTTACCCTATATAATATACCTAATGTGCACTTTTCATCATACTTAAGTATCCCTATATTTTAAAAAATAAAAATAGAAATTGATGAATGATGTCAACTCGAAATGTGGGCAGGATGAGAGTTTAATATATTTTCCTTCAGATTTCTCTATAAGAAATATCAATACTTTCTAAAAAAAAAAATTTGACATATTCCTAAGCTATCCTTATCCTTCTTTCAAATAAATTCTCTATATATTATATTCACAAACGAAAAGCAAATGCTGAACCGGCTGTATGTATAAAGGAAACCGGTCTCCAAGGTCCCATAATAACTCCAATGTGGATGTCCTTTCCGTCAAAAGAAGGGGAGAGGTTTAGACCTTTGGGACCTGAGGCAATCCGATGGTGCCCACCCAATTTTCTGGTTCACATTGTCATATATCACCAGTTGCCCGCGCAATGAGACATCTGCACAGATCATGTATTCAGATAACTCCAGCTCCCCATTGAAAGGTAAATTACATAACATGATAACCAATAATAATGTATGGGAAAGTTTCAATATTTGTGGAAGAGAAATGATATTTGTAATTCTAGTGTGCAATCTCAGTGCACTTCTTTTGAAAAAATTGGATAAATCTATGACCCACATGAAAAAATCGCTTTTTAATAGTGGATCCATTTTTTTCAAATTAAGTATACAGGACTTGAACACCCTAGACTGTATCTAGCATTAATCTTTGTGGAAAGGACCTATATCCTAAACAAACAAGAAAAACAAAAGTGATTCTGTTAGTGTTTGCAATAATACTATCCAATAAAGGCCATGAGGTGAACCAAATGCCAAGGGTACAACATTCTAGCTAGGACGCCTGGGTTCAATTCTCCACATATATAGCTTCAATATTTGGAATAGACATAGGTCTCAAGTATCCAGGGTTTGTCGTGCTCTCCGGTCTAAGTGCATTCCAAGCCTAGTGCCAGATTTCGTCGGGCCAGGTACAAAGATTTGGGTGCACATATTTCCGTAATACACAGAAAATTATCCAACCACGTAGTTGGATCTGATAAGTTTAAAAAACTTGGAGAAACCAAAACCAGAGAACCCAGCTCTGGTTCTGGTGGGTTCCCATCAAGAGTGAAGTTTGGGTGGAATGAGGGCTCATGCTATGATTAATGCCAAGATGAATAAATTTTTACACAAGTCTCTAAGACCGAGCATACCTCCAAGTATAAGTGTCGATCCTTCGAGCAATTTGCTTCCGTCAAGGATACCCAAGCACACATTGCCTTTGTTCTACAATAAGAACTCTTGTTACAGAATGGCCAAGAAAACATTAAACATCAAACACCGTAATGATAAAATCCTATGTAAAAGGAAAGTAAGTGCTTACACTAATGATCAAGTAGCCTTCTGGAGGAATTTGAAGCTTTGTGGAGACAACCCACCATTTCCTCCCAAATTGAAGCGTTAAAGTCTTGAAGAAATGTTTAATATCCAAGACAGATCTGCATACATACAGGTGCAGCTTCTAGAATTTTGTATCCATCGTGATTGATAAAGCATTAAAAGTGTGGTTGAATTGAGGCAAGAGAATATTGTATTAACTGTATGTATTACATGATATTGGGCCTGTTTTACATTTGTTTGACAGAGAGCAGGGAGCAAGAGTGGATTTAGTTCAAGGTTACAAAGAACTTGAGCTGCATGTCAAGGCCATTTCATGACAATGAAGAGGCAGGAATAGCTTATGGACCAAAGCAGATACCATTGTAATTTCTGTTTTTTCTTTTTTTCCTTGTCCTTTTAATTGTTCAATCTGTAGCCATATGTCAGCTGCTCATACACCAGAATTTTGTTGGAAGTTCATTTTTTAATTTGACATTTAGGTTCCTAACATGATTTTTGGCCGATCTAATAAATCCCAATGTTTGTACGATCTTTTAAATTACTGAATATTTGAGAAGCAAGAAAAAAGAATGTATAAACAGTTTTCCCTTAGTCACGGAACAAAAAGTGAAACGTCAATAAACTATACTGCCAAAATAGTAAAGGTCACGACAAGGAATGAGATGAGAGATGGCTTTGAAAAAAAGTGCCTTCCACTGGCCCAAATAAGTCACCAAATTGATACAGCAACAACAACAATTATAATTCTATAACACAAAAAAAAAAAAAAAAAAAAAAAAAAAAACCTTCCACAACTCTTAACAAAAACAATTTACTTTCTAATATAACAACACACATGATATAACAAGGTGTTAAATCATTCACTGAAAATGAAAAATACTAAAATACACATTATTATATAACTGATGCCCCTTAGGGAATCTATATTTCAAGCCTGATGAATGAGTTTTTTGGTATTTAAAGTAACCGAGTATATTGAACTAATCATTATGGCAACTTCTCCCTCCAAATGCCTAGGCATTATAAAAACAAAATCCTTCAGGACTCCAATAATCAAACTAAAGGATTTATGAGAGAACATTTTTTTGGCAGTGTTGACAACAAATCATCTTTCTGGCTTTTTGACTTTATTACCTTAAAGAGAGAGACAACATCTTCATTTTTTTTTATTTTTTTATTTTTGATATTTCGTCACTTATGATGGAACATGCATCTGCTAGGCATTTTAACTCAGTCATAGCTGTGGGTAGTGGTGGTGGTGGAGACATAGTAGTGGCATACTAGTGCAAAACTGCAAATGCTAGGCACAAAACCCCTGGCAATATTGAAGTTTGTTGCCACAGCAATTCTCATAGTGGTGTAGAACACCAGCAGTGGAACTGGAAGAGATGGCTAAAGTGGAGGAAAATGTTCAGTCTCTACTATAATAAGTTAGTTAAGTTGGAAACGGCAGTACATAGAAAAGCAGCCAATCAGGGTTTTGGCTTTAATAACCTTTTTTTATTTTCGTAGAAGCCCAATTTCCTATTCCTTTTAATTATTCTGAAATGCATTACTAGATACACTTTCTTCGCTCAGTCTTTATGGAAGTAACCACCACAAAATGTGAGTAACTAGTAATTTGGTTAACTAGCAGGCTCAGAGATCTATTTTGCTGTAATAAATACAATTATAATTGAAGCTGATGCCAGGTGCAGCCAATCAACCAAACTTGCTGTAATACCTGATTGGAAATTCAGCTTGCCAACAAATTGGCAATGTTGGATCTGATTTATCTTCAGTGAGACCAAACCCAGAAACTTCATTAAGCTGCATCAATAGTTAATAAGTAATCAGTACAATAGTGGAAGTGCCACAAAAGAAGAATAACTAAAACTTTCCAGGAGGTTGTGAATAAAAGCACTTACAGAAGCAACTAAATCAGAATATGCTTGCTGAGGAAAATATGTATAAGAACTGCCACTATCAAAAACTACTTGGCCATCAGGCACACCTAATCTAAGAATTCTGCTTCCGTAATTCATTCTCACAATCTCTGTACAATAATAATCTCTGAAGAGGAAAGCATGGAAAAAAAATCAATAGTGAAACAGAATAAAACATCATAGTAAGACATAGAATACACTTTGGAAAATAAGCCGAAGAATTTATCACGAAAATAAAACACTTCTTTTCCATCTAAAGTACGAAATTATGACAGATTTAAATCAGCCAGATATTATGAGACAAAAATGAAAATCATACATTTACCAGAAAAGACTATCCAGCAAATTATTATTTCTTGCAGACTGTATCTCAAAATATGTATTTTCTTCCATAAAATATTTGTCCCCTCATAAGTGAAGCCTCACATATTCTAAGTAATATAAAGAAGAGAAGGAGGGGGAGGGAATATTCATAAATGTTGACTTACATTTCTGGGCTATTAAGCATAGGGGCCCATGCCATACCCCAGTGCGGTACAAAATCATCACCTAAGAACATATATCCACCACCTGCATCCGGGGTAAGGCAATGACCGACCACATTGTTGATTATCCCCTTGCTCGCCAACTGGGAAGGTAGGCTAACTTTAGCCCTGCTTAGCCCAAGAATTCCATCTGTCTTTGCCAAAGTATCTAAGAGTAGTCCTTGCTGATCATATGCACATCTTAGAGACAAAAAAAAAAAAAAAAAAAAAATGCATAAATTAACATTTGAGTATGAAACTAAAGAATTTATGCAATCCAGACTTTGATACGAAGAGAAAAGAGAAAGAAATACCCGAAAACAACATTTAAACTGGTCCATGATCCATTTGCCATCATTAGATGCAGTTCATCTCTTGCAAGAACCCCCGAAGAGGAGCTTTGATCGGCATATTGAATTGCATAGTCACATTGTTTGCAACTTTTACAATGTCCAGAATCCTGATTTCTTTGAACTTCTGTGCACAGGTAGTCCTCAGAAGGTACCACGTTGCCTCCTCTTGGCTTGTACAAAGCATTTGCTCCCTACATCAACTTTATACATTAGAATCAAAATATCTTCCAACTGAAAATTTGATTAAAGGTTATCTTTTATGATTGGCTGCTCTCAATATTACATACTTGTTCAGGAGCCGGTCTCCCATTTTGTCAGCTAACTATCCTTCTAAATGTTTTTGTTTTTTATTCTTGTCCTTCATCTTTATTTTAAATTTGATTTTTTGGACACATTGCACCTGATGGTCAAAGGACAGGTTTGGGATGAGTCCTAAACTCAAACATCTTGTGTTCAAGTCCCCATTAGCAGTTTCCCCTGGACTACGTGATTCATGGTTCTGATGGGTGAAGCCACTATTCGGGGTTTACTCCCTAGGAGTAGGTTCAAAGAGCTCTATCATGTTGATGTTCAACGTCATAAAAAAAAAAAAAAATGGTGAAGAAGGGGGTGGTATTTAGCATTTTGATAATAAAAAATTAGAAGAAAAGGGATGTCACTCTCCTCAAGGAAAAATACTGAACTTTTCCCATAAACTCACTCTCGATAACCAGATAAAATTAATTAAAAAAATTGTGTCAAATAGTACAGACATTATTGAGCACAGTGCATAAAATGGAAGAATAATCGTAAACCCTATAAGATGATAGCTGGATAAAAATATAATGTTGAAAGAAGAAACACATTTATCATATATGGAATTCAAATTATTCAATTAGTAAATACGAAAAGAAAATGGGATCAAATCTCAGAAAAAACAGAGTCAGATTAATGTAATAAAGGCCAATGAACTACCGAGGCATTGATTAAAATACAAATGCAAATCAGGGAATACATTTTTTTTTTTTTTGAAAGAAATCAGGGAATACATTTAGTTACATATAGAAGGATTTTGAAAACCAAATAACAGAACAACCAATAAAAATTAGGCGTTACCTTAGCACAGCTAGTGCAAGGAGCGTCACATTGAATCCAAGTTAAGTCACTCCCAGTATCCATGTCGAGAAAATAACGCTTTGGAGGACTCCCAACAAGCATGTACGTGTAATACAAACTGTAAGATTAGGAAAATGGTTAGCGGCAGGAATGACATCAAGCATAACAGAACAATTGAAGGAATAATGACGATGACAAAGCAGTGATCTGTATACAGCAACAATAGCCATTTGAAGTTTAGAGGAGAGTAACACAGTACTGGTGACTGATAAGTTTGTATATTCCGCTCCTATTGTGCCCTTTTCTAACAGGGAAACATCATGAGGACCTCAAATCATTGTAGCTATTCTCAGTCTTTGCAACTAGGTCAGGCCATAGAAGAGGGAGGGGGGGGATGAGAGATGAATAAACATAATTTTGACGAAAGCTTCATGCCACCCATAAAAAGGAAGAAGAAGAAGATCAAGAAGTTATTTTGCATGCAAATTTCATAACCAGTGAGTGAATGTAACTTCCGTAAAAAGGGGGTAGCACTAACATATATAAAGTTCAATTGTTAAAACGTGGTCCTCCCACAATTCCGGATGCAAATTTCATAACCAGTGAGGGAACGTAACTTCCGTTAAAAGGGGGTAGCACTAACATATATAAAGTTCAATTGTTAAAACGTGGTCCTCCCACAATTCCTTTTCTGGCTCTAGTTACTTAATTCACAGAAAGCATTCCAACCTCCATGAATCATAAAAAATAAATAAATAAATAAAAATAGCAAATCACACGTACCCATTAGGATATACATCTCCTCTAACAGGTAAAATGGCAGCGGAATCAAGTTGTGCCTTAGAAGCAACCAAGTTGTCGATTTTGCGGGGACCGCTACCCTCCTCAATTGGATAAATTAAATCCCCCTTATCAACATCCACAAGCTTCCCCAATCTAAGCTTCAAGTCCCGTTTTTGAGTCCCCCATTTGGGATACAAAGGAAAAAGAAACGAACTGGGTCTACGATCATCATCATCTGAGCGGCGCAATTCTTGCTGGGTCTGAGAAGAAACAGAGCAATAGAGGATAAGAGCGAGCATAGAGATGCCCAGAAAGGCCAAGAATTTTCTTGGGATGCCAAGAGAGGTTCTGCTGATTGAGAGTGAAGATTGAGCTTGAGGGTTGGCTGGAGGTTGGTGTTGTTGGAGTGGGAGAGGGTCTTGGTGATTATCGTCGCCATGGGGTTGTTGCTGGCCGGATTGGGTCTGAGTTTGGGACTGGGTTCTCGGAGGGCTATAGAGAGTGAAGGCAGTGATAGTTTTGCCAAGAGAGGGGTTGTCTGGAGGTGGAAGAGAGATTATGACAACCCCTTTTATAGGTTTGGGCGCATCATCAGAATCCATGTCCACAGAAGAAGCTAAGAAGGATTAGGAGGGAGGAAGTGCGAGAGTCCTGGGTGTCCTGCCAATGTTATTCTTCTTTAATCTTCAGAGAACATGAAGCTGCCCCAGAGACTCTCTGCGCAAGTCAATGCTGCAATGCATGTAAAGCAACTTTGGGATCAAAGGAGGAAGGATCTTGGAACTTCACATCGACGGGACGCGCCAAGTGGGAAAGCAAATTATGAACAGTATTCTTTTATTTGTTATCATAATTTTTTCTTCCCTGGTTAGCGTCAAAGCGCTGTGCGAGTAAATATTATCTATAATAGTATATTACGTAAGTGTCGTATAATTGTTTTACAAAAATAAAATTTATTATTAAAAATTTAATTTTTTATATAAATATTATATTTTTTTTAATTTTTTTAAAATATGATACAGTATTTACACAGAAAAATCATCTTGCAAGTAGAGTTTGTGCACCAATTCGTACACCAATATTGATATGTAAGGCATATATTTAACGAAATGATATGAATTGAGGACAAAAATAATTTTTATGAGATAGAAAATTTTTTTCTTCTCTCAAAATTTTTTTTATATTTTTTTAAATAAAAAATATTATTGGTGTGCAAATTAATGCATAAACTTGTTAGTACCTAACAAAACTCTATTTACACACTCTACAACTGTAAATATCATATTTCAAACTGTTATTATCTAAAATTTAATTTATAAAATTCAATTTTAAAAATAAAATTTTTAATTTAAATTATATTGTACTATAGAAACCTTAGAATAACAGTATTATACACATAGGTTTTACCGATGCCATACTTATGACAATTAAATTAATGATTTTTATATTTTATTTTACCAAACAAAATAGCCACGCATCTTCGTGAAATAAAAAATAATTATCAAAGATATCTGTTATATATAGTTATTTTGCATATTATTTACGTACTCTACTGATGTTATTGGTCAAAATAATTATTTTATAATAAAAAAGGTGACGCAATCAATCACATCAGTAGAGTGTATAAAAAGTACGCAAAAGTAATTATATATAAAATTTTTCGTTATGAAATTTTTGTTAGCAAATTGATGAGATTTGATCAAACGAATCAATTTGATATAAGAATTACATGATCATTTTGAAAGAAACAATTATAGACCAATACCGTTAACTTTTCAAAAATAAAAATCCTCCAACCATAGCATGAAGGTTCATTACCTTCTTAAAAGAGAGGATGAATATAATATAAAAAGAGAAAATAAACAGCTAATATGCAGGCCCTTATAGCATTAGCATCAGCTTGGCTGTACCACTGGGTAAAGTTTATCTAATATAATATTTTGTCTTTTACGTATTTAATTTAAAACTTAATTTCACATTAAATTATTCATCTAAACTTTATATAATATCAAAAGATTTTTATCTACAGGTGACATTTTAATTTTTAATAAAAAAGTATTTTTTTTTGTTAATTATCATAATTTATAATGCTATTTTCCGATATTTTATATTTAATAACATAATGATTATCACATTCATAATTTCATTCTAACTAAGTTATTATTTTTACTTATATTTTTAATGGTCATTTTTTTTTTCCGGATCAGTAAGTAATATTTAAAATTCTTTGATTAAGACTCTTGATTTACCAAACTTTCTGTATTCAACCAAATGTCAACATTTTCTATCAATTTTTTTATTTTGCCAAGATTTCTTCTATCCAACCATCATATCTACAATTATGTTTAATTTTCTTTTTATGCCAAACTTTATTGTATCCAACTACTCATATTTTTTGTTCAAGCTAATAGATCCTTTGGCGTTTTATAAATAGATCAAGTGCTCTAACTACTTCTCGCTCATCTAAAATCAAGCCTCTTAAAATTTTCAATCATTATTCTTTCAATTCTTGAGATTACACCATTTTTATTTCTCTATAGGTCTTTTAATATGGATCATATTCTATATGAAGATTGTACAGATAATGAATTTGATAAGATTGTAGCAATGGCGGTAAAACAAGAATTAAGGGCTAGCAAGCGAGCATATAGCTCACGTCGTCATCGTGTTAAACCTTCTACATTCATCCAACATGAACCATTGAAGGTTGAAGGCCATCAATGCCTTTTCTATGATTACTTTACTACATCACCAGTAAATCCCCCCAATATTTTTAGGAGGAGGTTTTGAATGGGTCGTGATCTATTTTTCGCATCTATTATATAGTAGAAGCTTATGATGATTATTTTGCCAAAAACAAATATACTAGTGGAAGACTTGGATTATATTCCCTTTAGAAGATTACTGCAACAATTAGGATACTTGCATATGGAGTAATGACAAAACTTATGGACAAGTATTTGAGGATCAAAGAAAGCACCAGGCAATTGGGTGTGGAAAAAATCTCAACCGTGGGAATTTTTTCTAATTAGTATTTGATGTCTCAAAACAGCAACAATATTGCAAGATGTTGGACAACATTGTGGATTTCTAAGAATATTGGTGAGGATTGATTGATTGCATGCACTAGAAATAGAAAATTGTCCTGGTGCTTGAAAAGATATGTACTATGGTAATGTATATTAACCATGGTTTGTTTGGTTCACCATATTTTTCGTGAGGGTAATAAAGTTGCAAATTGATTAGCAAAGCATGGGGCTTCTAGTGCAAATTCGGTATTTTCCCACTTGACATAGACTCCCCAAGTGCTATGAGGACTAATTTTTCCGGGATGCCTTCATTATGTCTTAGATAGTCTCATTTTCATTTTAATTTTGCATGGGGTTTTTCTTCTTTCGGTTTAGTTTTGGTTAGGTTAGTCCTTTTTTGCATACTAGGTTTTTTTTGTTTATGTAAACCCCAGATGCTTGAAATGTGACAACGGTTTTCCTTCGTCATAAGTGAGGGTTTATTAATAAAATTGGGAAGGCGTCACTCTTAGACAGGTGACCCTTACTCTTCTTTAAAAAAAATAGTAAATTAACCAACTATTATTTTGGAAGCTATTGCATTTTACGATCTTTCGAATATTATTTTTTTAGATTACCTAATCTCATAATACCATTAAAGTATTGGATCGATCTTCGATAATTGTTGCACTGGCCCAAGGCTATTCTCCTCTGTGTGACTACTCAATTAATGGTTATGAGTATACAATAGAATATTATCTTGTTATTGGTATATATCATTCTTAAGCAACATTAGTTAAAACAATTTTTACTTTACAAGAAAATAAGAGAAAATATTTTTCTACAGCCCAAAAGTCAGCAAGGAAAGATGTGAAGCATGCATTTGAAGTATTTCAAGCTAGATTTGCAATTGGGCGTGGACCTATTGTAACAGCCCGCTAGAAATTCAATTGTGAAATTTCTATTAACTTTAGGAACCTCGTGAAAACTCCATAAGTTTTCACGAACCCATTAATCGTATAGGTTTTTGTCTAACTACATAGTTAGTGTTATTATTTACTATGGTATCAGAAGTGTGTTTTTGATTATTGGAGATAGTTAGAAGTGTCAAAATGTATTATGGTTTGTGCCATTAGACTCGGAGGGCTATTTAAAGTCTTATGGCGCAATAACATTTTTTCATATTTTCGGACAAAACGTCTGTTCAAAACTGTAGATATTATTGGATAAAAAGAAATATCTTGAGGTAATTTTCATGAATATTATTGGGTAAAAATATTTTGAGTTGATTTTTATAGATATTATTAGATAAAAATATCTTAAGTTGATTTTTTGTAGATACTATTGGATAGAATATTATGAGATAATCTTTTATAGATATTTTGGGTAGGAGAAAACTATACTCAACTCTCAACTCCAGCCTCATCTCTTCCATATCTCATCCATAAGAATCTCTAGCCACTTCTCCCCACGAAATTATCTTCATTTACACTTTTCATTAAAAGAATATCAAATACTCTCTCTCGGACAGCTTTTAGGAGGTATTTTGCACGCCAATTTCGAAACTGTTGTAAGTGTTTTATCATAAAGTCTCCTTCATATAAGTTGTTCCTTTTTTAGTCTAATTTACATGGATATCTTATTTGCCCCATTTGAAAATCATTTGGTCAGTCAAATATTGTATAAACTATAGAAAGGTCATTCTGGGAGGTAAACTAGAGAATATGTTATAGTTTGGAGTTTTTGACCAAGCTAATGGATAGATATTGGTCCGAAATTTTTATGGAGTATTGTTAACATGTATATATGACTATTGGTTGAGGATTTTTGCATGATTAAAGGTTTTGATGAAAGATTTTCTTAGATTTAGAAACTTAGAAACTGGAAGAGGAAAAACAGTTTCTGTTTTGAGAAAGTTTAACTCTTTGGTGGTCTAAACCTATTCTAATGACTTTTATAATTTTATTGGAGGATCCTAAACATCTTATATACATGTTATATTATTATTTTGAAGATATTTGATGTTAGTTTCAAAGATATGAAATTTTATGCAAAGAGATATTCAGATAAGCTAAAGTGTGGATATTCTTGGCTAAATTTATGTTTTGGTTAATTTCTAACCATGTGATCTTGAATTAGAAACTTATATATGTTTTAGGACATCTTTTTAAACCATGTAATGGTTTGGTTTGAAGATCATATATTTATAAGTCATAGATCAAGAGATTTATCAAAACTAGTTGAGGAAAAAGTTTCTGTTTTTGGACTAAGTATAAAACCAAAAACTCCAAATGTTATTTTGTGATTTTGGTGACTTTAGTTTGATGATTTAAAGCATGGTTTATGTTAGGATGATATTATGAATATGTTAGAAGTAAGATTTGATTTTTGAAATTCTTGGAGATGTTTTGATTTAAGGTCAAAATTTGTGATTCAAGTGCTTTGATCTTTTTACAAAAATGTTTGGTGTTGACTATTAGCTTTTTCTAAATGGATGTTTTAAGTATGGTTTTGAACTTAGGATTGGAAGATGTTTGTTGCAAAATTTTGGTTTAAGCATGAGTTTTGAAGTTGGAAGGAATTGCAACAAAAATCAAGGGAAATAGCCTATGGATGTTTCGACCATAGTGTGTTCTTCATAGTTGTGTTTTATTTTAAATTTTTCTGAGTTGATATTTAAGTTTAGGATAAAATTTACATGAGGAATGTAAATTTTAGAAACTTTTGGAGTTAGTATGCAAAATCCTTAAGTTATAGGTAAAACGGTCATTTTCCCACATGTAGAGAGTAAAATGAAAATTTTACTCTTTAAGTTAGTATTTTCCATATTTCAAATATTTAGTGATTTAGTTCTAACTTTTAGAATCACTAATTACAGTTCCTCGTGGTTGCACTTGAAGTTTTATAAGAAACGCGGAGATCGAGGTAAGTTAGCTTTTAACTTACTAGCAGTCTACTGTGTATGTGTGCTAAGTAAAGGAACTACAGTGTATGTATGTATGTTATCATATATGTCATGCCATGCCAAGTTATCACGTAATTGTCTATTATACAGAATTTATTCTGTTGCAATTTTTATATGTTACATAATATATTCTGTCATGTATTACTGTACCTTACAAGTACGTCATACTAAGTATGCCATCTATTACATGTATGTCAAGTCATGTAATATTCACTGTTGCAAATATGTCATGTTAAATATGTTGTCTATTATATGTTATGCAATGTTACGAAATATTTCTATCTCAAGTTGGTCATGTATTTCAAGTTATATTCAAGTCACGTTATGTTACGTCAGGGCTTCAGTCATTTCGTATTCCAGTCACGTTTCATCTTGATTACTTATGTATGGGGTCACAACAATTGTGACGCATACACTACGTGAGACACAGCAATTGTGTCACGTAGAATACATGGGGTCACAACAACTGTGGAGTATGTATTTAAGCAGTTAAAGAATAAGTTTTCGTAGAATACATGGGGCCACAACAACTGTGGAGTATGTATTTTTCATGTTAAGTCAAGTTTGTGTAGAATACATGGGGCCACAACAACTGTGGAGTATGTATTTTTCATGTTAAGTCAAGTTTCAGATCAAGTTCATGTCAAGTCAAGTTCAGTTCATGTTTCAATTTAAGTTATGTCAATTATGCTATGTTGTATGCCAAGTTATGCTTTAATTACTTATGAATTTGATTATGCATTTATGCTTTTACTGTCATGCATGCATCATTAGCTTGTGTGGAAGTTTTTTGTTAACTTACTGAGATTTGTAATCAAATCTCACTTTGGTAGTCCCAACTACCATTCCCCCCGAATGGTAGATCTTGTTACAGAACCTGAAGGAGAATCGGGAGCTGATCAACTAGACACAGTTGACTAAGCGATGGTGCGACGTCAATGTTAATATAGTAGTTAACGTAAATTACTACTTGTACAATAGAGTTGTATCTTTAGTATTTTTTGGATCATACCTATTTTGGACTAGTGTTGTGATCTACTCAATGGGTCTTTATATATGAAGTATGTTTTAAGCATTTGAGATATTTTCAATTTGGTGCATAGTATTGCTAAAGAAAAAAATTATCCGCTGCGAATATTGCATAATGTTAGATGCATGTTAGGAACATTGCATCTTATATGTCATGAACGGGGGCAGGTAACCTTGTGTTGCATGTCTCAACGCTTCAAATGTCCGTCCGATCCCAAACGGAATTTGGGGGCGTCACACCTACTAAGTACTTCCACTATGAATACTAAAGGACATTAGGTACACGCACATTATCTTCCATAATATGATTGTTGAAGATGAGCATCGTCTATATCTTGATACTGAAGAGTTCATTTATCAACAAATGGATGACACTCCCATGAACTAGTTTCATGAGGTCACATACTTGAAGTTATTAAGTTCCTTAAACAATATTATCGTATTAAAGAGAGGAACTTATTCTCAAATCCAAACAAACCTCAACAAGTATTTATAGAGTATGCATAGACATCATAATTTTGAATACAACTGTGATTAGAGTTTTTATATTGTAATATTATATTATTGAAATTGTTCACTAACTTTCAAATTTATAATCATTTAGCAAATATTCAAATTTTGTTGTCTACCAACTTTCAATTTTACAAGCATTCATCAAACATTCATAGGAAGCCAATTGGAATGTTTGGCGAATGCTTGTAAAATTTGAAAGTTGTTGGATACTTTGGAGAATGCTTTTAAATTCTAAATGTTTAGTGAATATTGTAAAATTTGAAAGTTAATAAACATTTTAATGAATTCTTGTTCCAATTGAATATTTGTTTTGTCAATTCCTATGAATGTTTTACTATAACTGAAGGAGCTAAAATGAAATATCTTTATTAACTCATTAAACTATATAAATATCATACTGTAAAAACTCTACTTGCAATTATAGTCAAATTATGACTAGCCACGCATACTCCATAAATGCTGAATGAGGTTTGCTTTAATAAGTTTCTCTATATCTAACATAATGATGTTGCTCAATGAATCTTATAAATTTTATGATCTCATGAAATTGGTTCATGGGGAGTATCATCCATTTGTTTATAAACAAACTCGTCTACACCGAGGTATAGAAGACACTCATATTCAACAATAATATTATGCAAGATAATGTATATGTAACTAATATCCTTCAGTATTTCATGGTGAAAGTATTTAGCAGGTTTATACACAATTGCAAATTTAATTTGAAGTACTCCAAACGAACTCTCTTATTTTCTTGTGTATCAGGAATTACTGTCTCTAATGTTGTTCAAGAAAAATGTATACCATTAGTAAGATAATAACCCATTGCATACGCATCACCATCGATTGAGTAGTTATAAGAAGGAGTATGATCTTGGGTCAGCACAACAAATACAAAAGATCAATCCAGTACGCTGATGCTGTTATGAGACCCAAGTAAACTAAAAAAAGAATGTTATATTTGAAGATCGTAAGATGCAACAACTTCTAAAATAATAGTTCATTCTACATGACCACAGTGCATATGTTTCCAAGCATTATGACAGTTTTTTCATTTCTAATAGATGCAATCAATGCCCTCCAATATTTGTGAAAATCTACGTTATTATCCATCATCTAGTAATCTGGCTATATTGATGCTATATGGAGATCTCAAGTACTCACGGTTGCCTTTAACAATTTTTTTTTTCATACCTAACTATGTGATGCTTTATCCGATTCTCAAATATTCATCCATAAAATATGTCGTTACTCTATATGTGAGCATCCTAATTGTTGCAATCATCTTCTAAAGGGAAGACAATCTAAGCCTTCCACTAACATCTCTTTTTTGGATATATATAATCATCATAGGCTTCTACTATAAAATGGAAGCATAAAAATAGATCATGACTCATACAGAACCTCCTCCTAAAAATATTATGAGTGTATAATGGTGATTGTGCAAAACAATTATGGAAAAAGCGTTGATGACCTACCAATGGATCACTATGGAGGAACATATACATGCCCCCTTACTATCCTTCGATCTTGTTCTACAGCCATTGTTGCAATCATATTGAATTCATTATTGAAAAAATCGTCATATCAAAAGAATTATCCATTGAGAAATGAAAATTGTGGAATTTTAAGAATTGAAAGAAGAAAGATTGGAAACTCAAGAGGCATGGATTCGGATGAATGGAAAATAATTAGAGCACTTGATCTATTATAAAATGCCAATGAGACTGTTAGCTACAACAAAAACTATGAGTAGTTGGATAGAAGAAAAGTTGGCAAAGAAAAATAGAAAATGTAGATATTCGATTGGATCAAGAGAACTTAGTAAGTTAAGATATTTATATAAAATTTTAAATGAGTATAAGAAAAGAGTTTTAGATATTTCCATTAGATTTGGTAAAAAAAAGACCATTGAAAAAAGAAGCAAACACAATAATTTAATTAGAATGAACCTAATAATCGTTATGTTATTAAATATTAAACTATTGAAAAAATGGACGTTGTAAATTATGATAATTTTCACAATATATTTTATTTGATTAAAAAATAAAATATGACAAATCTGTAAGATATGATATAAATAAATTAGAAGAAAAATAATAAAAATTCAAAATTAATAATATTTTATTATATAGAGTTTTCAATAGATAATCTATCCTGAGACTAACTATTAAGTGAGAGAAGTAAAAGAAAAAAATAATGATATTAGACAAGTTTTAACTAATGAAAGAATTATGATATACTTACCACAATTTACTACTGCTTTACTATGCATCCGACGTGTTTTTCTATTTTCTTTTTCTTTTTTTCTTCTCTATTGCTTCTCTATCAAAAGTGTGAAATGAAATTTTTAATGTTGCCCCAAAACAACCCGAGCCCCCATTTCGACCCTCTCTCTCTCTTTCTCTGAGCGCCCTCTTATATCGCACTCGTTCCTTATGGCTTGAACAGTATTTGTTTTCTATGGATTGCCACTGTCGAGCCCAAACGACATGGAACCCCCCCATCAAGCTCAGACGACGTCAAGCCCACCCCTCGAGCCCAAACAACATCGAGCCCAACTCTCGAGCCCACCTCCGCAATGCACCACTTGTGGTGAGGATAACTAATGTCTCACCTCCATCGGGCCTCCTGCGATATAGAGAAATCAATTGCTTGTGTAATGAAATTCTCATTTTTGTTTGTATAATAAATTGAATATTCACAATGAACTTTCTGGTGTATTTGCCACTTGTACAGTAGTAAATTTAATTTGTTATTGAAATTCTCATTTTTGCTTATGTAATTAGTTGAATATTTTTCAAAATGAATGAGATATGCATTTGCCACCAGTACAAGTGAATTTAATTTGTTATTGAAATTCTCATTTTTGCTTGTGTAATCAGTTGAATATTTTTTACAATGAACCAAATATATATTTGCCACCAGTACAAGTGAATTTAATTTGTTATTGTAATTTTCATTTTTGCTTGTATAATCAGTTGAATGTTTTTCACAATGAATTAAATGTGTATTTGCCACTAGTACAAGTGAATTGAATTTATTATTGTAATTCCCATTTTTACTTGAGTTTGGTCATCACATATTATGCCAGGTTAGGGGCGGGGCAATCATTTTTGCTAGCATTTGTTTGCATAACTTCTTTAATAGTTTTAGTTCCAAAAGTAAAATTTGATGATCAATGCTAAATATACAAGTTTTCAACAAAAACGATCATTTCTAAAATCTTGAGATGCTAGTATAGAAGTGATTTTTTGAATAAATATTTAGACATTTTAAATGTCTACTGGTTGTGGATTGACGTGGTTTTGACCCATAATTAAAGTTAAACCAAAATTAATACAAACGATAAATTCACAACTTTTAGTTTGCCTGCTATGAAGTTCAATGATGATATATATACATATATATATATATGAAAATGCATTAGATGTGTGATGCACGTATTTTTGTTGTATGTATGTCGTATTTGATATATCATCAATTTTTTTATTTTTTGCATGCTTCATTGATATTTTTTTCTTTGTAGGGTTTTTTTTTTTTTTTTGGGTCTTTGTTTGTTATGTCATGTCCACGAAGGGATGGAACAAAATATTAGAAATGAGGATATTGTTGAAGGGCTAAGGGTGGGATGTCATTTTTATTAGTTGAGGAAGTAAATGAATACTACACAAGATATGCAAAGCAAGTTGAGTTTGGAGTGACAAAACGGAATTTTAAAATTGGAGCCGATGGGAAAATAAGGTATTTCATCATTGCTTGTGTTCATCAAGACACGTCTATGAGCATGATGTCAAATATTTTTAAATCGAGACTGATGGAACATAACGAATGCAGGGCAAATATCAATGCCATATTAGATTTCGAATAAGAGTTTTGTTTAATCCATGTTTTCCTTGAGCACAATCATGCTCTCAGTTCTGGAAAAGTAAGATATATTAGATGTTATAAGAGGTTGAATGAGTTGAGCAAGAGAAGGTTATAATACAATGATACGACCAGCATTCAATTGAGTAAGAACTACAGTTCTTGCATCGCTGAGATAAGAGGATATGAGAATCCCACGTTTGGGTTAGAAGGTGCCAAAATACTATAAAACTCTTCACTCATATGATAGTTTCTATTAAGTCATAAACGTTGATGATAAAACTAGATCGAAGAATGGAGCTGTGTATGAATCGTTTGATGATATAATAACTTTTGACACAACGTACTTAACCAATGCATATAAAATGCCATTTACTTCTTCTGTGGGAGTTAATCATCATTAGTCAATCAATTCTATTTAGATGTGGCTTGATTTCTATGAAGGACATGGATATGTTCATTTGGTTATTTGAATTATGGTTTAAGTACATGAATAGTCGCGCACCACAAGTCATAATAATAGACTAAGAAAAAGTTATATAAAATACAATTACAAATATGTTTCCAAAGTCTTAATATCGATTTTACTTATGACATATAATGAAAAGAAAAAAAATGGAGGGTACAGTCAATACTCAATACGATGACATTAAACAAATTGGAAAAAAATTTATTTACCTTAATTATTTTTTGAATATTGTGTTATGTTGTTATGGCATATTATGGATAATGCAACCACCGGTGTTCACATATGTGTGTTTATGACGCGTTAAGTAATGATGAACTCAACAAGTATTGGCCGTAACTTTTTGACAATTTTGATCACTATGATTATTCATGACATGAGTGATTAGATTCTAGACATCATCTTCGAGAGCTAGCGTACGTCAGAAATGATTTTTGAACAAAAATATCAACCATTCAGAAAAGCGAAAGTACGAATTATGAAAAGAATTTTAAGGCCAGCCAATTAAGACCAAGTCGTGAGTCTTGTGACAATACAGTAAATGGGATAGTTGGGTAACATTTTCAAACCCCATTAACGTGATGGGACCTATAATTTTTATTTTTAATAAATATTTGGTCTAGTCAACATCAAGACTTCTACTAAGAAACTTAACGGACAAGAAAATAATGGAAGATAAAATACATTCAGTATAATCATCATGGCGACGCTCATGAAACTACGATTCCAGTTTTAGATTGTATAATAAAAAAATAATATTATATATAGTTACCATTTCATACTTTCTATACACGCTATTAACATAATTAATTATATAATTTTTTTTAATACTTAATTAATCATTCCTATAAAATATATATAAAAATATGTTAAAATAACTGCACCTAAAAATTTTATAAAAATTATCACTTTGTATTTCTCCCTTTTAACATAAAAGAATAAGAAACAATTTTATTTGTTTTCAGTATCCATTTCTTTTTCTTTTTATATAATATTGTGCTAGTTAAGAGATGGTGTTGTATAGCTCTCTCATTCCTTACTCATGTATTTCTATATCTCTTAAGAAAAAATCTAGTTGAAAATATAATCATATATTAATATGTGCATCAATCTAATGTGATTGGTCAAAAAATAAATTTTATTAAAAATAATATAAATTTAAATTTTAAATATAAAATAATAAATATTAGTATGCAGATTAATATGCGGCTTTACTTGTATGTAACAAAACTCATCCCCTAATTATAATATATAGAGCTAGCTTAAAAAATAAAAAAGTAAATAATGCAGGACCTCCGAGAAACTCTAGATTCTGTCGTCTCCATTACATCTCCCCATCATTTTGTTTTTGGCATGATACTCTTATTTAGCTGAATTCTTTTCCTTTTCAAAATAATAAATTAAAACACTGATAATTAATATTAAAAATATTTTCCATATTCGAACATCCAGAGGGAAAACAATTGTGTAGAAGAAATTCTTAGATATCCACCGTTCAATTCTCAGTCTTCAAACTCATGGAACCGGATTTTGGGTCTCTTAGGAATAGATAGCATCATGCCTTGCCGAATGCTAGATCTCATTCGTCGAGTATTGGAAATAATAACTTAGTTGTATCATTGAATTGTCATAGATGTGAAGCCTGGTAGTACAAGGCAGTCAGGTCACTTATATTAAAAACCCATGTCACGATATATACCCTTACCACTGAAGTCAATTTTACTCTCTTTTAGGATATTATGTTATATTTCGATGAATGGATTCCCAAATTTGATAAGGATAGGATATGATCCAAGTTTGTGACATAAAACCAACAAACTTGGTGAGGAGACGTGAAAGATATTTTGTCAGCTAATATGTAAAAGCTTGAATTATACCAATGAACTTCTATCCTAATTACATCCGTCCTCTTTTTCATGATAAATGTCCGCAGATGGAGCAACATTATCCGGAGGTACCGATGTTCTCCGAATCCCCGAATCGCTCCTATGGCGGGGGAGGTGCCAGCAAGCATAAAACTATGTATAATTTCTCTCAATATATATCATTTAAAGGACACTAGCAGTTGCTTTTGTGAATGTACAACCACCTCTGATACACAAACGTTTCAGAATTCACAAGGCGGATGATAAGGTAAATAGCTGGGATGATATTCTGCTCATAAAACAGCTGTTTTTGCTGGATCCCGTGATATGAGCTGTACATGGCATGCCAATCAAGGTTGAAATAGTAACACTTTTCATATCTTTCTTTAGCCAAACAAGTCCACGAATTTGAAACTGATTGAACCGATTAAGGTCCCTAATATGTATGAATATAAGGGGTAAAATCCAACAAGGATGATTACATGATCATATCAGCTAAATGTAGTTGCATGACACGAGACATAATTTTATGCACAAATAGTCTTGGGGAATCCGAGGGCAAAAAATTGTTGGGCTGGGAAAAAGAAAAGAAATCTTCTAGCACCTCAAGATAATACATATCAGTATGTTATCCAAATAGGACAGAGAAACAGAACAGAAAATTAGAAGGAAAGGAAAAAAAAAAAAATCAATGGCGTGGTCAATCTAAGTAGACATCATGACTTGATCACTTGACTGTAGTGCTTGGGTAGCAAAGAACCTGACATCAACATCTGGATCCTCACTCAGTTCAACCAGACATGGACGAATTGTTTTCTCCACCACCTGCATTGTTCGCAAAGCATCCCAATCAGCAGCCAATCTTTTATTGGAAAAGGCAAGTGGGATAAAATGAAGTCTTGGTGGGCTGCCTTTAGTTAATGTTGACCACATCCCAAGAAGGGAAGGGAAGAGAAAAGGAGTATTTGCATAGATGACATCCCGACGCTGAATTGTCTATAAGTTTACCGATAAAAAAAAAAAAAAAAAACACTGAATTGTCTATAGGCACCATAAACATTATAAATAACTCCAGTATTGCAACAATTCTTGATCCGAAATACGTCATATTGCTATGTAGCTATGTAATGCATTCCTCGATATCATTTTTATCTATTTAATAAAGCAAAATAGATTTAGCAACTTACAGACTGATCAACTATGGGAATAAGTGACTGCAACACTTTAGCCACATTGAACTTGATGTTAGGAACCCTGGAAGAAGCAATTGTCAACAACCAAGTCCAAGTCATAATAAACAAAAATAAATAAAAGAGGTTTGGAACCACACTTCACACTTTAGGACCCATCATTACCTGTCTTTTGATGCATTGATGACCACGGGCAGAAGTTTGGAACAAGTAATTTCTGGGCCCATAACAGGAGCAAGTAGAGAAATTGCATGTAGAATGGTCATCCGATACAGATAGTGGGGGTTGTTAATCATGTCCAAGACCTGTAAGATTCAAGTTGTTCAAGAGAATCACACCAAAGACCAAAAAAATAAAGAAATTATATACTACAAAATTGAAACAAGTTACAACCTCCTTAAATCAGAGTAACTGTAACGATAACTAAATTAACAAGTAATTAAATAAGATAAAGCATCAATAGAAACAAATTCAACACAAATCCTCTCATAACCTCACCCCAAATCCTCACAAACAGAAACTCCCATCCGTTCATATGAGATGCATAATATCAGCACCCAAAAACAAGAAACCAAAAAGATATATTTATACGGGCTGTCAACCCCAGACCAAGAACGTAGTCAAGAAAAGAGGACTACTGTTTCTGGTTTTTGAAGTCACGAGGCGGCCAGTGACAAGGACACGAAAACATAACCTAGATCACAAGGACAGCTACAATCTAACATTCTTTGGGTCACACATATTGCATACATCAAAGACCATGTGGAATGATCTCTTCGTAGGAATGACATGGGTCATGCCTAAAAAGGCTAGTGAATTCCCTAGCAAGTTGGAATGGTCTCCAAGGAAATCCACAGGTGACTACAATATGGAAGATGATCCCTATATGCATGTGCTGGTGTATTTCAAAAGAGAGAAATGATAAAAGCTTTGAAAACCGCAAGAGGACAACGGATGGATTAACAGCTTTCTTTTTTAAAACTTGCTCCTTTGGGCGGGGTAATAGATTTTAATGGGCTTAATTAATGTCCACGAGTTTCTTATTTTGGTTGTAAATCCTAGTTAGGAATTACTCATGTCTTCGTTCTGTTTACTTGGCATAGTCCATTATTATCAGTAAAACTTCTTGATTACCTATAAAAAAATATAGATAAAATTTTCCATGTCATGTACCAACATCAATCTGAGAATTTTACTTTCTTTCCTAGAGGAAACTTTATGATAATATGTCCACACAAACCAATAACAGTAACAAATCAGAACCTGTGGAATTATGTGCTGCATTGCCCACTCTGGGCCAAATTCTTCTGCGAGGCGTTTCACATTATTTGCAGCTGCATCACGAATTGAGTAAACCTACAGCCAATGTCAATAGTCAATAAAGTAAGCAAAATATATACCACATGTTAAGATGCAAGCCAATAAATATTGCATAATCGTGCTTGTTATTGTGCAAGTCAGATATTACAGTAATGAAAACCTCCTTGCTGGACCCAACACCTTTCTTTTTCAGTAATAAAAATTTGAATACAAGGCACTCATAAAAAAATATTAAAAAGGCAAATGGTGCATGCAAGTAGGCAGGATGTATACTAGAAAACACCTAACTAGAAAGAGAAAAAGATACGAGAAAATCATTGAAATTAAAACCATCAAAGCCACTATTGCTGAACCAAACATCATGTAATATATTTATTGAAAACAAGTACTCCAAAAAATATGGACTATGGATACTTCCAGTGGATAATAGTGTACAGTGTCTTAGTTTAATATAGAAAAGCATCCAAATGTAAGGGTCACTTAACAATTTACAAACTGGAAGAATCGCAACCAAGTCCAGCTAGCCTTGAGTAGGAGATATAACACTTTTTTTTATAAGTGAGTAGGATACATAACACTAATAACTGGAAGAAGCAAACTGCATTTGTATATGAGGGATCAAAAAGGATATCAAAAGATATTCCCACTAAATTTTGGAAAATCAATGCTGGGAATATATCTAAATGCAAATCATTTTTGATAGGGCAAATATTAAGAAATCATTAGTTAAACCAATGTAGAACCTTACTACAAAATGAGGAAAGTTCAAATCAAAACAGATATTCAAAAGCACAAGACATAATCAGTAGTCAATAACCCAAATATATACAAACCTTATCTTTTAACCATTGCATGCAAAGAGCACCGAGCTTGTCATCAAAAAAACCTACACCCAATTGACTTGCCAACAAAGGTATATATTCTATTATTGCAAGCCGAACCCTCCAGTGTCTATCCTCAGCAAGCTCAACAATTGCTGGCAAGAGAGACTGTGACAGTAGATCAATTCCGATGACCTGCTTCAACACAACAACCATCAACAAGACATGATTAAAATTAATTACAATGTTCAGTAAGACACTTGTGGTGACTGGCAATTTGAAGAGGCCGCATTAAATTTAAAAATAGAGAGAGAGAGAGAGAGAGAGAGAGAGAGAGAGAGAGAGAGAGAGAGAGAGAACTGGGTTTAAGCAACTAAGGCTGCATTTGGATGTTGAGTTGAGTTGAGATAAAAGTTGAAAGTTGAATAAAATATTGTTAGAATATTTTTTTTAATATTATTATTATTTTGGGAGTTGAAAAGATTGAATTGTTTATTATATTTTGTGTTGGAATTTGAAAAATTTGTAATGATTAGATGAGATGAGTTGACAGGAGTTGAGGAACCGATCAGTCATGACCCAAGTCAAAGGATCTGATTTTATAAGACAACGCTGAAATCAGTCACAACCCAAGTAAAATGAAATGCAGAGGAACATAGCTCAGATACATGATGATTAAAATTATAATCAGCGGAATAATTGACATTAATTCAATCTTCATTCGTTTATCATGAAAATATGAAAGCCTTTTTTATATTTTGAGATGCTAACAGAATAATGTGTGGGTACAAGTGGAGTGTAAGATGAAGAAATTCTGCTAAACCCCATATAAATAAGAAAAAAGCTCAGTTTCAAGAGCATTAGAAACTCAGCTTCTGCTAGCACTTAGTTGATTTCAAGAAAAAATAGATGTTTTTTTTGTGACGTGTTGCTCAATCATGTGATTGGACCATGTACATGTATATGGATACATATATGTTACACATCATGCATAAATGTGTTTTTGGTGCCTGTGTTTACATCATGCATATATGTCTTTTTGGTCCCTGCATTTACACATGGCTTCCAACTGCATAATTACTAAAATACAATAAAGAAAAGTGAAAAGAAGAAAATAAAAAGTCAAAATTGGAACAAATGAACTCTTAACTATTTGAACATGAAATTTTGATAATACCTGGTTAACTTGATCAAGCTTGCTGATAATATTCAGCCGGACATCGGGAAACTCGTCCTTTAAAAGGGAAAGAAAAATAGGAAGCAGTTGCTCAATTGTAGCATCCTGAAACCACAGCACAAGTACATTATACACAGGAAAAATACAAAAATCAAAATTCAGAAGTGTAACACCCCCTTCCCACTAGGGCTATGATGCTACACATCATTCATAGTGTAGCTTAAAGAATACAAGATTCTGTAAACAAAAAGCCTCAGCAATTTAATCATAAACTTTCAGAACGCATATTGAAACAACTCATGAACAGAAACTTAAAATATTAACCTTAGTCTTCAGTCTAAGTATATAACATTAACAATTTTTTTTTATAAGTAATAATCTTTATTGAATATGAAGAAACTAGGCACTGCCCAAGTACACGGAGTATACAAAGTGAGACACCTAGTTACATTCTAGTGGACTATAAAGAAAATAGAAACTCATGAACATTCCCTCCCTTTAGAACAATAGCAGAAAACCATTGAAACAAAGAGAATACAAAAAAGTTCCAGATTTCCCCCACTCCACGCTCCTTAGCATTAAAACACCTCTCATTCCTTTCCGACCATAAACACCACATTAAGCACAAGGGCATCATCCGCCACACTGCTGCCAGTTGAGCTCTGTTGTGTGGTCTGTTCCAGCATGCAAGTACCTCCTCCACACTCCTAGGCATAACCCAATTTAGCCCAGTTCTACTAAGTATTCCAGCCCATAACTCCCCAGCCACCTCACAATGTAAAAGCAGGTGATCTATTGATTCCCCACTCTTTTTGCACATATAGCACCACTCCATGACAACCATACCTCGCTTTCTAAGATTATCAATCGTTAAAATCTTCCCTTGAGCAGCTGTCCAAATAAATAAAGCAACTTTAGAAGGTACTAACACCTTCCATATACTCTTCCACAGAAAGAACGTTTGCTGTTAGATTGTCAAGGCCTTATAAAAAGATTTAACAGTAAACTTTTTACTCCCCGTGTGAGTCCACAACAGTCAGTCTCCCCCATTGACACCTAGATTTACTGAATATAAATAACTGTAAAAATCTACCAGCTCTTCAAGTTCCCAATCCTGCGCATTTCTAGTAAAAGTAATATTCCAAGTTGCTGTCCCATTGGCCCGACATAGCAATTCTGAAATTGAGGCCTGCTGATTTCCAGCCAAGTTTAAACTGACTATTTACATTTTTTTCCAAAAAATTACAAGAGCACACTTTTTGCACTTTAAGCTTACTTGAAAAAGTGCACTTAGGCCTTGTTTGTATTCTCAGGTATTCACAGATATTTCCTTTCCAAATATGACTCAAACACAACATTTTTCAATTTCAAATTTTCAACTTTTTCATTACCTAATCATTATCCAAAAACAAAAATCAATACAACTTTCCCAAACTTTCAAACAAAACACAAAAACAATACAACTTTTTCAAATTTCAAAACAAAAATTATATTCAAACAATTTTTTAACTTTTACAATATTTTTGTTCAACTTTTTCTCTCATTTTCCAAAACCCAATAAAATATCCTAACTCAAACCATTTCATTACTATTCATAGATATTCTGAAATATTCTAAGGCCCCATTTGGATAGTGAAAATGTTTCATTTCATCTCATCTTATCTCATCATTACAACTTTTTCAAATTTTTCCACAAAATATAATAAACAATTCAGTTTTTTCAAATCTCAAAATAATAATAATATTAAAAAATAATATTCTAACAATATTTTATTCAACTTTTCAACTTTCATCTAAAACTATCTCATCTCATCTTACTATCCAAATTGCACTTAAGTGTCCAAAGGAGTCCTTAATGTGCGCTTTTGTAAATGATTTGTGCTTTCAGTAAGCAAAGCACGTTGCGCTTCTACCATCACAGATTACATCATGAATGGCCTTGTTACATCTTAATTATACAACATGATTAAGTATGGGGGAAGAGAGAGAGAGAGAGAGAGAGTCGAATGGGAGCAAGAATGCGCAAGCCACCAAGATACTCGTGTCAATTCCAATGGTGCATCATGTATGCAATTCTGAAATTGGTAGCATCAATTTATGCCATTTCAAGGAGAGAAATATCATAAATGCCCTAAGACATGCCCTAAGACTTGTTTCACTGAAAGAAGTTAATAGTGCTAACTAGCCCACTCCCCAATTACATTTCAATTAGATCGCTAGTTATAAACATATATATATATAGAAGCATTTGGCCAACAGGGAACAACACAACAAGTGAGCATAAAAAATCATGGAGGAAATAACGAGGTGATATTTTACAGCACCATTTACTGCTGATGCAGATAATGAGAGACAAAATATCGTCTGGAATAGTCTAACTACATTTAACAATTCAAATCACATTTGTATAATTATCGATGCTAGAAAGATTGCATAGCCTAAGCCATATTCCTTTCTGCTTGAGCATGGAAATGAATGAAAGGGCTATATTTTCCATTTAAGACAGAGAAACAACATATGCACCTGGACATGATATTACCTTTCCTAAAACTGGTGCCATTCCCATTATAACAGAAGCCAATGCAGAACGAACATGCTGAGACGAGTCTGTTGACAGTTCCTATAGCAAACAATCCTTATTAACTCAAAATATCAAACAAGTGGCATGTGAAAAAGAACGTAGTCATAAATTATCGATAAAGCAACAGCTGAACAGCACTATAAGTAGAGAGAAAATACACAATCTACCATCAAGTTCACAACAACAAATCACTAACTACTTGGTGAGCAAGTATACCTTCACACAGGGAAGGATATGCTGAATTGCGAGTTCTGGACTCAATATCCGGCAGAACTTAGTAACTTTTCCGGCAGCAGCTATGCGTACTTCAGCCTCATTATCACGAAGTAGCCGAACATATGCAGGTACCAGGTCCGACCTAAAATATGTAAACATAACCATAACCATCAATAAGCAACAAGTCCTTAAAACAAAGCAAAATATATGCCCAACTCATGAAGAGAGCAATGTGACAAGTAAGTAATATTGAAAGGCAGTTTTGAAATTACTGAAATACCAAAAAAGGGTCCAATTTCTGCACAAGATATTTTCATATGGCGAGGGAAAAAATAAAGAAATTAAAACATAAATAAAATACCAGACCTGACAGTAGACTGGAAACTATTGAAATAGTCTAAAAACGTTCAAAATAACAGCAACTCTGCAAGAAATGGGAAAATACCTGGTAGGTTCAGGACCTACGGCTTCACATAGTTCATATAATTGATTTGCTACCATATAACGGACACGCCAAGATTTATCCTGGTTGGAAAATAATTGGCACATTAAAGGGTAAACTTGCATGGTATAATGCACTTCACCATTCAGATATGAAATTATCAAAATAAAAAGAAGCAAACCTTTGAAATGTATATAGATTTTTTTTTTATATGTATATATAAAAAAAGGTATATATATACATGCATGCACATACCACAAACAAAAACATATACAATTTTTCTTAAACAAAGAGAATGAATGTGAAGGATTACCAAAAACCTTCAAAAATTAAGGGTAAAACTGCCACTTATAACTTACCACGGTAAACTTAAGCTGTTGTCCTCACTAAGATTCCATTTTTTTATATAGTTAGGGCCTCTTTGGGATTGAAGATTTGCTTGAAATTTTATAAAATCTTCAAGAAAATCTTGGATATGGGTTTTTGTGAAATTTTATGAAAATGGTGGGACCCATAAAAATATATTTGGATTGAGATGTGTTTTATTGGAATTTGAAAAGGTGGTGGGATCAATTGAAACGATGTTTGGGGGGAGAAATTTTTCTGAGGTACTTTTAGGTTTTTGTGAAAGTTGTTCTAGTTTTTTCCAATTACAAAAACGATACAAATAATGAGATAAAATTTGCTTTTGAGAGAGATTTTTTTTTGGTATGTAAAAGAATTTTTGATTGACATTCCTCGGAACAGAAATTCAAAAAAAAAAATTCAGGATTAAAATTTAAAAAGCAGAAAGTCAAAACAAAGACAGTGGCCAAAAGGATATTGGGAATTGTATTAGCAACAGTGATAATAAAAATATAGTCAATATTTTTTTACGACAAGGAATCGCGGAGAAAAAAAAAATGTCCAATTTTACTCTCAAACATATTATAGAACCTCCCATATGAAAACCAGCACAGAAAATGGCTGATCAAATTAGCATAAATAAGCTAACCAACAAAACATTATAAACATGATAAAGAAACTAAAGGAGTACGATAAAGATTAATGTTACTGACTTTTTCATTTAAGAATTACCTAATTGTAATTAAAAAAGTTTTACAGAAACTTGTAAAAAGCAACCAAAAGAGTTTGATATAGATTAACAAAAAAAATACAAGCTGATTGATTAATTTTAGAATTTCACAATTAACAGCTAAATCAATACCTGTGAGAAATTAACTATGACAGGGAGAATATGTGCCACACAATCTTGAGGTTCCAACAATTTTCCAAGTGCTGCACAACCTTCAACAGCCAGTAACCGAACAGAATCTTGATCTGTGAGGGAAATAATTGTTAGAAAAATCACTTTTGTAATGAAAAACTATAAAACAATGTGTTAAAGAAAATAATCAAAATCAAAATCCAAATGGATGAGTCAGAGAAAAGGAGTTGACAATTAACAATCAGGGCGAGGAATACATCTAGCCAGTGAGGTAACCCACCTAGATATGAAACCAGAACCAAGGAGACCAAGGGAAATTAGTCATGTCCAACAACACAACTAACAATTATTTTCATTCAAAGAATAGAACTGAATGCAAGACACAAATATGATTGACCAAATAACTGACATATCTAGAAATGCAAGGATAGAAGAGTAAGCATGCTCAAGTAGCACCATTCTTTTTCTAGAATTCACTATGCCTTTTACCCCCCTGCCTTCATCAGGTCAGGAAAACAAGGGACCTATCCTAAACTAGCCATTAAATGTAAATGGAGAACAAATGGTTAACACCCATCTCCAATGTTCTTTTTAATTAATAAATAGATTAAAGAAAATAAGCACGGGAGCCTACATAAGAGAATCACGTCATGAAAATCAATCAGCAAAGAATGTAACCAAATTAAATTACGCAATTAAACAGAGTAAACTGACAGATCCAGAGGGAAGTAACATACCATCTTGAGTCAGATCCTCAAATATCGACATAATGTCAGTTTTCAAATATGCAGCTTCAACAGTAGCAGCAAATTTTCCCAGGTTTGTTGCAGCAGATCTCCTAACCATAGGCATGTCATCTTGACAAAGCTGACTGTAAATTGTTCGTAGCTCAGTCTTTAATGTCTCTGGGGCACTTGGATAAGCAATATGGAACAAGCCACATGAGGAGACTCGAGCAGTAAACCACTCACCAGCAGCCAGTCTCTAAATGTTGAGAGATTCTTGTGTTAAAAGAAAGTTGAGTGTCGTTTTAATAATAATGAGTCACAAGATCATGTATGATGATAGTTCAGAAAAGAAGAACAATTGGTGGCAATGGCATCTTTAGCAAATCAAAGGCCCAGTAACTTAAAAAAGAATAACACCACCAGCTGAGATGATAAAATTGGTCCAAGCATAATGTAAAAAGACTGGTACTTTTATGATGGTATATTTTTGCACGTTATAAAACTAATAAGAATTTCCAATATATGCAAAAATGTTTTAAGTTTCCTAAAGTTTGTTCCTGCCTTGGCAGCATAAAAGCATGCAGTTATTAATATGTCTACATGTCTAACTCCTCCACTAGTACCTTCTACAAACCTATCTAAAATTGTGCGGGATGGAGTAAACAAAAGAACCAAATAAATAAATTCAAAAGAGAACAAATGAGAATTCAGTCATCTAACCTTAACCAGGGGAATGAAGTACTCAACCAAGTCCTGTTCTTTCATTTGCGCCCCAATTCTACACAAGGACTCCACTGCTTTGTCCCTCACACACGTTTCTTCAACTGTGCAGAGAGTTTCTAATGGTGGAAGCAGCACATTCGCAAAATCAACACCTCCAACATAGGGAATGAACACCCCCAATTCCTCGGCCATTGCAAGAAGCACTTCATCATCGTCATCGTTGTTCTCGCTGAGAAAAGGAATCAGCTCCTTCCTGGTCCTCTCGTCCCCAAGGGCGCGAGCGATTGTGGAGAGCCGGCGGATCGAGTTTAATCGGAGCTGAATATCTTCATTTTTGAGCTCGTCGATTAGGACGGCAATTGGATAGAGAGGCTCATCAATCATGGCCATCGCGTCTCAAGAGATCTACGTCACTGGAAACAAACAAACCATTTCTTAAGCAACCAGACTCATAACCGTAACCTCCGAAAATGAAGAGGAAATCTTCAGATATTTAAGACCGAAATAAAATCCACTTCACTTCATGTGACTGAGGTGGAATTAATCAAGCAAACGCGGGATCTTAACGCGAAAGTACACTCAGAAATTGAAGATTGCTAGAACTAAGGCTTAGAGGTGAAAAAAGAAAAAAACTCCAAAATGATTTGCGAATGAGATCTCGAGCCATAATTCATATTTCTGCAATTTTCCCCTTTATGAGTTAAAAATTATTAGTTTATACAGAGTCCTAGATATAACAGAAAACCTAGGGAGGAAATTTCTTATTTGGTCCAAACAAGAGAGAGAGAGAGAGAGAGAGAGAGAGCGCAAAACCTAATTGTCGTTGCAGCAATATGCCAAAACCACAGAAAATCGAAGGGAAGTAACAGAAAGAGAGAGGGAAGAAGAGCAAACCTTGAGGAGGTGAGAACGTAGAGATCGATCTACTGGGAACTGTGAAGAGATCTTTGATTTGTGTAAGGGGGAAAGGCGAGAAGAGGTGTCTCCCTGTTATTTTCCTCGATTTCGTCCCGATTGGACGGCAATTTTTAGATCGTGCCCGCCCCGATACTTTCCGGCCCGAACCGAGTTCCTACTCCCTCAGTCTTCTTCTAACTTTTTATTTTATTTTTCCATCAAAGCAAATACATGTTTCCTTGTGAATTCAAGGAAATATCAAAGTGATTGTGAGAGTTTACATGAGAATGCCACGTGCTAAGAGAAAGTGTAACGGGATTTGTTAAACACCTCTCCAAAAGTTTAAAATTATTTAATATTAATTTAGTTAAATTTTTAATTTTCAAGATTATAACATTTTATCACGCTTCCAAATTCAACATTTACAATTGTCCACTCTATTGACACTGATCTAATAGTAACTCTTTTTTTTTAACAGCTTTACTCATCTATTAGTATTCAATGACTTAGCACCATATTCATACACATCAACTGCCCTATCTCAAAATTATTAAAAAGTTCAAAATATACTCTATATTTTATTTTAATTCTATAAATCTAGCAATTACCCCGCCCCCCAAAAAAATTTACAATCTCCTATGTTTCTCTTAAATTTTTTAAAATTTCAATATACCCATAAATGTCTTTCTCTAATTTTTTTCTAATAGTCTCAAAATTTTATATAATTTCTATATATTATTTATTTTTAAGGATGTGGCCTCACCAAAATTAAATTAAAACTAAACTTAGAAAAAATAATAAATTTATTAAGATGAATCTCCAAGTTTTTTTTTTATATATAATATTAGACTTTTTAATATAAAATCTAAAGTGAAAATATAACAAAATTATTTAAGATTGATAATTTACATAAAAAATAGTTTAGATGTTTTATCTTCTAGACTTTATTAAGTAAATAAATAAATTATTTAAAGTCTTAATTATAGCATTATATGTTTAATGTGACATAAAAATATTTAAATTTTATATGAAAATGTCTATGTATTTATAACATATTATTGAGATCTAATTTTATATATAGTTATATATATATTTTTTATTTTTTAGTTTCTTTTAATTTTATCTATATGTGTCACATAATAGAAAAGTTGTCCCCCATCATGCCACTGCTCATATATAATACGTACAAAGACATTTTACATATAAGTCGCTCCTTCCATAACTTTTATTTCAATTGTTAAATATCTAACTATTGATCTAGAGACTCTAAGACTATTGGATAATAATTTAGTTAATTCTTTAACCCTAAAGATCATAATAGATCAATTGTATAAATATATATAGAAAACGTTATTAAATCTTAATATTATATCATGTATCGTCAGTTTGGAAGAACCCATATAGATAGTAACCGTCTACTTTATTTTTAAATACGCTCTCATACACCATAAGCAGTATCCAGCTTTGAAATAAACTATTGAAGCATATTTATTTAGAAATTTGCCACCTCGTTTTCCAAATCCCTGGTTATATGAAACAAATATATATATATATATATATATATATATATATATATAATTTGGAGCAATCTTCATTTTTAATGAATAACTAATTATCTAAAAATTGAAATTTGACTTCTTAATATTTGGCAAGAGTAATGCTACTTTTCATTTCAGAGTTTGTTATCTGCAATCACACTTATTGATACGATACATTTGAAGTGATTCTTCGAGATGAAAAAGTAATATTTCTCATTCATCAATTATGTATTTTTTAAAAATATTTTTATAGATTTCACATGATCTACAAGTAGTGTCATTAGAAATATTTAATTAAAAACATGTTGCTTTATATTTTACAGTGAATAATGATATTCATATAACCATTTTACAAATAAGTATGATATTGACTATTCATAGAAATAAAACATGCTTAATTTTTAAATTTAACTTTACATCTTATTTAATTGCCCTTATTTAAAACAAATAGAAAATTTGTTTGTTCTGTATGATTTCTCATTTATGATTTCATAAAAATTAAATAAAAACAATAAGATGATCTTTTTTATATCTCGTTATCAATAGACTTTGATATTTTCTCCAAGGACTTCTCCATTTTTGGAATAATTTTATATTTTGATTGGCACCAATGTTCGAAAACAAAGTTTTAACTAATTTCGGAAATGCATAGACTTTTAGCAATGAGTTTTCCACAACTACACATTAGGTAATTCGATGAGAAGTTCTCCAGTCTGATGGCCCTTATAAATTATTTGCACCCTCAATCTTAGAGGAAGCATACCACCAAAACCTAGACCTATACCACTTGAGCCAACTGCAAAGATTATTTTTTTCATATATACCAACTTATCAATTTTTGCCCGAATTCTAAAAATCTGGTTCACCATTTCTTGTTATTCTAGTTTGATCAACCTTCAACCCAAAATAGAAGTTTTTATTAACCGAAAAAGAGAGATGTTGAATGGAAATTATACCAACTTATCGGGAATTCAGAAAAAACCCCAACTTACAGTGAACATTTTTAATATTTTGGTACAACGGATTCAAACTTGGCTCTTATATAATCAAAGACAGGTTAAATTTACAACCCGAATGCCAAAAGATGTAAATATCAAAAAAATGTTTTATTTTTTGAAATATTTCAAAGCTCAACAAGAGAAACACTAAAATAAGCACAGAGATCTGTGAAGTTAAGATCGTGGTTTGGACGGATATGAGTGAACTGTGATCAGGAACCAAACTCAAAAGGAAAAATATAAATGCAAGCATAATTGTGTACTAATCTGTGCACTAATATGATGTGATTGGTTAAAAAGTAGATTTTATTGAAAACAATGTTAATTTAAATTTGAAGTATGAATAAATCAATATTAGTACACAGATTAGTGCGCAACTGTGCTTGTATATAGCAAAACTCAACTCAAAATTAGTTAAGCCAATTAGATGGTGCTCAAGGATAGCTTCCCCAGTTCTCCAGGTCGCATGTAGGATGCTCATTACTAGTAAAACTTTACAACAGAGCGAAACCATTTTAGAAACAGAATATCAATTATCATGGCCTCAAAACGGTTACTATACACCGTCTATTTATGGCACATAGTTTAGACAGATCTATTCTTATCATCCACATCAGATACATGTATTGCAAGTTCTCTATTAGAATTTCCTTCAAGACCGCACTGGCAACTACAAAGTATATTCATCTTTCAAGAAAAACAGCACAATGTCTTCAATGTATTTCAGTTTCAAATGATGGCACAGAGAGTAATAATGCCATACATTTTGAATGATTTAAACTCAAGACATATCGAGTTTGAATGCTTTAGCCAGTTAGGAATCTCTTACAAGACCCACCAGGCCCTGCTGCTGTTGGTTGCTCCACAGGATCCTTCAACTTTGCTTTATCAATTATTCTTCAACTGAGTCAACGAGATTATTATCTTTCCAGATGGTATTGGGAGTTGGGAATCTTCCAGCTCCTGTCCATTTCTAATTTCCCAGCTCTCGAACGGACAATTCTGGTCACCTTCTTTTGCAACTCTTCTGCAGCCCCATGTACTTCATTAAGCATGTCTATAGGACCCCATCCATTTTATTCCCAAGTTCACACAATACTTGAGCACCTTCAGAACCTACTCTCGGAACCTCCTTTTCAAAACCTGTCTTAGTTCAACAGTGGCTAACATATATGAATTGCAGATGCAGACTGATTGCATGAAACAATACAAGAGTATCCATCCTCATATCTTGTAAATACTCCAGCTGATCTGTGGCCACTGTTTCAATTGAAAGTAATCCTTGATGGGTTTCAAATCACGTCAGATCTTCCAGCTTTGTTCAAAAGATATTTTGATTCCCCTTACAATCCATATAGTTGATCTTGTAAACATATCACGCCTTTTTTTCTCCCATAAGAAACAGCAGAGGGAACAAATATAGTCATAAACTGTAGCTAAGGGTCACATTAACTTTTTTTTTTTTTTTTTGATAACCTTGGGTGTCCGGGCCAGCTTACGCGCACCTCGACTAATCCCAAGGAGCCCTGAAGTTAACGACCAGGTAAATCCTCCAGTGGCCCTGAGGGGACTCGAACTAGTGACCATTGGGGAGCAAACCCAAGGCCTGACCAATTGAGCTACCCCTCGGGATTAGCTAAGGGTCACATTAACTGTAGGAGGAAAAGACTGCATCCATGTGGGGGGTAAGAATGGAGGCAATAAACAACAAAGCTTACCATTAGAATTAACCAAGTTCCAAAGAAACAGAGCTAACCGTTGCAATGTTTCAAAACTGGAAAACAGCAAAAGGCCTTCTACTTATTTTAACTAAATCACAGCACAGTTGAACTCAATTAAACATAGGCTGATGACTGCCACGATTCTTTCAAGTTTCATATCTAATTTAACAGATGAAAGAAGACAGTTATTCGTATTCGTCAAAAAATGATTGTAAATTTTAAAATTGCAGACTTGTTTTCTTCAAAATTAGAGATTCAGAACTATGTAAATTTCACCCTGCTCAAATCAACAAATAAGGTCCCCATAGACAGGCGAAAGACTGTTTATTCAGAATTATTTTCCAATCTCACTCAAGTGCTTAACTAGCTCCTTGTCTTCAAATTGCTTCAGGTGTTCAACTATACTTTCAGTATAAGAAGCTTTCAATCTAATTCCTTTCTTGAGCATCAACTGTGCAAGCCTTGCAGCCTCCACCAAATGGCTTTGTTGACAAAGCCCAACTAAAAGAATAGAATAAAGATCAGAATCCACAGATGACAAGACCTTCATCTTCTCAATTTCATCACATAACTGAAACCCGTCTAGCATCCTTCCTTCCAAACAAAGCTCCTTTATCAAAATGCTACATGCCAAACTATCAGGTTTGACACCACTAGCAAGCATCTTTCTAAAGAGCTTCTCTGCATCCTCCATTTTTTTAAGTTTGACCAACGACAATATTAGAGAACTATAGCAATCACCATATGAAACACTGCCTCCTGCAACAACTTTATCAATCACCTTGTAAGCCTCTTCTACACGCCCCTCCACACAAAGACCCTTTATCAAACTACTCACCGTAATGCGATTTGGAGGACACCCAAAAGCTTCCATCCTGTCCAGAATCTTCAATGCCTCTATTGTCTGACTTTTATCACACAAACTCTGAATCACAGACGTATATGTAACAACATTCGGACTACATTCCCCACCTATTTTCTCCATCTTATCCAACAATTCTAATGCCCTCTCCAAACTCCCCCACTTACAAACCCCATGAAGAAGGGCCGAATACATCACAGCATTAGGCAGACACCCTTGCCCTCTCATAGTTTCAACCAATCCACAAGCATCCTCTAACCTACCGACCCTACAAAACCCTCTAATCATTGCAACACAGGTGATCATATCGGGATAAAGATCATTCAAACCCATCTCATTCATTAACTCTTCGGCCTTATCCATATCACCCTTTTCACAAAACAACCTTATAACCACATTGTAGACCGTAGTATCAGCCCGCAAACCAAAGTCCTTCATTTTTTTCATCACCCACAAAGCCTCATCAGCCAGCCTAGCTTCCCTATACAAGTTCAAAACCACCTTAAATACCTTAGCACTAACCACACAGCCCCGAACCCTATAATCCTCAATAACATCAGCAACGACGCGAGGGTTTCGATTAAGGTCGAACAATTCACAAGCTTTTCTGTACATAAATGGACTGTGCCTATAATTGGGTTGAATGCCAACCCAAATGAAAAATCTAAGACCCATTTGGAATTGGTTTGGGTGACATCTATGTAAGACCTCAGAGACGCATTTGGCGTCCAATTTGCCATTAACTGTGGCCAGGGTTTTCTCTATGTTTTGGGTACCATTTATCTGCAGGTGAGTGTAGAATTTTTCTGCAGAGGAAGCAGCAGAGGATTTTACTGTTGAGAATTTTGCGGTTTTGAGGAGAAGCGGGAACGAGAGGACTTTAGAGATTGAAGAAATTGCCATGAAAGGTCAAGGCTTTGGGTGAAAATTCTTAAACCCTAGTGTTGCGGTAGAGGAATGTTACCTTGAGGCTTGGATGCGGAGGTATGGAGTAACTTTGAATACGTCAAGAAAGAGAATGAGACGACGAAGCAGGGTCTGGGTCGGCTGAACTCTGAACTCGCGCGGACTCGACCAGATCCGGGACGATCGTCGCATTCGAGTCAGCTATTAGCGCATACGACTATACGTTCGCGTTGGATTATATGATCTAGAAAAAGTCTATTATATAAAGTGAAAAATGATATTTGCCAATGGAAAATGCTAGCCTTTGTGATCTCATTTTGACGTTGATATATTTTAAAAAATTTTAAAAATATTTTTTTATTTTGGAATTACGAAAGTGGGTTTTAATACATTAATATATTTTTCTAAAAATAATGTAAAAAATAAAAATAAAAAATAAAAAATTTATGCTAGTAGATACCCTCAGCAGCGAAACACTAACTGGTATCCTTAGCCAATTTGCAAATGTTGCAAAATTTTATAAAATAAAGTAAATATGGAATTTATATATAAAAAAAATTTGTTTTTAATAACAAATTTTATTTTTTTAATCACACTTATAATTATATGTAACATTACTCATATAAATTTACATCCGAGTGGTAGGCTGTGTAATGTTTCTCAAATTTTAAAATATTTCTTTTCTTGTGAAATATTTATATATAAATAAAGCAGAACTAATATTATCTAAAATTAAAATGAAAAATAAATATAGATGTATATTAATAAAAGTTGTAGAACTTATCCCATGTATCTTTCCCACGTGAGACTTTTAAATTTAGATAAAAATATGAGACAGTATTTTTCCCTACAACAGGTTTTGTTCCAATTAGTATAATATTAGTTACATTATCTGTCTCGAAATTTACTTATTTTTATATTTTTTAATTAAACTTTATTGAATTCAAGATTTTAAGTATTGTATAATTCTATACTTATTTATAGATTTTGACAATATAACAAACGAGTTCAAATGTAAAGAAATCTCAAGTTATCTACGTGATGAATTCTTGGAGGTTATAATATTAGTTACATTATTTGTCTCAAAATAATTTATATAAAAATTTTATATACAGTCACTTTTAATCTTTTATATATTTTTTTACATACTCTATTAATATATTTGGCTGCGTATTAAGATCTATCAAATTCTTCATTCTTTCAAAAATCCTTAAGTAAATCGTCAGAATGGTCACATAAGCACCCAACATGTGTTACTCAACAAGGCCATGTGTGCACCTCTTCTTACAAAATTCTTACAATAATATTTAAAAAAAGTTAAAAGCACACAAAAATTGAAAATGTTTTTTTTTTTTTTCAAAAAGGTTAAAATACAAAAATAAACAGAAAACAAAGTCCATAAACCACCTTCCACCATTTTGGAAAAGCTATATTTTATCAACTAGAGTCCTAAGCACAACCCAAGCTTTTATTCTTATGTGCCTTATCATTTCTTTTGGTATAAGGAGTTGGATTTCCCTTTCCTGAGTATTCTTTTGTGGAGTTTGTCTCATTTCTAAAAAATAAAATAAAAGAAGCACTTGATTTTCTGCTTGGCCACTGAGAATTCTTAGATGAGAATTTTGAGTTTTAAAATTAAATATTAAAATATTATATTTTAATATTATTATTGTATTGAGATTTGAAAAAGTTAAGAAAAAGTTAAATTGTTTATTATATTTTATATGGAAATTTGAAAAAGTTGTAATGATGAGATGAGAATTTTATGTTTGAGATGAAAATTTCTTGTGGCCAAACACAACCTTTTGTGCCTCTGACTTTAAGGGTAAAGTAAAAGAGTAATGATATATATAGTCTTAGAGTATGTAAGTCTCATATATTCCATTTAAAAAATAGTGAAGCTCATTGTTAAAAAGTACGTTTTTTTATATAAGCGTCAAATTTATTTAATTTTTTCAAAAAGAGTATGGAGACTTGCATACCCTAAATATGTACAAATCAGTTCCCAAATTAAAATAAGGGTGAGATTACCTTAACCCAAAGGTTCAAATCCTGCTTAAACAAAGGAATAATAATGCATGTCTTATCTGTATATCATGTGAAACTGCACTATCAGAAGGCAGGCTTTCTAAATACAAGGCAGATTTTGAGAGGCATTTTCTGTTTGTAAGTGCAATTTTTGAGCTTAGAAGTACAGTTTGTTAGTTATGTACCTCTGAGAGAGAGAGAGAACAAGATATGCATGTAGAATAACACACAGCATGCATGTAGCAACTCACACTCAAACAATGTACTTCCAGTTCCACCTATTTAGACACTTATGGAAACCCCTAATATCTCTAAGCAAAGAAGAAATCATGGCTTCCCTTCACTCTCATCCTCCTCTTACCATCCCCACTCTGATTCTACTCCCTTTCATTTCCCTTCTAACCCCTATCCTTTCCCAAGACCCCAGCTCCCCGAGCCCAAACGTAGCCGAATGTGCATCGCGCCTGCTTCCATTGGCCCCATGTGCACCATTTGTACAGGGTACAGCCCAGTCACCATCACAGCAGTGTTGTGACAACCTCGAGCAACTCTACAGCCAAGAACCTCACTGCCTTTGCCTCTTGCTCAACGACACTACCTTGAGCTCTTTCCCTATCAACACCACTCTTGCTCTGCAGCTGCCTGATCTTTGCAGCCTTCAAGCTGACATTTCTACTTGTTCAGGTACACCATCAAATAGAAAACTAGCAGTATTATTTTGTCTCATCCCTTGGCTAGAATGATCACCGTTTATGCCAATTCAATTCAGCATTGTAAGACATGGTTTTGTTGATTTTCTTCTGATCTATGAATTTTGTTCAACATTTTTGTCTCTTTTGATTAAGGAATAAATCCACCACCTAGTCCACCTGGTTCTCCAGTTTCTTTTGGGACAAACACCAACTCTACACCCGGGACAAGCTCCAACTCGACCGTTGCTGGTATGCAATCAATCTCTACCTCCCAAGTTTCAATTTTTTTTTTTCATCCCTGACAAAACAGTCAACAATAGATGGTATGGACCTGTAAATCAGTTAGAATATGATGTTAGAAATTCATTTCTTAATAATTGTGACCCTCCATAGGATGCCTTGTCCAACCAGAAATCTTGGTTGTCTGCTCTTTGCAGTGCGAAATTTCTTTCTGACAATCTTCTTTTTGTTTTGGAGTATCAGCTTCTCCAATGGTTGAAGTGCAACCAAGACCTAGCACAATGGGATTGGGCTTTGGCGGAAGCACCAGCAACAAATTGAAGGGAGAAGGTGATTTTGCTCTGGTGGCAGCCATGACGGCTTTTCTGTGGACAACATTTCTGTAATTGAATGACTGTGTTAGTGATTTAATCTGGGATTTAGGATATGATGTTCACTAGAATGATTTGTATTGAATGACAGTCCTCCTATTTAGATGAAATAAAAATAGAGCAGTAGTTTATTTTCACAAACTGAAAGAGCCTTACAAAATCTAACGTACCACCCGTGCTTTCTTAAAAAATTAAGTGCTTTCACAGAAGCTGGTTTTTCCAGACGAGAAAAGACATCATTAAAGTGCCAATTAACAAAATCAGCTTCTATAGAATCCCTGCCTTTGACTTAACTTTCCCGTTTAAAATAAATATATTTCAAGCAGAGAATTTGACAATTAGAGGAATTTACCTGAAACCAAATTGCAGAAACTTGTACCAGTTGGTGAATGCTTCTCAATCATCTCGTTCCTTAGTTGATGTTGAGTGGTCTTAGGCCTCTCTTAATCTCAAAAACTAGCTTAAGAGGTAAGACTTTCTCTCACATTTATAAATTGACCATTAGCCCTTCCACAACTGATGTTGGACAATTCTAACAATTTTCTTCTCACACATCGGGCCCTAGGTCGAAACAGTGACAATTCATTTCTTCCATAGACTGTTGGGCCAAAGACTGTTATAAATCTGGCCTCTGATACCAGTATTAGGTAGTTTTAGACTCTTTCAACCTCAAAAGCTAGCTCAAGAGATGAGACTTTTCCTCAACTCAATATCAATAAATGCGTGCCTTTTAGATCATTTTATATCAAATATTTAATCACATTGTCTATCTATCTTGTTGCATTTCATATGCCTTCTGCAGTTTTAAATGTGCCACCTTCTTACTTCCCATTCTTACAAAGGCTGGAGTTGTCTGGTCTCAAGGCATGACCATTGACATCTCTTTGCTCCTTGACTTTACTGTTCTCAGGAGGGATTATGTTGCTGGCCCTGCCATCTGACTCCTCATTGGGCGTGTAAATCCGTTAGTGCCAATCAGTTTGTGATTGGGCCTTGGATTTTTTGTTGGCCTTTATAGCCCATTTAACTAAGAAACCATATTAATCATAATATTCTTTTTAAGTTACGATAAACGTCGATTAAAATAAATGTATACGAAAAGTCCAAATTCTCATTCCCAGAATTGAGGCCTCACATTCTAACAAATAGATTTCGTAAAAGTAAATTCATAAATTAACATAATTTTATATGATATTTTAGATATATTTTATAATAAAAATAATTTTATAATTTAATATATCGTATCAAACTACATTATATTATAAATTTATTTTTATATAATCGTGTGGTGATGGAGGTTATCAATGTTCAAGACAACGGACTCAGGTCTTTTAGAATTCCTACTTGAACTCTAAGATTGAGTAAGAGAGACATAACTAGATACAATAAGTGAATTTTATAATATTTATTAAATATTTAATGATACTCAAAGAAATATCAGTTATAAACATTGTAAAACTCAATTACATGTCTTTCACTTTTCTACTCTATATCCTAGTGTTCGAGTAGGAACTCTAGGGATCTAAATCCCAAGACAACATATTGGTGTACATGTTTTCTTCCTGCATGAAACTAAGGTCATACATTTTTTTTTCTTATAGGAAGTAAGGTCATACTTAAATAAAAAAGTTTTGCTATAGATCAGCAACTGTTTCCCATTACACACCTCACACCTGATGTGGATTTTTTTTTTTTTTTAATATTGAAATGTCGTTTTGAGGAGAAGAAAGATGCCTTTCGAATTTGGTAGCACCCCGCGTCGACCCCTTCCTTAAAAAAAATCCATAACTTTTTTTCTTAAAAAAATTGGAAAAACAAGGAAAGATCAATCGACTGTGTGGCTTTAAAACTATGAGGTTTTCATTCACTTGCTGCATTCGTTGAGCAGTTGTACCCAACAAACCATATAATTGCTATTAAAGTAATTGTTGGAAAATATATATATATATATATATATCTTTAAATTTCTTTAAGAATTCATTGAAATTTCCCTCAGTCTCCCCTGCAAACCAGAAGTTTTAATCAATTCTTTAAGAATTGAAAGTGAAAGAATGCGACCTTCAAAACAGTGCGGTGTCCATGTCTTAGACTTTTCCTAACAAAGGAAGAGAAAGGCCAAAAATTATTTAATTTTATTCCCAAAAAGAAGGGGACCATAAACAATTTGACATCAATGAAAACCATTGATTCGTTTCCCTCATACTGAAGAGATAGCAACAAGTCTGTTGGCTGAGTCCATTCCACTTGCAAATTGCAACCCATTAATTAAATAAAATTGATCTTTCAGTCGTTCTTGGTGTGATATAAAATGATTGAAAATCTATTTATTATTTTTTTTTACTTTTCATGTTATATAAAAATAATAATTGAAATGATTTTTTGTGTTATAAAAAATAGGAAAAATCTAGTTATAAATATAACCGTATACTAATATGTGTATTAATTTAATGTGATTAGTCAAAAAGTAGATTTTATTGAAAATAGTATTAATTTAAATATTAAATATAAAGAAATCAGTATTGATATTCAGATTAGTACTCAATTTTATTTGTATATAGTAGAACTCTAAAAAATAATAATTTTTTAAAAAAAAGAAGATAAAATACAAAGGGAGACAATTCTTCGTAAATGAAAATGAAAATTATTTTTTTGTACTGAGTTATCGCATTTGTAATAGATGAGTTTTGAATAGATTTAACTATAATGATACTTGTCAAAGTGATTTGATTATGATGTCCGAAATAAGGTCTCTGTTTATATGATGTTTGTACGAAAATGTTGGTTCATTAAATGTGTTCGTAAACACTTGTACATCACTTTCAGATACAGTTTTCTTGCTGTAAATGTCTGTCAGTACTTGTGTTTTCATGGGTATTTTTTATAATTTCATGAATGAATCAGTTAAACTGCTAAGCTTTCATACTGGTGCAACATTTTTCTAATCTCTATCGAGGATATTCTTGCTGTACTTCGTTTCAACTCAATTAGCATCATCATATATACCCCTGCTAGCAAATGGGGTGGAACCCCAAAACAATTGGTACCTGCGGAATTAGTTGTCTGACGCAACACATCGTGACTTAATCAGAACACTGCACAAATACAATAATTTTTGCCTTTTCTTTTTGAAGAGTTGTCTCTCTCTACTGCTTTATCTTTCATTTTCTTAATTTTATGTTCACGTGTGAGTCACATCTTCTAAACTTTATTTTTTTTTGTACGAATATTCTCTTTTAATAAATAAAATATATCCACCTATATAAAGAAGTTACACATCATATCTCTCTGCATACAGTACAAATATTTAATTAAAGTGATAAAGCATACCATGTAAAATCAAACTCAATATGCTAATTAACATAATAAGTTGCTGCTTTACTGTGTTATACTTTAAGCAAGCGAAAAATTTTCTTCCAAAATTTTTCTTAGTGTGCTATGTATTTAGTAGTATTTTCAAACCATACCAACAAGATTATATTTTCATCACAAAATCATCAACTACAGATGATGATGATTAGGTTGATGCTAGCGGGATTCTGAAAAACCAATCACAAGTTCAGATTTGTAAATACTAAAACATAGTCCTTATCATGAGCCTTGTCCTTATCACTTATGTGTTTCGTATTATGACGAATTATGAAGGTTTAGTCCTTGACTCCTTGTCCAGAAACCAAACAAAGGTTCTGGCCTTGAAATATATGTTGCATATCTTTTATATATTAAAAAAAATGGGTAAAAAAGTTTAGATCCCATTAGAAAACTAAATTTTAATTACAATCTAATTCTGATTAGCTTAATTAAGCACCCACTAGACTTTTCGTATAGTAGTGAACAACATGCTCAATGCAGATAAATAAAATTGATTATGCATGTATAGTTATTAGCATATCAATTAATTAGGATGATGCGATTCTTAATTGGCACGCTTTGAGACCCAACAAATAATATTGGAATACTTGCTCAAGAAAGCTAAAATTCAAATTTTTGACAGAAAACTCCAATCCAATGTTTATAAATGAAATGCGAATTGAAGGTATAAAGTAACAAATCTTGACCCAATTATTATAATTGAATCATGAACCGAAGGTATAAAATTTGAACGCCACAAGGAATAATTCTTGATAAGTTCACCAATTCTTTGAAGAACTAATAGAAGAAGCAAATCTCACGTTTGTTTTGATTTTCATTCAATGTCCTTTCATTACAATGAGTGCATGCTATTTATAAAACATGGCTGAAAATAAGACTACAAAATATTAAAACTGATCAGCTACTTTTTAGCACCACACACCTGCTATAAAGAAAAGGAAACTAACTTGGTTCCAAAATAGGAAAGTAGATAAAATATGACTAAATAATAGAAGCCTAAAATAAAGGCTGATTTGGTATGAAATTAGCAGCTCCTCCACGCCAAAAATAGATTGAAATGGGCAAGGAAATCACGCCTAAGGAAAGTTTGAAATAGGCAAGTCAATCAGCTAATTAATTGGTATAGAGCTGGAAAGTCAATTAGCCAATTAATCCTTCTAATTCCACACCCACTCAAGCCATAATTAGCCATTAATCCACACCATTGCTAAGGAAATTATGTCCAAAGAAGCAAGATAAGCTCCTTCAACAGCTTGGATTAAATTTATTACACCTTCATATTCCTTTAGGCCAAGCTTGGAATGCCCCATTTTATAATCAACCCAAATCTCTTGAATCAACCCATTAAGTGCTTCTTTGATCTTGCTCTAATAATAGGCCCAACTGGAATATGCAATGGATCCTTTAATGATTCACTTGTTAGTGAACCTGATTTAGCCATGTAAGGTGTGGGGTGTAATTTTAGAAACTGGCTGATGATTAGATTAAGTGCATGTTTGAGATTGCGCGTGAAAAATATAGCTTATAGTTTTAGGATTTATAGTTTATAACTTAAGTAATAAATTTTACCATTAAATATTATTTACTGTTTGGTAACTATATGGTTAAAGTACTTTCAAATATGTTATATTTATTTGGAAACAAATTAAAAATAATAATTTATGAGGTAGAAATAACGATTATTTGAATTTTTAAAGATTATGACCATATCCTTAAAAATTTAAAAGTTATAAGTATATTTTTGTCCATTAACAGTCATTTTAAAATTTAAATTACGTTCTGTATTATTTAAAAATGTACGTTTGAATTGAAAAATATCATTTTGATATATATTTGTTCTCAAACGTACTTTAACTTATTTGAGATTAAAAATATTTTAATATATTATATTCAAATAATTTATTTTTTATTAAAAATTTTTTAATATTATTTAAATATTTTTTAAGACTCTTACTGTAAATCCAAACTGGCCCTAAGTGTATATAGTATGGGCAAGTGTACTTTTGGATGCGGCGCGCTGAGGAATACGAAGGTCACGATCCAACAAAATCAAGAGGTCGACTTGAAAATATATACTGCATTCATGAAGAGTCGTATCATTTGCTCCTACCATAACTACTTGACAATGAAGTTTTGATCTCATAATCTCATTGCTTGGAACCTCCACCAAATAATTCCAAAACTAGATTATTTGGTACTGATCTTCTGAGCCTGATCTCTACTGTGGCTCATGTCGTAATTATCTATGCTAATTGCTATAAAATTTTTCTAAAATAAAAAAATAAATAAAAATATCTCAAATGCGTGATCACGAAAGCTTTTAGATTTTTTTTGTGGCACTTTAGTGTATATTAAAAATTACGTTAGAAAATATAATTTATAATTTTAGAACTTATAATTTATAACTTAAATAATAAGTTTTAATATTAAAAAATTATTTATTATTTGATAATCATATATTTAAAATATTTTCAAACATGTTATGTTTGTTTGGAAATAAATTTAAAAAAAAAATGATTTCTAAGTTAGAAATGATGATTATTTAAGTTTTTAAAAATTATGATCATATTTTTTAAAGTTTGAAAGTTATAATTGAGTAATACTACATATAATTACTTTTAAGTACTTTATGCACACTCTATTAATATGATTGACTGGATCAAATTTTTTAATACACAATTAATCATATCAATGGAGTGTATAAAAGAGTACGTAAAACTGACTGTACATAGAATTTTTTATTCGAAAAAATACGTTTAAGAAAAAGTATCAAAATGATACCATCAAACATGCATTTTAGCTTATTTGAAATTAAAAATGTTTTAATATATAACATCTAAACAACTTAATTCTTCTATTAAAAAACTTTTAAGGATATTTAAACACTTTTTAATATTTTTACTGCAATTCCAAACAGGCCTTTAGTACTTAATTGATAGCTAAAAAACTATTATCAAGTTAGTGTTTAGAGTACACAAAGTAAAATAATTGCATGACATAATTTGATTTGATAAATAAATTTTAAAATTTAAATCTTACCAATCAAATTTTATAATTTAAGTAATGATATGGATGATTTGTTTTACAAACCAGCTTAATAATAGAATAACTCTATATTGTTAACTAACAAAATGATTAAAATCTTTAAAGTTAAAAAGTATGGGAAGTAAAATATTCAAACTTAGAGTATAATATGAATTTATATATATATATATACTATGCCTTAGATTTTTTAGAAACCCAACAGAAATAACGACCTTTGTAGTTGAAATACGCCCAAAGTCAAGGACAAGATTTAATTATTCAGAAACTGCCATATTTCAACTGGTGGAGAATGGTTTGGATCGATATAGAAAGTGATTAAAGAGAGGCCAAGGCACCACATGGTAGGAGAGGTGAAAGCAACGAGAGAGGGAGGACCACAAAGCAAAAGAGTTTTCAAGCCTCTAACCTCAATATATATATTAATAAATTATTTGAATTATAGAGACAAAAGAACAAAAGGGTCCAATTCAAAAATAAAAATAAAAAAACCAGACCCCTCCCCACCGCCCAAGTGGCCCCACAAGGAATCCACCTACATAGACAGATACCCAATTGGAATTCAGAGAATAAGATGGACTCAAAACTTTAGCCAATAAACATTGAGATAAAACCAAGTAATGGGTCCGGGGTGCTATCTTTCCGAGAGCCAGCTAAAATACATCATCAGCTCCCTTGAGCAACCTAGAATACAGATATTAATATGGAAATAAAAGTTTTATTTCCAAGTCTGCGTGTAAGAAAAGTAATTGTTTTTAAGTATTTTCAGATTATATTATAAATATTTCATTCTCAAATATCATAGATTTAAGTCATGAATTTTTTCATTTGATCATTATTTAATCATTATATTTTTTTTAATCTTCTAAACAAAATATACAAAAAACAAAATTATTTTTTTTCAAATCTTATAATAAAAATAATATTTAAATATATTCAAATAATTTATTAACTTTATAATATTTTTATTCAACTTTTCTCTTTCCTTTGCTAAAATCCATTGAGTGAGATTTGGATAGTGGGTTAAGATGAGATAAGTAAAGATGAAAGTTTAAAATTGAATAAAATATTAATGTTAGAATATTATTTTTTAATATTATTATTGTTTTAATATTTGAAAAAGTTGATTTTTATTTTATTTTATTTTATATGAAAATTTGATAAAATTATGAGATGACATGAGTTGATCAATTCAACTTTCAATCCAAATCAAACCGTCTTAACTCAAACTATTTTATTACTATTCATAAATATAAGAAAAATCCACCTAAGAGTTTCATTTTTTCTCAAGCGGGTCTTATTGTTTTTTTCAAATGGTTTATACATTCTGAATTTGTATCTCAAATATAAAATTCGAAATTTTAAACTTTTATTTTAAATTATTTCTAATGAGAAGGGACCCCACACACACTCACGTACAATAATTGAACAATTTGGGCCCCTAAATAAGTACACGACACATTGATATTCCTTTGTGAAATGTTTTTATGCTTTGAGTTTGCCTAACAATCTGTTCAACTTCTGCATCATAATTAGAAAGCTTTCTTTCAATGATCACTGAAAAGAAAGCTGCAAATGCCGTGGGAGGCAAGACGGCACGAGCTTGTGATAGCTGTTTGCGTAGGCGGGCTCGCTGGTTTTGTGCTGCCGATGATGCTTTTCTTTGTCAAGCTTGCGATGCATCGGTTCACTCCGCTAATCAATTAGCAAGCAGACACGAAAGGGTTCTGCTCCAGACTTCATCTGTGAAACCCAAAAACGAACGTTCAAGAATCGATGATGATTCTCCACCAACATGGCACCGGGGTTTCACCCGCAAGGCTCGAACCCCACGCCATAACAAGCTTATATCTCTGCAGCAAAAGGCTAAAAAGGAGGAGAATGTCTTGGAACTTCTGCCTGTCGTTCCAGAGATTGGCAGTGAAGTAGATTCCCCAGATGCCTGCAATGAAGAACATGAGCTTCTTTATCGGGTTCCTATCTTCGACCCCTTTGCTGCTGAACTTTGCCATGAAATGGAAAATACGATTGAGGATGAGAGCACCACCATGGGGATGAAGAATGAAGTGGGAACAGTGGTGTGTGATGATTATGGACAAGGCGGTGTTTCTGACTTGGATGATTTACATGGGATTCTGTCCTCAGAAATGGAGCTTGCTGGCTTTGCTGCTGATGTTGAGAACCTTTTAGGCAAAGGACTTGATGATGAGGAATCTGCTGCCGACATCAAAGGATTGGGACTTCTAGGATACTGTAAAGAGGAAGATGGAAATGATTTGTGCATCGATGTTGGAGAGGGAAGAGTGAAGGTTGAAGAGGAAGATCAAGAGATGGAAGCTGCTATCGTAGCATGTGATCAATTGAATCCATTAATGGTGGAGAACATAAGAGAAACATTAGATTGGAAATTTGATTACGAGTTGCATCAGTTTGCTGGAGATCAGGATCAGGAGAAGGTAACTCCCATGGCAGAAAAGGAAACGATGTGTGGATCAAAAGGATCATCATTTGAAGAGGAGATGAAAAGGAAGGAGATGTTTTTGAGGCTAAACTATGAGGAAGTTATTAAAGCTTGGGCTGGCCAAGGTTGTCCATGGACAACAGGAACGCGACCGGACCTCAATCCTGACCAGTACTGCTGGCCAGACTTCATGGTACTGATGTCCCTCTCCCTCTTACTGATTTCTCTGATCTCACCCTTTTTTGATTCTTTGAGTAATTTTCTGTCCCAAACTTCTTGTGTGTGTGTGTATAAAACCTTACCACAAATATTTACCACAAAATATTTGCACTAAATCATGAGTCATGTATTGATGAAATTACAGGGAGAAGCTTATGATCAGCCTGCATATGGAGAAACAGGAGTAGTAGTAGGCATTGATCATGAGGGTAGAGAAGCAAGAGTATCAAGGTACAGAGAGAAGAGAAGGACGCGCTTGTTCTCAAAGAAGATAAGGTACCAAGTACGGAAACTGAATGCGGAGAAGAGACCTAGAATGAAAGGCAGATTCGTTAAGAGGACGTCCACCTTCCTCGTGGGGAGTACTACTGCTGCTGCTGTCCTTCCTCACCTCAACAAATAACCACTATTTAACTAATTAACTGCCAAGTTTACTTGGCCAAGTTGGAATAGTTAAGGTCATGGTTGTTTAGGGCACTTAATTAGGCTGCCTAGCTAGCTTTGATTACTTGCATGTTATAGAATAAATGTCAGTAATTAGCTACGTACGCAGCTTATTACCTTAACTCTTTATCTCTCTCTCTAACATGTACAGATCATGTACAGGCTGTTGAGCCGCGAGAGCAGTACTATTGTGGACATTGTCTCTCGTTTGGATGCTGAGCAGGTCATCTTAGATAATTTGAGTCGATCTATAAATAGTATATTTTATTAGTTCACTGAGATGTGTTAATTTAATGTAAATAAGTTAAAATACATGTTTAAATGTAAAAAGTTATGGGTTAACATGCGTTTAATTTTTTTTTACGAGAAATTAAAAAAGTAGTAAATCTCAAGCATCAATAATTGGTTTGAGATAAAAATAAAAAAAATAAAAATAAATAAAAAAGAGGTTACCCTGATTGGCATTATTCACAGCTTCCAAAATGGAGATTTGGAGTTCGAAACCTCCCGACCTCCTCAAATGTATCTAAAAATTAATAATTAGTTTGAAATGAGTTGACTTTGATGTCAACAACTAAACACACCCTTAAGAGAGAGTTGCATAAGCTCGTTTTTTTTTTCTTTTATAACCATACATAAATTCAACTTTTGATCACCAATTTTGAAAATATTGACTTCTATGGCTAATAACAAATTTTTGCAACGTCTTCTATATTCAATTAGCAATCTTCATTAATAGGTATGGATGGTGGTTATGAAAAAATTTATACGTCTAACTTATCTCATAAAATCGGTTTAACCAAAAAGAGTTCTTCCAATCTTATAAACATGATCAAAACTTTGTCCACAGACAATATAAGATTTATTCTCCTTAACACTCTTCCTCACATGTAGGTCAGCCAGTATTTTTCCTAGTTATTGTTACAGAGTAAATAGTGTGGATCCTATTCTTCTTATAACAAGTTCTGATATTATGAAAAAATTCATAAGTCTAACTAATATCATAAAAGGTTATAAATTGGCCATGTATGAATTGGTGTGCATGCCACCTATCAGCTAGGTCAAGGTATGTGAAATTTGATATATGAACTTATAATTAAATTATCATTTATCTCAAAAATTTTAAATAGACTTACAAAAAATAATTAATTTAAATATTTATATTTTATCTTTACAATCCCGGACCTCCAACACCACCTTAAAGTATTGGCATTGGTTTGGCTAAATTCATCTTCAAATTTGACAAATATTAACACTTTTTTACATTTGCCTATTTCATTTAAATTCAATCTACACATTGAATTAGCCATTCATTCTCTATATAATAATAAAATATTATTAAATTAATAATTTTTTTAATTTAATTTATTTTATCACATTTTGAAATTCTACCAATTAAATGTTAATAATAATTATATTCTAATTAAATTAATATTAAAAAACGTATTATTAAATGTTAATAATAATAATTATATTATATTAAATTAATATTATTATATTATAATTAAATTAATATTAAAAAGTATTATTAAATGTTAATAATAATTATATTCTAATTAAATTAATATTAGAAAAAGTATTATTAAATGTTAATAATAATTATATTATATTAAATTAATATTACAAAAAAGTATTATTAAATGTTAATAGTAATTATATTCTAATTAAATTAATATTAAAAAAAGTATTATTAAATGTTAATAGCAATTATATTCTAATTAAATTAATATTAAAAAATATTATTAAATGTTAATAATAATTATATTCTAATTAAATTAATATTAAAAAAAGTATTATTAAATGTTAATAATAATAATTATATTATATTAAATTAATATTACAAAAAAAGTATTATTAAATGTTAATAGTAATTATATTCTAATTAAATTAATATTAAAAAAGGTATTGTTAAATGTTAATAATAATTATATTATATTCAATTAATATTAAAAAATATTATTAAATGTTAATAAGAATTATATTCTAAATGTTAAATGTTAATTATATTCTAATTAATTTAATTTATTTGTTTGGAATGAGAAATTAATATTTTAATATTTGATGAATGAATAGTAGTCTTCAATTTTTAGCCAACCACTATAGCAAAAGTTCAAATTATTTTAAATTTGTTTAATCTAATGTGAAGAATTTTTGAATTAAATTATGTCAAATTTGATCAAACATATCCAGCTAAACCAATGTGGATGCCCTTATGATGAAGGCTGACGGCCATATATCTCACAAGCCGAACGTGAGTCTTCGCAGATAAGGACATATCTTGGTATAAACAGAGCTTCATCTTGTTTTGCATTTCAACCATTTGAAATTCTGGTGTAAATCTTACAGCCATTTTATGCGGACAAACTGGCAGATTCGAGTGCCTATGTGCAATTATGTGTACACTAGTACTACTACTCCTCCTCGTGAGTAATGATACATCTATTTTATAATTATTTGACAATATATATCCATCCGACCAATATAATTGCACTAATTCAGTAGAACGGTAATGAGACACCAGCTAATATACCCACAAGAGTGATTCTTGTATGTCCTTCTTTCACCTCGTGAGAGTAAGGTTTTCTCTCAAGGTTTCCTGTGGAAATCTTTGAGATCTTCTCTCGGACTTAGGTCTGTGGAGATGGAGGATGGTGTTTTATCATCCCTCTACGAGGGACTGAAATTAACAGATGAGGAAAAACAAGAGATTGAGGTTAGCACTGAAGAAATATCGTTATCAACTTCAAAAAGCAAGCTATGCATAATGGTTTGTCTGATTTCTGATAAGGAGACAAACAGAGGAGCTCTCATGGGTACGCTGCCTAAGATATGGAATGCAGAGGGGAAAATTGTTTTTAAAGAGGTTGGAAGAAATAAGTTCTTGGTGGAGTTTAAATCGAGGTCGGATAAAATAAGAGTGTTGAATGGTCGGCCATGGTCCTTTGACAAGAGCCTGCTGTGTATCCAGGACTGTGAAGGTGCCAAGTCCATTAAGGAAATGCAGTTCTGTTTTGAACCCTTCTGGATTCAGTGTCATGACATGCCATTCGCAGGTATGACTGCGAGTATGGGGCAGAAGCTGGGAAGCTCCCTGGGGAAGGTTCTTATGGTGGATACGGATGGCAGTGAAACCTGCTGGGGCAAGTTCTTACGTGTGAAGGTAATGCTAGACATAACCAAACCACTTGCTAGAGGCAGGTTTATTTCTCAGGATGGTGAAAAGTTCTGGATTCCTTTTAAATATGAAAGAATGGCCAACTTTTGTTATCACTGTGGGTCCATAAAACATGGACATGGAACTTGCGAAAACATAGAGAAGGGGCTGCATGTGGGGGCTAGTCTCGGGCAGCAGTATGGTGCGTGGCTGAGGGCTAGTAACAAAAAGCAAGTCAAGTCGGCAGGCAAGGTGAGGAAGATGACAGATGACGGTGGATCATCGGAGAGTGGTCGGAGGGTGTCCTCAGATGAGTCCACTAAAGAAGATGACAATTATGGAAAGGTACCAGAGGCAGTTAGGCAGCAGGCAGGCAGCCAATCATTGCACACGCATGAGGAGGCTGCACCTGTCAGTGCTAGGAGGAAAGTTGTCGAGGCAGTGGAATCAGTGATGCAGGAGGGGGGACAGTCGCCAACAATTCTGTTAGAGGAATCCCAGCTGGGCCCAGTGGTAGTGGAGGAATCTAAAAAGGAAAGGAAGGTACCAAGCAGTGGGCATAGCTGGAAAAGAAGAGCACGTGAGGCCAGAATATCACCAACTAATCAAGGATTAGAGGAAGAAATTATAGTGACTAAGCACAACCATTCAAGTAAAAGGAAAGCTCAAGAAATTTATGAAGGTGGAGTGGAAAAAAGAAGTAAGCTAACCCTTGTAGATGAGGAAGGGGATGAACTCTCTATGGCAGTGGCTGTTGAGCAGCCCTGCCAGCTACTATGATTCTTTTGAGTTGGAACTGCCGAGGGCTTGGGAACCCTCGGACAGTTCGAGAACTTCACCTCATGGTGAAGGAAAAGGGCCCAGGTTTCATTTTTCTGTCAGAAACAAAATGTAGGAGAGAAAGATTGGAGGGGATAAGGAATGGCTTGGGTTTTGAGTGCAGTTTTGTGGTGGACAGTGTAGGGAGAAGTGGAGGTCTAGCTATGTTTTGGAGAGCTGAAGCACAAGTTGAGTTATTCTCTTACTCACAGAGTCACATTTCTGTGATTGTAGGCAAGGATGATGAGAGGCAACAGGTGATGGTTACGGGTTTCTATGGTAATCCTGTGGTGGAAAAAAGAAAGGAGAGTTGGAGGCTGCTTAGATGTTTAAAACCGACAGGGAACATGGCTTGGATATGCTGTGGTGATTTTAATGAGTTGCTCACTAATGAAGAACAGTATGGGGGAGCTAATAGACCTTTCTATCAAATGGAAATCTTCAGGGAAGCTCTTGATGAATGTGAGCTTAGTGATCTAGGCTATGAAGGATCCAAGTTCACTTGGAGTAATAAGAGAGAAGGGCCTGACTTCATCAAAGAAAGGTTGGACCGAGCTTTTGGCAATCACCAATGGAACATGTCCTTCTACCAAACTAGAGTACAGGTCCTTTCAGCTCTTCATTCTGACCATTTTCCTCTACTGATCTCGTGTGACTGTTCTGAGGCCCCTAGTAGAAAAACTGTCAAGATTTTTCGCTATGAGGCCAGCTGGTCCAGACTGGAAGACTGCAAGGAAGTTATAAAAAGAGCTTGGGAATCAAATATGGGAAATGAGAATCCTATTCTCAGGGTTCAGGACAGACTGTTAGCATGCAAAATTAGACTACAAGATTGGTCAAAGTTAAAGGAAAATGGGAAGAAAAGAACATTACAGCAGAAGAGGATCCTGCTAAAAGAGCTCCAGTTATTAAACAAAGGGGATCTAAATAAAGAGATAAAAGGGTTGCAGAGTGAGGCAGAAGTAATGCTGGAGGAAGAGGAGATTAAATGGAGGCAAAGGTCTAAGCAACTCTGGTTAAAAGAAGGGGATAAAAACTCCAAATTTTTCCATAAATGTGCCACTCAAAGAAGGCAGTGGAATGAGATAAAAGTAATTGAAAATGAAAGTGGAAAGAAAGCCAGAAGTCAAGAGGAAATTAGCTTGCTGTTCCAAGAATATTACCAGAACCTTTTTGAGTCTTCAAACCCCCGAAGTATTGAAGAGGTTCTGAGGGACATAGAACCAGGAGTAACAGATGAAATGAATAGGCAGCTAGTGAAGGAATGCAGCCTTGCAGAGGTGAAACAAGCAGTTTTTGAGATGGACCCTATGAGTGCCCCTGGCCCTGATGGTTTTTCTGCAGGGTTTTATCAAGATAATTGGCAGTGTGTTGGAGATGGTGTCTTTTTGGCTGTTAAGGAGGTGCTATCGGGAGGCAAAGAATTGGGTAGGATTAATGAAACATTTATAGTTTTAATCCCAAAAAAGAAAAAGCCAGTACTTGTATCTGAGTACAGACCTATAAGCCTGTGCAATGTTCTTTATAAGATTGTCTCTAAAGTGTTGGCTAATAGGTTGAAAAAGATACTTCCCTTGTTGATATCACCTTCTCAAAGTGCCTTTGTTCCTGGTAGACTAATTTCAGACAACATTATTGTTGCATATGAAGCTATGCACTCCATGCAACACAGAATGAGGGGAAAGAAAGAAGGGTATATGGCAGTCAAATTGGACATGAGCAAGGCTTATGATCGCATTGAGTGGAATTTTTTGGCTGCGGTTTTAAGGAGAATGGGATTTGAAGAGAAATGGGTGGGATTAATAAAGGCTTGTGTGGAAACAGTGAGATATTCATTGATGATAAATAGAGTTCCTCAGCAACCTTTTCACCCTTCTAGAGGATTAAGGCAAGGGGACCCTCTCTCCCCTTACCTTTTTATTCTATGCTCAGAAATTCTTGGCAGGATGTTGAACAAAGCTGAGGAGAAGGGTTATATTTCTGGTTTTCCCTTTGCCCGAGGCTCCCTATTGGTTAACCATCTCTTTTTTGCAGATGACAGTTTGCTTTTTTGCAAGGCAAATGCTTTGGAATGGAGCAGGCTTTACAGTTTACTGAGTCAATACGAGAATGCATCTGGCCAAAGGTTAAACCTGGAGATAACTGCAGTGTATTTCAGTAGGAACACAAGTACTGAAGCCAAAGATGCTATCCTGTCAGGAGTTAGGCTGTGTGAAGCTAGATCCTACGAGAAATACCTTGGCCTCCCCTCATATGTTGGAAGACAGAAAGTGGCAGCATTCAGACCAATCTTGGAGTCAATAAGGAATAGGATGAGCAATTGGAAGGTAAAATTCCTAACTCAGGCAGGCAAGGAGGTGTTGCTGAAGGCCATAGTTCAAGCAATCCCAACTTATTGCATGAGCATCTTTAAACTCCCCAAGGCTGTGCTTAATGCTATCAACAAGTCTATGAAAAAATTCTGGTGGGGCAGTAGGGAAGAGAAGACAAAAACCCAATGGATTCCTTGGAAACAAATGGGTAAATCTAAAAGGGAGGGAGGATTAGGCTACAGGGACTTTGAAAATTTTAATTTGGCTCTCCTTGCAAAGCAAGGGTGGAGGATTATTCAAAATCCCTCTTCCCTAGCTTCAAGAGTTCTTAAAGCAAAGTATTTCTTCAAATCTGATTTTTTAAAGGCCAAAATAGGAAGCAATGCTTCCTTCCTGTGGAGAAGCTTCCTGGAAGCAAGACCAATCCTGCAGGAGGGACTTTTTTGGAGGATTGGTAATGGGGAATCAGTGAACATATGGACAGACAAATGGCTTCCGAGACCATCTTCTTTCAAGGTGCAGTCTCCTGTTATAGCAGAATTTGCTGCCAGTAAGGTATCTACATTAATTGACTCAAGCTCGGGGGCATGGAGAATGGATACTCTTAGAGAGGTTTTCAGGATTGAGGATGTGGAAGTAGTGTGCAGAATACCAGTAAGTGTGAGTAATAGCCAAGACAAGATGATATGGAGGTGTGCAAAAGATGGAAGGTTCACGGTCAGGAGTGCTTACTACTTGGCAGGGGAGATGTCAGCTGAACAGAATGGGCAAACCTCTCAAGTTAGGCAGAAGTCTGAACTTTGGACTAAGCTTTGGAAGATAATGGTACCAAGTGCTACTCGAATGCTCTTATGGAGGGCATGCCATGACTCTTTGCCTACTAATCAGAAGCTTGTGCAGAGGAAAATCATAGAGTCCCCCTTGTGTCCTATCTGTGAGACAGAATCAGAATCTGTTACTCATGCCCTCTGGTCTTGCTGTGCTGCCCAAGATATATGGGGCCATAACCTTCTCTGCTTTCAGAAGCTGAAAGTGAGGGAAGTGCCTTTCAAAGAGTTGTGTAAAGACATGTTTGAGGTTCTGGATGACCACAGTATTGCTGTATTTGCTGAAACAGTTTATATGATTTGGAGGAGGAGGAACAGTTTTGTGTTTGAAAACAGGTTCATGGACCCGAATGAGCTGGTAAAGGCTGCCAACCAAAAAGTGAAGGACTACCAGGAAGCAAACCAGACATCAGGGGGTAAAAAGGAGGCCACTACCTTATCTCAATCCAATTGGTCTGCTCCTCCAGATCAATGTTATAAAGCTAACTGGGATGCCTCAGTGGATAAGGCCAATAGTAGAATTGGTATTGGGGTGATTATTAGAGATTGGAAAGGAGGGGTGGTAGCTACTCTCAGACATCAAAGGAAATCCTTTCCAGACCCGGTTGTAGCAGAGGCTCTAGGTGCTTTAAAAGCAGTGTCTTTGTGCCAACAATTGCTTATTGATAGAGTCATTCTCGAGGGGGATGCTAAAGTAGTGATAGATGATATAAATTGTGATACAGTCAAGTGGAACACGGGTGGAATGATCATTCAAGACATCAAGCACAAGCTCAACTCGATGGGGGAGTGGTCTGTGCAGTTTATACCAAGGAACATCAATTCAGTAGCTCATATACTAGCTAAGGATGCACTCAAACTCTCTGAGGAGAGCATTGTAATGGGAGGAATCCCTTCTTGTATCCAAGCTTCAATGCTTTAAGATGAATATCAATATGAATTCTTCTTTTCAAAAAAAAATTCAGTAGAACGGTGCTGCATCTACAGATGAATGTAGCCCAAATTTTCACCGAATGCAATATATTTTTGAGAAATGATATTTGTGTGGTTGTGTAAATGACGTGCAGTCGTTTTGGAAAAAAAGAATTAATATGAGACCCATATAAAAAAAATTAACTTTTTAATTGTGGATCCCATTTTTTTTCAAAGCGATTACACGGCATTTGCAATTCTACGACTGTATATAACATTACTCTATATTTTTATTTTTATTTTTATTTTTAATTTTTTATAGTCTTAAATAATTTTTTTAAAAAAATTCACAACATCATTTATAAAAATTTTCTTAATCCTTAAGTTAAAAAATAAAAATAAAAGGATCCAGTAGGTTTTTTTAGTCCCAAATTTGAGAGCTTTAGCATTTCTGAATTCAGTAACATAAATCCTCTCTATTTGAAATAAAGGCGTTGTATACAGTCGTCGTAAAAAACTGACATCCTATTGATTTTTCATACGTGATTCAGTACCGATAATGATAAGCTTATTACTACTAATTTTAGAAAATATTTTATTATAAAAGAATTATATAAAAATAAATAAATAAATTGATGTGATTTAATATAGTATATCAGATTATAAAATTATTTTTATTATAAAGTAGAGATCTAACAGATTACATAAAACCACATCAGTTTGTGAGTTTATTTTATGTAATTGCTTTGTGTTTGTAGCAGTTTTTTTTTTTTACTTAATAATTAAGAATGTTAAAAAAATACTTTTAAAAATAATAAAAAATTTCAAATACACTATGAAGTAGTAAATAGATTGTTGAATCTAAGGTTTAATTTCAAGTTTCGTATAATTATATATCTACACATAAATTTTGATAATAACAAATGAATTCAAAGAATAAATGAGTCTCAAGTTCAAGTTGTTTACACAATAGAGTCAAGCACATCAAGGAATTAAGCATGAGCGAGAAGGAAATAAATTCACATTAAAACTTATAGAGTAATGTTGTAAATCTCTTAAAAATTCAAAATTAGGATTAAGGTTCAAAATTAATATTTTATCATAAAATATTAAAATATATTTTCCACACTTATATGAATATTTTGAAAATTAAATTTGAAAATTTTGAAAGATGATTGATTGTCATCTTTCACCTGTGCATATTTTATTTGAATATTTTCAAAAGTGATTAATACTCTTTTTTACTTATGCAAAAGATAGATGATTTTGTTTAAAAAATTTTAAAAGTAAAATGTACTCATTTTATCATATGGGAAAAGTAAAAAGATTATATTTGAAATTTTTGAAAAGTGAATGATGTTGTATTTGATAATTGAAAAAGAAGAAACTTTTATTTGAATTTTATGAAAAAATGAATGATGTTGTCTTTGACATGTGAATTTTTTTAAATTTCAATATGAAGTCTCATATTCCTATAAATAGATTATTTGAGAGCTTCAAATTTATAACACCAAGAGCATATAACATTCATTTAAAACTTTCATTCTCTCTTCTATGAACATTGAGCCTTAACTTTTGTTCATTTTGAGAGAGATATATTTTGCGTTGTATTGTTCTTATTTCACTCATCGATGAGTGTTCTTTGATAACATACTCACTATCAGTTCTTGTATCAATAAAATGATATGTATAACACTTGTGCGTATAGAAAGTATCCTACACAAGAAATAGTTGAATCACCACGTGTAAGGTGATTGCAAGTGTAGAAGGTATTTTACACGAATCCTTTGTAACTGTGTTGTTCAAAGTTGTAATAGATTTCTATCTCCACCGAGGGAAATTGAATAGTGAATTTAGAGATCATTAAGGGGTAACTTGAGGTGAGGACGTAAACAGTGAGGCTGAACCTTATTAACATACTAAGTTTGCTTCTCTCTTACCCTTACTCTTTATATTTATTATTATTTTGTATTTTATTTATATTTTATATTGTGTATTTGATTTATAATTTTTAATTTTTAATTTTTAAATATAATTCAATTCACTCCCCTCTTGTGTTAGTTATCTGGGTAACATAGATGATATGAAGTAGTAAGTCTATCATTATCTTTCACGTAATAAGGCAAAGTTTTGAATGAGACATGCATGCATGCATAATGTATAGCTCATGATCCTACATGTTGGGCGGATTTTTTCCAGGGCCTTAGGCGTCAAGAGGGTCCCTCACACAGCAAAGGGATTGAAAAGCAAGGCCCAAACCTGGGGGCCCCTCAGCAACTCAATCGAGGCCCACAAGTAAGTTGGGCATGAGGATTCGGATCGAGAGATGGGACACTACTCAAGGACTACAAGTAGCTATGCTAGCAAAAAGAAGAAGGAAGCACATCAGAAGGAGGAAACTGGACTCTAAAGCAATACAAGGGGATCACGTCGCATTAAAAGCGCTTACCAAGAAATCACGACACATTAACGACTTCACTTAGAAGGCCACACAACATGAAAGGAGACATGACGGAAAGGACTCGAAATGAAACCTCTCAACCTAGGCCGTATGGCATGGCCACTCGACTTTCGAGATAGGGGATAAAATGGCCCCCAACCAACAAGCAAGAGGGGAAATTCATTTTTAAGAGAAATGACATGCTAAACTCTCTTTTCACTATCATTTGTATCACCTCTAATTTTAAGTATCAGAGACTTTTCCGACCACCATAGGTCTTCTCTCTACTAACCTTTATTTCTGTGATTGCAAGTCCACTAGAGCAAAGATCCGTACTATTGAGAGCACGATCTTTAGACGCACAAAACATCTCGTCAACACTGCATTTAGACTGTATTTGACAAGTAAAGCAGTTGATTATTATTTACTGAGATTATTTCACCGTCCAAACGCATGTGACATGGATAAAGCTGTACGTATTATATGTTGGACTACATTAATCATGTTCTGAGACAAGAAGTCATCAGACAGGGCTCAAAATAATTGTTCGACGGGTGTGCATTCACAGCTTCAACTATAATTTCTCATATTACTATAGTGGTTCCGAGGCAAGCCATATAAACCGGGCGTTTGGGTTCAGAACCCCTCATTCATATTCTTTAGACAACTAGAAAACTATCTCTTAAATGATCTGAGAACATGATTTTTAGAAAACTCTTTCCAGAAAATTATAGATTAATCGGGACTTTATTCTTAGATATCAAGTACCAATAAAGAAAAATGTTATATTTCAACTGAACAAAAAACCAATTCTATGTAGTCAATAACTTAAAAGACATCTATTAGAAAAAAGGATAAGTATTACCCAAGTACTCATGAAAGAATCATCAGAAGCTTCAAAAGCATTATATATAATTAAGAATGATACTCAACTGGCCAAGTACATGCATGTACGTAATGCTTGATAGCAACTTTAAATTTTAATTATCTTCTATTAACAAGCTGTGTATTTATATAATGGAAATTAATGCTTACGCCAAAATTCTATCGATTCGACTTTTTTTTTTTTATATATTTAATTATTAATTAAAAAAATAATTTTTTAATAAATTTATAAATTTATTATTTTAACAAATTCTATTGATGAGAACTGTCGGCACACCTCTCGGTGACCGAAGAGTTCCCTAATAAAATATCTTATATATAACTTAAGATTTACTCAACACCATTTTCTTTTATATATATATATATATATATATATTCACACACATATAAACAAGCAGTGTATTATATATGATCCTAGATAACGTCAGGTCATTTCGTCAACATCAAACCAAACAGATTAGAATCCCATGTATTCAATATTGCCAAAAACTAGGACAAATGACTTCCTAATTACGTACGAAGGCTTGAAAGAGACAGAAAACGAGAGAGAGAATCAAAGAACCACATAGCTTTCAGGAAATTTCGTTTCCTGATCACAAGTGGTACTGTATGATTATCCTCTTTCGCTTCCTCACCGCTTAAAATTAATTCTATTTTGATGTTAATTCTCAGAAACATAAAAAATGACAAATATTGATATTTGTGGTCATCAATTACCGTATAATTTCACGTACTCTCTTTGAAAAATAGATAAAAAATCTATAATTTTTATGAAAAAATTATTTTTTTCAGTAGTGACATCCGCCCACTTTTTTCAAAGCTGAAAGTGAATAAAGATTATATATTTCAAAACTGTATCTAGCATTACCCGATCTTGAATATATAAATATTAATGCATATATGGTAGTTAAGTGATTACTCTCGCATATCTGCACGGGCTTACAACTAGTTTTTGTCGTTTGATTGCCGAAGATCAAACGGATATGGAATTGGATTGGTATATACAGATCCTTAATTTCCAAGTGAAATAATTAAGGTATCTTTGTGGCTATCTAATTGAAAAGAAGCAAATTAAAGGAAATCGATGAACAATGACATGAACCTGTGTTGTTCAGTAAGTGCATGCAATTGTGATGATCTCATCGGAATATTGAAATTAATACAGCTAAGCTAATTACGACCCATTTGGATGTTGAGATGGCCGGCCTCAAGTCATTTCATCCCATCTCATCTTATCTTATCGCAATATCTGAATATAATTTAAACATAAATACTTTTTAATTTCAAATTTTTAATTTTTAATTTTATCTAATCATTACAAATTTTACAAACTTCTAAACAAAATACAAAAACAATTTAACTTTTTCTAATCCAAAAACATAAATTATATTAAAAATTTACATTCTAACAATATTTTAATTTTATAATAATTTTATTCAACTTTTTCTCTCACAATTCTCTAAACTCCACAAAATATCTTAACTCAAAATATTTTACTACTATTCACATATTATTTTATTATTAATCATAAATTTCTTGTCTTATCTAATCTCATTTCAGCATCTAAATGCAACCTAAGTCTCTTTAATTTCAAGATTTCAAGAGCTCAAACTAATTGAAAACACAATCAATTTGCACCCTATCACCTCCAAATTAGTGTGTGAAAGTGAAAAGTTGATCAGCATGTCATCAAGGTTTAGGTAAGTACTTGATCATGATCAACGGCAAATTAGCAATGGAAGGGAGGGAAATAATTAGAAAAGATAATCCATAACTCTATCAAGTCACATCAATATCTCTTCTTACATAGCCTGATTTGTGAAAACTCATCTCATCTCATCTGATTTAATCATTACAATTTTTTCAAATCTTCATACAAAATAAAATAAATAATTAAAACTTTTCAAATCTTAAAATAAAAATAATATTAAAAAAATATATTCTAACAATATTTTATTCAACCTTTAACTTTAATCTTAACTCATATCATCTGTAAAAACAAAAGAGTGAACAACCATAAATTTGATAATTTAAATTTAAAGAGTTTAAAAGATCATTTCAATAAATATTGATTTAAAAAGATGGAGATATTTCTACTCTGGTTGAATAACTCAATTTTCTCTCATGAACTACTTGCAATATAATTGGATTAGTTCGATCCAAAACTTGAGATAGTGGATATGATTATAAAATATCACCAAGTAGGGACGATGGACGTTAATAGTTGCGGCAGAAAACTCATAGAAATAATATTACTTCGAAATCAGCCGCACATCACGTACGTGGGTGGTGCGCGCATGACTAGTTAATTTGTTGAAAGGTGTAACCTACAGCTTGTTCATTCGTTAAACGAGCCATTGCATGATCATGAAGAATAGCATAATTAGAAACTCTATATTATTAAGTTGTTTAAGATCTTGAATTAAGAAGGTGTCTCAATATGTAACATCAAAGTCTCAATCTTCCCCAAGTTTTATCTTCTAATGAAAGTGAGATTATCAGCAAAGTCATAGGAGCCAAGTAAACTAGTGGATTTATTTGGAGGTCTTCCATCATTCAAATGATAGTGAAAGTTATCAACAAGTCAAGGCTAAATGATGCTTAATTGTTAGTAATCATGCATGGAGAGGTATGGAAATAATGATAGCTAAAAAGATTATTTTGAAGGATGACTAGTAGGACCATTTAAGAACTTGAAGTTTGATTGAATATCCGTAATCAAATAAGAAATGTTTCGTCTACACATAAATCTTATAACACAATAAATTTATAGATTGACGTGGTTTAATGTACGTAATTCATCATATTGTAAAATTCTTTGTGTACATATAGGCATTTTGTGTATTTCATTAATGTGATTGATCAAAACAGTTATTTTATATTAAAAAATGATATAACCAATCACATTAGTAGAGTGTATAAAGAATATACAAAAGTAATTGTACATTGAGTTTTTTCCCTGAGATTGCAAGGCAAGGCATATATAAACATCATCCATGATTCCATCCTGATTAAGACTCCCAAAGAAACCCACCCATTTGAGCTAAAGATAAAAAGGAATGATCCAAAAATAAATCATAATCTTTGCCGGCTTGAGTAGGTGATGTGTGTGTGGTAATCTTAAAATATTTCACGTGGGAGTGAAATAGCTGAATAAAAGGAAGAAGCTGTGACAGGCCAATACAGCTTAGCTAGCTTCTTCAACTTCATTCTTTAAACCAACACTCTGGGGAGGGGGAGGCTAAAGGTGAAAGGAGCTCCTTTCAGTCCAATTTAGAGGGCAGAGGAGCGGCTAGAGCTGTCACCTCATGCATTTTGGCTACCCTTGATGTTTTCCCACCAACACTCAGCAACCAAACTAGGTTAGATGGATGTGAGGTACTGCATGCAGAAAGTGGTCAAAGATGGAAGATGTTATAAGGAGAGGCGAACGAAAATGTTAAGTTTGACCAGGTGCATGGAGTGGGAGCAACTCCTTCCGCTTCCACCTTTGCCCGCCCATTGGACTGAAGGGAGCTCCTACTACTGCAGCATACATTTTTTTCTCTGTTTTCTGCAGTATCCTGCCAATTCTATTTCTTGGCTTTTTCTATAGGTTAAACATTAGAAAATTCTATTTGCAAAATTTCCTTGTTCATACTTTCAAAACATCACTAACTTTCAAAACATCACTAATTTGAAAGCCTCCGTTTTGGTAACTTTAATATTGGATCTTACAGCAAGTGATATGTTTACACACCGACTTATAAAATAATAGAATTCGAGCTAGATACCATTGACTCAAAGATATGGAGTTTGATCTTGTACTTAAGATTGAATATATATTGGGTTATTTGTGGTTAGTCTTAGGGGTGGGCAGCGGAGCCCCGCATCCTGCCACCTCCAGCCAGCACGACGGGGCAGGCAACACCGCCCCACATGGGCAGGGGAGGGGGCCCCCGCCCCGCATCTAATCCCCCTAGCGGGGGCGGGGGGCAGCAAGGGCCTAACCCCACCCAGCCCAGCCCCGCCCCTCCCTCACCTATATATTATACATATATATATATATAAACATAAATATTTATATATATACAAAAACATAAATATATGAATTTACATATATTTCTAACTTTTGTTTGCTTTTAACAGGGTAGAATATGTAAAGGAGGGCATACATGAGTTGCCGCCCGGTTGCTGTCTGGACATCATGATGAGTTGAGGCCATAGACGCTTTTTTTTCGACAACTTCTATCAAGAATTCCATGTCTTCCCACTATTCATCCTAGAGAGAGAAACAATATTACCAGGCTCAAACCCAAGAAGGAAAGGAATTGGAATGACCTCTCTCCTATCCTAATAACTTTGCTTTAAATATATACATATAAATATATATATATATATATTTATAGAGCTACGTGATTTTCTTACAAAAATGATGAGAAAATACTTCTATCAGTAGACATGCATGTAGGACACACGATCCTGTGGTAATTTGAACGAATACCGTCACCTTCCTGTAAGAATACTTGTCCTTTGACTTTGCTCACAGAACTTAACTTTCTCATCCATTTAGTAAAATACAGATTCAGACCAAATCATACAGAAAAACAGCTGAAATTAACGGTGGCCTCAATGCGAATTACTTGGAAAAAAAAAAAATTAATGCAGTGCACATTCAATCAATCAAAATTTTGTAATATGCATCATCTGTTAAGATCTAACAATCAAGATTGTGCCACGTCACATATTTTTCATCCCTCCATTGGTTAGAATTAAACATGAGCGCTATGTGTCACTATTTGATAGTTGGGAGGTGCAATGGGTTAAATATAAATCTAGGGAAAACAAATATAAATCGAAATAATTGACCTAATATGCATAATGGATCCCGATACTGAAAGTACTTCAATTTCATGCAACACACAATAACCTGCAAACAATTCATACGATCTGAACCTGTAATCATCCATTAAATTAATAAAATTTGACCATAGCCATTTAATTCTTATAAGCAATAAAATGTCTTCACCAATGCCACCAACCACAGTTCCCTGATCACTCCTACCAATATCCTACCTTACAGAATAAGCTAATAGTGCATTCTAATTTCTCGATGAATTTTGAAAAGATTCAAAACGTTTTCCTCCATATCAGACACTGGCACTGGAGTATAAATTACAATCCATTATTGACAAGGCATTAGGTACAACCAAGCAGCGTAAAGAAACTTTATTTAATCATCTCATGTATTTTGATTCAAAGCCTAGTCTGGACACTGCCATTTGTTGGATGCTATCAGAAAATAAAATCTATGATGACAGCCAAAGCAACAACATTTTGCTTCTGGATACAACAAAAGCAAAGAGATATATTTGGATGATGGAAGTCCAAAAAAATAGAAAAGGAACCAAAATACAACCAGTGGCAGGCCCCCACTTCCATCTTGTTTGAGCATTCACCTTCAAACCCAATTGAGTTCCCTGCAAGATGGAAGCAGAACTGAATTCCTTCTTCCAATGTGGGGCAAAATGCTATAGCCAACAATATTCCAAACAAATCTTACTTCACACCAGCAAGGTAAAAGGACTCATAATTTTTTTTTATCACAAAATAGATTTTTCATATCATATCTTATGATTTTATGTGCAAATTTCAATGAGTAAAGCCCGAGTTTATATAAATATCTTCAATACTTTAAATATACATTCATACATTGATATATATTTACATCAAAGCTTATCTTCACAAAGATTTAAGTGGAAATATCACATAAGGTAGGAGATTCCCTCCCATCCTTTTTTTCTTTTATCGGTAAACAGATTTATATTGATCAAAAGAGTAGGCAAGAGCCCAAGTATACCAGACATATACAAGAGCAAGCCTAAGCATGCTAATTTAGTGATACAAGGATTCCCTCCCATCTTTTTAAATACATATTTATCTGATTTGAACTCGAGTTAGTCATTAACGGCTCGGTTCGTTTACAAGCACAGTAGAGTAAACAAAAGCATTTAAAATGTGCCCAAAGGCCAGCCAAGACCACATGCCCAACCTACTACAAAACCATAGTTAAACTCAAAATCTTCCATTTTATTAATAAGTAGATCAGCAGCCCCATCTCAGAATCACATTATCAAGCCAATCAACCAATATAACTTAATATCAACCATTTGGCTACTCACAAGATGTGAGTTTTTAACTCTAATTATGGTTATAAAGGCCTGTTTATTCCTTGCCTTATGTCCCTTTGCAGAAGGAATCAAATTCAAATTGTCCCAAAACCTTATAAAATAGAAATATGGGTTGAAGAAGAAAAGCAACAAAATAATGGATGGTACAACACACAGATTGGTGGCACATTGTGTACCAATTGCAATTTCTTGAATCGAAAGAATCCATTTTTCGAGTTACCATTGAATGCAACACATGGTTATAAAAAATGACATACAAACTCCATTAACCCACATCAGATCTAAAATACTAAGCCAAAAAAGCTTTTAATTGAAATTATGGTATAACTTCACATCGCTCCTCAACTGTCTGTACTCTAGCAGAGTCGGATCAGGTGGCAAAGATAAACTAATATGGGCTCAAATTAAGAAACAAGTATTTGAGGGTAAAGTCATTCTACAATGTGGTATGTGCTCATAGAAACTCCCCTTTTTCCTTGGAAGATTAGGCTAAATAAGGCACCCCCAAGAGCCAACTTTTTTGTATGGACAATTAGAGAAGATTTTCAACTTGGATAATGTAAGGAAGAGACGCGTTATTACAATTGATTGGCATTGTGTGTGTAAGAAGAGTGGGGATCTTCTAACTTGTTTGAATGGGCATTTTTGGCAGTCATGAGTGTGCATCATTATGGAAAATTATCCAATCTTGTTCAATATGGTGTATTTGGAGAGAGAGAGAGAGAGAGAGAGAGAGAGAGAGAGAGAGATTGTCATAGCTTTGAAGATTGTGAGATTACATCGAGTTCATTTTATTTATAGAACCATGGGGGAAAAACTATAATCCATAAATCGCACACTACCAACGCTCTATTCTTTTTTTTTGATAAGTACTACCAACGCTCTATTCTCCTTTCTCTATTCTCCACAATGCTACCTTAGACTGCTACAAAGTGGTAAACAAGATCAAATGATTTAGGAGTAGATTTTCATTTACTTATAAAAATAAAAAATGATTTGGGAGTAGATAAATGAATTTTCTTCATTTTTCTCCTCGCCACATTCTTGGCACTCACAGGAGGAAAACTATGTAGTATTATGCAAAATAATAATAATAAGGAAAATGAAAAAGAATAAGAGATTAATCAATCCTATGATTGTTATTTGAGTACATATTATAAATTCCAGAGAGCAAACAGTAAGAATACCTCAAATAATTTAAGCTGTGAATCAGTTGGACTCAACAGCTTCAACCTTTGGACCTGATTCAAACAATGAAAGAAAAACATTCAGTAACCTTGAGAGCAAAAGAGCTACTAACATAACCACACTTCACATAATCACCATAGAACTTGTGAGTAGCAACTCGTATTCTTCACTGTATGATACGCACAAAAACTAAATATTAGTCAATGTGAAATAACCACTTGTCCCAAAAGCTTAAGCTTATGGGAAGAGGTAGATTTTATTATTTAATTTATATCTTAACACCCCCCCCCCCTCCTCATGTGTGGGTCAGATTTCCCTTCAATGAGTGTGTCCACACGTGGAGTTTAATTAAATGAGGTATAGTACTAAGTCAGGATTCAAACTCAAAATCTCTGCTCTGATACCATGTAAAATCACCGCTTATGCCAAAAACTTAAGCTTATGGAAAGAGGTATATTTTATTATTTAATTTATATCTTAACAGTCAACTTCATATATTTTATTATTTAATTTATATCTTAACAGTCAACTTCATAAATCTGCAAACCAGAACAAGAAGGTAAATACTTTGAAAACGTTCGATTCTCTTCTCTCTCACGTACTTGTTTTCTTCACCTTCTGTTATTAATAGCCTAGTAACACAATATCAATCACCCAACCATTTGCTTTATGGAATTAAAAACTTCGTCTCAACCAATCCCACTAAAGAAAGCTTGAGCTCTAGGATAAGTTTTATAACTTCTCGCTGCATCATCTGCTCCTTCTGACCCCTGACACTTCATACTCCCTATATTTACTATTAATTTGTTCCAATACCTCTTCCTCGGGGTTCCCAACACCAAGACTAGAATTCAAATAGAGATGCGCGTGCGTGAGAAGAGGGAGAGAGAAAAGCAGGACATTATTAAGACATTAAGGAAGACAATCTTACTCACTAATTCCTAAAAACAGCCACTAAATTTAATCATCGAGAATCTAAAACATCATTATTTTCTACCCACCAGAACATTAAAAAAACACAACAAGCAAATATATCCACGAAAAGATTAGATGGATTCTATATCAGTGAAGAAGAAACAAGGTAAACTTCCAAATATCAGACCATTCAAAAGAAAAAACACATTTCCGAATCCCAAATTTTAATCATTTTCCAGCTATTAAAAACAGAATCGTTCAAAAGATGGACCCAATTCCTATCATCAGATTTCTTGGCATTCAAAATTTCAAAGAGAACGGTAGAGAGAGAGAGTGGGCACCGTGGAGGGAAGGGTGGCGACCGTCCTTGCCCCAGCCGATTCCACGGGTGGAGTCGAGGTACTGCTGGACGAGGTGGCGGCATTTCTGGAGGTGGTTGACACCTTCGATGCGGTAGCACCACCTGAGCTTCTCCCTCAGGATCTTGGCCTTCTCAATCTCAATCCACTTCTCCCGCACAACGTGCTCCCTCATCTCCAGCATCGCCACCGGGTCCTTGTACGGGTTCGACGGATCGAAGTCGTCCGGCGGCGACTCATCGAAGTCTACTCCTTTCCTTCTCCCCATCTCTCTCTCTGGTGCCGACTCTCTCCCTAGTCCCTATAACAACAGCAGCTGTAAATTGTGAATTGATCGGTGTTGTTGGAAACTCTTATATAACATTTCCGGTCCACTGTATCGTAGCATTTTCGATTTATTCTTGAATTTATTTTATTTTAGCTGTATAAATACTTTAAATTAAATTTATAGAATAATATAATTTTATATAATTAGTTATATTTATTAAATTTTACAATCTATATTAAATCACTTAATTTTATAAATTTATTTTTATGTTATTTATTTGTTATTATAATATTTCTCTTTTTTTATTCAAATAGCCTATTTGAAAAAGAGTCATAACTAATTTATAAGAGTATAAAAGATAAATTTTTTACGGACTAACGGATGCTTGGGAAAATGAGACATGATGATAAATTTGTGAATAATAATTAAATTATTTGTGAATAGTAATGAAAAGATTTAAGTTATAAACTTATATAAGATTTTGAAAAATGAGAGAGAAAAAAAGAAATTGAATAAAAATAAAGTTAAAATATTGTTAGAATATAATTTTTTTAATATTATTTTTGTTTTAATATTTGAAACAATTGAATTATTTTTTGTATTTTGTTTGAAAATTTAGAAAAGTTATAATGATTAGGTAATGATTAGATAAAAAATTAAATAATTGAAATTAAAAAGTGTTTGGATTTGAATGATGTTTAAAAAAAAAATGCAAAGAGACATAGATGGAATAGGATGAGATGAAACCATCCCATTTTTCAAACAAGCCCTAAGAGTATGAATATGATATGAATCCGCGGAATTAGAATCTCTTAAACCCACAATCAATTTGAAAACTCACCTAAGAAAGCCAATATCAAGTCAATGGATGGAAAATCTAGACCTGTTGATAAACTCATTTCAAGAATCTAGATTATATAAAAATCTAGATCTATTGAAAAACATGTCTCAAGAACTCAGATGATAAAGAAGAATACCACAAAAGTTGTGATTTGCCTTTGATAAATTCAAAAGTTCATTTAAGAACAATAGGAGATAAACTCAACTCACAATGAATAAAATTCATCAATTTTCATAAACTATGGCTACAAGGAGTTTAAATAGCACTTCTCAAAACATAACCCTAGCTAAAATAAGGCACTTTCGTTCCAAAAATACCCTTAAGTAAATAGTATCACGGTTACAATACCGCTACAGTAATTTAGCCTCTTGAAATCCTAGTTGAACAAAATAAAATATATATGGGCCAAGCATCTTCAAGCCCAATTATTTATTTTAGCTTAATTCCTATAACTAAAAAACAAGTCCTTTTAAAGAAATAAACAAATCTAAAGCCTTCAATCACATAAATATAATAATAAGCTCTAATTTATGTTGCACTCTTTTATAGCTTATATCACGTGAATGAGAATTGGATGTCCTTTTCTCAAGTCCATCTTGAATATTGGACTCTTGCTAAACTCGTCTCAAGTGTATTATACCAATCCTTGTATTGTTTTCTTGCTCTTCTTAGCTTTCGATCTTATAATTATTCTATTTGAAACTTGCAATGAATCTTTAAGACTCGGTTCACCTTAGAACCCATCATAATGTCAAGATTCAAATTTAGGACATCTAGCTTATACAAGTTACAACTCACCCTGTAAGATGAAGGGCACCCACATGGACAAACCCTTCCCATACCATAACGAGCCACTAACATGTTATATACTTATGAATAGAAGCGGCTACAACCATTTTATTGTAGTGATTAAAGACTGACCTTTAAGATAAGATTGCCCTCCCTTAGATGATTCTTTGATATTCCAAAAAAGCACAGGATATTTATCTTTTTGTTATCCCTTGAGAAAGTATCTAAGATGTGTAGATGTGTTGAGTGTTGTTCTAATTCATTCAATGTAGTACACTTCATCACTGAAAAGAGACGCTTAAAGCTTGCTAGATTATTTATTTAGGCTGAATAGACTTTTAGAGCAACTTAATAAACTATGTTTGAGGTATTCCGTTGTGCTTTCTTACAGGCCCAATATCACATCGCTAACATTTGGAGCAATTATTGTTGTAGTTAGGGTTCTATATCAATAAGGTCATTCCATAAGTTGTTAGTCAATCAATTCAAATTCATTCTAATTTATTTGTCAAACATAAATTTACGATTAATTAGTAAACAAGTAATTTATAAAAAATTCGATTCAATTCGTATAGGTTCAAATAACTTTGCATTTGTATTTTTTGTAATATATCTTTTACCACTATGATGACAATATCTTAAGCATTTGAAATACAGAAAAATTGGCCAACAACCCCTTGTTTAAGATTGACCCTATGCAAGTCACTTGTTGCTTCATGAGTATGTCAACTCTTTTTTCTTAATTTCAAAACTCAAATTTCAAATAGAAAATAAATTTTCATAATCCATTTCTTTTAAAAAATAGAGAAAATAAAAAAACTAACATTGCACAGCGGGGCCCCTCACCCCGCCCCCGCATGGGCCAGGGCGGGGCCCCCCGCCCAGCATCTAGTCCCCCTAGCGGGGGCGGGGGGCGGGGAGGGCCCAATCCCGCCCCACATTTCCCCCACCCTGCCCTCACCTATATATATAAACATAAATATTTATATATACAAAAACATAAATATATGTTTATATATAAAATATATATTTATATTTTACAAATTGTATATATATAAATATATATATTATAATTTGTTAGACTTGTTCACAAATTATGCATTAGCAAATTTAAAAACTATATAGTTTAAAAACTACTACACTACAACTTACAGAAAATATGCATTAGCAAATTTAAAAATTATATAATTTTTAAATTATAGTCATATTTATAAAATTTAAATTTACAATTTAGATCTAAAAATATATTTTTTATCACTTTTAGATCTAGAAATAATTTTTTAAAATAATAAAATATAGTTAATATTTGAAATGAAAATAAAACGGGATGGATTGAGTATCCGCCCCGCACCCCGCCTAGCCGAGCGAGGTACCCCACCCCGGGGATGCGGGGGCGGGTGGGAAAATCCCAACCCCGCACGCATGGGTAGCCCGCAAGGTGCAGGGGAGGGGGCTACCCCGCACTGTATGGTGCGGGTAGCACCCCTACATTATAGGAGGGGAGACCTCTTCTTCCCACCAGCCACCACCGCGTGATTAGTCGAGTCTAGCCACATATGATAGTCAAACTCTCCTACCCACATGATGGTGAAGCTCATGCCATCGTAGGGTGGCCACGCTTAGCTAAGCTCCGGCCACAACGTGGATGGCTACTGGCTAGAGCTGGACACACGAGAGGGCTAACCTTGGTCAAGTGTAGCCATCTCACAATTGCCTAAGCTCAACCATCACCGCGTGGTGGCCGGTGGGGAGGGAAGGTCTCCCCTAACACAAAGATAGTTTCTTATTTTTTAAAGTAAAAAATAATTTTTATTTTTATTTTTAGTTTTGAAAATAAGAAAAAAGAGTTTGACAAATCATAGGATAACATGTGTCTTCCATAAACTAAAATGGATGCGATTTGTTATGGAGGGGTTAGTTCAGAATTTGTTACGGCTTACGAGGTATTAATCCTAAAAAGAAATTGCACAAAGGTCGAATTTTAAATAGGGCAAACATAGAGTGTTGTTATCCAAGTTTTCTATAAATAAACAAGTGAAAATCATGCTCTACGTATATATAAATAATACATTATATAAAGGTATTCACAAAAACTCACATGTTGGAAATATGTATATATAAATAATAAATTATAGAAAGACATGCACAAAAACTTAAAACTTGAACTTTTTAAGACCTTTTTTTAGGACAGGGGAGAGATATTTGAGCTTTTATAATTTTGGGGGATCAAGGTTGATTTTCTATGGAGAAGATTTTCTTTAAGATTTTTTGGACAGGATCGTGTGGTCATTTTGAGTTTTTAAGAGTAACGATACGTATAGTCATAAAATGCGTAAGTATCGTTTAATTGCTTTAAAAAAAAATAGAATTTATTATTAAAAAATTAATTTTTTTCATTTAAGTTTCGTATTTATTTATTTTTTAAAATTAATTATATGATGCTTATACAATCACGATTACAACTATGATTTGATCTATTTTAGAGGGAGGTAGAACGACTGTGACCTTTGGGTGTAAAATGACTTGGATCAGGCTCTCTAGAAGCTTGGGAGGAGTTTATGTACTTTATCCCAATTAATTCAGTTTATGATAAAATTTGAATAACTTATACGAAAGATATTCTAATTCGAATTCATTGTTAGAATAGTATTCGATATTCAATAAATACTATACAAATCTTGATATAAAATTGATGCGTGAAATATTTATTATTATTGACAATATATTTTTTATGACAATATTTCATAGAATAAATTTATCCTTTATTATTTTTGTAAATATGAAATATTTAGAAATTATTATTTTTATATAAAAACTATCAAGTGGTCTTTTAGAATGTCATATTTTATTCTAATATCTAAGCTAGTTTATCAAATTTCATGTAAAATCTATTTATTTTGATATCATATTAGGTATAGAATGCTACAATTGATTGAGACCTTAAATAAACTTTTCATTGTCTAATAAAATTTAGAGAATAAAATATCTCTACCATTTTTCATATAAATCATTAATGGGTTTTTCGTATTTTCACTTTATATTCTATATTAAGAAATTTAATATTTTATAATAAAAAACTTTGGGGCCAATATTAATAATTTATTATTTTTCCTAATCTTAGTTTTAATTTAATTTTAGTAGGGTCACGTCCTTAAAAATAGATAATATATAAAAATTATGCAAAGCCATAAGAGTTATAAGAAAAATTTGTCGAGAAACATTTCTACATGTATGTTAAAAATTTTAGAAAGTACATGAGAATAAAGAAATTATAAATTTGTTTGGGGGGCCAATTTCTATATACATGGGATTATGAATAAAATTAAGGGGCTATTTTGAATTTTAAAAGCATCTTGGGGGCATCAAACTCTATATAGTTCTACCACTGATTTGTAAGATTTTGGAAAATGAAAAAGAAAAAATTGAATATAAATATTATAAAATTAAAAAATTGTTGAATATTATTTTTATTTTGAAATTCGTAAGAGTTGTATTGATTTTTATATTTAAATATCGATTAGGTAATGATTAGATGAGAAAGTTGAAATTTTAAAAATAAAAAATATTTTGTATTTGATTGATATTTGGAAATGAAATTTAAATTATGAGAAATTTTAAAATTTTCAAAAATTCTGAACATTGTGTGTGTGCCTAACAAGCCAACTAAAAATGATTACAAAATTAAAAGGTATTTTCAACATTACTCCAAGAATGTTATAAGCTATACTTTGTGTCCTAGTTCTATACTCTTCTTACTTCTATTAGAATATCTGCATCTGGATGCCTATATAGTATTTAATTTCCTAAATTTTAGTCTAATTTTTTAGAAGAATTAAACAGTAGCTCCCTAAACATGAAGAGTTACCGTTCGTCCCTAAATTATTTTTTATAAATATTTTATTCTAACCAATAAAATAAAATTTCCTTCTATGCTCATATATGTTATAGTTGAAATTTGAGAAAAAAAAATGTTACTATTGAGATGATATTTAAAAAAAAAATTGACCATTTATGAAAATATGATTTTTTTAAAAAATATAAAATATTATGAAAGCATTGATTTTAAAAACATTATCTTTTAGAGAGATAAGTAGTATAATTTTTTTTTTTTATCACAAATGAAAAATCGAAAACACAGTTACAATAAATAATTAAATAATAAAAAAATGTGAAAAAAAAAGTTAAAAAAATCTTCTTCCGCTATTTACCCAAAATGAGAAAAAAAGAGAGTAATTAAAAATGTATAAATAAATTAGTTAAAAAATAATTTTAGTTAAAAAATAATAAAGAAAGACTAAAGATTATTTTAATATAATAGGAAAAGAATAAAAAATAAAATATATGAGGTTTTAGAAAGATCGATAAAATTAAAAAAAAAATAGAAAAAAAATGAATTTGAGCTAAATTTTAAGAAATTTTTTATTTATCCAGATGTGAGTGCTCTTATATTCAGTCTTTCCGCAGCACGTACATGTCATTTATAGTGATTATATCTACAAATGTTTTAGGAGAACATATATAGATAGATTAGAACTCAGAACTTCGGCCGCCTTTGGTTACCATCAAAGATAACAAAAGACAATAAAAGAAAAAAAGGAAGAAATATAAGTTGAACTATAATCCAAAACCTCCTGACTCCTAACAGTGCCTGACCACCAAAGGTCGCACAAAAGCTGGATCGTCAACTTCGGGTTTGAGACACGTGGCAACATGTCCAACTTTCACGAAGAGACATTTTCGCAAGATTGTATTTGCCCCTCATACAATGCCAGCGATATACAGAACGTACACAAAACAAATCTGGAAAAAAAAAAGAAAATTATTTATGAAAAAGAAGAAGAAGAAGAAGGAAACTCAATCTGCTTCTCTATCAATAGACGTGAAAAGGCTAGATTCAGCCTTAACATAACGTTGGTGGCAAATATTGTTCTGCCAGGTCGGTTTTTAATAATTTGCTGCATGTATTTTTCTCTACATTTATTTATTTATTTTTTATTATTATTATTTTTTTTTCTGGGAATCACATTCATGTACATTACCACCTTGTTTGTTTAACATTCTTGGAGTAATCGATGTTTTGTTAGCATGCATTACTAAATGTGAAAGTTTGGCAACTGGGTTTGATGTTTATGAGCTCTAGTTTGTAACTACGTAGTTTTTGATACATACTCATCGTTCGTGGAAATTGAGAATCCTAACGTTGTGTGGAAAATAAATATCTTGATTTGCGTTCATTTTATTTTCATTTTTGAGATGAAATGTTTTTGCCTTTCAGTTGTCTATTTTGCTATATCCAATTCCAAGCTCCTGAGGTCTTTCCCTCGGGTTTTAATCTTGTCGATTTTTTTCCCAGTCCCTTCTCCATTATTCTTATGATAATTAAGACCTTTTTTTGCAATTTTTTTTTTATTCGAGTGCAGTTTTGGCAAATTGTTTTTTTTTTTTTTTTTATCCTTGTATCTTTTTCCTGAAGCTTGTAAAGGGTTTGCAGCGTCAGGAAGCTTGAATTTTATAGGCTAGACTTTGCATTCTGGTAGTTTATTGCACCTTTAGAATGATCCAACAACACGATCCTTATGAATTTTTTGTTTCAGACGATATTGTTTTCAGGACTGTTTAGCAAAGCGCTAGAAATCCAATTTTGCTGTGTTTTCATTATTGAGCTCTGACTCTAGATGCCCTCCTCAAGCATCTGATCATGAGGTCAGCATTAGATCATTTCCCAAAACAATATGAAGCATTCGGCAACTCAAATGGAGTTGTTGGTGGGGATGGTTTGGAACGAATAGCAACAAATAATGCAAAGGGAGAAGGTAAAGAGAGATGATTTTTCCCTCTTCGGTTTTTTAGTTTTTCTATCTTCATTCGTAAGCTTTTTCCTTTCAATATCATTTTTCCAGCAAAGAAGCGAGCAATATTAGTGGAATGGTTGAATAATACTCTCCTGGGTTTAAGCTTATCGCTAAATGCTTCAGATGAAGAGTTGAGAATGTGCTTGATTGATGGTACTATTTTGTGTCGGATATTGAATAGACTGAGAATTGGTTCTGTGAGTGAGGTTGTTGAAAATTTGTTCATCTCTCTCTTTTACAAAGTTATATGGATGTTAAACTCTTAACCCAAACTTTAATTTTCCATTCTAGGAAGGTGATCTCAATCATTCATCAGACCCATCAGAAAATATTAAAAGGTTCCTGGCAGCTATGGATGATTTGGTGATTCCTAGATTCAAGGTGTCCGACTTAGAGAAGGTATTAATCTATTACATTTGTAGGTATTAATATTTATCCAATTGTTGGTCTTTGCTTGGAAATGGTCATCTCTCTCTCTCTCTCTCTCTCTCTCTCTCTCTCTCTCTCATTTTTTCGGGTTTGTATTATTCAGGGATCTATGAAGACTGTTATTGACTGCCTTGTAACCCTTAGAGCACGATTTATACCAAATGTTGTTGGGGATAGTATTTCTCCTACTAGTCTGATTGCTAAATCTGGAAGCCCTCATGGGGATGCATTTTCTCCTGGATATTTTTCTCCATTACCTGGGGAAGAAAGGCAGAAGGTTGTGACTGACTCTAAATTTCAACGCGCCTTGCGTACTACGGTTATTTCAGGTTTGTACTTGTTTCAAGCATTGTACAGTTGCAGCTACTAGGAACTAATCATGAATAAATCTTGTGCTGATTTATTGCTGTGACACTACTGATGCATGTTTCCCTGCTATTAAAATTATCCATAATGCTCATGTTATTTTGTTTGTTAAAGGTAACAATATAATAAATTATTTTTTGTTATTTAATTGATTGATGTCTCATGTTTTTGCCTCTTGCATAGAACAACCAGCAGCATTAAGACATCCGGTTGGACATAAGTTCCATGAAGTGTTTCAACTCAAACAAGGGCGATATGCAGACCTTCCTGAGGCAAAAATCTCAGAAATGATGAAACCAAACTGTCTAGATGTAAGTTCTTGAGTTTCTTTTTCTCATCAAGAAACGTTGATATTTGGTCAGGTCTTAAATTTCTTTTCATGATCAGTATCTCTTGTTGCAGAATGCTCCAACTCAATCTCTATTAAGCGTTGTGAATGGAATTCTGGATGAAAGCATTGAAAGAAAGAATGGCGAAATATCAAATGTATGTTAGTCAGAGGATATATGAGTTTAAATATTAGTAATGCATGCACAAAGACACACAAGCACAGTACATGCATATTGTGCATATAGGGCTGAATTCTAACACTACTTTTGCATGCTCAGCGCGTGGCATGTCTATTGAGAAAAGTTGTGCAGGAGATTGAGCGTCGCATATCAACTCAAGCAGAACACTTGAGAACCGTAACATGCCATCTGGATTTTGTTACATCGAATAGTTTTTACTTCACTGCAATGTTTTAATTTCCTAATGTGTTTTTTTTCCCTGCAGCAAAACAATCTTTTTAAGGTTCGTGAAGAGAAGTACCAATCAAGGATCAGAGTACTTGAAGCCCTTGCATCTGGGACTAATGATGAGAGCCAGGTTGGTGAATAATACAAGTCAATAGCTAGTGTGGGTGTGTGTGTATTTTCTTGTATATGGTACTAAGATTTTCCTTACTAAATTAGAGTTTTCTGTACAGATTGTTATGGACCAGCTTCAGCATGTAAAGGTACAGTTCAAAGTCAATGCATGTATTCTGTTTTTAATTTTAGATTGAAATGCTTGTGTCCTCTGATGTACAGATTTCTAAATTTTCGTTGACTCTTGGTTGTAGAGTTTGTAAATCTTACTTACAAGGTGATGATGTCTAAACATCATTTTTGTAGTTTTGTGATGACTGCAAACATGCTCCACCATCTAATACTCTGTTGAATATTAGGATGTAAGAAAAAAGATGTTGACAAAAATCTGTTGTTGTGCACATAAGTTTTGTAATAGTTTTAAAGGGGGAATTTTTGCAGTCAGAGAGGGTCAAAATTGAAGAAAGGGAGAAATCTGAGGAGGAGGATGTGATTAAACTGACGAAAGAAAAGGATCACAACAATCTTGAAATTTCAACGTTGAAGCAAGAACTGGAAATAACCAAAAAGGCATGTGAATTGAGATGCACGAACATGGAAACAGAAACTAAAAGTACCCAAAAAGATTTTGAGAAGAAGTTAAACGAGCTTGAGCACCTGTTAGAAAATTCCCGAAACACGGTGAAAGAGCTTGAGTCAAATTCTGAAACAAAATCTCAGAGGTGGAACCAGAAAGAGAACATCTACCAGAGCGTTATGGAATTTCAGTTTGGTGCACTGCAGGTATGCTTTTGGATGATAATCTTGTTTCAACTTTGAATGTAGTGAAGTTGCACAACTGGAATTTTTCTAACTTGTGAAAACAAACAGGAACTGAGGTTTTCTTCAACATCCATTAAACAAGAAATCCTGAAAGCACAAAATATCTATTCAGAGGAATTTGATCGCTTAGGTGGGGGCAATTAGTAGAACATTTGTATTTATGTTGTTTATTAATGGCAGGTTCTCACAAGTTAACTTTACCTTGATCAGGAGTCAAGCTTAAAGTATTAGCAGATGCAGCTGAAAACTATAGCGTCGTTCTTGCCGAAAACCGAAAAATGTTTAATGAAATTCAGGATCTAAAAGGTTCCATTCCTCAGTTTGTTTATATTACCCTTGTATGTGAGTACATTTTTTAAGATCACGAGTTTTCTTGTACAGGAAACATTAGAGTGTATTGTCGGATAAGGCCTTTTTTTCCTGGACAGAAAGAAAAAAGGACAACCATAGAATATATTGGTGAAAATGGGGAGTTGGTTGTTGCCAATCGCTCAAAGCCAGGGAAAGAAGGCCATCGTTTGTTCAAATTTAATAAGATCTTTGGTCCTGATGCAACTCAAGGTTTTGATGACTGTCTCTATCTACCTTATATATACTTTTCTGTTTCTGTATATTGTAGTTCGGCAATGCCTAATTGGTTGAGTGATTAATTTCATATTCTCTTATAGTTTTTATGTGTATTTTATTTTAAGGTGAACAGTGAAATTAGTAACTCATTCTCTTTCAACTGATGGCAGCGGAGGTATTTTCTGACGTCCAGCCCTTGATTCGGTCTGTACTTGATGGATATAACGTATGTATATTCGCTTATGGTCAAACCGGTTCTGGAAAAACTTACACAATGGTATGAGCTCTCACTATATTTAATTATACATGAAGCGCCTCATCTTAATTTTCCACTTTCAAATGCAAATAAAGGCTTTTCTTCACAGACTGGTCCAAACTCGGCAACCAAAGAAAATTGGGGGGTCAATTATCGAGCTCTAAATGACCTTTTTGATATATCTCAAAGAAGAAGAAGTTCCATTATATATGAAATGGGAGTTCAGATGGTCGAAATATACAATGAACAAGTTCGCGACTTACTATCAAATGATGGTTCTCAAAAGAAATATCCTTTTTAGTTGGTAAAATACACTTCAAATATATGGAGAGTATGTGTATGGTTTGCTGATGATTTAATTCTCAGTCACAATTTAGCATCTGGGGTTTTTGGGTTTGTTCATCTCCACTACCACATATTTACATTTAAATTTGTGTTTTCTTTATCCATAATTCCTCTTTTAATGAGTTTTATTCATATCTGAAAAAATACTGTTCATTATTCTTTTAATTCATCATCCATTGATGTCAATAGTAAAAATATATGATGAATAGTGATCCTTTGTTTCCTTGATTTGCGCACACTTGGGATTTTGAGTCACTCACAACCCAATGGGTTAGCTGTACCTGATGCTAGCATGCAACCTGTCAAGTCAACCTCAGATGTAATGGACTTAATGGATATGGGACTAAGGAATAGAGCTGTTGGTGCCACTGCCCTGAATGAAAGAAGTAGCCGCTCTCACAGGTTCATATTTCTCTTCTTTTAAGTATGTTTATCTCTGCATTATTATTTTTGTGGTGCACCCTAATTTAAGTGAAATCTATTTGTACAGTGTCCTCACTATTCATGTCGTTGGGAGGGATGTGAAGACTGGTGCTCCTTTGCTTGGTAATCTTCATTTGGTAGATCTTGCAGGAAGTGAGAGGGTAGATCGCTCTGAGGTAGTTGGAGATAGACTAAGGGAAGCACAACATATAAACAAATCACTATCTGCCCTTGGAGATGTCATTTTTGCTCTTGCTCAAAAGAATCTTCATGTACCTTACAGAAATAGCAAGCTTACTCAAGTCCTGCAAAGCTCTCTCGGTATTTCTTTGTTAGTTATCTTCTTTTAGTCATGAGCTGAGCTGCCTTCTATTATTTGACATTTTCTTAAGATAATTAAGATGTCAACTTTGTATTTATTGCTCTCAACATTTTTGTACATTATTCATGACTTGCATTCATTATCCCTAAGTACGTTAGAGATCCATCTGAAACAAATATTTGATTGTTTCTAATATCACAGGTGGACAAGCAAAAACCTTGATGTTTGTGCAGCTTAATCCGGATGCGAATTCATATTCTGAAAGTCTAAGTACTTTGAAGTTTGCTGAGAGGGTCTCTGGAGTTGAGTTAGGTGCGGCACGGAGCAGCAAAGAGGGTAGAGATGTCAGGGAATTAATGGAGCAGGTGCTTATCAATATATTAATTTGTTTGCATCTTTAAATTGAGAGAGATTATATTAGAAATTAGAATGACAACTGAAGTTATAATAATGATTCTTTTATTTGATGTTTGCATTTGAAGATCAAAGTCTTATTTAACAATATATAACCATCACTTTAAGATTGCTAATAGGAACTTATCATTCAAATATATTTTGGAAGTAGCTAAAAAAGAAATGCAACTCATCTAATGAGGAAAAATGAATCTTTTAAATTGCCATGACATTTTTTTATTAGAAAGGATTCACTTAATTTTTTAAAAATCTGTATATCATTCTGATATGAATTTATCTTACTATAATAAAGACAAAATGCTGTTGTCATGCTGCATTTTATGGTTGTTACTAGCTAGCATAAAATTAAAAATAGACGACAACTTTTTATGGTTATTACTGCATTTTTTCTTGTTGGCCTGAAATTTGATCATTTGCAAACATAGTTGTCGTGATTTCAAACATGGCATGGCCCATTTGACATCATGTGCAGTTCATTGATTGCTATAGCATCACTGATGCATGGGAGCTTTTTGAATTTTCTGCACTCATCTCTAACTTCTGATTTTCCAGCTACTATGTCTTATCTATAAAAATAGCTTATTGAGCTTTCATTGAATTTCTTAGTATCAAGCGAGGTCACTGATGTCTTCCTTAATTAGCAGTGATTAAATTTGGACCATAGAAATTGGTCCCCCAGTGTTGATGGCTATGAGAATATTCACTATCACACAAATTATAAGAGTGGATTTGGTTAAATATATAGTTTGCACGATATGGATCAGATTTGTATGTATTGGTCTGGCATTTTTATTTTTATCAACAAGGATGGTGCGCTGGCCATAGTTTTATTAATAAATTCTCACTTGTGATGGAGGAATATTGCGATAACAGTGTTGGTCAATCTGTCATACTGAAAAGCATTTAAACATAGAAAATGATTTCTATGGTGAAAAAATATCTTCCACTGGCTATTTCTATTAAAAAGATCGAACTTTAGAGGCTATTTTTTAAATCAAATATAGGGGCAGCAACATGAATTAGATCAGCAGAATCAATGATGTTGTACTTTGCCTGCCTCGGGGAATTTTTTTTTTGGGGGGGAGGGGGGGGGGGGTTCAGATGCGTTGATTTAGGTGGGCAACTTTGAGTTAAGATCTGGCGCTTCAAGTGGGAGAGATATAGACACATGTAGTAGTGTAGTAGGCCCTACATTATCTTTCAAACATTTAATGCTGTCCGAAAAATCCACACTGGTGGTAATAAATGTTGTAGGACTCATCTCATATGTTTATCTCTCTTTTGCATGAGATCTTCGAACTTTGAGGGAATGTTCTTCTGACAATTATTAGAGCTGTGAAGGCATCCTATCATAAAGGAAGTGAATTAAGTATGGAGCTCCTTGGGTCCAAAATAGGAAATAGTGAGAAATATATGTTTACATTCATTTATATTTAAGGCACTCATATTTAGAATGAAGGTATTGAGGGGCACCTCAACAATTCTTCACTAGACCTTGCCCAATGTGCATTAGAAGTTGGAAGAAGATTCAATATGCCTTGTTCAGCCAAGAGGTGCAATTACATATATTTTTCCAGAGATCCTATTTTTACATACCTGTTCTCTGCAAACCTAGTTAAACGTCAGATATATGTTGGAAAACAATTTTATATCTTGCAAAAAGCAGATTTCAAGATTCTGCTTTTTTAAGTTTCTGTTGAACTTTCAGGTGGCTTCTCTCAAAGACACTATTGGAAAAAAAGATGAGGAGATTGAGCGTTTGCAATTACTTAAAGATCTTAAAAGTGTGTATCCTGGTGTCAATGGTGAGAAGCACGGGACAGTCTCTTTGAGGCATGGATCTTCCCCCCCTGGCAGAGAGTCTTTAGGTGGGACTCTCCGAAGCCAAAAATCATTCGGTGGGAAAGGCCCAGGACTTGCTGAGAAAGCAGCCTCTGATCATGAAAATCATTCAGTGCACATTGATAAGCCTTCCGAACCTGATTCCCAGCAGTCCATGGATGACAGTAAATACCAAAATCTCAGGGACATAGGTCAGAATTCTCCTGCAGATGCTGAAATCTCAGGATATGGGGATCATGCAGATTATGAAGAGAGAATGAGTGACGACATATCTGATGGTAGTCTTTCTGTGGGAGCAGAAACTGATGGATCTGCAGAAAATGCTAGTTTCTCTCAAGGCACAAAACCATTAGATAATCTGGAGAGGTGAGTATTACTCATCTTTTTAAGATTTGGTTTCTATCCTAAAACTTGATTGATACAAGAAATACTTAATGTTAAAAAGAATGAATCTCGATCAGCATGTTTCATTTCGATAGTTTGTACACACAAGTGTGCTCTTTTGAGACAATCTTGTTATGTAAATTCATACCAAGTGTTCTTGAAGTCGTACAGCATAACTGCTTTGCAGAAAATGATGAACTTAAAACCTTTTTACATCGGCTGATTATAGAATGAGCTGTAAAAGAGTTGTAGGAGTATTATTAACTTTTTTTTAATCTATTCCTATTTTATGCAGATCCAAATCAGTATCTAAAGTTCCTCGAGCCGCACAGAAGACAGGGCGGACTGCATCAACTACAGTGTCAGTGTCAAAGGACCCTTCAAAGGTGTCACCAAGTAAGTAAAGTTTGAGCTTAATGTCTGTCACTAATTAACTGCTATTATTCTAAGTGGAGAGAATGTATATAGTCTTCTAATCATTTTCCTTGCAAAGTAACTAAAACATTCTCCACAAATTGCTGTTTTCAGCTTTTAAAACTACTGGCAGTTCTTCTTCAGTCAGGCCTCCCAAACGATGGGTGTAAACCACAAAGTAGCAGACAGTCATTACATTTTTTATATTTTTTTGGCCTTTTTTTCCCTTAATATCCACATGCCTAGATATATAGTATATACACCATACATCTCTGTTTATATATTGTGTTCTGTGATTTTGCATTGCCCTGTAGCTTTTGTAATTATAAATTTATAATTGTTCAGAGGTTTTCTGCCTCTTGTAGTCATTTTTCTTTACTGCATATCTTGCCCACATTGGAGGGAGATTTGTATCATGAAAAAAAATAATCAATATCCCTTTTGTAATACTCATCTTTGTTGATAATCAAGCTTCAGTTTGCAAAACTGACTTCTTGGAGTTTGTATATGTGCACAATTAATTCTTCTGTTTGGAGGACTCTTTTATAAAATGAAAATAATAAATTTACAAATATTTTCCAATTTTATTTTAAATAGAAAAATGATTTATACTGTCTTAAAGTGTGTAAGTCTAGCGTACTCTCTTTGAATACAGTGGATAAACCTATAACTTACATGAAAAATATATTTTTAGTATTAGGCATTACTTTTTTTTTTAAAATGGAGTGCACGGATTTTGTACATCTTAAAATTTTATCGAACATTACTCTTTCAGATGAAAGACATTTATCTAGCATTACAACCTTTAAGCTAGAGCATTTATTTCCAGGGAAGTCCCTTTGTTTGCTCATGGGAAAATTGATCTCTGGGTGCAATTTGTCTACCTTTGGAAGGAAAACTTAGGGCTCATTTGGATAGAGAGATAAGATACAGAATTTTTAAAATTTTTTCTAATTTTATTTTCAAATATTTCTCAATCACAAAATATATTTTTATTTCAAAACTTTCAACTTTTTTTTTATCTAATCATTATCTAATGATAATCCAAATACAAAAATCAATTTAACTTTTATAAACTTCAAAACAAAGCACAAAAATCAATATAACTTTTAAAAATTTTAAAACAAAATTATATTTAAATAATTTTTTTAACTTTTTCATTATCATTTTCTAAAATTCAATAAAATATATTAACCCAAATTATTTTATTATTATTAACACAATTATGAAATACTCTAAATTTCCAAATGAGCCCTTAAATATGCAAGTAGATAAATACATCAAAGTTTTCTATATTAATGTTGAGATATATCTTATATGTTGTTGCCGTGCGACATAATTAGAAAACACAATTAACATAAATGAATTATATTATTTATTTTTTTTTTAAATAATTATATAGTATTTACGAACTCATAATTGTAACTATTATTTCTCTTTTAGGTGGGTCGAAGCCAGATTTATAAGTTTAGAATGGCCGAATATTTTTTACTAGAATAAATAACTCAGTCGAATTTCTTTTAAGAATACATCAACAAAATGAGATAATAAATAAAGTGAGGAAAAATGCAAGAAAACAAATTAATTTCAAATTTCATATGTTCTTCCAATAATTTAAAATATTTTACATATAAGTTTTTTATATATTGTAATTAAAAAAGCTAAACTTTGGAAACAAGTAAATTATATTAAAATGCTTTAAGTAGCACATGAACAAAATACTGTGTGGCAAACTACCCGGTTAAATGTGAGTTTTTTTATTAAATATATTTCATTAGATAATTATAAAATTTAAAACAGAATTAATATAATATTAAATTATAATTTTTTTGAATTAAATATAATAGTCTAATAGAAAATAAAATTAATGGAGACTAAAAACTAATTTAATGATGACACAAAGGGTCTACTTAAAAAATTATGAACGATATACACCCGTTTTTGACAAGAGTGGTCATATTATAAATTTTGAGTAATATTATATATAATCGTAAAATATGCAAACGTTTTAAAAAAGTACAGGGTTTATTATTAAAAAATTAATTAATTTTTCATGTGAGTCCTGTATTTTTTATTTTTTAAAAAAATTGTACAATACTTTCATACTCTACGACTGTAAATATTATTTATCTATAAATTTAAATGAGAAAAATGGTTAAAATTTATTTCAAGAATCGATTTTTTTAAGTAATTTAGATCTCTAATTTTTATTTGAATTTTAAGATTTAGATTATAAGAGAAATAAATATCATAATATTTAGGGAATATTTCGTATTTTTGAGAAAGTCATTTGCAGCTCACTTGAGTCGATCCAAGTCCAACCATGTCTTTTACCGGTATTTCAAAACGCTGTCGTTTCTTTATACCAGGGTAAGGGTTTATTCTTCTAGATCCTCGTATCTCTGTGCGCCGTTTCATCCTCTCCTCCGTCTTAAGAGCTGCTCTTTGCCTGACCGCCGCGGCGACGTGCAGCTCTCTCTCTAATCTTTCTCTTAAAACCTAATTCCAAAAGGTACGTTTCGCCTCGACTCATGCATTGTTTCCTGTTTTTGTGGTGTTTTCGTGTTCTCAAAACCGATTCTTCATAGTTTTGAAAGCACGAGGTGTATTTTTTTTGTCTCTGGTTTTAAATTTTTCTTCAAGCATGGTATTTTGGTGTTCGCGAAACCAATAACCCATTCTAATTTATTAACTTGTGTGAATATTGAATTGGGGTCTACTTCCTTATGGTTGATTCATCACTCGTTTCGCATACGTGCTTCGATTCTGTACACTGAGTCCGGAAATTGACCTTGTAGATAGTCAATTTCCTTCCTGCAATTATGAAATGTGATCTATTGTAGTTAATGCTCTGGCTTAATTATCTTGTTTGTTGACTATATTGGTTTAATAGAATAACTTCCTGATGACTGTGAAATCCCTCATTTCTTTTTGTTCCGGTTTAATCTAAAATTTTTGTGAATTGAGTTTTGAGTGTATCAATTGTTTTGGTAAATATGACCGGAAAAAATTGTTTTGTAAATATGCAGTGCTGCTTTGGAAATGTATATGCCTCCGATCTGATCTTGGTCTTAGATTAGATTAGCTAGTTTTCTTCAAGTATCCTAATATAAACTATTATCATCATTTTCGTCATTTATATTTTGCTATGTGCGCAATAGTTATTATCCTGAACGTGTTATCACATAGTATTTACCCTAGATTTAGATTTTTTTTGGGCTAGTTTTTAGGCCTATTATTTACTGACCTATCTATGGTTTCATTTCTTGTTAAGTATGGTGGATCAAGTTTGATTCTTTAGGGTTTGTGCAAGCCAGATCAAAGAATTTGTTGTCTGTTTGGCTTTGTTGGAATCTCATGCTTTGTGATTGAAGAATATATTGTTTTTGTTTTCCTGTTCCTATTTTGGTCCGTTTGATTACTTTGTGATCAGCTTGAATCAGAGCTCGGCTTGACTCGTTTGTTTAATGGAATCAAGCTGAGCATGGCCAATTTTAGTTGAGCTGAGCTTAAGCCATCATATAGATCTTCGAGCTGTGCTTGAACAGTCAATACTCGGCTCCGCTTGGCTTGGCTTGATTACGGCCCTGACACCAATGCTTTCTTTATGATAGATGACAAGCGCTTGGACAAATATGAGCATTGCAATCATACATAGGGGTATAGAGAGGGAGTGGGAGAATCGGGGTGGAGTTATGTGTATTATTTATTATTATTGGAGATTCTTGGTCACTCTTAGAAGATCTATACATCTGCTTAAATTCTGGAGAGGATGTGGAGATCAAATTTTATTTCAAATATTATTATAGCATTGGAGCATCTTGGAGCAAATGAGCAATGGAGCTTGTGGAGCACGGCTCATCTCGAGGATTGCTCTCTTGGTTTGCTTCATTGTTATGGTTTTGCTTAACTTTTAATATCATCAACAAAGTACATGTTGATGATACTTGACATCACAATCATTGCAAGACTTTCTTTTAGATATTGAGAGATTATTTCTTTATTTATGAGATTTCTATTGTTTATACAGTAGGTAATCTGCACCATTTCTGGTGTCAAACATGAGTGGTCGTTTTTCTCGCACAATCTATGTTGGAAACCTGCCCTCAGATATAAGAGAATCAGAAATTGAAGATCTATTCTACAAGGTTTGGTTGTGTACTTTTTTTTTTTTTAAATAGTATTTTTTTTGGGTTATTGAGTATATGCTCCTTTAGTTTTGGGATGAATTTCTTGTGTACTCTACTGTTCTCATATTAAGCCTAAGAATTAGCCATTTAAATTCTGACCAGTTAATTTAATTCACACATCATTGCGATTTGTAATGTTCTCTCTCTGATTTTTGCTAGCGTGGGCATTTGTTCATGTTGTTCATCTGATCCGCTTCATATAAAGGATATTTAATAGTTGTAGAAGTATGTTGGATCTGCTGTATGGGGCTCATGTAGTAAATGTCTTCTATTTGGTTGTGCGACCATTTTTAGCCTTTGGATAAAAAAAGATTTCTGTTTCAGGAACACTTTATATATGAACTGCTTGCTTTCCTTGACACTCAGTGAAGGTGCATAGCTTCTTTGAATGCCCCGCTAATTGACCAGTACATCTAGGGTCAGGACCGATCTTGGAAGAGAGGTCTTTCTTTCTGGTTATGCAATAGCTTAGTTTGAAAAGCAAGAAGATGATGCCATAAGTCAAATGGCTGGGTGAGGTAAGAGTCATTCATTGCACCCATAGGAGAAAGGGATCATCTTCAATTACCGACCTACACTCCGGCGATAATAAGGGAACAAGATCTTACAGAACAGACACGCGCACACATGCATACACATCTATATTGACATACACACATGTAAAGTATGGCTGCTTACCCACAAGTCATGCGTGGAATGCAAATGCAAAGCTCTGAAAACTGACTTGAAAGTTACTTTTCACAAAAAAAAAAAAAAAAAAAAAAAAAGGAAAAAAGGAAAGCAAATTGACTTGAAAGTTTGGAATGGGGGAGTGTTTGGCAATGTGGGGGGACAAGAAAAGCTATGTCTGGATGAATTGTGTACCTTTGAAGTTGTTGAAGTGGAGAATGTGATGGATGTACATTTAAGAGAAAATGAGAAAGGATTTCATGAGTAGTGAGGTTGAAAGGTTTACTTTCCTGGAGGAGGTTTGTTGGAGACAAAAATCAAGTGCCTTGTTGTTAAGAGGGGATAAGTTTACAATGTTTTTTCACCAGGTGGCTAACTTCCTAAGGGCACTGTGGGATGGTTCCCCTGTCATAAAAAAAAAAATAATAATAAAAAAAAATAAATAAATAAAAAAAAAAAAAAAAAACAAGAGAAGCAACTCCATAGACTCCTTGATGATAAATGGCTCAGAAATATCCAACTACCAAGAGATTGGTGACCATATCGTACAGTTCTAAATAGATAGTATGCTGAATAGTTTAGCTGGAGGCCAGGTTGGATGGTATCTTATCAAGAAAATAAATGTTGTTTTCCCTTTGCAGTATGGCCGTATATTGGATATTGAATTGAAGATTCCGCCCCGCCCTCCATGTTATTGTTTTGTGGAGGTACTCCTCGTAACTTGGTTTTTGGTTGGATATATTTTAAAAAGATTATTTTTCAATATTCATTTTTCCCATTTGTTGTCAGTTTGATAATGCTCGGGATGCAGAAGATGCAATCAGGGGTCGTGATGGCTATAACTTTGATGGTTGTCGATTGAGGGTAACGAGAGTCATCAATCAGCTTCTTGGGGTACTTCTCTTGCATTTTACTTGATTAGTTTCTCATTTGTTATTTATGAAGGTTGAACTTGCCCATGGCGGTAGAGGGCCATCTTCAAGTGATCGTCGTGGTGGCTATGGTGGAGGCGGCGGCGGCGGCGGCAGTGGTGGTGGCCGATTTGGTATCTCACGCCATTCTGAATTTCGAGGTGAATTAATTAGGAGAGTAGCTTCTTTTTTTTTTTTTCCAAAAAATGTTTAGAAGAAAGTGAGGAAATTAATGCACAGTGCTTACATATTTATATCTTTTGACTTGGTATGTTTCAGGTGTACTAACAGTTCCTTTCTGTGTTTGTGTTTTGTTTACAGTTATTGTCCGCGGGCTCCCTTCTTCTGCTTCCTGGCAAGATTTGAAGGTGTGGAAATCTTTTTCTCTAACAAGCAGCTTGAATAATTTCCCCCATGATGCTGCCAGGTAACCTTATGGTAAACTTGTTTCAGGATCATATGCGGAAAGCTGGTGATGTATGTTTTGCAGAGGTATCCCGTGATAGTGAAGGTATGCCTTATGCAAAATATGTTTCAATGAACTGTTTAGCAATCAGTGCCCATGTGATCTTTTATTGTTCACATGTGGTTTTATATTTACATCTTGGTTTTCTTTTTTGAGGAAGGAAATGGATGTGTGCTTTTGATTGGAAAATAGCTCTGCAGGCCTTCTTCATTATGTTTGTTGAGAAGTGTAAGGTCTATGGAAAAGATAAGAATGTCTCATAATTTATTTTAAAAAAGGTGTTCTATGTGGGCAGGGGAATTATGGTTTGGGTTTTGCAGGTTGATGCCTTGTTCTTCTGTTTGGTCTGTATAACAGAAGTGGTGAAATGAGATATTGTTGGTAGATATATATGAAGTATAGCTCATGAAGCTCTCTAGATTATCTACACACCCGCATTGCAGTTATATTTGTCTGTATCAATTCAGTCTTATGCTTTGGGGATATGGGACCAAGAGCAATCGTCGTGGTACACATGATGGCTCATTTAACCTCTTCTCAATTATGTTTAAATGATTACATTTAACTTCTTATTAGATCTTATGCAAGCCTATTTGCATTCCTATGTAGTTGACATGGTTAATGACATTCTTGTCTAGTACTCATAATATGTAATTGCTCTTTCCAGGGACCTTTGGCATTGTCGATTACACTAATTATGATGACATGAAATATGCTGTAAGTTGTACAGTCAGCACTTGATTTGCTGAATTGTGCTTCAGTCTGCTATGATTGCTGACTTGTCTGTTTTTCAGATTCGGAAGCTTGATGACACAGAATTCAGAAATCCTTGGGCAAGAGGTTACATTCGGGTAACCATTTCTTTCTATCATTTTGATAACTTAGTTGGATCATTATTGGCTAAACTATATTTTGAGTCACTAACAGGTATGTTCACTTTTGGCAACTAGAATTTATAATGTTCCAATTTCATTCCTGAAAACTTGGATTTTGATTGATATAGAACTTTAGATCCATTAGTTTTCTGGGTGGAATTGAAACATTTTAAATTCTCGCTATCAAATTGGTACCTGGCTTAAATTGTTATGCCAAAAGTATGCCTTTATTTTATTCTCTATATGTTTGTGAATTGTTTATTTATCTTTACTCTTCACTAAAAAATTCAAGAATCTGCTAGTTCATCTTTGTTTCTTTAAAAATGCTTCCTTATTACTTTAAGCTGATTTATTGATCCTACCCTTTTCATGTTAAAAAAATTGTTAGATTCCAAGGTCTGTTGACAGGTATAGAGCTGTTGGATATTTGTATGTTGGGGGTGCCAATGCATATGGGTGAGCCTAAATGTTCGTTGTTGTATTAAAGTTTGTTTTTACATATGGTGGGACAGGTCAAGAAGTATGAGGGCAGTCCCCCAAGGAGCCGAAGTAGAAGCCGCAGCCGAAGCAGAAGTGAAAGGAGGGACAGGAGGTGCTGACTTTTTTCAGTCTTTTTTTTTTCCTGTTTCATGCCTTCTGCATTTCTTATATATCCAATAATGTATTTTGTTTTTTTCTACAGTATATCAGTGGAACGCTCTATTTCTAGATCGGTATCAAGATCCAGATCTGCATCTCCTGTCAAATCTTCCAGGTACCTGGGATTTACTCACATGGGTTGATGTATGCCTTGTGGTGTTCTACTACCCATATCACTAATATTAACTTTAAAACATGCAGGCCACGATCAAGATCAAGGTCAGGATCTCCTCTCCAGGTAATTGAACTCTAGGATTGCTTCGCAAAATTATATGTTGCATGCATGTTGGGACTGAGTTACTTTAGTAGGAGTGGCAACAGCTTGACCATTCAACCATTCATCTCCTTAGAACTTAGGCAGTGACTGCCAAAACCAGACATGGTTGTCAAGTATTAAAATGTCTCTTTCGCTGGCTGCATTGGGAGGGAGTTATCTTTCCCGTAAATGTTTAGGCCTGATGATGTTTGGAGCACCTAATTAGTTGACTTTGACTTTACCTTGTGCGTGTAGGATCCTCTGATGATGAAAATTCTGTCATTTCCATATTTATCTTGTATCGTCAGTTATTTATTTTCTTGCCTTTTCAGTGCTGCTCCTTTTATAAAAATAATTATTTCTTTTGCTATGTATCAGAAATCTTTTGTCATTCATGGTTGTTCCTCTTTTTTTTTTTTTTAATAATAAAAAAGGAATAATGGCAACGGTTAGATTTGCTTGCCATGCTTTGAATGGAACAACAACATGATAGTTAAAAGATGATAAATATCAATTTTCTTTCTGAGTAATGCTACTCGTCATCCTTTTACTCATCATTCTCTCACCATCCCATGATGTGGCATTAAATGATTGAGAAACTATTTGTTAAGTTTTACTTGTTTATCAATCATTTGATGCTACATCAAGGGATGTTGAGAGGATGATAGTTAAAAGATGATAAAATCATTTTTCATTCTTAAAATGGCTATATTTGTTTGTGTATATTGTCCTTGGTTCTTTAGACGCCAAAACCCATCTTTATTTTCACCGATCAAAATAGTGATTGGAAAAGGGTAAAAGTAAAAAGGAAATTCAACTTCACATTTTCTGAACCTCCTTTTTCGTGTAGAAATTACATAATGAAATTTTCTGGATGGCTTATGGATGCTTAATCTCTTTTCAGGCACGGTCCGATAGTGGCTGATTTTTATGCAAGCAATGCCAAAACTCTTCCAGACATATATGGTAGAGTTTGAGGAGAAACTTTGCTAGGTTTTACATGGATTTAGCTGGAATCTATTAATGATAATCCTTGATAGACAAGTTGTTGGCTGTATGACTTGAATCATAAATTGCTTATTTTGCCATTTTCATTGGACTCAAGCTAGTATCTGCGAGGTATGTGTACGCTGCTGTGTCTTTTAGGCCACTATCCAGGAGATTTCTGACTTTTATTATACCATTGTGAATGGAAATTCCGTTGGCTTGCAAGTCTTTGTTGATTTTTTTCTTAATAATAGATTCTGGATGTGATCATAATCTGTGATTTCAACCTTGAAAAGATCTTTAAAGATGGGTCTTGAAGGTCTTTCAAACTTGTGTATTTGAAAACCTCTATGGCACCCTACACGACTGCAGCATTTACCAGGTGACATCTTTTATGGGAAAGAAACATTGTGCATTCAAGTTAAACCCAATCTTCTGCTCCAAGGCCTTTTAAAGTCTGGTTGGCTGCTCAACATGGTGATTTGCATAGGGACCGTTTGATCGGATGAACATTTTGTTTATGGTGTTATAGAGTACATGGATGCTAGTGGATGATGGGAAACTGTTTATTGCAAGCAGAGAGTGTATAAACATTTTCTTGTCACTGGTTTCTATCATTCAATTTCTTGGATTAAAGCACGTCGACCCAACTTAACTTCAAGAGAAATTATTTGTACACATTTCAAATAGACAAGTTCTATACAAGTTCTTGTAAAAAAGTAGACCTACCTTAAAAAAGTGCAAACAAATTATTTTTTATTAGTGGGGAATTTACTTTTTTATAAAGGGCTTTTATGAGATTTGTCTATTTGAAACTTATACCTAACATTACTCATAAGTATATGATTATGAGCTATCATACATTGGCTTATATTAGAAGTACTCACATTGGTTTTCATATATACGGATTAGATGATTGTAGTCTTTAACTTTGAAAAAAAATCAAGGATTTTCGGTTATGATATACATATGCTAATTGAAAATAAATATATTTGTAATCTTGTTTAACGACATAACAAATATGTTATTATTATTGATTTCCATTTGCATCAACTAATTGCATAAAAAGTACTTAAATTTAGCTTCTTCTTCTTCTTCTTCCTCTTCTTCTGTTTTTCTGTTTTTCATTTTTTTTTAACTCGTAATAAATCATACACTAAGTAGTTTGTTAATTTACAGAGTGCTGCGAATCAGTCCCATGAATTTGCCTTCTCAAACTTACCACTATCGCAAATTTCACTTTTTATTATTTTTTTTTCTTCTAAATATTTTTTAAACATTTTAAAAATAAATATATAATTTTACTAATAATCACTTTTTTAACATTAAAAAAAATAAAAAATAAAAGAAAATATCCGAACAAATTTTCTTTTACAAAAATTAAGTTTGTGAGATTGAATAATGTGGATTACAAATTTGTCTATTTTTTTTCAAAGAAGTATACGTAACTTACATATTTTAAAACTGTATCATCGTTATAAAAAAATATATAAAAATTTCTTGCACAAGACTTGAATGCAAAGAGAAAACATCACTAATCACATGAATTACTCTTAAGGTAATTTAGTTCAACATGATTTCAAGTCTACCATAATAATCACATCTCTAAGATCTGCAAATTTACCCATTCATCAATTAAAATTTGTGTTTAGAATTCAAGCTTACATCTGATCATGACATATGGTACTCTAAATTCAGGACCAATAAATAATAATATTGTTGCTTTATTTTTCTACTTTGCTGAGTCTACTAATCGCCTTCATGTGCTAGTATACCTTTTTATCCCACTGAACGTCTAGCAGCCTTGCTGAGTCTTTCTTTTTAGCTAGTCAGCTCTAATGGCTTGTAATTAAAAACCAGATCTGATAAAAGATAAAAAAGAAAAAAAGCTAAAGCAAGCTAAAGCTATATCCTTAATTGTCTCTGTCTTCTTGCATGTTCCTTGGCCCAGCAACTTGCTTTGTAATATCCGGTCTTTCACTTTCAGAATTGATGAGTCATGCATGCTTGCAGCTAGCCAACCATCCATCCATCCATATTCCTTATTCCTTTCATGGATTCCATTGCTCCAAAAATCTCTTTCATCCACATGTATTGTACTCACTTTGATCCACATTTTTTCTTAAGGTATTTGCAAAAAGTGTCCAGGATATTCATCATGTTGTGCAGTCGTGCATGCACATTCATTATCTAGTCATAACTTAGCAATAAAATGTGGTGCTGCTGTGTGGTGATGGTGGTGGGTCAATGTCAGTGAGCTGGGAAGAAAAGTGTTGAGGAATCTCTTTGCAGTTTACCTTCCAAAATTCTAACTTTGCTCATCTTCTCTTCACACCAATGCCTTTGTTCTTCACTTATTTCTTTCATTCTCAAAACCCTAGACACCACTTTCAGGTCTATTAGACCCATTAATATCTCCATCTCTTCATCTACCTTCAGCCTTCTTTTTCTCAAGCATTTCCATGCACCTCGAAGATCTTTAAGCTTTGTCTTCTTCTGTTTATAGTTAGGAAAGACAGGTACTACTACATATTAAAATTTGGACAAAAAATATATGTTGCCTAGCTTTGAAACTAATGCATGTTTTGATTTATAATCGAAAGCAAATGCAGGCTTACTTTTTGATTAACCTTCTTCATCAGATTGAGAAGAGTTGGATCAATTGAACCCTTTCTGTTTCTCCTAAAAAATGCTGATATAATCTGGCATGGTTTTTGCTTGTCAGCCTTGAGAAAATTCATGAAAGTTCTGATTCCGTCCTCCATTATCGTAAGAAATTCTGCTGATGAAATTCTTGATCCAAAACCATCCTGCTTTTGGTCGTCTTCTGAATCTTTTAAGGCGCAAACATCATTAATCTCAATTAAAAATCTTTCATATCAATGAAGTTAAAGGTGATCAATTTCATTAATAATTAAGTATATACCTCGGTATTCTGGCACCGAAAGCAGCTTTGGTGCTAAAAGCCTCATCCTTGCATAAACCTCAGGTCTCCGGCCTTGCTCATAAGGTTCGTTCTCTACATATCTCTGTAGAAGAACTTGAAATTGCTGAAACTCTTGAGCAACATGGGCAGGACAGCCGGGGTCAAGATCCTGGCGGGAAGCTCTCTTCTGCTGAAAATACTTGTAATTCCAATTAAGAGCTTCCCATGTTAAGCAAATCTGTGCCACATAGGCCGCCTCCAGTTCCTGATATGGGTTCTGCCGGATATCTGATGCCGCCGGCGGCCTTTTGTTCATCGTTGCAAACTTATGAACAATTCTCTGTGATATTGATCTTGAACACACTTGAATAGACCTAAGTGATTCTGAAGTAGAAAGAATTATTCTTAAAGATGACGAGACTTCCATTATAGTGCCAAAATTTCGACAAAATTATACATAGAGAGGGAAAACACCTGTTTCATGAAGCTTTTGTGCACTGATTCTGTCTAGGAATGTCATTTCTTCATCATATTTTTGAAACACTGTGTAGGATTCCCACTTGGGGCAACTCCTCCTAGATGAAGAAGAAAATGGATCTTCAGTTCCTGAATCCCTGCAATTAATCGAGCTTCTCCACTCAGATGAACTCTTAGATGTAGAACCAACGTCGGTGCAGGAGTCGCCAAAGATCTCATCATGATCATCATCATCCCTTTCTTGAACTAGAAACCTCCTTGTCTCCGACTTGGGTGGTTCAAAAATCAAGAATTCCTTATCTTTTCTTTCAGTACTACGAAAGTGATGATCTTCTGCAACACAGCATAAGCAAAGACGACCACGTCGTATCAGAAAGTAGTACTGCAACATGTGACTCTGTGAGTATGTAACAAACTTAGACAGTTAGATGCTATCTAGACATGACGCATGCATGCAATTACCATGATCTGGGTTTTTGTCCTTGTCCTGATCCAATTCACTTTTTCGGAGGTTTATGCTTGTTGGCATGGATGTGGTGGGCCTGCTCTGATTTGGATTCGATTTGAGAAGAACCGAATCAGCATCATTAATATCTCTTGTAGGGAGTAATTCCTCCACGAACACATCTTCAACTTCATCTTCAGATTCCGAACCTCGGGAAGATTCATGAACAGAGAGCGTTTCACTTGGGGTTACGAATTCTTCAGAAAGAGTGTTAGACCTCTGAGATTGGCTACTTAATGACACTACTGCTTCACCGCCATGAATGATGTCAGCCACAAGATGATCATCTTTCTCAGTGCATTCAGCATGATGAACATACCTTTCTTCTTCTTCTTCTTCCTCGGAGAGAAAGTGATACTCGTATCCATTTTCGTTTCTGCAACACAAAAGAATCGCTAAAGAAAAAACAAGCAAGGATATACATACTGTGAGAAATGAAAAGGGATATATTTATATAGAGAGAGGGAGAGAGGAAGAGAGAGATGTTGTTAAGTACAGACCTCTGAATTAATGTATTGCTGCCAAGAAAATGGAAGAGCTTGAGGAGCAGAAGGGTGGAGCAGTAGAGGAAGAGGAAAAGAAGGTGGAAGAAGCTTGAGACATTGTAGAACAGCCTAACAAGAGCTTCCTCCTTTGAACATGGCATTTTCTTCCTTCCAAATTTGTGTTCCAAAGCACTGATCTTACACAAAGCAAAAGCAGACTCAGAAAGCCGAGAAAATAAATAAATAAATAACAAGGCAGAGAGACTCCCAGGGCCAGAAAAAAGTGTGCTCATCTTTGCCTTTAGACGACGTTGCTGCCTTTCATATCGTCATGACTCATGATCTCTTCCTTGTCGGTCAAATCTTATGTAAAGCACAATGTCAAATACCTCCCTACAATGTTGTCCATCACCTTAATCATGTTTGAAACGTTATGTCCTCGAACAAGGGTAAATGTGTCATTTAATTAACTGAACAGCTCTCAAATATGAAATTCAGTTCTAATCATGTACATAATTATTTGCTTGGCCATGGGGTCATGCATACATATCATATATATATATATATATATATATGTATTCTTATTTTTAATTCATTTTATTCCAAAATTGAGGATAATTTACTTTGAAGTAATGTTACTTACCCGACTCTTATTCAGTTTTCATCTCACTGTATAAAATATGACACTTTTATCATCTTCGATCATCCGCGTGTTATTTTTAAAATTGTTACCTATCTCATCGTAATGGAATGAAAAAAAAATAAAAAAAAGTGTGGTAATTAAAATTTTAACTTGTTTTACCATTTTTGTGCTGGACTGTACATATATATTTCATAGCTAAATAATTTGGTACATTATTTTGCACTAATTTAATTCGTTAATGATCCTTTAATTTAATTTTAATTTGCTTTAATATTAAAATCTGTAGATATTAAAAACAAGTCTACATTAAAAGTAGAGAAAAATAATATTTTATATTGGATAATTAAAGTAAATATATCCTATACCTTTTAACTTTGAGTACGTGTATAGCTTTATCACTAGGGTATCTGAGCAGCAAGTAACTATGTAAACAGGATTGATCAAAGCCAAAACGACTGCACGCAGCATTCAGATGAATATATTATCCACAATATTAGATAATTAATTATTAGTTTAATGTAAAAAACAACTCGTTTATATATATATAATAACTCCAAGAGATTGATTCAAGTGGTGAAGGCCTTGGTCATGAGATTTCACTCTCTTCAAGGTTTAAGGTTCAACATTTCATGAGTGCAAACAATCTTTTAGAGTTACACTTTCTGGTAAAAAGTCAACGATTTAACCAATTTCATATAGAGAAACTTTCAAGATTTATTATGTAGGAGTGAATCCGAATGACTCTACTTTAAAGAGGTTCCCAACATAAAAGAAAATATATATATATATATATATATAATCAATTAATTTCACGGGACACATGACATTAACATGACAGCCCTCATGATCATCATTTTCAAAGGATCATGCATGAGTTCTACTTTGCCTGTATATCAAAAGGAGAAAAAGGAGAGAAAAAGCAGTTCATCATGATGTGCGGGGTGACTTTGGGAGTAGGATCTTGGTCTTTGCTATGAAGCTTCTTTTATATACAGCTGATTAGCAACAACGCGTAATTAAAAGTAATCCATGAATGTACGCCGCCCCCGTGTCTTCTTCGAGGCTAAGTTTGGAGATTCTCAGCTAATCTTAGATTATATGTAAATAATAATAAAAAAATAATAAATAATTTAAAAATAATAAGGATTTTATGATTGTTGAGCTAAGAAAAAAAAATACGAACTAAATTAAACTTGTTTGGACCCAATCTACCGCGATGTCGCAGTTTCGCCTCAGAACTACCCAGACAAGCCCCTAATGGTGGGTTGAGATGGTGAAAAAATTTGACAAAATTGACCTTAAATATGAGTTTTAGATTTTCATTTTAATTTGTTTTATCTATTTTGATTATATATATATATATATATATATTATATATATATATATATATATATATATATATATATATATTTATGTGTTTCTTTAATGTTTATTACCAATATTTTAGGTTGTGGGTCTTCAAAATCGTTTGAGGAGGTTCAAAATTCCTTTTTTTTTTTTTTCCTTTGTGTCATCCAATAAAAGATTTAGATTCAGTTTGATAGTAAGATGAGAATTTTAAGTTTTAAGATAAAATATTAAAATATTATATTTTAATATTATTATTGTTTTAAAATTTAAAAAAATTAAAAAAAAATAAATTATTTATTATATTTTATATAAAGATTTAAAAAATTTATAATAATGAGATGAAAATTTTAAATTTAAAATAAAAAATTTCAATTGTCAAACCGAATCTTAACTTATATGAGTTAGGTTTGTGCGGAATCCAATGTATTCTAGACCCATAGTACTATGTTTTGGGCTTGGCCCAATCTCAAGTTCAATTGTCACAGTTTAGGAATTGGCATGGAAAGTGAAAAGGAAAAATCTAGTTACAAGTATAATTGTGCACTAATATGTACATTAATCTAATGTGATTGATCAAAAAGTTGATTTGATTGAAATCAGTACTAATTTAAATTTTAAATATGAAGGAATCAGTATTGGTACACAAATTAGTACACGACTTTGCTTGTATATAACAAAACTTAAGTGAAAAAGTTTAATCACGACAGCTCTCTTTCTTTACATAAAAGGTTCAAATTTTAGAATTAAGTTTTCCTTGAGTTATTTGTCTAAATTTGAAGGGTTTGAATAAGAGAAGAATACACATAAAATGTGTCATACAATATTTATTATTGTCGGTATAAATATTAAAAAATATTAAATAAAAAATAAATACAATAAAATCTATTTTATGTATTTATCACTCTTACATTTAGATCCTTAAACTCCGAACTTGAGAGTATCTTTTTGAAATTATAATCATGTCTTTAATTTAAAATGAATTTTCATGGTCTAATAAATAGTACTCAACATGGTCGCTAGATATATGATCTAGGTAAGAAAATTGAATCTTTTGCTTTATTACACCATGCACCCATTATAAATAGTTGGGATTGGGGATTAAAAGAAAATGTATTTATTTTTTTAAATCCTTAACCCTTGTAATTCTTATGTCTTCTCACTTAAAATAGTTTTTTTGTTTTTTGGTGAAAAATACTTTAACCAAAAATTATATGTTGCAATTTTTTATTTCATTCAAAATGGATATTTTAATATCATTACAATTTTATTAAATTCTTACACAAAATATAATAAACAATTCAACTTTTTCAAATCCTAAAATAATAATAATATTTTAATTATATTTTATTTAATTTTCAATTTTCATCTAAAACTATCGATCTCATCTTATCTCACTGTCCAAACAACCTCTTGGATTCAGTGGGGATAAAATGAAATTGCATCTATTCTATGACGTTTCTTATAATTATAAACAACATAATGCATATATAATATATATTATAATGTGGCCCTTCAAAGTCAAGTTTCAGGCTTCAGTACCAATATTATTAATAAATGATCTTTTAGTCTCGGGGGCAAAGTCAATAATCATGGGCCCTATCGATGAAATGAACACATGTTGAGTGTGTGATGATCATTGAAGTACATTTAAGATGCATCTCTGATATCAACATGCAATGTGGGTAGTCATGTCTACATATCTATAAATTAAGAAAGCGATTGCTATAAAACTTTTATTTTCAAGGTAATGGTCCTTTTATAATAAGATAACTATTATGCATGTCTACACAATTTTTTTTTTTTTTTTTTAACAAAAGATAAGTTATATATATGTTGATTAACCCAATTATTCAACTAATAATTAGAAAACCGATTAAGACAATATCAACGTATAAATTTAATTTTGTAAGACTACTGAATGGAGGAAGGGCTTGTTTGGAAAGTGAGATAATCTCATCTCAAAACTTCTCACATTAATTTCCTTCCCAAATATCACTCAAACATAAACGCTTTTCAATTTCAAATATTCAATTTTTTCATTTAATCATTATAACATTTTCAAACTTCTCTCAAATTCCAAAATAAAAATCATATTCTAATAATATTTTAACTATATAATATTTTTATTAAATTTGCCATCTCTCCTTTACCAAAACCCAATAAATTAACATGATCTTAACTCAAATCATCTCATTATTATTTATAAAATATTCATCTCATCCTATTTTCCAAACAAGCCAGAAGTAATTCTCTTATATACGTTAGATTAACAAAACTTCATGAGATAGAAAGAGAATACAAAGTTTTTCTAGAAGCCTAAGCCTAAGGTGCATGTTAGGATTGAAATCCGGGAGAGGTTTGAAGACAAACTAAGGAGATCACAGTAATTAAGCAAGCCCAAATGAAAGCTTACCCAAGATATACAAACAGTCGTGTTGGTTGGTGAACATTTTAACCACTCCTAGATACTTTGTCCACATTGAAAAACTCATGAGAAAAAGTACATTATCATACGGCCAGGAGGAAGGTTCTTAAAAGTGTCTAGTACTGTGTCAAACATTCTGTGCCCATGCATGTTATCATTGTGTTTAATCTTTTTCATCCAGAAACAACAAATGGATGGACATTATAGGCCTCCAATTATAGCCAAAAGAAGCTGTGCAACACCATGTTTATATCGTGTAGGCATTATCTAAGGCCTGGAATATACATATGATATGCATGGATACTGATTTGTACACTGACAAAACACACATGGAAGAAAATATAAATATATATATATATATATATATAGTATTAATATTATCTATATTGTTGGTAAAATACATCTATTTTTTCCTATATTTGAGAATTACTACACATACAAAATAAACTCACAAACTGACGTGATTTTATTAAATATATTAGATCTACATTTTATAATAAATGTAACTTTACAATCTAATAGACCATATCAAGCCACATCAGTTTGTGGGTTTACTTTTATGTAATCTCTTTGTAGTTAAAGTTTTTTCTATTTTTACTTATATTGATAATAATCAAACTTTCTAATTTTTTATGTAATATCTGTTATGCTATGTACTGTAAGAAATTAATAAGAAACATTATACTTTAATTTATATATACAATATATTCCTTAAAACTACGAAAAATTATACTTTACTATCCATTAAGCAAATTTCTTGATTGTACTCTCGATCCCATCATTTTTCCTTGTTTGGAAAGAAACTAACAAATTCATATGGTGCTCATGATATTATATATTAAATTATATATGCTACAATATTGTTGACAGCTAGCTAATTCGAGCCATTAATAAATGTTAATTAGCTACTTTGCAATGAATTGATCATGTTATATATTATAATAGTTAACAGAAAAACAAGAAAATAACCATACAATTTTGCAAGAGCTCTAGTAATCAAAGTTTTGAATACCGTTTTGGTGGTTGTTTTGGTTAAGACACTGGAATGAAATATTTCGATACCAATACTATTTTGGAATAATCTATATATAATAAATTAATTATATATGTATAGATTATATTTCACAAAAAGTAAATGCAAGTCTTAAAAAGTTAAAACACACATTTATAAAACTCAATAATACTTTGAAGTTCTCAATCAAACTATTTAAAAAAATAATCACTAATCTTCATCACGAAAAAATGAGCAGGGATTTGATTTCTGTCCTCAAGAAAAAAGGATTAAAAAAATTTAAAAAAAATAGTCTTCAGATGTAAGAATTAGATTAAAAATTATGAAAAAAATCAGAATTTTTATATTAATTATAAAAATTCACTAATTTCGGCCGACACACCGAAAATCAGCTACTATTGACCTAAACGCACCGGTATGACTGGTATTTGACCTGATATGAAACACATACATTTTTTATATTAATCACTACCCAAGCACGATAAATACCGGTCATATTGGCTAGTATGACATGAAATTTAAACCTCTGCTAGCAATCCTAAATTTTATCATCTCTACTCGATAAGGCTGATGTGACATATTTAAATGCTTCATAGGTTCCAACTTGAATAAAAAGAAAAAAAAAATATTTAAAATGTGAAGCATCCATTGATATATATATATATATATATTTAAGAGTGTACAAGAAATCATGGAACCGACCATGACTGACTCAGACCGGCCGAAACCGCCAAAGAACCGGTCGGCGGGCGGCAAAGTTTTAGCAAAACCGACTATCGTCAGTTCGGTCGTGGTTTAAGGCCGTCTCAAACCGCTGAACCAGCCGATATAATAATACCATTTTTTTTAATTATATCAATATGAAACGATGTTGTTCCACGGCGTCGTTTTACTTCTATATTTGTGTTTTACACACAAATTAAACGACGCCGTTTGTTATTAAACCAAACAGCGTCGTTTTGTCTATAAGCTACAAAAAAAAAAGGTAGAACAGCATTGTCTGGTATTAAACCAAACAACACCGTTTAGATATTGTATAGTCAGTCGTCTTCTTTGTTCTTCTTTCCCGTTTCATCGTTTCTAACCCTCTCTCTCTCTCTCTCTCTCTCTCTCTCTCTCTCTCTCTCTCTCTCTCTCTCTCTCTCTCTCTCTCTCTCTCTCTCTCTCTCTCTCTCTCTCTCTCTCTCCTCTGCAACTCTCTTTCTCTCTACTCTTTTAGATGAACGACGCCTTCATGGGGCAATCAAGAACCGACCATTAACCGCCGGAGTTGATACGGCCGGTTGTTCTCCTACCCGTCGATCGGTTACAGTCGATTGCTCCACCATTTTCTCTCTCATCTGTCGGCTGAGGTTTTGCCCAAAAATTACGTTGAATTGGTCCGTTTTCACCCCTATATAAATTTAAAAATGATAAAAGAGAAATAATATTTACAGTTTTAATGTGTGCAAGTCTCACACTTTTTTTTTTAAATAGATAAATATGAGACTCACATAAAAAAAATTAATTTTTTAATGGTGACCTTTATCATTTTCCAAATAAAGTGTGCAAGGCTTGTACACCCTAAAACTGTATCTAACATTACTCATAAAATCATAATAAAATTCTAAATAAAGAACAATATTTCTCATTTCACAAACTCCAACTATCGCATCTGAGAGAGAGAGAGAGAGAGAGAGAGAGAGATGAAAATGTCAATAACAAATTGAATGGGATAGATAGTATGAACTGGATGTTTGATAATTGATGTTCCCATTGGACTGAAGTGATGTTAGCAAGGGTACGGTGGGTGAAATGGGTGAAGGTGGTTGGACAGGATCATAGAAATAGAGAGAATTAGTACCTGTAACAGGTACTCAACCCTTGTGCCCTAGATAATTGCCACTCTTCCACTCCAACATTTACCCCAATTGACACTACTTGATCCACACCCACTTCTTTGAAATATTGTCCCTACCATGCACCAATATTGCCACAGGTCTTTGCATCGTTAATTCAGTACTCTACTTCTATTCCATTAGACCCAAGTTCCAACAGTACATGCACGCAGGGAAATCAATGGTGTTTTTTGTAATTTACTACATGTAAGAAAACTCATACTTCCACGTCCTATCTTTGTCAAAGTGTTAGCTGTAGATACAAAAACAAAACAACCCAAAAAAAAAAAATACCAATAGTATTAATATATTCTGAAAGCTTCTCCTTCAAGGGTGAAATCGAGTAATTATATTAGAACACAGCTTGCACACCATTAACAACTCCTCTAGCAGCTTGTTGATGAAGATGGAGGAAAGGCAGCAGCAGCAGCTTCCTCCTGGGTTCAGGTTCCATCCCACAGATGAAGAACTCGTTACGTATTATCTGAATCGGAAGGTATCTGATGTTAGTTTCACGTCGAAAGCTATGGCTGTTGTTGATCTCAACAAGTGTGAACCATGGGACCTCCCAGGTTCGTATATACGTGCGTAGTTGATAATCTTGAGTAGTTTCAGATTCATGCTTTCCTGCATATATATATCGACCTTGTTGAATGTTTTTATCAGAGTTTTAATGTTGTTTTAATACGCAATATTGGACTTTGGATTTGTATATGTATTTATCATGTTCTGTCTTTTTCCTGTCGTAATATCGTCGCTGGGTCATTGGCATGCCAAGATGAACGATGAAAAGATTATTGGGAATGATCAGGAAGATAGAGAGCTCTTTCCAAATAAATTTGTCTTCCCTATTCCTTGGCGGGGTTTTTTTTTTTTTTTTTTTCCAAACACGAGGAAAGCTGATACAGCTTTACAAGATTATAAAAAAACATGTTTTTCCTTGTTGTTGCTAAATTAAAGTTGACATATATGTTAACTGTTTTTTTTTTTTTTTGGAAAGCCGACATGTTAATTATTTGAATTATAAGTAGTTTCCTTTTTCCGAAATATATATGGTACGTTCAGGCAAGGCCACCATGGGGGAAAAAGAATGGTATTTTTTCAACTTGAGAGACAGAAAATATCCAACAGGACTTCGCACCAACCGAGCCACTGCAGCAGGATATTGGAAAACCACTGGGAAGGACAAGGAAATATTGCGTGCAGGAATGCTTGTTGGGATGAAGAAAACCCTAGTATTCTACAAGGGAAGAGCCCCCAAAGGTGAAAAAAGCAATTGGGTTATGCATGAATACAGGCAAGAAAACAATCATAATATCCCTCCTTTAATCAAATCCACAAAGGTAACCAAACCATGATCATCGGAAAACACCTTAATTGCCAGTACTTCTACGTATGGATTTTTGATAATTTATTAATTCTTGATGGGTTTTTTTTGGGTGTTCGTTTCCACTTTCCAGGATGAATGGGTTGTGTGTAGGGTTTTCCAAAAGAATGCAGTGAAAAAACCACAGCAAACGCCCATGCTTTCCTCACAGGCGCCATCTGATGATCTTGATGATCTCGATTCTCCATGCGACACAAACTCAAATATTGTAAACGAGTTTGGAGACATTGAGATGCCAAATTTAAGCAGCTTTGATCATGCAAATTCATGCAACGGATTCAATAACATATCACCTCAAAACTGTTACTATAGCGATAACAATATTAATCATGTTAACATGGACATGAACTGGGCTGCGACGTCAAGTGATCATGATATTCAGGTGGCCGCCACTGATCATCTTTCATCATCCCTCTCAGCATGGCCTTCTAGCCTTCAGCTAAGCTCTGGACTCTCGATGAATTCCTTGCTCCTTAAGGCATTACAGCTTAGAAGTTATCAGCAAAGAGAAGCTACAAAAACTCATGACTACTCGTACATGATGCCACAAGCTGGTCATGGGTTTTCTCAGTTTGGAAGCTGGGATCATGATTCAAGTAGTACTACTCCAAATTTGCAGGCCTCAAGTTCATCTAAAGTATTGGAATCTGTGCAGCAACAGCAGCAGTACTCGGAGCAATTATTAATGGACTCCATTTGGTGATCAAGCAGCCAACCTCAAGTACTTAATTTGAGAACTAATTTTAATTTGTTGTTACAAAACTTTGATCTCATGACTTATGATCATAACCCTGGAACTCTTATACAATATTGTTAATGCTGTTTCAAGGGGCTAAGCCCATGCCAATAATGTTATTGTATCTTAGTTATTTGCTCAGTTGGTTGGTGTCTAGTCGACGTTATAATTATAAGATGTTAAAATAGGGAAACTTCCCAGCTCTTATGTTTTGTGGTAATTAAGTTGGTCAAGTTCAATGGAAAACGGGGGAAAGTACTATATAGTACTCCTTAATTTGATATGTTGTATTCCAATTATATATATATATACATATATATATATATATATATATATATAAACCCCCAAGGTTTATGGTTTATGAATTTTTAATCTCGATAATAAAATCAATTTTACAAATGCGACAATAATAAATATGAGTATAGGTTTAGAATTAGAATCTCAATAATAAAAATATAAGTATATTCAGAAATATCAATACTATAACCCAATAATAATAAATTTATAATTTTAAAATAAAGTCTAAACAGGTTATTGCAGGTTGATTTCAGGTTAAGCAAGTTGACATGTTATCGACATGTTTATTAATCGTGTCTTAGTGGGTCAATCCATTTTGACCCAAACCCATTTATATTAAACTAAAACCCACTAATTTCATATCATATTCATGTTTGACTCATAGGTTATGTCACATATTACCATCCTTAAATACTATGTAGTACTCCTTAATTCGATGTTATATTCCAATTATATACATAAACCCCTAGGTGTTGCTTTATGAATTTATAATCTCGACAAAGGGAGATCCTAATGCATGGGTTGGTTTTGAGTGAATAGAAATAAAGAATTAGAATGGAGATTGATAGTCAGTATGATACTTGACTAATATAAAGTAAAGAGTCGTTCTATTCTCAAGCTGGTGTAGAGCACATCATTCACATCACTTAAATGGTAAATTTTAATTTATAATATTCAAATTTTAAAACTTTTCTTTTAAATAAAATTATGTTATGTAAATACTTTACTGGGTCTATGTATGCATGTGCTGATCTACACATTGACTTTAGAATAGAATTTTTATAAAGTAAATATATATATGTGTGTGTGTGTGTGTGTGTGTTTATAGATAAATACTTTAGTCATAAAGAGATTAAGAAAATTAAACTCACAAATTGATATGACTTGATGCAGTATGTCAGATTGTAAAATTACTTTTATTATAAAATAGAACGAACAGATCCTGTATATGAAACTACGTAAATTTATAAGTTTATTTTATTTACTCTCTTTGTGTATATATAGCACTTCTTGTTTATATATGGTCGAATTGGTTTGGAAAAACTTTACACAATGATATGAACTCTCATTGTCTTTTACTTTTCATGGAGCACTTGATCTTAATTTCCCACCAACATTAATCAAATGCAAATAAGAGTCCCGTTAATTGTTTCGACTTAATTAAAACAATATTGGTTTTATGGAAAACAAATTTTAGCAAATTACTTAAAACAAATGTTTTTCTCTAATTTGGTTCTCATGACTTGAGATTATTTTTTGCAAAACGCTTCTTATTATTTTGTGCGTATAATCTTTTATGTAAATATAATTTTTCGTGTTATATATATACAAGATGTAGTATTAATATATGCATCAATTTATAATTCTATAATAATTTTAATTTATAGATAAACTTTTTATCTATAAATTAGTGTTATATATAAACTTTTTATATTTATATTATAAGTTTAAATGCAAAATTAGTATATATGTAAATTGCTATTTGTGCATTTTAATTGGACTTTTAATTTACTCTATGTGCTTTTAATATATATATATATATATATATATATTGATGTAGCTAGTCCTTAATTTACGTAGAAATTAAACTTATATTAGTTATGCTGGCTTCATAAAAATAAAAATATACAAAAACGCAAAACTTAGAAAAATTTTAAAATAAAAATTTAAAACAGAAGAAACCAATAGAACATATAAAAACTCAAAAATATTATAACTTTTAAAAAATATAAAATAGAGAATAGAAAACATGTAGCAATATAAAATTAAAAAAAAATAAAAAGTTGAAACAAAAATAATATTAAACTTAAAATCCCAAAATTATACACAAAACACGAAAAAAAATTCAAAATTTTCAAATTCTAATATAAAAATAATCTTAAAAATTTATATTCTAACCATATTTTAATTTTATAATATTTTTATTCATTTATTTTCTTCAAAAATTTCATAAAACATAACTTAAATTATTTCACTAATATTCATAAAATATTTTAATGCTTTTTACATATTTCTCAACATCTAAATGAGAAGACCTAATTAGAGTAGATTACCTAATTTGAATGTTGAACTGAGTTGAGTTCTTTATAAATAATAATAAGTTGAGAGAGTGGGGTGAGTTTTGTAAGGTCTACCTAAAATGAGTTTAGATGTATTTAAATATTAAGATAAATTTAAAATTAAGTATTTAAATATTAGATTTAACTTAAAATTAGATTAAACTGAATTAATCTTATGTCCTTATTTTACTCCTTGTTGTTGAGTCGGCCCATGGCCTTTTATTGCATGAGTTACTCTTCTTGTTTGAGTCGGCCCATGGCCTTTAATTACTCTTGTTTTTACTGCTTTTAGCTTGTACTGGCCCATCGTCCGAAGAACGAGATAGTCACTTACGGATTCTTGGCAACAGGATGCGTGTTAAGATATGATTACCTTAAAATATGATATGAAATTAATTTATTTAGTTTGATGTTAATGAATTTAGATAAAAATAGATTGATCTGTTAAGACATAATTTATAAATAGATTAATCTACTTAATCTGAAATCAATCCTATTTGTTTAGATTTTATTTTAAAATTATAATTTTATTATTATTAAATTGTAATATTGATATTTTTTAATATGCTTATAATTTTATTATTATTATTATTATTATTATTTTAATTTTAAATCTATCCTCATATTTTTTTATTATAGAGGTTGTAATATTAATTTTATTATTTGTTAAAATTTAAAAGATATTGATAGTTTTTATTAGTAGGTACTCTTATTTTAAAATATTATGGCTATAAATAAATATAAATTTTAACTCATATGAAATTTTTTATTAATAAGGTTAAATAGATTATATGTGTTAGTTCAATTAAGTTATATGAAATTAATTTAAATGAGTTATATCGTATTAATGTATTTTTAATTAATTATTAAACTGATCAAAATAAGTGACACGACACGATTTGTTATTTGATTAAGTTGAGGTAAAGTTTAAAAATTACTCATATTTAACTTATCAAATCGGATTCAAGTTAATTTAGGTGTGATTTGGATTTAGAGATGAAATAAAATAATTTTAGATGAGTTAAATAAAATATTATTATTATTATTTTTAAATTTAAAAAAATTAAATTATTTATTATATTTTATTATTTTAATATTTTATGATAAGACGTGAGATGAGGTGAAATAGAAATGGTTACCAAACGAGTCCTTATATACTCGAATATTTATGATTTTGACAGGTAACTGGATTAGCCACCCTTTGGCAGTATATGCGTTGTGGTGGAATATTGTAGAACTGGCATTCGAGAAGTAATCAAATTCTATATTTCCTCATTTACACTTCTTCTTTCTGGAGGTCTTCGAGCTTTCCTGGTTCTTTATCTGTGATAAGATTTAAGGCCATTCTTCATAGCCCTCGAATCCATCTAGGAGTTCATGCCTTCAGATCTTGCTATCCCAATCATCCTGTGATATGCGGAACCTTGGTTTCGGGGTGATTTAATCTCAAATACCTGCTAGCTCGAGTCTCTGCACATTAGCATTGAGGTCCTGCCATCTCAGTAGTCTTCTGACTCTTTCATTGCCTTTTTCCATATCACCCTTTTTCGCTGTAATTTTAGTTTTGTTTCTTTGCTTTCGCTTGTCTAACTCTATGGCAGAACAAAAACGCTGTAGAAAAGGCTCTGAATTAATTTTTTTTTTTTTTTTTTTTTTTTATTGTGCGTCGAGGTATTGTTATGTTTTTCTTGTAAAGGCTATGAAGGTTGGTTAGGGATCCCCTTGGTTGAAATCTAATTAACCAATATCTCGTTCTGTTAATGGAGTCAGTTTTCCCTTGAAAATAGTTAGATGGGCAAGAAAATTTATATTATAACTTAAAGGGTTACTAAAGATTGAACGTTGTGTTAGCTTTGATTGGAAGGGTTTCTGTTCTTAAGCACAATCACCGTTTTTCCTCTTTAACCCTGCATTTATGATAAATTTTACTTTTTGAAATAAAAGAGCCTGTAACTGAATATTACTCGTAAATAAAAAGGCTTGAGTATAGAATTTTTTGGAATTTTCTCTTTCCCGAAACAACGATCAGTTTTCTTGTCAGCTAGAGCTCCCACCCGTTAAGGGCTATGCCCAATATCTCCATTAGATTCAAAGGTCAAGGCATTGGGGGTACTCTTCTCTGCTCTCTCTCTCTCTCTCTCTCTCTCTCTCTCTCTGAGTTTTGTCAGTGCTCCATCCTATATTGCACAATGCCGCTGCATCACAACCCCTCATCGTTTCATGTTACCCACAGAGAATTTTAGTTAATTTGTATTTCCTGTAAATCTCAAATGATTATGGAGTTGTTATTGGGTGTCAATTCATATGATTTCCTCTTTGCAATTTGCAAGAACTCATTATTTTAGCTATTGAGTTGTTTGGTCTTCGGTAAGAGATGACTATATTAATCTATGTTGTTGAGATATTTGATTGAATTACTGTGGGTTTTTGAGTTTGAATGAATTCTGGATTGCACGATTGGTTGTTGATGAAATCAAAATGTCACTGAAGTTTTCTTGAGAATAAAACTATCGTGTAAGAGGAATAGGAATAATAATGCCCCAACATGATATACTTTTAGAGTAATTGTAATTTTGTTATATTTGAAATAAAAGGCTTTGTTCCTGCTAAAGCTGGGGTAATTTCTGTTCTGTATAGAAGTTTCGCTTCTGTGTTTGAATTTCTACATTATATGTAGATTTATTTAGAGACCATATGTATATGTATGATATCTGATCTATAGCACTGCACAGAAAAGAGTCCTTCCCTCTATGTACATAAGCCCTTTGATTTTAAGGAGCATCCTAATTTCAGATGTACACGCATTATGCATATGCAATACGTTTATTATATGACTGGAAGCATATTGCTAGAATGCTATCTTGTTATCTGTCTTCATGGTCATGTTGTTGCGAAGTTCCTTATGCTGGCTGTTTTGTTAATAGAGGGGGCTTTTTTCTTCAGTGAAGAAAAATTTAAGTAAATTATGATGTAATCTTTTTTCGGTGATTGGTTCCCCCACAGAATACCAAGTCCATAATATTCAATCCTTGATCCTGTAGGATTGCAAATTATTATTTTTTTTTATTGGCACGGGGTGTCCAAGAACAACGTCCCGACTAATCCCGGGGGTGCACAGACCTTAGCAATTGTACCTCAGGTAATTCAGGGGAAAAATTCACAGTCCAATGGTCCATAAAGATTGTTTGTACCCAAAAAGATTCGAACCTTAGACCTTAGAGGGAGCATACCACCAAGACCAAGGTCTTTACCACTTGAGTGAACTCATGGGAGTTTGTAGGATTGCAAATTATGTAGGCCAGGCATATTAGCATTTCAACATCTAACAGTTTTTGTTTTTATTTTTATATTTATAAAAAATTGGGGCTTTTCTTAATAATTCTTAAAATTTCAAAATTATTTTATAAAATTTTTAATAACATAGCCGATGTGAATTTTTATGTGATATGTGGCATGTTGAATTCTAATCACTGATAAGTGGATTGTTAAATATTTTTAATAAGGATCTAATGGAACGACTTGATTGAAAAATCTAAAAGTTCAAAGAATAAAATGTTAAAGTTGACAGTTCTTTTTATTTTGAGTCATCAATTTGGTGTTGATTTTGTAGTTATAGTTATATGGAAGAGCAGTTCATACTCAGAGTCCCACCATCTATTGCAGAGCGATTAGACCTACTTCTTAGTGAAAGTGAAAATGCATCATCTTCGGAAGACAAATCATTGGATTTGACCTTTTCTGGTGAGGAACATCGAGTTAAACTGCTACTTTTTGCAAACCATTGCACTTTACTTAATTGCAACATATATATTTGCAGCGTTCCTGTTCTCTCCAGAACTTCAAATCCACTTCTTTCTTTGTTGTTTCGATTCTCTATTATATATATATATATATATTTTTTTATTTTATTTTAGAGTTATATCTTTTATGTTGTTAAGTGTGTTTTGTAAATAGATTTTTGTGGGAGTTCTTAACTGTGACCTACCTTCTTGGTATGCTTGTGAACTTAAAAACTTATTATGTTGCAGAGGATGGGAGGAGCGGGACATTTGTCATTGCCAATGACCATTTCCCTGCATCTCTCTTGGATCTTCCTTCTGTTGTGGAATCATATAAAACATATGATGACAGTGTGTTGATCAAGACTGCAGACATTGGCCAGGTAAAATGTTCTTTAGTGTTATATGATTGACAAGGACATCAAATATTTATTCATTTGTAATTCTTCTTTATTGTCTGCTGGTTGTAACAGATGATTATGGTTAGAGAAGCAGGTGATCCTGCTCCAGACATGGTGGAGTACAGACATGGTCTCACCCCTCCTATGAGGGATGCTCGAAAGCGGAGATTTCGCAGGGAGCCAGATCTAAATGTATTAAATAAGTCATTGCAAAGCTTTGCTAACAAACATAACAGGAAGATTGTGATGGAGAAAAAGGAAAAAAGAAAAAATAATCTGTGCTATCACTTCGGCATATGGACGATCATTTTGAGAAATATGGCTCTTTTTCATTTGTTATCTTGTAATTGCAAAGTATCATTTATTGAAAAGGAAAGGCTTTTGTAGTTTGGAAGTTGCATTTACAAATATAGTTTACGTCTAGATATTAAAATAAAAACATGAAATCTGTATTCTAATAAAAAGTCACCAAGTCTATTGAAATTGGAACTTAGTGAACCCTACAGTTTCTTAGGATGTTAGTTTGTAGCTTTCCTTTCATTGCCCTTTTCCAATTTGATGTTTGTAATGACTACAACTATATTATGTTCTCCAGCCTGAGCTTGTACAGCGTGTCTTGAAAGATCTAGTGAAGATCAGTGCCGGTTCAACAGCCGACAATGTTGATATCCTTAATATGTTATGTGCTTTTCACTTTATTGATGTTACTTGCAAACTTTTTCCTTGATTGATATTGCTTGTTGCATGATTTTACAAGCAGAAAAATAGTCTGTGCTTGGGCAGTGCCTATTCTTGGTAATAAAATCTCTTATTAGTTATAAAAAAAAAGTCTGCTCTTGAATGCACCAAGGGTGGTGGCTCAATGGTCCTTAGGTTACTCCCAAGTGGTTTGGCATGTACTACGTATTGGGTTCGAATTCGAATATGGATTCACCTTAGACTAATACTATTAGCCACAAAGATTTATTGAATTCTCTAGCGGGGTTAGGATCTAAGCTATGGTTCAAACCCTTCTTGAGGGAGCGCCTGCAGCTTCCTGCCGTCTGGGCCCCTCTTGTCCGGATCCCAAAAGGTAGGGTAATACTACTTTGGTCACGCTAAGGTAGGGAAACCATCTCTGGTTGCCCCCTCCTACCCTTTTTTGCTCATTAAAAAAAAAAAAAAGTAGAACATTGGTTTAAGATTCCAATGAATGATTGGGGTAGCAATTGAACTAATGACTGCAGTGTTCAATTTGAATTCAGAGACACATGGAGGGTGAAGAAAGGTATTTTTTTTTTTTAATTCAATTGGAAGTCTGTTACGATGCTTTTGTATCTTTGTTTCACCCCCCAAGATCTAACATGTCTCTAAGCTGAGTGTGTTAGCTCAAGGATTTGTTACATCGTTGTTTCAGTGGAAAACATGAGTGCAAATTGAGGTTTTCCTTGTTGTGAATCGTATGATAAGTCATAGTTGAAAATGTAAGACAGTTGTATTGGCAGCTGTAGTGATGCAGAGACTTCCACTGCTTTTTGTGGATTGATTATTCCTTGATTAAGTGGCTCACATGCTGAAACAGCTGAACGAGAGGAAGATGGAGACGGAAATGCTCGTGATGTGAGTAAAATACCTGCACCTGCACCCGTTGCTAAGGCCAATGCCCCTGAGGCTGGAACAAATGCTGGGCAGAATGACAGAAGCGACTCTGATGAATCTGATGACTCAATCTGACTTGAAGCCTCTTCTAGAATTGAAAAGGTGTTTAGGACTAACAAGAGCTGTAACCTGTTGTTCCTGCTTAGTTTGGAGTATTTTCTTGAGTTTGCAAGCTCTATTTGTTAGTTAATTTACTGAATATTTAGCTATATGGTGTTTATCATAAATAACTTCTGCAATTTCTTCTAGAATTGGTGTTGGACAGTGTCAAATACGTTGGCAAACTAGAGCATTGCCCGACTCTTCACCTACTTTATGTTTTCCCTTAACCTATGTGGTCAGAATTTCTTCAGTTCAGTAAGAAATTAGGGCGTTGGGAATGCTAATCTGCCTGGCCTGGCCTACAGAATTGGGCTTACTCCTGTTGGTGAATATGAAAGCTCCCCCTCTTGTAAGCCTATTGAGTCTGCAGCCTGTGATGGGATTGCTTGGAGTGGGAAGGTTTAGAAGATTAGATGAAGGTTTCAGACTAATTTTATTTTCGAGTCAGTGTGGACATCTTCCCCAACACTGATATTGCATGATTAATTTGCAAAATAAATTTAAAAATTTGAATATTAAAATCAAATCTGTAAATGGTACGAGTGATATGCTCTCTGTACCAGCTAACATGTAAAAGAATTCAGAAGAGTAAGCTTTAGAGTTTAGACGTATCAATTTATAGTTTATTTTTTTTTTTACCTAACACTCTTCATTTAAGAACCTAAACTAATATCATCTGTATGAACCAACAGGAATTAAAAGTACACAATTCTTCCTCATAAATGTAAATTGGCTCTATGCATAAATGAACTCATACCATGCATGAAACAAATACTGGGAGAATATGCACCTTCAGTGAGAGTGGCTAAAGGCTTAAATAGTTTAGATAAGGACTGGTTTGGGAAGTAAGAGGAGATGAAAATTTTATAAATAGTAATAAAATAGTTTGTGAATAGTAGTGAGATAGTTTGAGTTAAGTATTTTTTGGGTTTTGAGAAATGAGAGAAAAAATGTTGAATTAATAAAAAAATTATAAAATTAAAATATTGTTAGAATATAATTTTATAATATAATTTTCATTTGGGGATTTGAAAATGTTGAATTATTTTTTATTTAGAAGTTTGGGAAAGTTGTAATAATTAGTTTGAAAATGTTTGTATTTGAATTATATTTGGGGAATGAGATGAAATGAGATGAGATTTTTGCGATGACATTTATTTCTAAACAAGCAAACTGGGCCAAAGTTTCCAGGAGAGTTTGGGTAGGGAGTTAAGATCAAATAAGTTGAAATGAAAGTTGAATAAAATATTTTTATAATATTATTATTAGTTTGAGATTTGAAAATGTTGAATTATTTCTTATATTTTGTGTAAGAATTTGAAAAAAAAAAAATATAATGATTAGATGAGATGAGTTTAGATGACTATAAGTGTGACAAAACCTGGGATGGGGATTATCATATCTAAAAACTATGAATGAGTCTGATCATTGATTTTTAAATATCATAAAAATAATAATATGGTAAATGCTACTTCAAAAAATTCAATAACTATTAATAGGTATGAGTTACAATGGTCGCAATTTCTATAACCTGTAATCAATTATAGAGATTGTAAGATGGTAAATCATGTTAGTCCATTCATCATTTCTTGTATGACATAAATGGACATGTAAATTATAAATAATAAATTATAACGAACCAGCCCAATAATTTTAAAATTAGAATATTAATAATTTTTATTGAGTCTAAATTATATTAAATAGGCTATATTGCATAAGCTCATGAACGATAAATTATTAAGATTGATTAGAAGTTTTAATTAGACTCAATAACTATATTAAATCTTATTTATTATTTATTAAACGAGTTAGACTTTTTTTAGACTTTAAAGATCGGCTATTAGAAATTAATTTTAATGTAAAATCATCAATAATTGAAGTCTCCTATGCAGTCTCAGTCACGATCAATCCTATATTGAATGAACTAATAAATCATATTTTTAAATTCAAACTCCCTTCTTAAATGATCGTGACCAAGTCCAACTCAAACTTATTGAAACCCTCTCCCAAACATCTTTATAAATATCTTCCATTATGTGCGTTATTTAGAAAAATCATAAAATAGTGCAGTAGCCAAACCCATAAAGGGAAATTAGTCACACTCCAGAAATATCGGATTAGTACTACAAGGTAAGTAGCTTGGTCATAAGTTAGAATTAACATACATTAGCTAATTATATATATTATTATTAAAGCAGTTCTTTAGAAGCTAGTATTCATGTACCACACGTCATAATATTAGCAAGCACTCATTCATCATGTTTCATTCTAAATATTATAGTTATATATATATATATATATATATATATATATATATTATGCATCTCATACATCTCACATTGCATAAGACATGTAAGTTTTTTTATAATCAAGTGTAAGAAAAGATCATACCAGTTAATGAGATGACAATTCAGATACATAATACCAATGCAGTTTTAGGGTGGATATGCAAGCCACAAACTCAAGCGTGGTTTACCGTAGTATGCCAGAATACTATCAGGGCTCCCCTTGCGACCGCGAGTTGTGGAGCTCGTGCACAACCTCGCACACAGGATTAAGTGTGTTGGCTAGTCAGATCAGTCAATAAAACAAATCGGTTAGTTAATTCAATACAATGATCATGACTTTAAGTTTTCAGTATGAAAACCTTATCTTAAGAATGTTTACGCTATAATGAGTTTCTTACAAAGTCATCGACTCATTTTAGTTTGTTTTATATTTTTAAATCACTCCAGGTCAGAATATTATGAAGGTACAACTGCAAGATGAGACTTAGTCCAGGGAGGCATAATAATGGCTTAGATCATGTACATAAATTTTAAGTTATGATTTTTTATAGCATAGACTTCGAGAAATTTTAATAAATGATTATGTGCACTCTCTCATTTATGATTTCAATATTTTAATACAAAACAACTTTTTTATTATAAGAAATTTTTATACTTGGTGCTTCCATTAGAACAAAAGAAAAATATTTTAAATCAAGTTTAATAGTAGTATTTCGACTCCTGAGAATTTCTAAAATTGACTTTATTATTAACCGTGGGAGAGCGAGGAGTTACATTGATATATTCAAGTAATTTGATGTCACTTCAAATTAAATCAATGGTTTTCGGGGCCTAAGCCAAACTTATATATAATAATGATTATTTGAGTGTACATGTAAATTTATGTGTATATATTATGCAATTTGTTATTTATAGTTATAAAAAATATAATTATAGATGTAATTCCATTTCATATTTACTCAACATATGTATACCAAATAATTATTATCAAATTAGACAATTGGTCATATTAAAATTTTCAATTTAAGTAGATAAGAAATGTGCATCCTTTTCTCATTCTTTTATTTTTTTCATTGAGAAAAAATAAACCGATAGAAAATAATTTGGAGAAGAACTAAGAATAACAAATTCTAAGACCCTAAAAATGACATTTTAAATTTAGAAAAATGAAGACTTCTGAGCTTTTTTTTTTTTTTTTTTTCCTCTTTCTTGTATGCACATGTATAGATATTCAAATTACGTATACGCCAAAATCATGGGGGTTTTTTAACCTTATCTGTTCAAATTTCATAGATTTTTGGTATCTATTTTTAACTTTTTCAACACATTTTAGTGTTTCAATTTTGGATTTTAAAATAACGAACAAACTTTCTGCATATTGTTATGGAACTCAATAATTTTGCTCCTCTTGCACATCGCAAGTTTGGAATCTACTGAATTGGCTGTTATTTTTTCCTTCTTTATATGATTGAGTTGCCGAGAGTGGTTCAGAAATTCAAAGCAGCTACCTTCATTTCACACTTGGGATTACTTTAATTTGATTCATTACAAATTTACAATCAGATAAAATAATGACAAATTACATGAACAGAGAGAGAGAGAGAGAGAGAGAGAGAGAGAACACATTTTAAGCACCTCCTTAATAACAGCTCTTACAAGCATTAGGGGGATCCCAAAACATGAAGAAAGACTTGGCATGCCAACAACTTGCTGCTGCAATTTTAGAAGTGCGTGTTTAGGCAGAGAAAGTGGTTTGCTACATTTAGGTAAAGGCAGTAAGCAAAATCAGAGTAAGAGAAAAGCAACATTACTTGCACATCCTTTTTTAGATAGCAGTCAGAAGTTGCAACAGCTTGCATCAGCCTTTTGAACCATCTGCAAGCACTGAACAAATAAGGACTCATCAGCCTTATATGGATGTAAAAAAATCCTTAACAATCATATTCCTTACCCCAATTAAGTTCGTTCCTAAGGATATTACATTGGCAGAACTCCTTCCCCTTCACCTTTACCCATGTCATGCAATCGACGATCTGACAAGAAGCAAATCAATAAATGAAAAAAAAATAATTAAATCCACAAATGGAAAAAGAAAACACGAGAAAGGGAGCCCAATCATCATTTGTCAAGTTCAGCAATTAGCCAATTTGAAAAGAAAAAAATTGCATGTTGGAAGACCTTCTCTCTTTGCTTGGAGATTCGGAAATTTTGACACGCACTTGTTATGTCGTTATGCAAACCCAACGAGAACATTAAAAAAAAAAAACAGAAGAATAATAGTTAGACAAAGCATACCAACCAGATCTGGTTGCAGCAAGCAATAGGAGTGATGGGATCTCTTCAATGCCACCATTCAACATTCAAAGCACCTTTGGATCTGAGCCAAAACAAACTTATCTTTGGATTTATTACTCCGTTTCTATGCCTTTAATGTATTTGCCATTAATTGCAACGCAAGGGATATTGTCAGCTATCTTGCTCCACTCTCCTCTGTGATCTTTCTTGCAGCGTTCTTCCAATAGAGGACATTTATTGATTTCAAGTTTTTGGAGTGAGGGGGGTAGGCCATTCTTTGGAAAGGACCTCAACTTTTGGCAATTAGAGATACAAAGCTCTAGGAGTGGGGGAGGAAGTCCATCCTTTGGAAAACACGCGAGGTTCTCGCATAAAGAAATACTGAGTCTTTTAAGAGAGGTGAGTTTTCTTAAGCCCTCGGAAGAAAGGCATTCCAAATTCGATAACTCTGAGATGTAGAGGCTTGTTAGAGAGGCAGGCAACGTCATCTCTGGAAAGGACACCAGATGCTGACATCCACCAATCTGAAGTTCATTAAGAGAAGTGAAGTTGTCCAACCCCCAATCGAACAAGGCTTCCGTGATTGTAAGATGAAAGATACAAAGTGATGTTAGGTTTGTGGGAAAACCTTCTCTGGGAAATGATAAAATGCCGTTTTGTGGTACCTGCATTTTCTCACTTTTAAATATATAAAGCTCTCTCAGGTTGGAAGGAAGGAGCAATTCTCCACCATTCAACAATTGAAGATTTTCACAATTGAAGATGGTGATACTTGTCAGAAATGAGTTATGATGAAAACTCTTCGCTACTGACTCCAGCTTCGGACAATGGGTAATTATGAGGCATTGAAGTGTAGTAGGTAATTCTCCGCTTGATGTTAAGAATTCAAGGGATGGACAATTGCCAATGTCCAAGTCCTCAAGAAGAGATGTGATACCACTACTGCAACTGCCGTTGTTGTTTGTATCATTATCATCATCCTCCACCAAATTCCTCATACTCTTGCACCCCCATATACGTAACTTCTTTAAAGTTGGAGGCAGATGGCTTCTTGCAAAATGCGTTAGCGAATCACAATTTTTTAAATAAATAGAATGAAGGCACATGTTGTTGTACATCAATGCCTTGGGTAATGATTCCAAGGCTATGCAATTCTTGATACTAATAGACGAGATTCTGAGTTGGAGACACTCTTGATCAACTTCTTCCGCCACCAAAGAGACTAGTTTGGGACAATTAAAAATTTTGAGATGACGTAGAAATGGGAGATGTGCCAGTGATCCAGTGTTGCATGACCACAAATTCGTAACCTCCTCACAGTTTTCAATAAGTAACCATTCCAACTCTGCCAGCCCTACCATATCAAGCCCTTCATTTGAAATTGCTGAAAGTGGTCTGGAGAAGTCTATTGATTTGAATGTAACCTTGCTTCCACACACCACCCCTTGGTATATATTAGTACTAAGTGTGCATTTATCTGGAAAGCATGAAAATGAACCCATCAACAGCTCACAATTTTGTATACGAGCTTTGTCTAGTAAAGGAAGGTTGTTTGGTAACTTCCCTAATAGCTTCGGACACCAACTAATGGAAAGCTCACGCAGATTTGGCAATTCTTCACAAGGACTCCAATTCTCCCACTCCTTCATGTTAGAGAAATGCAAAATCTCTAAGGATCTAAAACATTGTGCGAAACAATTACTGCCACAAAATTCAGAACCAACACTCTTCACACTATCCATGCCCTCGATATAAAGATATTTGATTGATGGCAAATATTGCCCCAATGGAGGTAATGATGTGCACTTGCGACAATTTGATATTTTCAAGGAGACCATATGAGGAAATGAAGGAGGTGTTAACCAACTAGGAAATTTTGTACCACCATAGTTAATTATACACAGCTTCGTCAAAGCGTCGTGAGGCTGTAGCCCATTTAGTACCTCTAGTTCACTTGTCCTATCTTTCGACTCATCAATGTCACCACTCCACTTCAATGACAACTCACTAATTTTGATCTTTTTAATTAATTCAGCATCCTTTGCATCCCTCGGTTCAATCACATTCTCTAATCTTGAAATGTTAAATTTCCCTTTAAGTTGCTTCAAAGGCCCAAGCTCCTTTACCCTTGAGCAATTGTCTTTTCCCACAATGAGATTAGACAGTGTTTGGAGACAAGTTAATTTACCTATTTTCACAGGCATTCCTTCCAAACAAATTGCATTTTCAATATTGAGGTGGCGTAGGTTGACCAAGTTGCATAACATTGAAGGTAATTTCTTCAGACACCAAGAATTCTTCAACAACAATGTTTGCAAGTTGTAGAGAGTAGCTATTGATTCAGGCAGGCTCCTAATTATAGTATTGGAAAGGTTAAGGTACCGTAGATGCTTTAAATCACTGATAGAATCCGATAGTTCAGTTATCCAGTACCCATTGAAAGATAGCACCCTTAAACATCGTAATGTTGGAACCAATTCAAGAAGAACATGACGGGCCAAATGGCACTGACCTGGAATTGGTTGCATGAAAGGTAAGAATGTGCGTAAACTAATGAGTTTAGAAAAAACCTCAAACTTTTTAGTACCGTCAAATTGACTCTGCAAGTAAGATGAGTGGCGTGCCTTTATAGGGAGAATCCCATGGTGACTACCCCCAATCCTATCTTCCATTCTAAAGCATGTCGCGCCTGCAACTGATTGAGCCAAATCATTGATGAGGTCATGCATCAAAAATCTTGATTTATGGAAACCTGATTGTTGGAAAAATGACCTTGACAACAAATTGCGAAAATACTTGCTACCCAAATCTTCCATGTCCTCTTCATCTTGTCGTGGATGAATCAAACCTTCTGCCATCCATAATAGAACCACCTCCTTCTCCTCAAATTCATAATTTTTTGGAAGTATAGAACAATAAGCAAAACACCTCTTTAAATGTGCAGGCAGATTGTGATAGCTTAACATAAGAGAGGGAGCAATTCCGCTGCTCTCTTGTGGTATATCCCATATCGTACTCTTCAAAACTTTCTCCCACTCCTTGCGGTCTTGTGTACTGCGTAAGAGGCCTCCAACAGTTTTTACAGCCAAAGGCAAGCCTTTACATCTGAAAACAATTTCCTCCCCGATATCTTTAAGGTCTGGATGTGCACTAAAGTCTTTTGCATCCAATGCATGTTGGGAAAATATGGACATACAAGCATTAATTGGCAACAACTCCAACTGAAAAGGTTCAACTTTAATGGTTCTCATCAGTGATGATACTCTCCGATTACGAGTTGTGACGATGATACAACTTCCAGGAGCCCCTGCTTCAAACGGAGCACGTAGGAGAATCCAATCATTGTATTTCTCATTCCAAACATCATCAAGAATTACTAGAAACCTTTTCTCATGTAGTATTTTCTTCAATTCAACTTGCAACCAATTTAGATCTTTGTCAGTGCAGTCTAATTCCTTGCTCATAGATTGTAAAATCGTTTTTATGACTTTAGCAACATCAAAATCTTCAGAAACACAAGCCCATGCTTTCAGATTGAAAAAGCTTTCCACTTTTTCATTATTGTAAACGAGCTGGGCAAGGGTTGTCTTTCCGATACCCCCCATACCAACTATAGGAATCACAATCGGTACTTTAGTCAAGGCATCACTATGTTTATCACTTATCAATAATTGAAGTACAGCCTCTGCGACTTCCTCCCTACCGTAGATGTGATCTTCGGTCACCACAGAAGTTGAGGGAGGTATCTCTCTTCTTTTGCTTGACCTCGGAGTAGAATTTTCCTTCAAATTCAGTTGATCTTTTTGTGTCACGAGATCATTAAATCTAGCAGTGATTTCCTTTATTTTTGACCCCATGCTAATCTTGATCCTGACAGCACTTGGAGTTAAACCGGTAAAGCAAGAAGGGACGAGCTTCCGTACCTTACTAGTGCTAGCTTGATTTTCACCCATCAACGTGCGTCGTAAAGCTGCTTCCGTGGCGACCTCATCCAATATATCTTCCACGTCGTAGGCTAAGTCTCTGAGATCATCAAGCCAAGCTTTCACTGACCTTTGAGTGTGTTGCTTCTCCTCTGCATCATCAAGCACATCTCGAATTCTTGTCAACGTTTCGTTCCACTTGTCCAGCTGTTTTTGAAGCCCCTCTTGGCGAGCGAATTGCAGCAACTCAGGAGACGCCAATCGGTTAAACAGCACTTGAAGGGCAGCAGAAAGAAAGAGCTCTCCTATTGCGGGCATGATTTTCGTCTGAGAAATGAAGGAATGAGTGGTAGAGAAAGTATGCAGAGATATATGAGTAAAACTGTGGTTTCTTGTGGCAAAAGGCCAAGCCTCATTAGTTAATTCTTATTGTAAATAGGAACGTGGGTGGGAGGGACTCAAGGAAAGTATGCTTTTTCTCTTTCTGTGATGATGCTTTTTCTCCATATGAACATGACATGGAAAATAATACCACGGAGGAAAGTCTCATGGAAGTTAGTAAAGTATCAAATCGTGTCATCTATCGAATCCAAACGCATTAATTAAATTCGTGGAAAGTAGGACAGATGGCTTACTTATTTATGGCAGAGCATTAGACTTCTGCAATTCTGTGGGTGTCCATTCAATTCTGCAGCTGGCCTCATTCATTCAAGTAACCTACCAACTCCACCGTCTAATGACTTCTGCAATGAATGTCTCATTAATGAAGAGTTTTTCTAGATGGGAGGTGAAGCGAAACAAATGGCAGAACCATTGGGGTAGTTGTAGAGGAGGTTTGTCAAAATGCTTTGCTAATCCTGAATGGAAATCCCATGAATCCTGTTCTTAGTCATACTCATATAACTTTGAATTTAAGTGTAGAAAGCTAGTGAATATAAACCAATAAATCTTTGCAACGTTACGTATAAAATAGTCTCACCGCAGTTTGGGCAGTATGAGATACTGTGTTCTTTTTCGACCTTCAAAAAAAGGACGGTTGTAGAGCTACCAATTTTTTCTTAATCATTAGAAAAAATTAGCAGTGACCCAGCAGCGCCACCAGCTACAGATAAATATTTTCCTTTAAAAAAATAAAAAAATAAATTAAAAAAAAAAAAAAAAAAAAGAGAGAAGAGATCGATCAGAAAAGTTCACCGTTGAATCCAAACGCATAAAGCTAAGAAAATAGAGAACAAGAAAGGTGATTGAGAAGACGTGATAAAGCATAAAGCTATGGATTTATTACCGTTAAGAAGACGTGATAAGAAGACTGCTCAAAATGTTTGAAGTAGTAGTAGAACATATTGGAACTCCCAAGAACTCTCGGCCCCTCGGGCCGGCCTAGCAGTTTCCATTTTTAAATTTATGTGAGTAATATATTTATTTGAAAAAAATATATTCTATTCTTTTAATTTTTACACAATAATTTTTAAATGTTTTTAATATTTTTTATTTTTATTTTTTAGTTTTAAATTTATATTTTTAAAACGAAGAAATTCTTCTATTCATTAATTATAAATTAAATAATTGATTAAAAATAATAATAATTTAAAAATATATAATGTGTAAAAATTATGTGAATAATAATTTTTATTTTATTCTAACATTGTGCGCAACAACTGTACGTGAAATCATCAGCTGTTTTCTTTCTCGAGCTGTTAAAAAGGAGAGATCGACGAGAACAGCTCAACATGGAATCCAAAGGCATATTTTGGAACAGTGAAAAATCGTAAAATTCTTTTTATTTATTTTTTTAATATAAATTCTTCTATTCATTAATTATATATTAAATATATAATCAAAATTAAAAATTAAATATTAAAAAAATATAAGAGATAAAAATTATATAAATAGTAAAAGATAGAGTAACTTTTTTTTTATTTAAAAAAGTTTAATTTCAAGTACAACTACTTAGTAATATATGGATTAATTTAATATAATTAATTAAAAAATAAATTTTATTAAATATAATATTAATTTAAATTTTATATAGAAAAAAATTAATATTAATGTTTAGATTAATACATGACTTTATTTTTAATAACAAAATTTCTTTTTATTTTATGAAAAAATCTAAAATTAGTCAAATTGATACACCCCTGATGATATGTAAAGGGATTTAATAAAACAATGCATGTTGGGAGTGCCTCAAACCAACGAGCTGATGGACTTCTTCGAACGGTGCGATGAAGCCCTCTTTCTTGAATCCCCACATCGTCGATGTTGAAGCTCTGATTCCCATAGTTTCCCCCTCACCCTCAGTTCATCCACGAACGGAGAAGCTCTGACGAAGGATTTTGGTATATTCACGTGTTTAGTCTACTTTATCTATATTTTTGTATTTTTTAATTTTTCTAGCATATATATAGATGATTTTTAGTTCATAAAAACCTGTAATTTTTATTCTTGAATTCCTGAAATCTAAAAGCTCTTGATCTTGAAGCTGCCTGCGTTTATTTGGCTCAGAGTGATCTATTCCACTAGAGGCCCACAAGTGAAGTGGGTTATCAATGATCTAATTCACCATAAGAAACCAAAGTAAAAATGCAGTATACTCATTCTCCCTAATTTTTTGTATTTTTTGCTCTCATTGATGTGTGCTAGTAAGCGTTGATCTATATTGCATCTGTGTCTCGTCCGTTTGGATTTCGGTTCTTTGGGTTTAATTGCTAGTGGGCTCTCTTCTTTAGAAGTATTTGATCTAAGGAAAAATATAGTTGCAAGTATAGTTGTGCACTAATCTGTGTACTAATATGATGTGATTGATCAAAAAGTAGATTTTATTAAAAACAGTGTTAATTTAAATTTTAAGTATGAATAAATAAGTATTGGTACACAGATTAGTACATAACTGTGCTTGTATATAGCAAAACTCGTAGCGGAGATGTGTCAATATGCAGGTACGGACCTGTGCCAATGGCGGAGACGAGACTGGGCTGGGTATTGTCGATCACTACCTGATTGCCGCCTTCGTTCGTGTTGAGTGGGAAAGATGAAGGCGTCTGCATCCTTAATTCAGCTTCAACACAAATTTATAAATGGAAAAATATAATTGCAAGTATAATTATGTACTAATCTGTACATCAATATGATATAATTGATCAAAAAATAAATTTTATTAAAAATAATGTTAATTTAAATTTTAAGTATGAATAAATCAGTATTAGTACATAGATTAGTACTCGACTGTGTTTGTATATAGCAAAACTCTTTATAAAATTACCCTCCAAGTCAGTAGGGGATGCACCCTTTGCGCACCAATTTGACTGCCCGTAGCAGAATTATTATTTTATTCTCGAGTTTTACTATTTACAAGTAAAGTCGCATATTAATCTACATATTAATATTAATTTATTTATATTCAAAATTTAAATTAACACTATTTTTAATAAAATTTACTTTTTAACTAATCACATTAAATTAATATATATATTAATGTACAATTACGCTAACAACTAGATTTTTCCTTTATTCTTGTATTGATAGACAATAGGGGTGGGCAGCGGGGCCTCGGAACCCGCTGCCCCGCCCCGTTCGCCCCGCCCCCGCATAGGGCGGGGCGGGGCGACCCGCACCGTAGGGGCCGGGGCGGGGGGCCCCGGCCCGTATCCCAACCCCCAGCGGAGGCGGGGGACGGAAACGGACCCCCCCCGGTCCGTGTTTCCCCCGCCCCGCATCTATATATATATAATATAAATATATAATATATAATATATATTATATATATAAGTTATATAAGAGAAACGGCGCCGTTTTGTGGTGGACAAAACGGCGCCGTTTAAATTAGTGGGTTAATAATAAAACCCACTAATTGAAACGGCGCCGTTTTGTCCACCACAAAACGGCGCCGTTTCTCTAAAGGCATTAACCCATAACCCAACCCCCCCCCCCGATCCCCTGATTCCCCTCCCCTCCCCTCCCGAGTCCCTTCACGGCTTCACCCCCTTCGGCCTAATCCATTCGGTGTTCCCTCCTCCCACCGGCAACCAGTCCGGCCGCCGCACGTATTCCATCATCCCTCTCTCTCGCACGACGCACGAGGCCGGACGCACGCCGCACGGTAACATTTCTCCTCCCCTTTTGATTTTCTCCGTTTGGTTATTATTTTTTATTTTTTTTTTAGTTTTGATCGGAGATTGGAGATAGGATGGGGTTGAATCGGAGATGGAGGATGGGATTGTTTGGATTGTGTGCTGTGGATGTCTTCGGATTGTGTGATTGTTTGGATTCCCGATTGAATGGATTGTTTTTTTTTTTTTCTTAATTTCATTGTGATTCGGACCCCTAAATTGATTTAGGGGTTTCATGATTGAAACCCCTAAATCAATTTAGGGGTTAGGGTTTCGGATTGGGGTTCCAATCCGAAACCCTAATTTTGATTTAGGGGTTGAAACCTAAATCAATTTAGGGTTTCGGATTGGGGTTCCTATCCGAAACCCTAATTTTGATTTAGGGGTTGAAACCCCTAAATCAAAATTAGGGTTTCGGATTGGGGTTCCAATCCGAAACCCTAATTTGATTTAGGGGTTGAAACCTAAATCAATTTAGGGTTTCGGATTGGGGTTCCAATCCGAAACCCTAATTTTGTATTAGGGGTTGAAACCCCTATCAATTTAAGGTTTCGGATTGGGGTTCCAATCCGAAACCCTAATTTGATTTAGGGGTTGAAACCCCTAAATCAAAATTAAATTTTTAATAAAAAAAAAAGTCACAAAGTTTATATATTCTAATTGAAAAGTTTTAAATGTATTTTTATCAGAGTTGCATTTTATTTTTATATTTTTTAGACGTTGGAATAGAGATAAATGATTGGACAAAAATTAAAAAATCTAAATATTATAATATTTAAAATAAATTTTCTTATTAAAGTGAAAATTTAATAAGATAGTTTTTTTAGTAAGATAGTAAATTTCGGAAAAATATATATTTTTCTGTCATAAATTATTATTTCTTTTGTCATGTGGTAAATAAACTATTTTTTTTTATCATATATCTCATTTTCATATTTTTTAAACATCTTTCAAGATTTTAAAAAATTTAAAAATATACCAATATACTAATATTAATGTCAGTAACTATTAAGAATTGAATTTTATAAAATTAAATATATGAAAAGTAAAAATGAGAGAACAAAACTATGAAGCATATTATCAAGCAGTTTTTGTTTTATTTAAAAGTTTTAAATAATTATAACTATTAGATAATTAAAAGTACTTAATACATCAATAATAGTTATGAATGTACTTTTTGCTGATTGTGTTGGATTGTAGTTTGAATTTTTTTTTTTTTTTTTTTTGTTGAAAAATCAGGAATGTCTTCGGATTTCAGTGATAGCTCGCCTTCCCCAGCCAACACCCCTACCCCAGAAACTAACCCTACTCATACCCCTATAACGAGTACACCTTGCCCTGCTCCGAAGCCCACACAGGGCAAGAAACCTGTATCTATAGTTTGGCAACACTTTACCAAACTAGAGGGTGGGGACCCCAACAACCCACAAGCTAAATGTAATCACTGTGGAAAACTGTATGGATGTCACTATAGGAAACATGGTACATCCCAGCTGAAGGTCCATCTAGAGGAACAATGCAAGAAGAGTCCAATATTAAAATCCTTAGTAGAGAAGGGCCAATCTAGACTAGATATTAAAATGGCTGATGGGAGTAGTGGGGCCGGGGGGCCAACATTGAAGGGGTATACGAAGTATAACCCCGATGAGTGTAGAAAGAAGTTAGCTCGTATGATTATCATGGACGAGCTGCCTTTTCAGTTTGTGGAGGGTAAAGGGTTCCAAGAATTTGTCCAAGAGTTGGAACCCAGATTTGTACTTCCTTCTCGTCACATCGTGGCAAAGGATATTAAGAAGATGTACCTTCGTGATAAAGATGTTTTGAGGGGCCAACTCGCGGGTTTGGTAGTTTGCCTCACTACCGATACTTGGACTTCTATCCAAAATATGAATTACATGTCGTTGACTGTGCATTTTGTTGATGCTGATTGGGTTCTGCACAAAAAGATTATTAAATTTTGTCAAATAACTGATCATAAGGGTGAGACGATTGGGAAGACATTGGAGGCCGCAATAAAGGAGTGGGGGTTGGAAAAGGTTTTGTCTGTGTCAGTTGATAATGCGTCATCTAATGATGTCGCATTGGGATATCTAAAGAATTATCTTAAAGATGCAAATAAGACATTCTTGGGTGGTGAATACTTGCATGTTAGATGTGCTGCACATATTTTGAATTTAATTGTGACTGAGGGGTTGAAAGATGTTGATGACTCGGTTGCCCGAGTTAGAATGGCTGTGAAATGGGTGAGGTCTTCTCCTTCAAGATTGGAGAAATTCAAAGTTGCTGCAAAGGCTGCGGGCATAACATCGAAGAAGGGTCTTTGTACTGATGTTCCTACCAGATGGAACTCAACCTTCTTGATGTTGGAGGCGGCCCAGGAATATAAGGCAGCCTTTCAATTATTGGGTGATAAAGACATCCAATATGTCAAATACTTTGATGAGCACGGGGGATCACGAAAGCCTAATGATGATGATTGGGTGGTAGTTTCTACTTTCGTTGATTTTCTTGGATTATTTTATGATGTCACGTTGAATATATCTGGTTCTTTGTACCCTACATCCCATGGGTTTTGTCAACAGATATGTAGGGTAAAAGAAGAATTAGAAGATATGTGTAGGGGTTCCAATGAAAGGATGAGGGGGATGGCAAGTTCCATGATGCTAAAATATGACAAGTATTGGGGAGATTTGACTAGAATGAATATTTTCTTATATGTGGCTGTTATTCTTGATCCCCGTCTGAAAGTTTCAGGCTTGTTATATGGGTTGGGACTTGTTCACGATCAGGTATGGACTGACATTATTGGTGAATTGGCCCGAGATACCCTGAAAAAATTGTATGACGAGTTTATGGCAATTAAGGGTGGTACTACATCGAAGACACATACACCGACCCCAACTCCTTCTACAGACATCGTGACCGGGCCTCCTACAAAGAAGCGCAGAATGCCGTGGACTAAGACCCTCGCACAGAATCCCACACTAGTCCATCAATCTACGGAGATCGTTTCTGAGTTAGACAACTATTTGTCAGCGGATATGGTCCAAGATGATGATGATCATTTCGATATATTAGGATGGTGGAAGAATGCCTCAAAGAAATATCCCATCATTTCTGAGATTGCCCGCTGTATTTTGGCCATCCCTATTAGCACCGTTGCCTCAGAGTCAGCCTTTAGTACCGGAGGTCGTATATTGGATCCTTTCCGTAGTTCATTGTCTCCTACAACTGTAGAGGCATTGATATACACACAGAGTTGGACGATAGGAAAGGATATTCATGTTCCGGATATTTTAGATTTTAAGGAGACCGATGAGGGTGGTGATCAGTCTGGATTTGGACCACCTGGTAATTATTTTTTATTTTATTATTTTAATTTTTTTATATTCAATTCCATTTCATCGTTATTAATTTTAATATTAATTTTTGTAGTAACACATGAGACATCTAGCACCTCTGCAACATAAAAATGTGTTCAAGCCCGGGCCGCCCCAACTGTCACACCTCTTGACTCAAAGACAAGTCACAGCTGACAAGCCTCTTTAGAATGATCAATTTTTAATGATTTGTAAAAATTTTGTATGCTAAAATTTGTAATATTGATACAATGTCCTTTGGACACTTTTATGTTTGTAATTTTGTAATTGTTTAGCCTTTCAATTTTGTAATAGCTTAGTTATTATTATTAGTTTATTACGTATTAGACTCTTAGACATAACACTTTTTTTTTTCTTTTAAATTTCGGAAAAAAAAAATTTTTTCTTTTTTACCTATAATTTTATGGGCCCAAAATGGCCCATTGCTGAGATTTCTGGGCCCAAAATAGCCCAGAATTTGCTTCTGGGCCCAGAAATTGCCTCTGGGCCCAAGGCCCAGAAGGGGGGTGCGGGGGGCCGGACAGACTGGCCCCCCACCCCGTACCCCGTCATGCGGGACGGGGTACCCCACCCCCGCACACCGGTGGCGGGGGACGGGGTGGATTTTCCCCATCCGCCCCATGCGGGGGCGGGGGGCGGGGGGGGGGGGGGGGGCCTACCCCGCACCGTATGGTGCGGGTAGCACCCCTAATAGACAAGAACAACTCGAGGTGGAATCCAAACGCATATTTTGAAATGGTAATGCATGTATCATCTCATTTATATTATATGGTTTGGTGTATTTGTTATTATATAATAAAAAAATATATAATAAATAATTATTTAATAATAATAAATATGTTATATTTTATTTAATAAAATGTAAATAAAATAGTAATATAATATATAGAATATTTTAAAAAAAATAGTAAAAATCGTAAAAAAGAATTTGAATTTTTTTAAAATTAATAAAATTCTTCTATTTATTAATCATATATTAAATATTTGATAAAAAAATAATAAAAATTAAAAAATATATATAGTGCATAGAATATGAGAAATTACAGAAATAGTACAAAATTGTGTATTTTTTTCTTTATTTTATTCTAAAATTGTGCGCAACAGCCTTTAGATTAAAGACCCCAAGAGAGTTTCTGATTTTAGACCCATAAGTTTATGCAATGTTATTTACAAAATTGTTGCAAAAATGCTCTGTAACAGACTTAAGATTGTCCTACCTGACATTATATCCTCCAATCAAAGTGCTTTTGTCCTAGGTAGATCCATCACTGACAACATTCTGGTGGCATACGAAACACTCCGCTCTATGTCTACTAGAATGAAGGGGAAGTCAGGTTACATGGCCTTAAAGCTAGATATGAGCAAGGCCTATGATCGTGTGGAGTGATCCTTCTTATCTTCTGTGATGAGCAGGCTAGCTTTTCACCAAAGCTGGATCTCTCTAGTGCTAAAAAGCATCTCCTCAGTAACTTTCTCAATCCTCATCAATGGAGAACCTCAAGCATCCTTCAAACTATCTAGAGGCTTAAGGCAAGGAGATCCACTATCCCTTTACCTCTTTATACTATGTGCAGAGGCCTAATCTTGCATGCTACAAAAAGCTAAAAATATTGACAGCATATATAGTGTCCCCATTGGAAAAGGACCCCAAAAGGTAAGCCGCATTTTATTTACTGATGATAGTATGATCTTTTGCAAGGCCAACTCCCTCGAATGGAGCAGATTGATAGGGATCCTTGAAACCTATGAGAGGGGGTTGGGTCAGATGCTAAACAAGGAGAAGTCCTCTATTTTCTTTAGTAAAAATACCCCATTAGAAAACCAAAGGACTCTCCTGAGCATAGCTGGTGTGAAACCAAAAAGTTCTCTTGAAAACTATCTGAGACTACCTGCTATGATTGGAAAAGCAAAAACAGTAACCTTCCATGGACTGATTGATAGGATCTGGGCAAATATAACAAACTGGAAGATCAAAAGCCTTTCTTCAGCAGGCAAAGAAATTCTAATCAAATTTGTTCTTCAGGCCATTCCTACCTACACAATAGGATCTTTTTACTTCCTCAGTCCATAATAAAGAGATTAAATCAGCTGGTGAGGAAATTCTAGTGGGGGTTTAATGAGGATCAGTCCAAAATTCAGTGGGTGAAATGGAGTAAGCTAAGCAATAGCAAAGATCAAGGAGGGATGGAATTTTGAAACTTTGGCAATTTCAATCTTGTCCTTCTAGCTAAGCAAGGTTGGAATATTCTCACAAAACCAGATTCCCTCTCAGTTCAAGTGATAAAACAAAAGTACTTTCCCTTGAGCAACTTGATGGAAGCAAAACTGGAATACAGGTCATCTCTAGAATGGAGGAGTATGGTGGAAGGATTGAAGCTGCTCAAAAAGGGTGTGGTATGGAGGATTGGCAATGGATGTTTAGTTGATGTATGGAAGGATCGATGGCTCCCTAAACCAATCTCCTTGGCAACAACAAATAGACCCAGTGAAACTAATGGGGTTAAATGAGTATCTAAACTTATTGATCCTGTGCCAAAAAGCTGGAATTACTCCACACTCAACAACTACTTCTCTCAGTAGGAGATGGATCATATTAAAGCTATTCCCATTAGCTTGGGAAATAAAGAGGACAGACTTACTTGGGGTGGGACTAAAAATGGCATTTTATATTTGAAAAGTGCCTATCACTTCCATAGGGAGATTACCTCTCTCCAAGAAGGTGGGACCTCGAAAGACCATGCTCTCTGTGAAAATTGGCAATTCACATGGAAATTGAAAGTCCCTAATGCGGTCAGAAACTTTCTGTGGAGAGCCTGCAGTGAGGCTCTTCCTATCATGGACAACTTACAGAGAAGAAAAGTGAGTGAGCACTTCTTATGTCCAATATGCTAGATTGAAAGAGAAACCTCAAGGCATGCCTTTTGGGGCTACAGCGCTGGAAAAGATGTGTGGGACCAAGCTAGCATCAAAATTATGAAAATGTCTATGCAATGTGATTAGTTTAGAGACATATGGACACACCTAACAGAAAAACTTCCAAAAGCTGAACTTGAAATGGTTGGGTTAACTGCTAGACTTATCTGGAATAGAAGAAATGAATTTGTCCATAGTAAGGGCTTCAGACATCCCAATTTCATCATCCAAAAGGCCAAAGATGATCATAGAGTCTATCAACTAGCCGTGTCCCAAGTTGGTCCCCCTCCTGCTACTGGCAGTTCAAAGATAGTGCAGAAATGGAGGAAACCTCCAATAGGGAGGTATATAAGCTCAACTGGGATGCAGCCTTAAATGTCTCTTTGGGGGTGACAGGAATTGGTGCACTAGTCAGAGACTAGAATGGCAGGGTTCTCGAGTCAGTGAGGACATATAGAAATCTCAGACTCTCCCCTCTATTTGCTGAAACTTATGTATGATGGTGGCTGTTCAATTCTGCAATGATCATGGGTTCATCAACATAATTCTTAAAGGGGACTCAGTGCATGTGGTTCAAAAGATGAAAATATTTTAGAAGGATTGGAGCCAAGAAGGCATTTTCATTAAAGATGCAAAAACCTTACTGAATTCTTTCTCTTATTGGAATATTATACACGTTAAGAGGAATTCTAATATGACATCACATTTGCTTGCCTACTTTTAACAATGTAGTTGATGTCTGTAATGTGGTTTTTATTTCTAACTATATTGAACAATCGGTCTCTTACGACTCTACGTAATCAATTTATTGTAGAATGAAAAGTTCGACCTGTTTCTCCAAAAAAAAAAAAACAGCTGTGTTGATTCTCGAGCTGCTCAAAAGGACAGATCGACCAGAACAGCTCAACGTGGAATCCAAACGCTGATTTTGGAATAGTGAAAAATCGAAAGAGACCGAAGAAAAGTAATTGAAAAATACTGGATAAAAAATTTATTACTGTTATCCAAAAGATGAACATTAATTAATGGCCATCATGACACCTTTAGTTAGATCGATTATAATCGTGTGAAAAAGGACATGAGAACTTTACCAATTACAGCCCACTCATCGTTTGGAATTACGATCAAGACCAAATCAAAGCTACAAATGCAACTCTTTCTTAATTGGATTGTATATATGTTAATTTCGTGACTATGAAAATATATATATATATATACACACACATAAAGAAAACTATAGTTTATCATCGATATGCAGTACTATACTACTATATATGACAACATATTTTTATCCATGTTCATATCCATAGTAATTTATTAAGATGCAGGTTACATTTAGAACATTCTTATTAGATTATCTAAATATAAATATATAATTTACATAATATAATATGATTTTATATTTGTCTATTTAATTCAAAACTTATTTTTACATTGAATTATCTATTTATTAGTCAAAATAATAATAAAATATTATAAATTTAATAATTTTTTTTTTAAACTCTTTTCTATTTTTTTTTTAAATTAAGAGCTTATATGAAAATACATTATTATTTTTTATTAAATAATATGCAGAAATAATGTAGGAGAAAGAATGAGAATGAGGAGGGAGAATAGAGAGAAGAGAGAATGTGTATAAAGATATTATTTTTTATTCATTTGGATGTGAAATAATAACAATAACATTTGTTTGTAAACCTTAATTTTAATACTAAGATGGCACGTAAAATAGTAATAAAGTGTTTATGATTAATAATGAAGTTTACTTACCAAATACAAGCTAAGTGATTCCACAAATCAATCACTTATATAGTAAAGGCTTAAATTAATTGATAAGTGTGACAAAATTTAGGATGAGGATTATCCTATCTAGAAACTAATTATATCATAATAACATTAATGTGGTAAATGCTACTAATTCAAAAAATTCAATAAACATTAATTATATGCATGAGTGACAACGGTGTCAATTTCTTTAACCTATAATAAGTTGATCATAATATAGTAGGAAAATGTTAATATATGGTCTGAATTTGTATCTCATTTTAATCTTTTATGTATTTATTTTCTTTTAATTTTTTATTTAAATATTAAAAAAATAATTTTTAATATATTGATATATTTTTTATATTTTTTAAAAATATTTAAAAAAATAAAATATAAAAAACAACATATGTACTAGGTGGCACGCGAGCACGACTAGAATATTTAAATATAGTATTTGTGATGTGACATAGCACGACTCTAATATAGTAAATCATGTTTCTCCCTTCATTATTTCTGATATGGCATAATTAATTAATATGTAAATTATAAATAATAAATAATTTTTAAGTCATATTTTTATGTTATAATAAGTTGAATTAAATTGTGAATAGTAATTATTATGTAAGTTTTATTAAGATGTGCTTAATTTTTTATGTTGAGATGAACTTAATTTTTTAAATTAAAATATATAAAATAGATTGAGATAAATTTAATTTTTTCTATAAAAAATTAAAAACATAACTAATTTCATTAATAATTAATTTAAAATAAATTAAGATGAATTGAATTTGTTTCAACAATTCACCCTACCCAAGAGCATTCACATTGAATTAGTTAAATTCTTTTTCATATTTAAAATTTGAAAAATATCATCATATTTATTTCACATTAAATTAGCAAAATTATTTTCATTCCAAATATGAACTACACTAAATCTATTATTCTTTTTTAAATATGAAGTATAAGGTAGCAAATCTAAATATATTTTTTATTATATTTTCTCTACTGTTGTCCACTCCTTTTATTCCTATCACTGGGTGTTTCCCTGCATAGCCTACTACTTATGTGAAGAACTTGTGTTTAATAAAAACTTCAAGCCTAATGTTGAATAAAATATTAACAATTCTAAGTAGGAATTAAAAATGAGACAAACAATATTATAGATTATTATATATTATTTTTTATATTTTGAGATTATTATATTATAAATATAGGATTTTTATGAATTATACATATGGGATTTTTATTTCCATATGAGATTTTACTATCTATGTATATATGAGATTATTATATTATAAATTGTTGAATTGTAAAAATGAAAATGAATATGATTGTTGGAGGTTATTAAAGATTAGGTAAATAAAATAAAAAATTAATTAAAAATATAAATTAATTAAAAAATATAAATAATAATAATATTTTATTATTATATAGAATGTATAATTAATTCAATGTAAATTTTAAATATTGACTGATTAATTATATTTTAAATTTTGAAGATTAAATAGTCAATTCAATTGTAACGCTCTAATAAATTGAAAAGGAGAAACAACTTGAAACCTATAGGATATTTGTGTTCTTTCTCAAAGGAGTCTCAGATCGACAAGAAAATCTCAATGTGGAATCCTAACGCTTATTTCGAGATAGTGAAAGAAAGTGAAGAGAATGAGTAATGCTATGTATTATAAAATATGTAAATGTTGTATAATTATTTTTAAAAAAAATAAGATCTATAATTAAAAAGTTAATTATTTTCACGTAGATCTCATATTAATTTATTTTTATAAAAAAAACTGCATAACATTTATATAACTATAACTACAAATATCATTTCTTTTTATCTAAAAGATCAACACTAATTAGTGGCCATCATGACACCTTTGGTTGGAGCGATTACAAAAGCGTGGAAGGGGAATGAGTAATTTACCAAATGCAGCCCACTCATCCCATGGAACTACGATCTAAGACCTGCTCAAAGCTACGAATGCAAGTCTTTCTTAATTTGAAACTATATATGTTAATTTCGTGACTATGAATATATATATATATATAATAATAAGATGACTATTAAATATACTCATTAAATATGCTCATTCATATTTTTTTTCTTAATCGTTAATAAAGTAACTATTAGTAAATTTATTTGTTTTTATAATTTTTTCTTAATGTTTAAGAATATTTAAAAAATAATTTAAAAAAATCATTTGTACTATTATAAATATTTGGACACATTTAATAGTCATCATAGCACTATCTTAAAATGGAGTTTTCCCGATGACTATAAATCGCCCGAAAAACTATAAAAATTCCTGCAAAATAAATATGTTGGTGATTATAAACTCGCTTCAGGTTTGCCGGTACTATTCCTCTACTTTAGATATGCCACGGCGAAAATAAAAAATCGCTGCTAAAACTTCACTATTTGGTAGCAATTGATAATTCGCTGGCAAATAATTTGGTAGCGATTAAATCGCTGCCAAAGGATTATTGCAATGATTTAATAATTTGCCAGGGATTAAATAATCGCTGGCAAATAATTTGGCAGTGTTTTTAAAATCGTTGCCATATCAGTTCGCAGTTTCGAAATCAATTGCCAACAATTAAGAAACCCGCTGCCAAATCATATAACAGCGATTTTTTAATCATCACCATAGCATTATCTTATATATATATATATATATATATATATATTATATATATATATTTATATTTATATACATATAAAGTAAAATATAGTTTATCATCTAAATTAAATATAAAATTCTTTCTCTTTTCATTCACAACATATATGTAATACATGGCTACATGGATCAATCCGAATATGATCCGTTAAGCTAAATGGTCAAATCTTCAAATTTTAATACAACTCATTTAAATAACAAGTTGTGTCATGTTACAATTTTTTACCATTTTAATAATTAATTAGAAATGAGTCAACATGATATGACTCATTTTAATCTGTTTCATATAAAAAAGTTGAACTGACCCACATAACCTATTTAACCTGACTAATATAATTTCATATAAAATTTAAAATTTATATTTATTAGTAGCTAGGACTTCTCTGAAAATATTAATTATAACACTATGTGCTAAAAAAATTATCCATATTTTTCAAATTTTAAATTATAATAAAACCAATATTACAAACCAAACAATAACAACTATGAAAATATTGAGAAATATTAATATTACGCCACAATGATAATAAAATTATAATTTTGAAATAAAATGTAAACGACTTATTGTGGGTTAATTTCAGGTTGAACGAGTTCATCCATTATTGACCAATTTATTAATCGTATCGTAACAGCTTAACTCGTTTTGACTCAAATTCATTTCTATCAGACCCAAACATACTAATTTTGTATTGTATTCGTATTGAGATCATAAGTCGTATCATATATTTTCACTTATATACAATTTATTTTAAGTGATTTCACATATCAATTACTTATGTAGCGACCTCTTATATTGAGTGATATCAGTAAGTGTGACAAAACTTAGGAAGAGGACTATCATATATAGAACTATTAATGAGTGTAATAATTAATCTTTAAATATCATAAAAATAATAATATAGTTAATGCTACTTCAAAAAATTCAATAAATATTAATACGTATGAGTTACAATCGTCGCAATTTCTATAACCTGTAATCAATTATATAGATCGTAAGATGGTAAATCATGTTCGTCCATTCATCATTTCTTATATGACATAAATGAAGGACATGTAAATTATAAATAATAAATAATTTCTAAGTAATTTGATGTCACTTCAAATAAATGGTTTTCGGGGGGCCAAACTTATATGATTATTTGAGTGTACATGTAAATCTTGATGTATATATTATGCAATTTTTTATTTAAAGTTATAAAAAAATATAATTATAGATGTAATTTCATTTCATATTTACTCAATATATGTATACCAAATAATTATTATCAAATTAGACAATTGGTCATATTAAAATTTTCAATTCAAGTAGATAACAAGTCTGCATTCTTTCTCTTTTTTTTTTAATCTTTGGGTGTTCGGGCCAGTTTGCGCTCATTTCGGCTAATCTCACACGGCCCTGAAGTTAACAGCTATGTAAACCTCCAGTAATCTTGAGGAGACTCGAACTAGTAACCATTAGAAAGCAAACTCAAAGCCTGAATGTGCATCATTTCTCATTCATGTATTTTTTCATTGGGAAAAAAAGAAACCGATTGAAAATAATTAGAAGAAGATATAAGAATAACAAATACTAAACTTTAAAAAGGACATCCGACATTTAAGATTTAGAAAATGAAGATTTTTTAGTGTTTTTTGTATGCTCATGCATAGATATTCATATTGCGTATAGTCCAGGATCTTGGGGTTTTTAAAACTTATCTGTTCAAAATTCATAGATTTTTGGGGTCTATATTTTTTTAATTATATATATATATATATAATTTTATAGATTAAAATTTTAGAAGGAAATAAAAGAGAGTTTTATATTTTTTTTTTGAAGATTTTAATCATTTTTAAACTTTTCTAAGTAATTATAAAAATAAGTTCAATTTTTATTTGTTAATAAATATAAAAATAAGTTGAATGCACCAAGGGTGGTGTGGCTCAATAGTCCTTAGGTTACTCCCAAGTGGTTTGGCATGTATTATGTAATAGGTTCGAATTCGAATATGAATTCACCTTAGACTAATACTATTAGTCACAAAAGATTTATTGAATTTTCTAGCATGGTCAGGGTTAAGCTATGGCTCAAACCTTTCTTGAGGGAGCGCTTGCAGCTTCCTGCCGCGTAGGCCCCTCTTATCCAATTCTTAAAAGGTAAAATAATATTACTTTGGTCACGTCAAGGTAGAGAAATCATCTCTAGTTGACCCCTTCTACCTTTTTTCGCTTATTTAAAATTAAAAATAAATAAATAAATAAATAAATAAATAAAAGGGTTGAACATTGGTTTAGGATTCCAATAGATGATTGGGGTAGCAATTGAACTAATGACAGCAGTGTTCTATTTGAATTCAGAGACACGTGGAGGGTGAAAAACGGTTTTTCTTTTAATTCAATTGGAAGTCTGCTATGATGCTTTTGTATCTTTGTTTCACCCTCAAACATGTCTCTAAGCTGAGTGCGTTAGCTCAAGGATTTGTTACATTATTGTTTCAGTGGAAAATATGAGTGCGAAGTGAGGTTTTCCTTGTTGCGAAACGTATGATAAGTCATGGTTGAAAATGTAAGACAGTTGTATTGGCAGCTGTAGTGATGCAGAGACTTTCACTGTTTTTTGTGGATTGATTATTCATTCCTTGATTAAGTGGCTCACATTTTGAAGTAGCTGAACAAGAGGAAGATGGAGACGGAAATGCACGTAATTTGAGTAAAAAACCTGCACCTGCAACCGTTGCGAAGGCCAATGCCCCGGAGGCTGGAACAAATGCTGGGGAGCGTGACAGAAGCGACTCTGATGAATCTGATGACTCAATCTGACTTGAAACCTCTTCTAGAATTGAAAAGATGTATAGGGATTAAAAAGAGCTGTAACCTGTTGTTCCTGTTTAGTTTTGAGGATTTTCTGAGTTTGCAATCTCTATTTGTTATTTAATCTACTGAATATGTAGCTATATGTTGTTTTATCATAAATAATTTCAGCAATCTCTTCTAGAAATGGTGTTGGACAGTGTCAAATACGTTGGCAAAGTAGATCATTGCCTGACTGATCACCTACTTTATGTTTTCCCTTAACCTATGTGGTCAGAATTTCTTCAGTTCAGTAAGAAATTAGGGTGTTGGGATTGCTAATCTGCCTGGCCTACAGAATTGGACTTGTTCCTGTTGCCTCTTGGTGAATATGAAAGCTCCCCTCTTATAAGCCTATTGAGTCTGTAGCCTGTGATGGTATTGCTTGGAGAGGGAAGGTTTAGAACATTAGATGAAGGTTTCAGACAAATTTTCTTTGCAAGTCAGTGTGGATATCTTCCCCAACACTAATATTGCATGATTAATTTACGAGATAAATTTAAAAATTTGAATCTTGAAAACAACTCTGTAAGCAGTACGAGCGATGTGCTCTGCTCTCTATATAGCTTACAAGTAAAAGAACTCGATGCTTAAATTCCCTATAGATTTTTAGTGAAGATGACCTGCCATTGGTCCACCATTTAATATTTTTCCCATTTTAATTAACAAGTGGTCGGGTCGGGTCAAAAATTAATTTGTTTTGATTATTCGTTTAATTTTTTTTTTTAGACCTAACACTTCATTTAAGAACCTAAACTTAAATAATCTGTATGACCCAACAGGATTTAAAAGTACACAATTCTTCCTCATAAATGTAAATGAGCTCTATGCATAAATGAACTCATACCATGCATGAAAAAAATACTGTGAGAATATGTAGCTTCAGTGAGAGTGGCTGGTTGCTTAAATAGTTGAGATACCAACTGGGCCAAAGTTTTAGGGAGAGGTTTGGATAGTGAGTTGAGATCAAAGTTAAATAAAATATTGTCATAATATTTTTTTTAATATTATTATTATTTTAGAATTTGAAAATATTGAATTATTTATTATATTTTGTGTGAGAATTTAAAAAAATTATAATGATTAGATAAAATGAGTTAGAGGGACTTTTGTATCCAAACTGGGCATATAATTATCTTAAGGTCAATATTTTTAGAAATGATATTTGCAATCATCAATTATGAAATGTGTAATCGCCGTGTAATCCCTTTAAAGAAAATGAATAAATATGAAACTCACGTGAAAAAATATAACTTTTTAATAGTAAATTTTATTCTTTTTTTGAAAGAATTGCACAACAGTTACGTCCTTTATAATTATACGTAACATTACTAAGTAGTTAAGAATTTATTAATCTATTTGTTGTATAAATAGTATAGAGTCTACAATTAATATGTATAAAAAATTCTATCTTCACTTGCTATGCAGACGTCATTAAAACAAAACGATTCGTTTCGCTTAAGTGAGGAAATAACGCTGGCCCCTTTGATTGAATAAGCCCCTTCGCACGACTCTTTAGTCCTACGCCACTTCGCAGCCCCCTTCGATACCCCAAGCCAGTTCGCGGCTTGCCGTTTGCATTCGCCGTCGCCCCTTCGAACGGCTGGGACTCCCTTCGACGTCGCCCCTTCTCCTTCGCCGCCGCCCCTTCGAACGACTGAAAAGAGCACTGCCTTCGTCGTCTCGCCTTCACCGTCGCCCCTTCTACTTCGGCCTGAGACTCCCTTCGCCTTCGTCGGCTCTAATACCTTCAACATTTCTGTAGTCCGCCCTCAACAAGGTATGAGCATGCGATTTATGGAATAAATTGATTTATGCCAATGAGTTTGAAATTTATGGAATAAATTGATTTATGCCAATAAGCTTGGAATTTATGGAATAAATTGATTTATGTTAGGAACCTGTTGAGAATTGTTGTAATGTATCAAGGAAACGAATGGAAGATGGAATAATGTTTGCTGTAATACAAATGACAGAAGCCTGGAAGATGTTTGTAAAAAAGACTCTAAGAATCTAAGACTATTTGTCCCGTGGATTCAGCTGTACAAGAGCTAAGCTCTTGTATCATTAGACTGAATCCAAACTTGCTTCCATTCCTGACCAAGTGAAGTCGCTCGAAATTCCTCTAGCTTAACTCTTTGATTTGATGCCATGAATCACTTGAGTTTGTAGAAGTTGTTGGTGATGTGGTTCTTTTGGCAGTTTACTCAGAAATATTGTTGGAAGTTCATCCATTCCAGACCAAGTGAAGTTGTTGGCAATGGATGCTTGATGTCTTCTGGTTCATAATTGTGATCCAACTATCCTGTGATCAAATATCACCACCTTATTCCATATCTTATCTTGGACAAAATTCTATTCTTTGAACCCTTTATTCCATAAAAATTATTTATGCACCCAGAATGATTTGGAAAAAAAAAAAAAAAAAACACCCAGAACAACCACCCAGAACGATTGTGAATCAAAGTCTAAAAAGCAACCAGATTGATTAAAAAAAAAAAAAACAACCAACCCAGAACAACCACAAAACATAAACTCCCAGAGAAGAGCACTTCAGGTTTAAGAACAATTAATTCAGGTTTTGCTATTCTTTGATCAATAAAATTGTTTTTTTATCCAAAAAAAAAGAACAAACTGATTTTTCTGATTTCAAGTTGTAAATTCCTTACCTGTGGAGGAGGCTGGCGATGGTGGAGGAGAAGAGCAATGCGATGGTGGAAGAGGTCGTCCCGTTGATGGTGGAGGAGGTCGCTGAGAGGGAAAAATTGCAATTTTGATTTCTGAATTGTGGGCAGAGCGATGAAAGACTCGGGCTAATTTTGTCAATTCATTAACACACACGTGCGCACGTGTAGGACTACAAAGAAGTCCCAAAGAGGGGACTGTATGTAGCACCACTTCTCTCCCAGAGTCCCAGCTCTCAGTCTCAGCCTCTCACAGTCACATCTTCCATCTCAGACTCTCAGTCTCCGACTCTCTCAGCCTCCGTCACTCTCTCTCACTATCTCTCTCTCTCTGTGACCGAAGGTAAGATGGTCTGAATTGTTAGGGTTAGGTTTTGTGTGGGTTTGGAAATTTCTGGGTTGATCTTGATATCCTGTGTTCTCTGAATTTTTTTCTTGGGGATGGGGAGTACAGAGACTTCTTTCTTTCCCCATTTGCTCTGCTGCGAACTATACCGGTTTGTACAATATACAAGGGCTAGTGTTTTGTGGTGGGGGCTGGACTTTAAAGTGTGGGTGAAAATAGTATTACTCCCCATTCTCAGAGAAAGTTGGTCAGAAATTTCCTCTGATTCAGACATGTATGTCCTGCAGTTTTTTCTTTTTTGGCGGCATTACCTTCTGTTTGGACACCTGGAAAACTGGGCTTCACACTTTGCAAAACATTGAGAAGTTCTGGGTTCTTTCTAATAATAATTTTCAGGGACACTTGATTTGACTAACCAACTTTTTTTTATAGAAATGTTTGGTTTACAAACTGATGTATGTGGATCATTACTATACTTCAGTTCAGGGTTAGTAGATTTCACGTGCTTGTGTTTTCCTTATGGTCTAAAACCGTTATCATGAGTTTTGCATTCATAATCGTAGTTGTAACTTGCTAAAATTCTGTTCACCTTCCCTTATAGTTGTATAACAGTTAAGTGTCTTATCTCAAATTGTAGTTGAGTCTGATGAAACCTAGTGCTACTATATAGATCAGTTCTAACCTAAACAAATATGCTCTCTCATTAAAAGGTGCCAGAAGGCAGAAGAACATCAATGGCTGGACAAAAAAAAAACCATAACAAAATTCATATAACCCACTCTTAAAAATTTTAAAAACAAGAGAGAGAGAGAGAGAGAGAGAGAGAGAGAGAGAGTAGGGTCAGAATATCCGATCCCAATCAGATCCTGTGGGCTTTTCGGAAATTCTGAATCGGAAGTGCATTTCGGAAGTCTTGATTTCAGGTCGTGTTGGAATTACAATATTTGGGTCGGAAGAACAGTCCTAGCTTGAGTTAAGATATTTTATAAAATTTTGAAAAATGAAAGAGCAAAAGTTGGATAAAAATATAATAAATTAAAATATTGTTAAAATATAATTTTTTAATATTATTCTTATTTTAAGATTTAAAAAATTGGATTATTTTTTGTGTTTTGTTTGGAAGTTTGAAAAAGTTATATAATCAGGTGATGAAAAAGTTCAAATTTAAAATGAAAAAGTATATGTATTTAGGTCGTATTTAAATGTTGATATGAGATGATATAAAGGTGAGATGAGATAGAAGACTCAACGTCCAAATGGGACAGAGGCCGGACGAGGTGTATTTGGAGGATTTAAACACTCAAATAGGAGGATGACACGTGTCCAACATAGTGAATTTACAGTGGGAAACATGGAAACTTATCTCATAATTTCACTCTTCATTCTCTCCTTTTCCTCTGTCAACACGGTGTCATGCCCTTCCCAGAAACTCTCTCATTCTGCTGATTTTCTCTCAATCGATGGTGCCGTGCCCTTGCCCTTGCGCTTGCCCAGAAACTCTCTCTCTTTCTTTCATCTCTCTCTCTCTCTCTCTCTCTCTCTCTCTCTCTCTCCTCAAGCCGGATTTGGAGATCCCCCCACAGTCGGATCTGAGATATCTCTCTCTGGATTCGACATTCTTCTGAGTCTCAAATTGGCACACAATCTGCTACAAGAGTCAAGAAAGGTAGGCTACTATCTCTCCATTGTTTTATTCCGCTTTTTAACTCCTTTTTTTTATTACAAATTTCGTCCAGATTTACAAATTTCATGTGCCTCTTTAGTTGGGGCCAGCTGTGATTTGGATTTGCTTATATTTTTCCTTGAACTTGCTTAATGCTATCAAACCTAACTCAACTCTCTTTCCATTTGTGGGAAGAACGTGAAACCAGTCATTACCCTCTTTGGTAAATGTTTATTCCATGAAAGCTGAAAATGTGGCTTTATGTGTTTCATGCAGTTAGTAAGTACCATGGATAAATGACGTGGTACCCTCCCATTGGGGGTGTAAAACGCCCTAAGGCACCACATTTGGTTTTAAGATAAACTCAAAAACTTAGGCTGTGCGAAATTGAGAAGTGCGGAAGAGGGACTCGATTTGTGAAGTGGGAAAGAGGAGACTCTGTTTTATAAGGGACACCGCCACATTTGAGGGTGTGGCAGTGTGTTAAAAAGAAAGCCTCCAGTATGGAATTTTCCAAAATTTTCTCTACCTCGAAACCACAATCAGTTTTCTTGGCAAATAGAGCTCCCACCCTTTAGGGCTAGACCCAATATCTCCGTTAGATTCAAAGGTCAAGGATTGAGGTTACTCTCAGTTTTATCAGTGCTTCATCCCACGTTGCAAAACGCCACCGCATCATGACCCCTCATCATCTCAAGTTACCCACAGAATTTTAGTCAATTTGTATTGCCGGTAAATCTCAAATGAGTATGGAGTTTTTATTGGTTGTCAATTCGTATGATTTCCTCATTGCAATTTTCAAGAACTCATTATTTTAGCTATTCAGTTGTTTGGTTTTCAGTGTGAGATGACTATATTAATCTATGTTGTTGAGATGTTTAATTGAATTACCATGGGTTTTTGAGTTTGAATGAATTCTGGATTGCACGATTGGTTGTTGATGAAATCATAATGTAACTGAAATCTTCTTTAGAATAAAACTATTGTGTACATATGTAGGTATATATCCAATGATGGCGGTTTCATGTGAACGGCTGAAACTTTTATGGCCAAAGTTTATTGATACGAATATTTGGATTAAATGAGCTGCATTGTTTTTCTTTTCTTTTTGGCTAGAGAGTAAACCAGTTTTTGGTCCAAGGACTGAAGTTGTAATAATTTAATTCTGAATACTTTGACCAGATTGGAACATGGGGAGAAATAATGTTTCTTAGATAAATATTGACTTTTTGGTGATAAAGGTTCATAAGGTGGGATTTAGAATGGATTGCAGAATTTTCCCATGGAGTTTTAACAACAAATCTAGTCCAATGGTATGTTTCAGTATGAATAGTAAGTTAGGTATCACAAACTACGATTATTTCTGTCTAAGAATGAGTGATTTGATTCTCGGAGGGGTACCATGCAGTAGTATGTATTTTTATCTTATAAATTTCGGGTTTCTGGTTATTGTATTAAGCTTTAAATACTTTGGGAGCTCTACAGATTGGTTTTTAAGGGTAAGTTTATCATTGTATTGAAGGGCTTAGGAAAGCAAAAGTATCATCTTTCTTGAGGGCTGTCCAGATTCTCTTTTTGAGGCAAATTTAGTGGATCGTAGTGTTAGGATCTAACTTTAAGGAGTAAAATAGATACTTAAATTTAGTTTAAACATTAACGTATTGTGAACATTTTTACTTAGGTTCCCACATTTCAGAGGGAACTTTGTCCGTTTGGAAGTGGACCGTTACAGTTTGTGTGTTTTGTTTTTCCAATTTTTGTTGGCAGAGTTTCTGTTAAGCTTTTTTTGTTTGATGACTCTGAAAAGACATTAATGGTGTGTTTGGATGGCTGGATTTGGGAGAAGGATTTGGATCTGTCTTTAAAACTTAAATCCCTTGTTTGAATCATATCTAGGCCAGAATTTAACCCTTCCAAAATCATAAATTAGATTGTGTTAAAAAAAATGAGATGAAATCATGACCATTTTTTTCTTTTTATCTAAGCGCAGCTTGGACTTCTCCTTGCTACATATGTATGTACATATTAAATCCATCCAAAGATTCGTTTGTCTTTCTGCTAAACTTTTTGGCTTCCTTCTTTCTTGGACAGAAATGGAGGATATCTTTGAATCCTCTCTGCATTTGGAAGAAACACACTATGAGGAAGGGTATTCTGATGGCTACAAACACGGTCTAGTCCTTGGCAAAGAGGAGGCCCAACAAGTGGGCTTGAGAGTGGGCTTCGAGGCTGGGGAGGAGCTTGGCTTCTACCGCGGTTTCATCGATGTCTGGAACTTTGCCATCCGGGTCGATCAGACTCGATTCTCGGATCGAATCCAAAAGATGATCAAGCAGATGGAGGAGTTGGTTGAGAAATACCCAGTTTTTGACCCAGAGAGTGAGAGCGTTCAAGAACTCATGGGTGCTTTGAGGCTCAAGTTTAGGGCCGTTTCCGCAACACTGGGCATGAAATTGGAGTATAATGGATACCCCAAAATGGGGCAAGATCCTAAGGAGATCGGGTTTTAATTTGTTTCTTTTTGTGAAGTTTTAGCATCTAGAAATGCTGATTTCAGTTCGCCTTTCACCGAGGAATCAGGCATTGAGAGATAATAGTTAGTTTACTCGGGGCTATTATTTGGTGCATCCTTTGCAATGTCCAAGTATTGCTTCTCTGGTGAAACGACTATGACTTCAGGTGTATTGTATCATATATGTGTAAGGCGCATGAGAATTGGAGATGTGCTTTTATTTTTTTATGTGGATAGAAGCTTTTTGGGATTTTGTGCAGATCGACTTCCTGTTTAAATGGGATGCTTTATTTGTGTTGCTTCTAGGAGATTCGAGGTCCTGAATTCCAATAGCCGGTTCAAAAGTTAACTAGAAATTACATGGGATGCTTCACTTTTTTTTACAGGAATGGTCGGGGGACGCCAGCGCTTTTACTCCCAACTGTGATAAATAGAGTCAAAGGCTTTTTGGGTGTCTCGATGGGGTTTTTTTCTTTTTCTTTTTTTATTACTTAGGAATTAAGAAAAGATTTTTTTAATAATGTTGTATTTTTTTAAGGGTGTTAAAAAAATTCATAAAAATAATAATAATAATGAAATACACTTATCGGGAGTTAGGGTGTAAATCGGTCAGTTTGGTCTAGTCCGATAATGTTCGGTCCATCATTTACCTAGATTGGACCAAACCAATAATTATCGATCTAGTCCATTCTGTAATTCCTTGTATCTGAACTGGTCAAAGAATTACTACCTGTCATTTATAAATATCTCATCACATCTAAAATTTTCAAAGATTTTGAAAAAAAAAAAAACAATATCATATTTTTCAAATAAACGCATAATGATGTCCATATAGTCGTTAATACGAAATAACATAAATCAAAGGATCCACAATTTTTCATTAGTCTTAGCAAAATAAATTGATAAATCTTAAGTATTACTAAACCTATAAACAATAATATATCTGAGAGACAACAAAAAATCCTTCTATTAACAGTACCTTAAGGTATCCAACACCCTATACTCAGCTTAGCTTTGTTCATAATTTCTATTCCTGGTCCTCAGCTGAACTATCTGCATTATTTGAAAAATATTTAGAGATAAGAGGTGAGTTATTTACAACTCAGTAAGCAAAATACATATATTAGTATATACAACATGAGTCTTTTCATAAAGTTTTATATGTATGAAACAGAAACATTTCATTTTTATATGCAGATCTCAAAATATATTATCAGAAAAAACAGAACGACATTTCAATCTTTTCATATTCAGAAAAACCAACTGTTTATATTAAAAAACACTTGGGCATAAGCCGCATAACATAACTGAACATTCTCATATTATCATATTATATCGTAATGTATCATATCATATATCATGTTTAACCCATGTGGTAGGGTTGTGTTATCCCCAGTGGCCAAACCAGATAGGATCATAATTTAAAACTTTTTATTTTTCAATCTCGAAACCCCAAGTATGCACATAAGAAAGAACACATAAAAAACCACTTTTCTTCCAAAATGAGTGCACTCATATCATATCATGTTGGTACTAACCATATCACGTGCACCAACATCATCTTATCAAAACCATATTCAAAATCAGAATAAAAACAGATAAGTATGCCAAAAGTTTTTCAATTTCATATCACATCAAACCACTCATTGAACACATTCATATCATTTACAAATGATCAATAATAGATCTAAAACATTTCATGTCACATGAATAAAAATCTCAAATATCATATTCGCTCTTTTTCACATTTCCAAACATATCAAATATTGCTCATGTCTACACTTTTCATGTCAAAAAGTATTTTTTCTTTCATATAGATTTCATAAGTGAATGCAGAACACATAACTGAGGTTGTTTTCACATTTTCTTTTCAAAACATAACATGCACATTTTTTTACAAACTAACCTCAGTTTATTTCTTTTTATACAAATCTAGCATAAGAAACCCACTTATCTTACTCTCGTAAGTATTGCCAAATTCTTGAGTCCGACCTATATTAGTCTCGCTACTTATTCATAACAATATACTGAACGTTAATGACCAACAACACAAACCCAATCTAAATAATGAAAAACCATAATCCCAAACTATATTCAGCAAATAAACACAACTCAAACAGCTACTAATTAATCTAGACAGCCTTGACATCGACCCCCAATACCCTTTTATAATTTCAATAATGACTTATACATTATCCATAAACAGCGTCAAACTCAAAATATCATTATAACAACCCCATCAATGTCACAACTCATGGCACGCCTACACAACCAAATCCGCGCACCTCTTTGCACAAAACATTCAAATAAACCATCCCAAAAGTAGGCACCTACTCAAAAGTAACACCCAAAATAGTCCATGATTTTCCCCGGACAGCCACATAATTTTATCCATATCACATAACTCTATAATTTCTACATATTCCAATATAGCCAATAAATAATTCAAAAGAGACATATAACTTCCTTTTCAGAATTTTCCAGTACCCATTCCTGATACCTCAAACACTTAATGTCACCACCCAAACTTCCATATCAATTCCTTCAACAATACAGTTCCATAAGAATATAAGAAATTCCCAAAATAAAGTGTAGCTTCATGAGTAGTGGACACAAAAATGCACCACTTTGAGGGAGGTAGAGAGCAAGAAAGGATGATTGCAATAGATGAAATGCAGCTAAGAAAAATGACCAAAAGGGTGAGTGAGAGAGAGGGTCTGATGAGAGTGAAGTTTCTGAAAGTGAAGAAAAAGAAATGCGGTTAAGAAGTTGAAGAAAGGTGGGAGTAAGATTCAGATTCAGCAAAACTGAAAATAAGAGAGGGAGAGAGGAATACCTGCAGCAAGACAAGCACTGTGCGAGAGAGGAAGAGAACTCGAGAGATAGAGAATGAATCTGTTGGAAATTATGGGAAATAACATCAAAGCGGTTCAACGGACAGGAGAATAGAAACCGAGTAAAGCGAAATTCTTGGGGCAATTAGAAACTATTTGAACGAGCGTGGAAGGGAAAAATAAGTGGAAGTAAACTAGATAGGGGTGGAGGGGATAAAGGGAAAGAGTTTTGCTACATACAAGCACAGTCGCATACTAATCTGTGTACCAATACTGATTTATTCATGCTTCAAATTTAAATTAACACTGTTTTCAATAAAATTTACTTTTTGACCAATTACATCACATGGGTGCACAGATTAGTATATAATTATGCTTGCAACTATATTTTTCCAAAGGGAAAACCAAGAAGAAATTTACCAGCAGAAGCGACGTCTTGTTTCTTAGTTGAGTTTTGCGTGGTTCGAGGCTTGGCCTAGTTCGTGGGCTTGGGCTTGGTCCCATTCATTACATGTTTGGTCCAGCCCAATTAATTTTTTTTATCTTTTTTTTAAATAAATTAATAAAAAAATATTTAAATTACTAAGATTAAAATTAAGTGAATTATTAATATGGATTATGTAACTAACTCATTAAAAAATATTTAATTATAATTATGTTTATGATGTTAATAGTTACTATTTATTAACTCAGACTTTACTCTTTAATATGTATAATTATTAGTAATGTCATATATTTTATATATGGTTAATGAATATTAAATAATAAGGGTGTGCAAATTTCTAAAGATTCTGATTCCGACCGACACCCCCACCGCTTCCGACTCTGAGGGAGTCGAAGTGTTCGAAAATCGAAATCAGAATCAAAATTAGAACTACTCCGATTCTGTAAATGGAGTTCGGAGCTGGAGTCCAGTGGAACTCTAACTTCCAACTTCTTATTCTGACCTTTAAAAAAAAAAAAAAAAAAACCACAGATGCAAAACGATGTCATTTTACATCTGTGGTTTTTTTTTTTTAACTTCTAACCTAAATGACGTCATTCCATTTAAATAGGAATGACGTCGTGTTCCTAACCCGTATGAAATCCCTCCCTTTCTTTCTTCTTCATTTCTTCCCTCTTCCCTCCCTTTCTCACGATTCTCTCTCAATTCTTCATGCCGCAAACTCTGCCATTAACAAAAACTTAAATGCTATAGATTTCTTCACACCACCATCGTCCTGCCATCTTCACACTGCCGCCAATTGGCAATTTTAGGGTTTAAACTTAGGAATTTTAGTTACATGGAATTCTTATGTTTATTTCTTATTCACTTTGGTTATTGATTTTGGATCATGTAGATTTTATAATTGAGTGTACTTTTGAATTGAGGAAATGGTTGTGATGAACTCTGCTGAAGTTCTTGATTTTGGACAGTGAACAAAAGGTGTTTGTGGAAATGTCACTGCAAAAAAATGTTATTTGTATGATTTATCTACACAGCTCTTAGTTTTAAAAACCATGGTGTTTCTCACAACCTATATATAGGGATATGTTAGGCTAGAAATATTTGATAGAATTAACCCGTGTGAATCTGACATGAGCTGAACATTAAATATTACAGTATCTTGTTATCGGGTTTGGATCAAAATGGGTTGATTTAATAAGACATGGTTAATAAATGAGTCAAGTATGGGTCAACCCTTAAACAAACAATTCACAATCTGTATAAATTAAAATTATACATCACGAATTTAATTAAACCTTGAAACTTAAAACCCTTTTACTGCTTTGTTTTGTTTAAAAATGAATGGTCAAATTTAATTTAGACATGCACTCAAATTTAGGGTATATTCATGATTGTTGTCATGAATATTTATTCATTTTGTGATGAGTCTTTGTAAATGATAATAGCTAGATGTATATATAGTATATGATCCAAGATCATATGAAAGTATTGTGTTAATCGAATCAAGTCAATCATTTGAATTAATCAACCCATTTATATCAAACATGCCATCAAAACGGGTTGAAACATGTCACTTTCAAGTCAATTCAAAGTATATAATAGGTTTACTAAGAGAGTTATGGACTTATGGGGATGTCATGATACACTGCAATCAGTTTATTTGAAGTATCATGCAGTGTTGACTATTGAAGCATGATTACTTAAATGAATGGGATTAGAAATGAACAAAATTGGAAAGGTGGAGAATTATGATGAAAATTCATACCTGGATAAGATAGGGCATGATGTACAACATGAGGCAAGTCGAAAGTATGAGAAAAGATATTTACAACCGTGAATTGTGCATTCGCCATATAATCATTTTGAAAAAATTGAATCAAACATGGGATCCACATGAAAAAAAATTAATTTTTTAATAGTAGACCCCAATCTTTTTCAAAACGATTACGCGGTGTTTACACACTTCACAGTTAATTTTTTTTTTTTTGCGTGTGTGATTATAAAACTTTTTTTAATTTAAAATAAATTTATTGTATTATATAATCTAATTACTATGGCAATTGGTAAATTTTATTTTTATAAAATCCTTTCATGAATCGAAATGAATAACTTTCTCCATTTATCTGGGCAGTTCATGTGCTTATGATGTACTAGCTAGTCTTAATTTTATGTTCTGGCTAGAGCTTGGAAGCTTTGAAAGTTAATGTATGCAAAGTGTTTAGTACCATATGAAGCTGTTTCATGACATGCACTTTAATTTGTGCATTATGATTTCTATGAAACTATTAATTTGTGCACAATTCAAAATACCGTAGTTTGAATTGTGATTTCTATGAAACAAGCCATACAATAATGAATTCTTTAACTACGGTAGTTTGAGCCAAGGAATTGCATAGCTGAAAACTAATAATTATCTAGTAGAAATGATATTTATACATTAGGTTAAAGGCTCATGTTGGAGCCAAGTTCTTAGTTTCATAGAAAATTGTTTGAAAATTGAATGAAATATTTTGTCGAATATTCGAAAAGCTATTTTAAGGGTAATTGTTACCAAGTATAATTGTAGATCTTTTAATAAAGACTTGCCACCATACAATAAGTTGTATACTTTAATTCTAATCTCACGTTCTGTACCCTTAATGCTCCCTAACGTTAATTTCAAGTTCATTTTAATTTGTGAGCACCCTATATATATGTGTGTGTGTGTGTACCCCTCCTTTTCTTGAGCCTCTTCGTTTGAAACAAAGCGCACTTTTCCTTATATAGATATTGTAAATATTAATAAATTTAAGCAGTAAATATTACTAAATATTTTTTAGAATTAAGTATTGATGTTTATATGTGTCATATTTCAGATATGGATACTTCACCTAGTGGGACTCCACCACTGGATTAGGATGCCACAATTACGTCCCAAGCACCTAGATCTAGACCAACTTCTATAGCACAAACCTCATGTGCAAGTAGTCGATTTTCACTCCCAATAGACATAGAAGATGAGGAGATGGCTATTGGGAATGAGCCAAATGTACCACCTCTATCTACAAGGCCACCATGACCACGATTAAATAAAAAAAGGTTGTGGACATGAAAACATTTCACCAAGGTTGACAATAATCCCAAGGAACCGCAGGTGAGTTGCCACCATTGTGGACAATAAGTTGAATGTCATTCAAAGAAGCAAGGCACCGCTTATTTGATATCACATCTTAATGGTTGCCAGAGATATAAGATAACGAAGGGATTGGCAGCCTAAGATCAGATCAAGTTTAGTTACGAAACTTCTACTACCATTGATGGTACACAAGTTAAGAAAATGATCATTCCTTAATACAGTGAGAAGATTTTGAGAGATATGGTTGCAAAGATGAGATACCTCTTTTACCATAGTCGACAAAAGAGGATTTCTAAAGTTTGTGAAACTGATTGAGTTACAATTTCCATTGCCATTACGATATTCAGTGAGAAGATTTTGAGGGATATACTTGCAGAAATGATAATTGAAGATGGGATGCCTTTTACCATAGTCGACAAAAGATGGTTCCGAAAGTTTGTCAATCTGATTGAGCCACGATTTCCATTGTCATCATGGTATATAGTGATGCGAGATTGTATAAAGAGGCATGCAAAAGACAAGGCTGAGATGAAAAAAAAATATTTGTCACCACTGGCCAGAAAGTGTTATTTACGATTGATACATGGACGTCCTTACAAAACATTTCCTATGTGTGTATCACAGCACACTACATTGACAGCGAATAGAATTTGAAAAAACATATTATTGGATTCAAAAAAATGGTTGATCATAAGGGTGCATCCATTGGGGCGGAGATGGATAATTGTTTGAAGAATTGGAGAATTCAGAAAGTTTTATGCATTATAATTGACAATGTCAGTACCAATGAGACTGCAATTAAATGGTTCATGCGAAATAAGAGAGTGAATTTGAAAGACGATGTCATTCGTAACCACGAGTTTATCCATGTTTGATTTTGTGCTCATATAATCAACCTAATTATTGTTGAGGAGTTAAAAGAAGTTGACGTTTCCATTACCAAAGTTTACAACATTGTGCGATCTGTAAGGGCTTCTCCCCAAATGCTCAAAAAGTTTAGGACAATAGTAGAATAGATTGGGATTTCATGATCTAGGATGATGTACTTGGACGTTACGACTCGATAAAACTCTACATATATGATATTGGATGGCATAGAAGTACCAAAAAAGTGTTCGAGTGGATAGAAGTCGAGGATGAGGGTCTTAATTATGCTTTGTTGTAGCCAACACGAACGGGGATCGGTTCGCTAGACACACATGATTGGACAAGTGTAGAGTATTTTGTCACATTTTTGCATTTTTTTTATCACATCACTATACAAATATCTGGATTCGTATATACGACTGCAAACTTGTGGTTCAGTGAGGTCTCGACGCTACACCACCACAATTTCTAAGAAGATATATCTCTAACTTTACTCAAGCAGCTTCTCACAATGTCAGCACTTTTAGACAATCAAAAACACTTCTCATCAACCACTGTTTCATTAGCCAAGACACCTTATGTGGAAAGTAATAGCATTTTTTTTCTTCCTCCCTATCGCATGCTCCTCTCTCACCCATTTGAAATTATTTGAGGCCCATTGCCCATCCTCTCCCCCATCGTCTGCGTCGTTAATCCTTTGCAAAGTTGCCCCGTCGGCGTTGACCCTCCCTCTGCCCAGCACCTCATCATCATCGACCCTCCTCCCCTCTGTCAGTTCTTCTCTTCGACTTCGTTCTTCATCCTTCCTCAGTTTGAAATCTTCATCTCTTCCCCTCCTCTTCTCTCTAACGAACTTTATCTCCTCGTCTTGTCAAATCGATCCCCTCCATTCCTTTACATTTCTCCCAAAATCTATATTAGCGACCTGCAATAGAAAGAATCCAGATTATTTCTGTGAAAGAGATCTACAGCCACGGGTTAAGTTATTTATTATGATATATACTCTCTAAAAATGGATTATATGAAATTCTAGGGTTTCTTACAAATTCTATGAAATTGTATGGTTTACTAAATCTGTTTTTTTCTATGTGATTCTAGGGTTTAGGCATACATTTTGAAGTCTGGTGTCTTTTTTATCCTCATTTGGATATGATTTTATATATGATATACTTTGAGTTGTTCAAGTTTGTACTCTGATGAGTTAGGATTGTTGAATTTTGCAATTTTTATATATTGAATACATATCGGTGTTGAGTATAGAAAACTAGAGAACTATGCTAATATAAATAAATCCTGGCTTTGTTGAAGTCTGCCTGAGATTATAGTTCTTTTTACTCAAATTGGGTAATCACTCTAAAGCACTTGAAAGAAAGTACCTGATAAAATTGTGTTTTTTTCCCTTGGTATGTTAAATATGCCAGCTTTTGCAATTAAGTTGTGTTGGATGTGAGTATGGTACGTTGGATGTCGTGGGTAACCGTATCTCCTAGTTTTCCAATAAGTAAACAATTTAATGTGTTGTATAGAGAACATGAAACATTTTCTACTAAACTAGTTTAGTGACTAGGCTTATCGTCAATCTACTCAGGCTATACATTATTATTTCCTAGTTCATTTATGTGATTGCCTAATTGTTTCTGTTTCCACTGGCATATGCTGGTGATTAGGACTTGGGATATTGCTTTCTTAATTAGCATATGTAGTCTTGGTTCTTCATTGTTTGTTAAACATAGTTTACAACAGTGTTTGAACCTTTTCTCTTTTCAGTTTGTTGCTTTGGCTTGAAAGTATCAGCTTTTTGAACGAGAGATTTCTAATTTTGATGTTTCAAGTATTAGAATCGAGTGATCTGTGGCATATCCAATTGTAGCTTGATTGTCAGAACACTTTACATTTAATATTGCTTTCACTGTTACCACCATTGTTAGAGAATCGTAGCTACGTTTAGCTTCTTATAGATAGATACTTCCTCGGAGATCAATAAGTGGTGTCTCTATCTAGTGATAGATAGATAATGACTTTTTTCTCATGTTTTGGATTTTTCAGCTTTAAAACATGTGCTGTATTAATCTGGTTTAATTAGAAAACCATTTCATGAAAGCTTCCATCATGTACTCATACTCCTAAATGTCAATCTCACTTTGCTTATGGTGACATGTAGGCTTAGATGAGTGCTAAATATTCAAATTAAACTTGTCTTTATACGATGAAGAAAGTTTCTAACTTCATGTTAATATCTTGATAATAATTAAGTAATTGTATGTATAATGCTTTCTTTAGTAATCTTTGAAGTAACCGAATCTATGAAGTTCATGCATATAAATTGACCAAGTATTTCATGAATTTTCAAGTCATTCAATTTACAATTTTGAAAACATCACTATAGACGTCTCACACTAAGAAAAAAAATCCTAAAATAAGATTTTTTGCCTACCCAAAGTATAATACGGTAAAGTAACTTTATATTTGTTATATTTGCATATCGATTTGCTTGCTACTTGCGAGATATATTTTATCATGTTAATTGAGAGTTCGTACTGTGTACAAAGAAATGTGACGTGCAAATTCTTCGTATAGGCAGATATACTTCATTTGCTAGAGGAGAGCATTCGTGTAAAAAAGAATAAGGCTTGGAAAACGTGGAATAATGTATTACAGTGCAAGTATGACGTTTGGAAAATGGAAGATAAAGTGAGAGAGATAGCAGCAACAAATTTGAAATAATTTTGCTACGTACAAATGAATTCGCGTATCAATCTGCGTACCAATACTGCTACTTCCGTATTCAAAATTCAAATTTGCATCATTTTCATTAATCTAACTTTTTGATCAATCATGTTGAATGAATAGGCGTATTGGTGCATAGGATAGCTTAAAATAAGATTTTCCCAATCTGATAAAGAAAAATAAAAAATGTGTTTGTACTAGATTGTCACATTTGTAATATTCTTTGCTTAGTTCAAATAAATGTCACGTAAAAAGTACGTTGTTTAGATTAGATGGTTTTTGAATAAAAAAAGCTTGTGCACATGGTTTGATGAAAACCATGTGTAAATTGCATGTTGTTAAATGAACCTTTGTAATAAAAATAGCTTGTGCACTTCAATCGACTTTGTAAACTTTAGGCGAAGTCTTATGTAGTTATGTTGCTCGATTATGATCATATTCAACTAAAAATTCATTACTCAACTAGAAACCAAAAAACTTATCTGCCCATATTCATACTTAACAATGGCTGAAGCTCAACACCTGCTATTCCATTGAAATTAACCACATGAGAGCATGTTTTGGAATTAACCACATGTTCATGAAATAAATGCCATCAAGTACAAGAATAGATTCCCATAACTTAAAATCATTCCAGTTATACAAATACTGAGGCTATCTAAATACATAACATGAATGAACATTTTGAGATCCAATTAAAATCTTTGCAAAAAGAGTAACATCTTCAATGAATCCTCTGTCATTCCAGCACCATAGTTAAGAGTTGTAGCCACCCATTGTAGAGCCATTACTGGTAAATCAGTGGGTTATTTTTCAAAATCATTCATAAACAACCATAAGAAAGGGAAAGGGAGAGAAAAGGAAAAGTTTGCGGGCACAGTGATCAAGCAGAAATGTTCAATCAGCATACGAATATTGAAATAACGACAATCCAAACCTTTTACTTAATCCATCCCTAGGCAGCAAGAGGAACTTTCTTAGTGCTTTGAGCTGATCCTCGGTCTATGAAGGACTTGATCTTGAACCTGTAAACAAGCCGCTTCTTTTTTGAGGTTGGGGGTGAGCAGTATTTCTCCTAGTTCACCAACTTTAAAGCTGTTGCTCACCACTGGTTCATCACTTGGGGCCTTCTTCGTGGCTTTCTGTATGATAACAGTATATCTATCTTCGGCTGTAGGCAGAAATTCAGCACCATAGCTCACCTCCCAGCCCACCACTCGAAGCTCCCAAACAATACTACATTTCTGAAATTTAACCAATTTCCAATTAAGAGAAGGATATGATTCTTTCATTTATCACTGATCGTGTATATACAGGTCAAACATTACTAAATAACAACTTAAAATTAGAAGTAGGTACAAATATCTTAAAGTCAGACATCTACACAAACTACACCACCTCTCCGGAAGGTACAAAAATCCATAAAACATCACATCTCCACAAACTACACAGCATCAAGGTGGTCACACTACTAAAATAAAAACAAATATAGTTAAACCTTTCAATTAAACAACCATTCTATGCAATATATACAAAAAAAAAAAAAATTGGAAAGTAGAAACTTTTGTATTTTGGGCAGAGACCAAGCCAGAATTTTGGAGAGACAACACCTGTCTAATTTATATTGATGTCACATCCACGTAAACGGGTCTAACCAGACAAATATATTGATGTCACATCCACGTATACAAAAATATTGAATACACATGGTTAACCAAAGAACAAGAGATGAAAACCTCCTTTCCTGATGGCATTGATTGTGCAACAATGCTGTTTTGTGTTCCAACACCAACCCTCTCATGAAACTGGTCAAGTTGAGATACCGGGATGTCACCCACTTGTGTTTCATCATAAAAAATTTTCCTACAAGCCTAATTTCCAACACAAAAGTAGATATATATTAGAAAATGTTTACTAACTATTAATATAAGAAATATTCTATTCATCATTCTCACATACAACACTTTTTTTTCCTTATCAAATGTGTGGTATATGGATGATGAGGTAGAAGAATTCAATAAGATTAAGAAGAATAAAACCAAAAAAAATTTTAAAAAATAAAAAAGTGTGGTGTGTGGTGTATGAGGATGATAAGTAGCAAAACTCTTAATATAATAACATAAACATAAATTTATTACCTCTTTCTTCTTACTTTTCGTTGACATCTTCTCCACAGGCATAACCTTTCTCTTAGTTGCGGGTCTCCCTTTCCCTCAAACGACGTGGGGGCTTAATATCTTCTTACCCTTATCGACGACTACGTTTGATCCGACCTTCGTTGATTCGGATTTTGACCCGAATGTTAAATCGTCACATTTTGAATCAAACTCATCGACATAGCAGAGGAATGCATTGACACGCTCATCACTTGATGATATTTTTGTTGCTAATTTCATGCATCTTTTAACCACCACATCATACCTCTGTGCGTCTCCACTGACCCGCAAGTCATCATAACTACTTTTGATCAATGTGTATCTCCTCTTCTCATCCTTCCTCCAGCGATCCAAGACATATCTATCTGGCAGCACATTAATCTTCTTCAATTGACAAACTCTAAGTGCATGCCTACATAGAATTCCCCTCATCTCAAACAATGCACATGCGCATTTTAACTCGCACTCCTCTTCATTATAGTCAAGTGTGTAGTGGATTGTTTTTGTGCAGTCATCAATAGATATTTCATCCAAGATATCGAAAGTTGAAATGCACCCCTCCTTACTTACCAGTGTGCAATTACAACACATTAGACCCATCAACTCTTTTTGGAACTCTTTAAACTTTGCATTTGTGAATACCTTCTGAAACTGCTTCTCAAAGCTAAAAGGGGAAACACAGGGGATCTTTTGATTGCTGGAGTTGTAATCAGCCGTTGTCTCTACCTTCACCATCTTTCTTAAAGCATTATCGAATTGATCGACGAATTCCTTCAAGGTAGTACCAGAATGGACATACCCGTCGAAAAAAACATCCATGCTTTCTGACTGTTGTGTTGTGCTCATACCAGCCCAAAATACATCCTTCAAGTAAACCGGAACCCAAAAAGTCCTTTCGTGATATAAGGACTGGAGCCAATTATTGCCTTTGAGATCATACTTATCAAGTAGTTGACCCCATCTCTCCTCAAATTCTGTGCAGGTCTGTGAATCATACAATGCAGCCTGAATGGAGGTCTTTAACCCTGAGCTGAATTGAGAGTGAGATCCTAACTTTTCTGAAAGTTTGCGCATTATATGCCATAGACAATATCTATGACGAGTTTCCGGAAATACAATTGCAATTGCGTTCTTCATTGCCTGGTCTTGGTCGGTTATGATGGCTTTGGGCGCTCGACCATTCATGCAGTACAACCACATTCGGAACAACCAAACAAAGGTATGTGTGTCCTCGCTTGACAGCAACCCCACCCCTAGTAGTATGGATTGCCCATGATGGTTAACACCAACAAATGGAGCAAAAGGCATCCCATACCTATTTGTTAGGTACGTTGTATCAAAAGTTACAACATCTCCAAAATACTCATAAGCTGCTCGACTTCGTGCATCAGCCCAAAACACATTCCGTAACCTTCCCTCATCATCAATGTCCATGAAAGAAACGAAACCATCATTCTGATCTCTCATTCTCTGGAAATATTCATTAAGTACTTCACCACCTCCTTTACCCAACCTTAAAGATCTAGCCCTGTCAATAAAATTCTGACAATCTTTCTCTTGAAAATCAAGATTCTCAAAACCACCCGCATCAACGACAGAAGAATAATAATTCTTGTTCATTCGAATGTCAGCTCTATCATTCATGTTGAGGATCCTTTGACTATATTCGTCTAAACACTTGTGAGATCGCAAGAGTCTCCTATTCTTGGGACTCACAATACTGTGGTTGTGTGCATTTTCAACAGTGGTGAAAACCCATTTATTATTCTTGTTCAATGTAGCATTTACCTTCGCCTTACAATCTGTTTTAGTTGTTGGCCGTGGCCTTGAGATATTACTGTGCTTAGGTTGGTACTTTCCGCCACGGGCACAACCAATGGTCACATACACAGGCCTCCCATCATCATCTTTCTTAGTCCTCTGTGTCCTTACACCAAAACCCTCTTGCTTGGCATATCGCTTATAGTAGGCCGTAAGCTCTTTCTCACTCTCAAATTCCATACCGGATTTTGGTACTTCAACTCGTACCTCATCATCTGGAACAACAGTGGTATCCTCTAAATCTTCATCCATGTCGAATAACATTTCTAAAAATGGAAACATAGAGATGGATTAGCATCAATTTAATATTAGCATCATTAAAGTCAAAGCAGACAAAAGTGTAATACCATTAGTAGCATGACAACTTTGATCAGTCATCCGTGATGTACTTTCAACATTTTCTTCAAATTCTGTACTAGTTGGCACAGTTGACGTAGGGTGCATTTCTTGTCTCAAGTCCTCCGGATTACTCGACGGAGGGTACTGCATATAAGGTGGCATCTGTTCAAACAAGCACTTTGTTTGGAAAAATGGAATGACTTTAAACAAATTAATATATTAATTTTTGGGGGGAGAGAGAGAGAGAGTATTGTTTAGTACCTTTTTTCTAAACAACAAATTGTTATATCTCTTGGACCTTAGAGGGTTGTTTGTATTCAATTTTGAAAAGGACACGTGATCTAACCTAGTAGAGCTATAGAAGTGCTAGCAATGGCTCGGGTTATGACAAAAATAAAATAAATTAGTGTAGAGTTAATTTATGTATTTTCAGCAAAGTTATTTGATCCAAGAACATATCTTACTAAACAAAGTGCCATGCAAATAAATTCTACCTGGTTCCTTATTCCAAATAGATATCAAGGTTCCATGATAATGTCATATTGCCTATTCCTAATGTATAAGTGCATGTTCTTCATCCTCATGTAGAGTTCACTTGATATAAATAAGCAATCATAGTACGACTTTTTTGCTGTTTCTGTAAATTACTATCTCAAACTTCTTGTTTTTTCTATAAGTACCATCAGAAAATTGACTCACTGAAGGAACTCATGAACAAAACAAAATCAAGTGACTAACTTTTAGACTCATTCGAGTTTGAAGTCCAGATAATTCAGACTTCAATGAAAATAATCAACAAGTACGACTTATTCGTAGTCGTAGAAAGCCAGTTGCAAACACTATTAATCCCCTGTTCTTATATGATAATTTATGAAGTCCTTATAAAGCCCAAGAAATAAAGTTACCCACTTACTGGTAGTAATAGATACCAAAAGCATAAGCATGCATCACAATCTGAATATGAAAAATTAAGCACAAATTTATTTATAAGAAACATAAATTGAGTGAACCGATTATGTACAATAACTCACGGTTCAAAATTGACATCTTGAAGATATAACATGGTATACAATAACAAAGGATTAGAGATTTATACATCTTACAAAGAAAATCCAAGTAGATGTGAAATGCCAACACATCATCCTACATGATGGCAAATTATATGATTTAATCTACACAAGGGTCAATATTGAGATCAACCAAGCCGTATGAAAATTATTATTTTAGTTTGAGATTTAAGTGCCCCTATATTAATTCAAATCCTTCCTTATATCTGATTTATACATTAAGGTGACAAGTCTTTTTCCAGTCAAATTTTAACAAAATAGTTGAAATTGGAGAGAGACAAGTTATAAGCTTGTGATGGGCTCTTTTATGGGTTATTATTCTTTTTCTTCTTCTTCTTTTTGTTTTTTTTTGGGTCTTCCTTTGACTCAAATTTCATTTTTAAGGGTTATAGATAGGACTTCCAGTGGGTGGATGCTTCCCATACTTTTTCATTCTCTCCATCTCATGATCTGATCGTGCCACTAAAATCATCCACTGGTCTTGCTAAAATTCATTGTAGTCTCATAAGTTTCTTTTTTATATATATAGAATTAATGATATAATTAACTAGGTAAGTGGTCTTAAGTTCAAACTCAATCACAGTTGATGACATTATTGTTCTTTATTTGCAGACATGGCAGACATTGCAGACATGGCACCAGACATGGCACCAGCCATGAGTATGAGGAAGAAGGATCAGAAATACATTGACCCTTTCCTGTTCATCTTTTTTTTTTTTTTTTGTGTAGAGTTTCTATGGAAGAATTAGAAGCCTCAGAGATTCTCTTTTTCGATATGTTTTTGTGTGCAGTTGTGATGAAAAAAGCATACACGATGCATGTTGCCTTTTATAGCATTTGTAATATGAGTTTTGGTACAACAAATTAGATGGCATAATTTGTTTTCATCCCTCAACTCTCTTAAGCAATAAACCAAACAAGTTCTGAAAAAAAATCATGTCCTCGAAGTATCAACAAAAAAAAAACACACAAGTACTCTCAAAATTTTGTAGTTCTACAAATTAAATGTTAATAATAATTATATTCTACTTAAATTAACATTAAAAAATCATAAATCTGCACCTACATAAATCTGCACCTACACGAATCTCTGTATCAAAATAAATAAAATCCATCGATCAACCTAAATTAACTTCATAATCTGTCGAACTGAATTTTATAAAAAAAAAAAAAATGTATCAAAAGTTCATACATTTCCAGCTACTACATCACTTCATACAAATGTATCAAAAGTTCATACATTTTCACAGTCTGAATAAATAATTAACTATTATAAAGAAAAATTCCATGCAAACAAGGTGTTTTGGTTTTCTATTCAGCTTAATGAGATGCTAATATTGTTAAATCTTTTACAGATATAAAATCAAAGTTAGTGACTACTGGTAAGTTATCCGTTGGCCATTTGAAATTTTCTCACTGGGGAGATGGGAGTTTCTTAATCACAAGTGTTTAACATGCAGGTTCCGTCTCAGGTTCTTTTATTGTAGCACTAGCGGTTTGGGCACTCTACCGTGTCTACAGGTATGATAAACTTGAAAAAGAAAATCAAATCAGGATCCAAAGATTTTTGGAGGATTACAAGAATTTGAAGCCCACGAGATACTCATACGCCGACAAAAAAAGGATTACGAATCAATAATGCCCAGTCAAGGATCTACTCTGCACAGTCTAAATCACAAAACAAAATCTTTACCTGCCCAGTCGAATATCGTCTTCCCCTCATCTTCCCCAGTCGAATATCGTCTTCCCCTTGATCTACTCTTCAAGAATATCGTCTTCTCCTTGTCGAATGTGCAGAGGCTTTGTTGAATGAGAGAACGGGGATTGGTTTCGGGAGGGAGTGAGGGAGAGATCGTGCAGAGGCCAAGGGTTTCGGGAGCGAGGGAGAGAACGTGCAGAGGCCACAGGGTTTCGGGAGTGAGTGGGAGTGAGGGGAGGGTTTCACCAGATGAGATTTCAGCGGGAGTGATTCCCGCGATTTTGGTTGGGGTGAGAGACAATTAATTATTTTAATATCTGTTTAGTTACACAATATCTGTTTATCTGTTTAATATTAATTTTGTTTTAAAATTTAAAAAAATTAAATTATTTATTATATTTTACATAAGAATTTATAAAAATTATAATAATTATATAAAATGAGATAATTTGAATTTGGGTATCTAAACTCGGCCATAATGTTTGACTAAGTTATTGTTTATCCACAAAATTGTTGAATCACTATAACTAAGTCTAAATTTTTATAACAATGTCTAATTTAATGTAGTGGTTTTTTTGGCACATATTGACTAAAATTTAGCTATTATTAGACTTTGAGTAATGTTACATATAGTTGTAGAGTGTGTAAATTTCATACAATTACTTTGAAAAAGAATGAGATCGACGATTAAAAAAGTTAGTTTTTTCATGTGAATTCCATATTAATTCATTTTTTTTAAAGAGACTACGCGGCCCTTGTACAATTACAACTATAAATATTATTTCTTTTAAACTTTAGCCAAGTTAATGAGAATCCTCTAAAGATTCAAGTAACATGTTCATTATTAAAATCATTATTAAAATCATGATTTCCTGTAATCTCTATAAATATTTAAAATATTTTAATTATAAATATATAGATAATATTATAAAAAATAATAAATACGAAATTATTCGACTTTATTTGAATTGAATCGAGTTTTATACAAATTACATTGTTTTTATTGGATCATAATTTTGTGTTTGCGAAGGGCTTTTAATAAATGAATCTATTCAAGCGGCCTGTCGAGTAGTTTTGTTTATTTACAGCGCTAGGTATAAGTTTAGTGCGGACTTTTTGTAAAAAGGTAAGTCCATGAGGAAATTATGATATTCTTATACAAATTTTCTACAAATTGTGAGTCTTGTATACTAATATAAGAGCACTTTCAATCAATTATTCATCATATTTTTTAAAATACAGCATTAAAATTTATTTTTTTATTTTACATATTAATTTTTACAATATACTATATATCACTTTATTTATTTTTTCTTCATATCATTTAAATATTATACTTTTTAATACTTTTCCTCAAATAGAAAATCAACAAAAAGAGAGAAATTAATTTAAAATGTTTACAATGATAAATAATTCTCTTTACATTTAATGAGTTCCTGTAATAAAATGTAAAATAAAGAATGGAATATAAAATCTATTCGAAGGTACTTTTGAGATAAATTCTTTATATTTAAAAAAATATATATTATAAAACATCATTGGGAGTGCTTAAGACTCGACATGTTCAAATAGGTTGAATAATGAAAAGCGTTAAAAAAAAAAATAAGTAAAAATAATAATAAAATAATAAATAGTAATAAAAAAATAAAAAAAATAAATAATAATAATAAATAAATAATAATAATAATAATAAAATATTATGAGAATACGTCTTATATTTTTGATACCCAAACGTAGGCAGTCAAAGTAGTACTTTGGTACTGTATAATCAAGTGAACGTTGTCAGCAATGAATGTCCACAGGCCCAATCAATATTGTCACAGGCCCAATCTCCTTTTATTATTTGTCTTTGCTACTGTTTTGATATGAATTTTGCCATTTTTCCTGCAAAAGTAAAGAAGGGTAAGTATTCAAGCTAAGTATTCTGACATGTGTGGGGAATTAATCAAATATTACAGAGAGCAAAGCAAGCGACATATGGATAAATGGCATTAGAAACAAGTAATTTATAATTTAACCATCATAGAATTATCCAATTGAAACAAAAAAAAAAATATTCAACTCAATTATTAAATATGTAAGTTATAATATTTCCTAATTTATAATATACCCCAATTATAAGATCAATAGTCTTTCCCCATCATGTAATTATTAAAAAATGCATGTTGCAATATTTAACTCCAATCTTTATATTATTTGTAATTGGGAGGAAGATGGAAAATAAGAGGAAAAAAGGGAACAAATTGGGAAAGAAAAGTGTTACGTTATGTTTCACAGACTGACGTGACCTAATATGAAACGGTATATCTACTATTTAATAAAAATAATTTTGCAATCTGATATTTTGCATTAAGGCGTATCAATGTGTAAATTTACTTTGTTAGATTTTTGTGTATACTAAGAATTTCTAGGATTGTTATTTGGATCGAAAATTCTCGACCCTTCAAAATGCCAACCCTACCTATTAGAGATGAAAACCGGCGACACTTACAAATTTTGAAAGTACCAACTGATGACACCATGCATTTGAAAGTAGGAACACCAATGAAGTAGACTAATCTATTTGCAAGTTCGCTTATTGATAACTCAAACACATAATTGATCATTGAGTTAATATTAAAAAAAGGTTATTAGTATTTAGACTATTTTCATAATTATAATGAATTGCACAAATAAAATGTATTTACAAAGAGTTTTACTATATCTAGTCACTTTTACATGCTTTTTACACACTGATGTGATTGGTCAAAATAGTTATTTTATATTAAAAGTGCAACCAATTACATTAGTGGAGTATACAATAAATAAGTAAAAGCGACTGTGTATAAAATTTTTGATTTACAAAATAAGAAAAGTGAAAAAGAAAAAAGTGTTTGTATACCTAGATATAACGCTATTGTATAGGTGGGAATAGACATGTTCCAATTGCCATGAATTAATAACACATGCCACACCCAACTAAAATTCCTAGTACCATACATGTTGGAAAATCCAGGAAGAACATCATGTTTTCTAACTTACATGTGCTTCTCCCCAGCTTCATTTATTGCCACATCTGATTTTCCGTACTATCATATGCTGCTTCAGTCCAATGCAACGTTATTTTAACAATTTTATTTTTATATAATTGGATGTCTTTGTCAAATAATATTCTCCTTTTAAAACAAAATTATAAAAAAATGTTGTCTCGGTATCATTACTTTTCTTTGCATTTTTTTTTTTAAGTAATAATAAGAACAAGGGGTTTGAAGAAGTGAGTGTGTAATCTATCCCTACTCTTGATTAAAGCATCCCAACTCTTGATTAATGCATCCATGAGCCCTAAAATCAATAGCATTTCGCCTAAAGGCATAGTCTTTTCACCTTAGAAGTCCTAAGCATAGTCAGTATTATAGCTCAATAACGGACTATAGCTTTGTTCAAACTGATTCTAATCCAGGTAGTCAAATGGATGTATCTAAAACCGCGTAGGGAACCCTCTTACTCGGTAGGTCTACAAGTAAATATATAATGTTTTTTTACTTGGGGGATAGTTGGTGGCTTTGTGAAAGTGCATGCCAACTTGTTCATTAGGTAAAGTTTGATACAAGTGTCGACCCCATCCGTACGAGCTTGAGCCACAACAACTTGTTCTGAAGAACCCATAACTCCCAAGTTGATGATTTTCTATCTCTTTATTAAATGCTTTTGGGTTTTGTAATATTATATATAGTCAATGATTTGAGAGTACATTAAGAAAACAATGGGCTCCCAAGGTTTTTCTTTTCGTTGAATTATTTGTTTTTTTCTTTTCGTTGAATTATTTATTTTATCATGTTGTGGGTTTTTAATTAAAACAAAAACAAAAACCTTGTAGTGATCTTCGAAATTTGAATTACTAAGTAGTTCAAAAACCAAACATGTTTTTGTCTTGTTAATTAGTTGTAGATGTTCTAGCACCATGCATGCTCCTTTGCCATTGTACTTCAAAATGGGAAGCATGTATATTATATATATATATATATATATATACACGCGCACGCATAATTGTTTTATGCTTTTAAAAAAATGCTTTAATTGAAAAAAATTAAAAATAAATTTATAAATTGATGTGATTTAATATAATAGTCAGATTGTAAAATTATTTTTATAGTAAAATAAATTTAATGTATGACATAAAGTCATATTAATTTATAAATTTATTTTTATAAAATTTTTTAATACCTATAGACTTCTCATTTTATTTTATATATCATGAAATTATTATTAATCTTAGATCCAACAAAATGATCTAAAAACGTAGGTGACTGCTATTTATTAATTATTGCAAGTCAACAACTGTAACATCTCTGTCTCTCTACATGCATTAAATACTAAAGTCAATGACATTGTAGGAGAGGTGAATCGGTGGGAAACTGTACGGTAACTTGAAGGAAATTGATTTTTGTGGGTTTAGGATTAAAAAATGAGTTGGAGTGTTAATTGTGCTCATGATCTTCAAACCCTAAAATTAGGGTTTATGCCTGACTTAAACTAAAGTCAACCTAAACCTAAAATAAATGAACAATTTAAGCTTTTATTTAAAACATAATAATAAGAAGAAGAAAAGGATCGGTTTTGCGTATCATTTACTCCAACATTCCCTTGTTTTTGTTTCTTGTCAGACTATACATGTTTAAGCATTAATTAATGAATACATTATTCAAAGCTTGTGAGATTAAACTTTTGAAATTGAAAAATATTAAAGTATTTAATTATATATTGTAAATACCCATATGATATTAACAATAATATTAATGCTTAGTCAAGAAACGCACCGCTAAATATTTCTCTGGCATTGGAAAAGTGTTGTACTTACAAATGAATTTTATATAAGTAAAAAATAAACTGACGTGTTTTGATATCATACGTCAAATTATAAAATTATTTATATAAAAAAGTTATAATATTTGATGAAGCGGCTATAATATTTAAGAAAATTTTTTTATGCTTATAGCACTTCTCCTAACTTTATTATTCTGTTCATAATAATAAAAGATTGTCCAATTTAAATGCAAAAATTATTTCAACTCATATAATCTAATTATTATAAATTTTTTAAATTTATTATATAAAATATAATAATTAATTTAACTTTTAAATTTCATTTAAACTCATTTCATTTCACTTCAATTTCCAAACTAATCTGTTGGGTTGTCTTATTAAACAATGCAAGCTTGTACACTTGCACTTATGAACAAAGTTCATGTTATGGCTTGTGGCGGTGACAGTGAAGATTATTATTTTCTTTTTAAAAAAATTTGACTTTAAGGATTAAATAATGGGTCGATCTTATCTTCGTCGCCCCAAGATATACTGCATGCATCTCAAAAGAGACAACGTATAAGAAACAAGAGTTGAAGATGTCATTTTCCTAATTAAAAGGTTAAAATGTTTGGATATAGCTGACCTTTTATTCCTAAGTTGAGGAGGAATAATTCCTTGCCCTGACTTGCACTTTTCGTCTTTTGATTTGACAATCGAGTCGACCCTGTCTGTGCTTGCCGGACAAGGTGTGTCAAGGTGCAAGACTTGGTAAACTTGCTTGACAAGTTCTTTAGAGAGAGAGAGAGAGAGAGAGAGAGAGAGACACCAAACAATTGTGTAGGGAAATATAAAGAAAACCTGTCCAGTGTGCAGGACTATGGGTATGGTTAGTCATTGCTTGAATTCAAAAGCCATTAATTTCTCTTCTCAAATTATTATTATTTTTTAAAATTTTTAAATAAAATATAATAAATAATTTAATTTTTTAAAATTTTAAAATAATAATAATATTAAAATAATAATATTTTTTATTTATTTTACAACTCTCTTCTCATCTCAACTCATTGTTTAAACCTTTCCTTAATTGAGTCTACCCACCAACAAACCAAATTATCAGTTTAAGTTATTTTTCATCTAGTAAAAATACATATAAATTTAGAGAATGTAAGTTTTAGGTTTTGTTTGAATAGTATATGAAATGAAATGATCTGTGAATAGTAATAGTTAAATAACTTAAATTAATATATTTTATTAGATTTTAAAAAATAGGAGAAAAAATTAAATAAAAATATTATAAAGTTAAAATAAAGATATAATATGATTTTTGTTTTAGGAATTGAAAAAGTTAAATTATTTTTTATGTTTTGTTTGTAAGTTTGATAATGTTGTAATGATTAGATAAAAAATTTAAAATTTAAAATTTTGAAATTGAAATATATTTACATTTGAATAATATTTAGATATTGAATTAAGATGAAATGAGATTAAATTAGATCAGAAGGTTTGAAAAATTTGTGAAATCATATCAGACCTAAGGAGATGTTTGGAAAATAAAATGAGATAAAAATTTTATGAAAAATATTAAGATAATTTATAAATAATAATAAAATAATTTAAATTAATCATTTATTAAGTTTTGAGGAAATAAAGAGAGAATGTTAAAAAAAAGATATTATAAAAGAGTGAGTAGGATGGAGGGAGAGGCTGTTGTGTGGATAGGGAAAATTAGCGAAATCCAGCAAATGTCAACGCAAATCCTAGGCTGACTTTTTGCAGGAGTGTCGTAGTTCGTGCAACACGAGACAAAAACAAAAGTCGGTGCGTCTTCCTTGATAAAACCTAAGCGCGTTTAAGGGTGCGTTTCCCGGAGATTTCATTTTCCTTTATTTTAGTTAGAAAAAAGAAAAGGTCAAAAGGCAAACACCACATCATCCCACACAGATTCAGTCACACCATACCCAACTGGCCTAGTTATTACCTAACCAGCCAGCTGTATGTCTGTCCTATCCATGTTTGGGCGGTACCTTCTCCTAATTGTGTCACCGCCCATATAAAAGGGTGGTGGTGCTCTGACTGGGGGCTCCAGCTAATATAATTTTAAGCTCCCGTTTCAATATAAGATTTAGATTAATTTAGGTCTCGTTTGGTTACATAGATGAGATGAAATGAAATGAGATGTTTTAAATAGTAATGAATAAAATATTATTATAATATAATTTTATAATATTAATTTTATATTGGGATTTGAAAAAGTAAAGTTATTTATTATATTTTGTATTGGGAATTGAAAAAGTTATAATGATGAGTTGAGATGAGATGAGATGAGTTTTTTAGTTTTTGCTAACCAAACCGGGCCTTAATTTAATTTAATTATAAATTAAGCTTAATATTTAAATTATTAAATTTACTCCAATTCCAAATTTTTTTATATGTAAAATTTATAACTTTTTTTTAACTTAATATATTTTTATATATGAAACTTACAATATTTTTTAATTTTTTATAAATAGTATTAAATTCATTTTAACATATAAATACATTTAAATTTATTTTAGATTAACTATACATAACTCACTCCACTACTTAACTCATTACTATTTATAAAAAACTCAATTCAACTCAATATTTAAATACTGTCTAAATATTTTTTTAACTTGTTTTATATGTATTTAAAAAAAATTCATATATTTTTAAAAAAATTATAATATTATTAAAAGATACTTCTTTAATTATGAAATAAAATAAATAAATAATTATCCATAAAAGAGTGGTGCTACTTCGACAAAAGGAGGGCTGAGAGAATCATTGTATAGGCAAAAAGTTTATCTTTTTTTAAAAAAAAAATTTAAACTCATTAAATATATTTTAAAAAAAATCAAAATCACAAACTTTATTAACAAATATTTACTTAACTATTAAATATATATATATATATATATATATATAAATAAAAAGTAAAAAACTCAATCGGTGGCCACCATCTTATTAGAAGCATTTCCCTAATGAAAACACTACTATTACATATGATTCTCACCGAAATTTTGTACCAAAATTTTTTTAACATAATAATTAAAGCAACCTTTTTTAATAAATTTATGATTTTTTTTTTATTTCTAAAAAATGTTTAAGGTGTTTAAAAAAATATTTTAAAAAAACTTAAAAAGTTTGGCTGATAGGTGAGGATTTTCATTTGTGGATGTAGTATGACCCATTTTATAAACTATAAGGCTATGTTTGAAGGCACACTCACTTTTAATTTATTTTAAATTAATTATTGATGAGATTTATTATTTTGTTAATTTTTTATAAAAAAATTAATTTAATTCATACATTTAAACACATATATCAACTTATTGACATTCAAATACATTTCAACATATATGATTTATAAAATATTATTATTTATAGATCAACTCAAATTATATAAAATTATCTCAATATTCAAACGCAGCCTCAATACTACTTCAACTCTTAATTTAGCTAATGTGATTATAAATTAGATTACATTGAATTAGCAAGTTCATATAATTTTGAATTTTACTATATACAAGCACAGTCACGCATTAATATGTATATTAATACTAATTTATTCATATTTAAAATTTAAATTAACACTATTTTTAATAAAATTTATTTTTTGACCAATCACATTATATTGATACACAGATTAGTGCACAATTGTACTTACAACTATATTTTTTCTATAATTTTCTATCCGTTTTATATAGTTGTATAGATTGTTAGATTGTGAAAATAAAAATAAAAATAATTATTGGAGACTATAAAAATAATATTTTATTATTATAAAGAGCTTGATATTTACTCTAACGTAGAGTCCTAATTTTGAGTGATTAGATAAAAGTCAAAAAGTGACAAATTTTGACTTTTGAAATTGCTATTCCAGTGAGATTCTAAGGTAGTTTGATATAATAAATTATATTTATTTTATAATATATCGTATCACATTAAATTAAATTAATTTATAAATTTAATTTTGTAAAATCTCTTTATTATCAGAGGAATTTTTTTTTTAAATGTGGAACATTTTCACATAAGCGAAAAGTAGACTATATATTATTTTCTTTTCTTATTAACGTTGTATATTACATTAATCTTATTTCACTTTCAACTTATTAATTAAATAAAATATAATAGTTTTATCATCTCTGGATCCTCTTAAAAATTGATAGAAAATGTCATCATCTAATTATAATGGGATGGAAATGAAATTAATGAGAGTGTGATATCTAAATTATTATTATTATTACTGATTTTTTTGTTAATTATTGCATCAACTCCGTTTGCTGAATCCAGCTCACAAACATCCACTCGAAAAGGTGAAGAATATTGAACAAAGACTTTTTGTTGAAAAATGAGTAAACCATACAGGAATCCATAAAAATAAGAGTCACTTCAAATCAAAGTATGACATCACGTCCGCCTGGCTTTTTTCTTTAGAAAACAAATAAAGGCAAAGAAAATAATGGAATGATTACTGCTATGAAATAGTGTTTCAAGTCGATTGCCACTCTCTCTCTCTCTCCCTCCTTAGGTCCGTATAAAAATTAGATTCAATTAAAATTAATTCATTCTAATTTTAAATTAGATTTAACATTTAAATATTAAACTCTTAAATTATTAAATTCATTTCAATTCAAAACTTTTTTAAACGTAAGATCTACATTATTTTTCAACTCAACCCATCTTTAAATACATGATCTACAATATTTTTTAATTTTTTATAAATACATTTAAACTTATCTTAACATCCAAACATATCTAAACTTATCTTAAGTAGGCTCCATAAAATTTATTTCATCATATCAACTCACTATTATTTATAGGAAAAAATATAGTTACAAGCACAATTGTATACTAATCTGCGCACTAATACGATGTGATTGGTCAAAAAGTAGATTTTATTACAAATAGTATAAATTTAAATTTTAAGTATGAATGAATCAGTATTAGTGTACAAATCAGTACGTAATTTTGCTTGTATGTAACAAAACTCTATTTATAGAAAACTCAACTCAACTAAATATTCAAATGGGGCCTAATATCTTTTGTTTAAACTCATTACAAAATTCATCAATTATTACTTTTCGCTGTTTTTTTTTTTTTTTGTATATATAAATATATATTAAAATTAGTAGAGTATATAAAGAATACGTAAAATAATTACACATTAAATTTTTATTTTTTTAATGAGAAATGCTATAAACCTAATATGCTGTTACTAAATGCATGTCCCACGTCAAATAGGTCCAAAACAAGAACTAGACCCAAGCTTGGTCACACTAATACTAAGCGATTTGCTACACTTTTTATAGGAATGCAATCAAACTATTAATGAGAATGAAATTCATGTCATAAATGAATCTATATATATATATTATATATAAAATTGGCATGAATCTCCATTAAAATAGGTTTCCTCTAATGTATTATAAAATTAAAACAAACATTTGGTGGTCTAAGGATTAGCCTTTGTTAGGATGCAAAGTATCCATCTCAATTGCTTGGAGATCCAACTTGACAGTTGGAGATGACTTGGATTATGAATAAATAATTTAGGTATACCAGAAAACAAAAATAAAATAAAAGAGAGAAAACATAGGCTGTGATGTGGTTTTAGGCATGGGTTGACTAGTAGATCATGCGTGAACCACGTGGCAAAAATGAATACACTTGAAACTCTTTTATAATCATTTTATAATAAACTAATTAATTATGTCATTTTATTAAAAATAATTTATTTTACATAATTATCTTCTATTTAAAATAGAATTATAAAACAATTATAAAAAATGTTACTTTTACTTCTCTAAAAGAAAGATATTATCAGAAAAATAAAATTGGTTTTTGTCAAAAAGTTGATTAATTAGTCAAGTTTATTTATTCCATAGTGTTCCTATATACACTAATTTTCTCTTTCCTTTTTTTTTTCTTTAATCATACTTGCATTGAAATTAAAAACCCATTTACAGAATTTGCAATGCATATAACAAGAACAAATAATAAAACAATAGACGATAAGACCAATAAATTAGGTTTGTGCTATTTAGGAGTGTAGCCGGATCGGTTCGGTCCATTTTTGAATCAAATCTAGGACCGAACCGGTATATATCAGTTTCGTATTTTTAAAAATCGATTACACACCGATTACCCCCTTAAATTGGTACGTCCGGTTTTACCGATTTTAGTCTGATTTTCTGGTTTTAATGTGACGCCCCCAAAATCCCCACGCCCGAACACGGGGAAATTGAGACGTCCGGATGGTGACAACCCGGGTCACCATCCCATCGACGGGTGCCGAGTGTGTGCAAGGCAACATATGTGTACAGAGAAACACGCAGCGGATAACGAAAGTCATAACTAAGTACCAGAATTTTTCTTAACGTAATACAAGCTGTTTAAAACGTACATAGATAAAATATTACAAAACACAAATACAGATTTAACAAATAAAAAGATAGCATCAGCAACCCGGCGGAGCCGCATCCTCGGGCTCAGCCTCCTCCTCATCGTCTTCTAACTCTGCACCAAAAGCTACGGAACCACGAATGGTACCGCAGGTAAGTAAAACCCAAACACTACCAGATAAAAACACATAAAACTCAAACAAGATGCATGAACCATGCCCAATGCACAAAGCCCAAAAAACACAAGTTTTCCACACACGCCAAAAACCCATTTGGCCCAAAAGCATATCCTTTCCAAAAAAAAAACACGCCAAAAGTCACATTTGGCCGCCAAAAGTCCATTTGGCCCAATATCTCGCCAGAAGTCCATCCGGCCCAATATCTCGCCAGAAGTCCATCTGGCCCACGCCAAAAGTCCCATTTGGCCTCATAAACCATTATCCAATTTTAACCGTATGCACCATGACCTCCCCTAGGGGTCATCCGCACACCCTGGCTCCAGTGTCACACCGTAGAGTACCACCACGCATGTGACACCTAACGAGCGATGCCCAGTTCCGCGCCCCGCGCGTGCGTAGCCAAGCATCCTCTAGCCCTCGCCAGCGAAGGGCCACGGAGTCGGTGAGTAGGGCGATGCCCGGTTCCGCGCCCGGCGCGTTCGTAGCCAAGCATCCCCTAGCCCCGCTCCCGTCATCTCTCTCGACAACTCAGGGGACATCACTCAGTTTATTCCGCTCCCTAGTGACCAGAGGAGCTCCACCGAGATAATAACCCATCCCGGCTTGGGCTCGTGATACACACGCACCCGTAAAACCACTCACCCCAATACACAGGCTTTTCACACATGAACAAAAAACACACGTGCATGCACCATGAAATGCCATATCAATGCATAATAAAATAACCAACCAACATAAATCAAATAAACAGACAACTCCGTCCTCCATCCATCCGACCCCCGAAACTCCTCGGACTCAGTCCGGAATCAACAACCAACAACAATAAAATAATTGAATGAGCAATATATATTTAAATCTGAAAATAGGGTTTGGAAAATACTTACAGCGCTATACGGCAATTTTAGAAAACAAGCGGCGTTGCAAGCGGCGGAAAAACAGCAACGTCACAGTGAAAATTCACTGTGGCCGTGGGTTTGAAAATCCCACTTTTGAACGGGGACAAACTAGGACACGAGATTGATAGGGAATGGTCTAGGGATGGTTGTGAAGCTATTGGAAGTGACGAATGGCTGTGGGTGGCGGCGGAATGGCCGAAAATGGCCGGATTACCCAAAACGGAAACTAAGCTCGTAGGAGCTGTTCCGGTGGTCGTTGGAGGCCGGAAATGGGTGAGTTAGGACGGCAAGGAGTCGGTGATGAAGTGGTGAAGAAGTGGTGGCCGGAGGTGGAGCGACGGCGGCGGATCGGAGTGAAATCCGTGCGGCCTTGTTGGGTTTTTTCCGGCCAAATGGCCGGCCGGTTGGGGGTGGCTTTCGGAGGGGTGGTGCGCCGGAGGGAGGGGGAACTTTTGGGACCGGTGGGGGTCCGGTTGGTGGCCGGACGGCGATGGGCTGGAAGAGAGAGAGAGCCGGCGCGAGGGAGAGGGAGGAGAGAGAGAGAGCACGGGGGGGGTTCGGTCGAGCGGGAGAGGAGAGAAAGAAAAGAAAAAAAAAAAGAAAAAAAAAAGAAGGAAAAAAGGAAAAGAAGGGAAAAATAAAAAGGAAAAAGAGAAAAAAGGAAAAAGATGTGAAAAGAGATGAGGTCCAATCCTCACTCCGGGAAAACGAAACAAACCGCCAAAAAGATTAAAACCACAAAACAACTTAAAGAAATAAAACACAACCTCAAATAAATTAAATTAAATTAAAACCCAATTTTTAAAACGCAATTAAATTAAAATAAAATAACTGATATATTAATTAAAATAAAAACAATTATTTCCGCGAAAATGCACTCAAAAGCGGGTCATCACATTTAATATATTAAGTATATTAATATTACTAATGTATTTATAAAAAAAACATATTGAGAATTTATTAGACAATAAACTATATTTAATATATATATTTTCTATTTAAAACATATGTTCAAATAAATATTCATGTTTAAGATTAAAATGTTATGTTATAAATTATAATATATTATTTCATACATAATTATATATATTATATATAATATTAAAAATTAATAAAAAATATATATATAATATGTGAATCGGTTTGGTCCGATTTAGTGTTGGAAAATATAAAACCGATTTTAGACCGGATTTGATCGGTTTTTAAAAAAAAAAAAAATTGATTCCGTATCGAACTGGTCGAAAACTGGATCGAACCAACTGGCCCGGGCTGATTTTTCGGTTTGTCGGTTTATTCTTACACCCCTAGTGCCCTTGTTCCTTGGCTTGGCAAAGGAGAGGATCACTACAATAACAGTTTTTAAATCCAACTGTGGACTTGTCGAATGTGTTTGTGATCCACATCATGAAAGGAGCATTGGAGTTGCCTGTTTTAGATTTGTTGACAAAAATCTTCACGTTATTTTTCTCAAGATGAATAGGAAAAACTTAAACATAACCAAATATCTAGAATCGGATGGTACAGATGCGGCGGAGCCAACTCACAGGCCATTTAGGCCGGCGGAGAGTGGACGGTGGGATTGACTAGTATACCCTATCATCAACCAAAACAGAGACAAAAAGTTTATATATATTGAAACACATATTTTAAAGTACAAAGATGGTAGGCTTTCCTTTTCTTTAGTGGGGAAGGGGTCCAAAAATAGGATATTGAGAATTATTGGAAGAATACCTGGAAAGCACTTGCCTTTTCACTGTCAAAATAATAGAATTTGGAATTTCTAAAATCGGTTATCCGAATTCTATGGCGCAGAGTAAAGATTATTAAACTTATTTTATATATCTATCTCTATCTTATTCTGAGCCTCGAATTAATTTGAATAAAAACTTTAAGGATTTAATTTTCTTCAAAATATGTAAATCTCACTCACAATTGTCATTATATAATTCAGAAAATCAAATTTCTCTAGAGGGTGGGGTTTGGAATTTTTGCTATAGACAGAGTGTGGTCTCTCAAACAGTTTATCTGTAAAGAGTTGTAAAAGTTAAGACCATATCAGTCATAAATAAATTTGTGTACTGGTGATAAATTTGTGTACTGGTGAAATCCGATATGTGAATAGTTGGCTTGTACTATAAAATTTTTCATGTATGTATCAAGTCATAACTGTAACTTCACTTTTATGAATGAATGAAATCTATTTTTTATTTAAAAAAAATATTCAGAAGATCAAACTATCTTATTTGAATTCTTCAATTTCTTTTAGATGAACATTATCCTAAAAATAAAATTATAAAAGGGAAATAATTCATCCTCCTCTATCTCTTTATATATATATTTATGTATAATTTGTTCATATAAAAACTTGATGTCCCATCATAAGCTTGAACGTTTCGTATCCATTATTTTTCCATTCTAAAGGACTTTTTGTTGTTTATTTTTCCAAGTAGACTTTTTGTTGGTATTAACCCATCCAACCCTTCTTGTGGGATATTCAAGTCAACACGTGAGGCTTACCAGAAAAATGCATGAAGTTTCCAAGGCCTTGAGCTTTCACTTTCCAAAATACTCAAATATTCTTGACCTTGAACTTCTATTCTTGCCAAGTTACATCAAATCATTTTTCATCTTAATTATTTTTTAATCACACCGAATAATATGAAACATTTCGAATGATTTTTTCTTTTAGTCACTTAAATGGGAAACATTTAAGAAGTGCTACATCGCGAAATGTGACCGGAGATTACAACATCTAAGATGAAGAAGAGCATTACTTTATATTTTATTTTGGGGTTGTTCGTAAATGGTTTCATCTCACTTCAAAATTTTTCATCTCGTATCATTTTTAAATATCGTTAGAATACAAACACTTTTTAATTTGAAATTCTCAATTTTTTCATTTTTTAAAATCTAATAAAACATCGTAACTCAAACCATTTAATTACTATTCACATAATTCTCATATTATCTTATTCACTAACTATTTCCTTAAAGCACTGGCAGCCTAGCTAAATGCCAATGCTTAGTCAAATTTTGGCTAATTTGAATAAAATTGGTTTGCATTGGACTAATCAAAATTTATAGACTCTACTTTTGAGTTACAGTAAATCATTTCTTTCTTTAAATTTGGTCAGCTACTATTCATTTCCAAAATAATATTTTACTCTAAAAATATTATGTTGGATAATTAGGTTGAGGAAAAAAATAGTTGAGAAATAATAATTGTAAATAAAATTTAAATTTTTAATTAATATATAAAGTGAATTTGTAAAATATAAAAGAAATTATTAAAAAAATTATTAAAATATATAATATTATATTATTATTTTAACTTTAGGATAAATATTCCAACGTGGACTAGTTTCTTTAACGGCTTTGAACCTCAAATTTTTTTAAAATTTTAGACTTAATAATAACTAGATCATTGTCAATGCTGTAAGCTTACTATATAAATATTTATACAACATAATTTTAAAATAAAAGGGACAAAAAAATTCCAAAGATGACACTGACTTCTTGTGAAATTGACCTCTACGAGATAATGACAATTTCCGGAAAAATCAAGCAAAATCTTCTTATTACCAAACACACAGAAGAGTACGAGTAAAAGCTCATTGCATATATCGCTCTATTAAAAATTGCCCATTTCATATCAAAGTACATACCGAGTGCTTTCCTTTACCATTAATAATAAATAATAATAATAATAATAATAATAATAATAATAATAATAATAATAAAAATAAATGTATTGCCAAGCCTAGAGAATAAAAAATGGTCAAATCTCAAATAAAGCTTAATATTTCTCAAAGAAATATTCCAAGAATCAAGATTTATGAACATTATAGCATCCATTTGGATTCCTAAAGTTAGAGGAATAAACATGGCGTAAAAGAAAATTAGAGGAAACAAAGTAAACAAAAAATTAATCTGTATTATAAAAAAATAAGTCCTCGTTTGTTTACCTAAATTTAAACTCATTATTACAATTTTTTTAAATTTTTATACAAAATATAATAAATAATTCAACATTTTCAAATCTCAAAATAAAATTAATATTAAAAAATTATATTATAATAATATTTTATTAAACTTTCAACAAAATATCTCATCTTAATTGTGTAAACAAACTTGCTATATATAATTATTTTTATGTATTTTTTATACATTTTATTAATATAATTAGTTAAAATAATTATTTTATATTAAAATAATAAAATAATCAGTTCCATTTGTATAAAAATAAAGCAAAAGCGATTGCAAAAGCTTTTAATGAAATAATTATTTTAATTAAATGCATAAAATAAAATCGCGAATAAGAAGTCGGAAAATTTTGAGAAGTATGGTCGGGGGCTACTTCCAAATTACGTCCTTCTTCCAGTCCTCCCCATGTGGTTGGAAAATGGCGCTCTCCCTCTCTCTCCACTATATAACACACTCAGCGGCTGAAGTTGAAAAACGTTCCAAGTTTTAGCTTTGCTATAGAAAGTGAGAGAGAAGCCTCTCCTTGCAATATTATCTTTGGAAGCCAGCCCTCTCACTAAGAACCAAAAAAAATAAAATTGGCCACCCACCCATTAAATTCGGAGTTATTTTCCATTAATACACACATTTCTTGGTTCAATCATTGATCCTCAATTTAAGGTACAGCACTTCTATTTTCGGTTTTGAAGGTCCCTTCTTTAATGTTGTTCTGCCTTGTATGGTTTTCTTGTTGCTGATCTGTTTTCTAGTTCACAGAGAGGGAGCCACAGAATGGTATACAAATTTATATATCTGCTTCAGCCTTTGTTATTTTATCATATTCTCTGATGAAATGCGTGCTCTGGGTGCTGTGAGTTGGAATATGATGATGACATGGTATATTATTCTGATTTCTTTAGATTATTCGCTTGAGAAATGGCTTTTTCAGCTGGAGAAATCTTCTCTTTGAATGAAAATGGGTAGTTAGTGTTTTCTGTAGTGGGTTTTATGTTTCAAAGATAAGTGTTTTGCTCTTTTTTCCTCTCGGTTTGAAAATTATTTTTTTGAATCATCGGTTTGCCAGATCCATGGTCTTTTCTAATGGGTTTCTCAGCAAATTATTGTTTGGTTGATGGGAAAATGACATGCTTGTCTTCCGCAGTTATATCAAACATTTATCATCCTACCTTTTAGACAATGTTATTAAGAGAAAGTGGCGTTTCTTAGCTTTTTCCCGTTCCAATCAATACTTTTGAATCCATAGGTTTCGTAGATTGAAGCTCATATTTTGATTGTTTGTTTTGAAGATTTCTCTGGTTTCTCAAATTTTAAAGATTTTTGCAGTTCATATTGACAGCAGCTTGCTATGGTCCTTTATTTGATACGTTTGCTATTCATGATGCATTATAAATCATGTTACTTCCATTAACTTCTATGTATTCGTTTTGTTTTGACAGGAATTTGATTTTAGTATTGCCAAGACACCTTTCCTTGTAAAATGGGGATTTCTTTTTCCTGCCCATTTTCCAATTACAGTGACTTGGAAAATGGCTTAGAATCTATCATTGTCAAGTCCATCAGTTTTGGGAAGGATGAAGTGAAAACTCCAGTGCGATCTGTCAGTTTCAATAGTCGAGATTCTGAACCCATGATATTCAGATCCTTATGTTGTGGGAAGATGAAAATAGAAGCATCTTCTAGCTTTAAGAGTGGAGAATTGGAAGAAATGGTCTCAGTCAAGGCTCCTTCATTAGAGGATAATATGCACATTGAGTCAAAAATACAACAAAACAAAGTGATGGATAATCAATCCCCAAGATCAGATGATCATGTGGCGATGATCCAATCATTGGCAAATTTGGATCCCCCCAATGCCAAGCATGTGGCTGCACTAAAGTTGCAGAAAGTGTACAAAAGCTTCCGAACCAGAAGGAAGCTGGCAGATTGTGCAGTTCTAGTTGAGCAGAGCTGGTATACATCCTGTTTACATGCACCAACACTGTCCTTTTGTACAAAAATCTGCTGTCTTTCTTTCAAGTGCTAATGTAATTATGTTTTAATGATAGGTGGAAGCTCTTAGATTTTGCTGAACTAAAAAGAAGTTCTATATCATTCTTTGATATTGAGAAGCATGAAACTGCCATTTCGCGATGGTCAAGAGCAAGAACAAGAGCAGCCAAGGTAAATTTTAAACATATTTTCTGTAATGCTCTGCTTTTGTGTTTTGTTATTTATTTCAAAGTTTAAACATCTCTTTGTTACTGCAGGTCGGAAAAGGTTTATCAAAGAATGATAGAGCTCAGAAACTTGCTTTACAACACTGGCTTGAAGCTGTAAGTCAATTGCACCAGAAAAAAATAGCTTAAGAATTTGCCCTCTTTACTTCATCATTCTTTACTTTTATTTTTTATTTTTATTTATTTTTAATCTGTCTAAAACAGATTGACCCACGGCATCGATATGGACATAATTTACACTATTATTATGATAATTGGCTTCATTGTCGGAGTAAAGAACCCTTCTTCTACTGGTAATATTCTTTCCTCAAAATGTTTTCCTTCAGTACTGAGAATTTTGATTCCACATGTCAAGCATTTAGATTTAAATATAAATATGCTGGTTTTGGAAATTCAGGCTGGATATAGGAGAAGGGAAGGAAGTAAATCTTGTCGAAAAATGCCCTCGATCAAAACTCCAGCAGCAGTGTATCAAATATTTGGGTCCGGTAAGCCTTTATTTCTTTACTTTATCATCCTTTATTTTAATTTGTTTTCACGTTATTTAATGATAGTTTTTCTCCCTTCTTTTTTCACCCTTTTATAGATGGAAAGGATGGCCTATGAAGTTGTTGTGGAGGATGGAAAGTTCTTCTACAAACAGTCAGAGAAGCTCCTTGACACCACTGAAGAAGACAAGGATGCCAAGTGGATTTTTGTCCTAAGCACATCCATGACCTTGTATGTTGGCAAGAAGAAGAAAGGTAATTTTCAGCATTCTAGCTTCTTGGCTGGAGGAGCTACGTCTGCTGCAGGGAGATTAGTTATTGAGGAAGGCATCCTAAAGGTATAGCTATTGCATCATATCTCAAGGAATTATCATGGCATAAGAATGGAAAAAACTAATAGATTTTTCTTCTGTTCAATTATAGTTCCATTTTTAATGGAAAAAACTAGTAGATTTTTCTTCTGTTCAATTATAGTTCCATTTTCACCACAGTTTCTTTATAATAATTTTCGCTACTTCATCAGGCAGTTTGGCCTCACAGTGGTCATTATCGCCCCACAGAAGAAAATTTTAAGGACTTGATCTCCTTTCTCAAAGGGAATAACGTGAGTCTCACAGATGTGAAGGTAAACACAATGGGGCTTTATATTCTTCAAAATGCTTGTCCTTTTTTTGTTACAGATAATAATTAGAAGCCAGTATGCTGAGAATGTTATTTTCTGGTTTATTCAGATGAGTCCAGATGATGAGGAAGATGAATTGTTTAGCAAGCAAAGAAGCAGTATTCATCTTAGAAGTTCATCTGAAGAGGACATGACTCAAAAGCTGAGTGGCTTAGAGACCGAAGGGACCAATTTAACTCAAGAGAAAACTTATTTGATAGAAGATGAGACTACTGCTGCATTGGAACTGCCGATGTCAAGCCGGTTACGTAGTCATGGTAAAAAATTGGCTAACCTTGAAATACCAATAAGGAATGAATTGTATAAGAGGTTAGACAGTCAAAATCAAAATTTGGGACCAAGTTGTAACAGTTTGCCAGCTGAATCACCCATGGATGGTTACGAAACGGTAGAAGAAGTATTTCCTTCTGAACAAGATCAAATGGTTCCGAAGCAGAATGAGTTTAATGAACAACATGAAGAGAATGAAGTGGAAATCATTCCTGAAGAATCAATTCTCAAAAGGATTAATTCACATAAAGAAATGAAGTCCTATCAATTAGGTAAGCAATTATCTTGCAAATGGACAACAGGAGCTGGACCCCGAATTGGCTGTGTAAGGGACTATCCCTCAAAGCTCCAGTTCCAAGCTTTGGAGCAAGTGAACTTATCTCCAAGAAGTGCCGCCTGTTCTAGATCTTACTTGTCTCCTCGACTTGTTAGAGGGCTGAGCTCAAAGGTGATGACACCAAGAAGTTCTGGCGGGGAAATGACACCAACCATAACATCACCTAGACCCGAGGAAGGAAATTTCTCCCAAAGAATCAATCGCCAATCAAGAACACAATCCTCCCCATTGATTAGAGGAACATCAATAAGTGCAATTGGTAACATGTTATGAGTAAGAGCAGATTTCCTGGTTGATCTATTCTTTTGTGTGAATAGAAAAGATGGTATAGGAATTCTTTCTCATTCTTTCCATTTAAAATCATGTACACATTTTTTTCTTGTACAACAATAGAAGAGGATATAACTGTAGAATTTTGTGGGTTCGATGCCCTTGGAATACATACGAAGATATTCAATGTTCTGTAGCAATGTTTATTACTGAACTTTACAGATACAATGGTGTTACTGAGCCATCGAGCCTCAAGATTTGAATAGAGACTTGGCTAAGTTGACACTTTTTTCGTCTTTTACAAGAGGCAAGTCTTGTATCATCAGAGAAAATTAAAGAACAATTCAAGTTTGTCTAAGCTTCTTAACTTTCTCCTGCCAATTCTATCACACTAGCCGTTCTTCCTAAGTCTAAACGACACTTCTTTGGATATTTACATTAGGAAAATTCTGCTTTGTAGGGATGAACACCACAAACCTATGAATAATCCCAATCCACTAGAGTGATTCAACATCTAATTGATCTCGTTGGGAAATTGAAAATTGAATAATTCAACATCCATTAAGGAAAAAAAAAACATGTTGAACAAATCAAAATAAAATTGAAAGGAAGTGAAATTGTCGTAACAACTTCAACAGAATCCCAAATTGCATAATGTTGATGCATTTGAAATCAGAGACAAGCATAGGGCTTTTCAATGATATATGGCACTTTAGGCATGATTCCATCCTTTTGGTTTTGCTCTGCTTTGATTGGGTTTCTACTTTATAGCAAGGCTGATCAAAACATTTTGTCTTCTTAATGACCCAACATCCCATCAATAGTGGGGAATAGCTCCATGCTTGGACAACAAAATTACTCCCCAAAAGACCCAACTATTGCGTAGGGGCATTACTTGCAGTACGTTTTCTTTTCTTTAACCTTTCTAATTTTTTTTTTTATTTTTTTAATAGCAAGGAACCTCTCCAAGTTAGGGCCATTCGGACCCACTCCTGCAAAGTAAACTTCGGTCTTGTGCTCCACACCCTCGAAAGTTTGCACCGAGAAGTGTGGCCCAAAATAATTATTTACACCCATGATATGTTGAACTTTAGACCTTGATGTGAGTAATATCCCAAGACCAAGACCTTCATCACTTGGACCAACACTTTGAAGTTATACTTGCAATATCTAAGTCATGATTTAAGAGTTATGTTATATCCTGAACTATCATCTTCTATTATACTTTGCTAATGTGGTATTATCAGTCAACTAATAGCTTTTTAATGATATCAAGTGTTTGAGAAAAAAGTCTCGACAAGTCCTCGTTTGTAATAATGAGATAAAGTTGAGTCGGGTCATATCGGGTCATAAGTCCTCAACAAGGAGATTCTTATAAGTACATATCGGGTCATTTAATGGGAAGTTCTCTTAATTTGATGGCTTTTAAAAATTATTTGCACCTAATAAGATTTGAATCTTAAGATCTCGAGAGATCATACTATCAAAATTAAGGCCTTTACTACTTGAGTCAACTACTATGAAGACAAAATTCTATAAACAAAACAAGAAGTTTTTTCTAACGCATGAATGGATGATGTGGTTTAATGGAAAGAAGACAAAATGTTAATGAATGAATTTTGTCCTTTATTATTTAAATTTATAGTTATTTATATTGGAAAATAAAAACTAAATGGTATTTTCTTTTTTTAAGGGGCCATTTTAAAAAAATAAATTAAATGAGAAATAAAAAACAGCAGTAAGAAATCAAAATTGTTTAAATAATTATAATAGAATTAATTGAAAGAATTGACTTAATATAAGTAAAAAAAATGCTTCGAAAATTATATAAGAAATATAATTATTTTATTTAAAATTATATAAGAAATATAATTATTTTAAAAAAATAAAATAATTAATCATTTTTTTATGTCATTTCGTATTTTCTTAATCTAATTTATTAAAATAAGTTTTAGTAAAAAAAATATTTATTAAAATGAACTATTTTGAAAAAACAAATAAGAAAAATAAGGAAGCAAGAAGAGAAATAGAAGAAAAGAATTAACCATTTTTTCCGACCGGTGAACTCAGGCTAACCCAACATAAAACAAATAAAATCCCTACTTCCTCCCTAAAGGTTGAAAACGGTCTCTTCCCCTCTGAAACAATGGCGGGAAAACAAGTCGCCGGTGACGGCATATCGGCTAACTTTGCTGGAATGTCTAAGCACCAGCTCTATGAAATCATGTCTCAGATGAAGGTCAACCATCATCTCTCTCTCTCTCTCTCTCTCTCTCTCTCCAATTTTCTTGAACTGAATTTTGTTTCCTCATTCCTACCTTCCTTTGCTTACTTCCGGAACTTTCTTTTCTCCAGACACCACCTCATATCTCGTAAAAAATAATTGCTATAACGTATTTGTTTTATCCCACTACAGACTCTGATCGAACAGAACCAGCAACAGGCGAGGCAGATCCTCATCCAGAACCCGCTCCTAACCAAAGCCCTTTTTCAGGTATTTATTTTTAGGTTTAGAAAAAGACCTGTTTCGTTTCATTTATTTTTTTCCCATTTTGAAGGGGTGTGAAATTCGGTGTTTTCTTCAATGATGAAACACTTCGTGCAATTAGGGTTTTATTTTGTGTTATTGTTTCTTTTTGTTTTAAGAATCAAATTCATTTAAGCCAATGCTAAAATTGAATCTATTTGTCCAAGTGGTGTTTGCAAGTGTTATTTAATTATCTAGGAGCACTGTTATTTTTATTATATTTTTCTATTTTATGTCGTTACTTTTGTTAGAGATTGCGTTGATTTTTTGTGCATAATCTGAACCGCCTAATTCCATATTAGTAATACCGAGAAAAGACTCCACTAGGAACTGTTTCTTGTTTACCCAACTTCATACAAGTGGTACCTTTGAACTTGGGAGTTCTTGGGCTAAACTGTCATGATGGGAGGGATTTGGGAAAGGGAAGAGTGTCTTTGATTTTTATGAGAAAACAGGTCCATTTTTTTGGCATATAAATTGTTCTTCCTTTAGGATTGCGAACATTCTTCTTAGTTATTATTTCTGATATGAAATAGTTGTCTGCCAAGTTTAACTTATGTTGATTTATTGGTCTACAGTTACTTCCTTTGCTTCCACCTCACACTTCTTGTTATATTCAAATGTAGATGGTGGGCTATTTTTTCTCCTAAGAAATTTGGTAATTGTACAAATACTTGTTTCAGAAATTGTTTTCCTTGTACAGAATCACACCTTAAAACTCTATTTTGAAAGTATTGAAAAATATAGGGAATATCATCCTAGGATAATGAGACATATACCAAGAGCGTAGGCATTGTGAACACTAGCAAGTGTCATAACAAAGTTCAAGTGACAATTTGCTAGACTGTTTCTGCCCATGCTGGAATTAATATCAAAGTCAAATACAATTAGTCGGCAAGGTGATGAGAGAGAGAACCAATTCTTTTATGTTTATTTTGGATATATCTGTGATAGACTGTGTTTTCTCTATCCCTGCCCCTTGTAATACCAAGTTCAGACTAATGTTTCTAAAATACATTAACAAGTTATTAAACTTGTTAGGGTATATATATTTCGAAATTCAAGAAAACATTAAAGGTTTAGTTGGCTGAGCAGTGACCAGTTTTATTAGTTCTTTATGCAATCTTGCGATACAGCATCCGCGATACTTTTAGTATCTGAGAATAATATAAGGCAATTTTCCCTTGGTTTGTCTAGGAATTTGCAGGTTAGTTACAAGTTTCTTGACGAATGAGATGTATAGTACCATGCTTGGGTGATATATGCCATGGATGGTTATGTAATTGCATAGTTTTTTTTTTTTTTTTTCAGTTATTGTAATATATTACCTTAACATGCTCGTTTGACATTTGATACTATTATTTCAACAGGCACAAATTATGCTTGGAATGGTCCAGCCCCCTCAAGCGGTATTCTTTTGTTCTTTATGAGGCTTTGGCCCTGTAGGTTGTATCTCTTGCTTTAATGTATTTGCTAAATTTTGGTTTGTCTTTAGATTCCAAATATCCAGCCAACGGTGTCACAGCATCCTCAACAATCAGCACAGCCTATTCTACCATCAAATATTCCGTCTGCTAACTCATCACCAAGTCAAGTGGGTCTGCAGGAGCAAACCGGTGCATCTCAGATCCCTCCTACAATGAAACAACATCAGAATCAAGCTGCGATACCTGTCTCATCTGCTGCTCTTCCTACACTAAATCTCCAGGCTCAGCCCATGTCATCACATCCCCTGCAGATGCCACAGCCACCTAAGGGACACATTACTTCCCAAATGCCCCCTATGTCTCTTCCACAATCATCACAACTTCCTAATATCCCTTCACTTCCTCTTTATTCTTCTTCACAGCCACCTCCGCTTCAACAACCTCAAATGCCAAATACTACCAACCAGTTGCAACAGCCACTACAGACACCTGGAATTTCTCATCTGCCACTTCAACCACCATTGCCAATGCAACCTAGATTACCTTCAGTTCCAGCTTACCATCATCAGTATGCTCCACAAATGGGGCCTAATTTGGGTTTCCAACATCCTGGTGCTTCTCAGCATCCGTCGCAGCCATTTTTTCATGTAAGCTGAAGATCACTTCTCATTGCTAAATGTATTACATGCTACAAATTGTTTGAAATTTTTCTCTTTATCAATAAATTGTTCAGCCTGGCGGCAAACCTCCTGCTAGCATTGGGCTTTCATTTCCACAGGGGCAGCCACCACTTCCAAATCAGCCACTATCTCAATCACTCTATCAGGTATTGTAATTTTAGTCATTGGATGGCAGTATTACGTTTCCAGCCATTATTTTGGGAACAATTTCTTCTTTTTTATTTTATTTTTATTTTTTGAGTAATCAAGAATTTTATTCATAAGAAAATGAGGCATAGCCCAAGTGCACATGAAGTACACATGAGAAGGGAATGGCCATTATTGATTGGTGCATGAATATATCGTCTCTCTTTGGGTTTCTGAGGGACATCACGGGAATGTTAGATTGAAGTACACCCTACATGGTGACTCTTTCAATCATGTATGTAGGTGGGCCCTCCATTCTGATGGTATATTGTGCAAATAGCAAGAGGTTCGCTGTGCTTTCCCTTGTCCAGGTGTATGCATTTCCAAGTCAAGTAATGATGACTTTAGAGAGTCAGTAATTGTTAAGAATAGAAATAGGTAGGTTTCTAGGTTTCGTAGATACTTTTTTTGGTGGAATTACGCTACTGTATAACTGTTGGGGATAACAATTAGGTTTTGTGGAATAGAAATAATCATGCACACATTTTCTTGCTTGGATGTCTAGAAACCATTTTCTTCCAACGGCTCAGGATGGGAGATTTGAGGAAGAGTTTTGGATACCCATGATTGAGCTCTTGAACAAGCTGGGTTCCCATTTAAAATTCACCCTGCCAACATACATAAATAAAGAGTTGGTAACTCACCAGCAGTAGTGTCTCTTCGGATATATCAAATCTATGAATGGTTGATCTAACTAGAGGTTTGGTTATGTGATTTCCTAATTTTTTTACCTAGAACACTTGAAATGAGATTTTAGATCATGAAAACAAAGTTTTATGTACATTTTTTTTTTTTGATAAGTAAGAAGAAATATATTAGAATGGAAAAGGGCAAGGCCCAAGTACAAAGGGGGTATACAAAGAGCCTTGCTACAGCCTAAGAGCTGCGAAGAGCAGCATAAAGTTCAGAAAAAGAAATGCCATTCAGTACAATAGGGGATGCCCATAATACTAAAGTGTGATAAAAGAAAGCCCTAAAGCCTTCCGGAGATCGCTCCTTATCCTCGAAACAGCGACTATTCCTCTCGGTCCATGTGCACCACATTAGGCAAAGTGGCACCATTTTCCAAATATCTGCAATCTGCCTCTTGCCCCGGATTCCTCTCCAACAAGCCAAAAGATCAACAACCTTTCTAGGCATTACCCATGCCAAGCCTAGTCTTGTAAAGATGTCATCCCATAATGCTGTGACAGCTTCACAATGAAGAAGTAAATGGTCCGCTGTCTCACTGTTGTGTTTGCACATAAAGCACCAATCCATTAGGTAGAGGCCACATCTTTTTAGTTTATCGATAGTCAGTATACTCTCATGGGATGCTAGCCATACGAAGAAGGCCACTTTTAAAGGTGCCTTAGTCCTCCAAATGCTCTTCCAAGGGAATGCAGTGGAGGGGTGTGCCGAGAGTACCTTGTAAAATGAATGTACTGAGAAACGCGCATTTCCTGTGGGCGACCAAAGGAGATGATCTTCTCTATCAGCATGTAGATTCAATGCTTGTAACGCGCTGTAGAAGTCAGCAATGTCTCCCAATTCCCAATCTTGTGCCGCTCGGGTGAATCTTACTAACCAATGCTTGTAACGTGCATTTATGTACATTTGATATGATAAAAGTGGTTGTCCCCAGTCAATCAGAGTGATTTGAAACAAAAAGACATGGTATCTGAGGTAAATTTCATTTTTTCCATTTTCCTTTATAATTGCACATCATCGAATCAGTTTGCTTTTTAATTAAAACAAAATAATCTTGTGGATGGATGAGTCAGGTGGTTGTGATCTCCATTTTTTGGATCATCAATTTGAAGTTAGTGATTGTCATGAGACTTCTGCTGATTGGGGTCTTTAGGGTGTAGGTTATTGAATGTTAAATGCTGTGTATTGATATAATATGGATGAAGCTGCTCTAGTGTGTGAGATTTGGGCACGCACATAAATGCTACCATTGGCCTGTGTTTTCATGTCATGTATGGGCAGTGTTTGGTTTGAATCAGGTTCCGCAAACAGAGAATTAACATCTGCCCATTGTAATTTTTAATAAAGCCCAGTTCAAAACTGCGAAAATTCTTGTAGATATTAGATTTGGTTATATTGCCACCTGTAAAATGACATAACATAATCTCATTTTCTTCATCACTTATTGAAATTATAGATCTAGAATAAATATCATTTTCTTTTAGAGTACTAGATATTTTAACCAATATGAGTTTTCAATTTAGCATAGTCAGTACATATATGTTTGTTTGAGATTTATTCAATGATTGTTTTTATTGTTATTGTTCAAATTCTTTTAAAGGCATATGAGGGTCTAGAACGTAGACAAATCGTTGACATGGATGAACTTTCGTAATGATTAATATTTTTGTTACTCCACCACCATCATTGCAGATATTGAACTATTTGTTATGGTTTGATAAAACTAGCATAACTTATTGACCTGATCAATTGTTACCACAGAAAAATGGAAATAGGCTTCATAGATTTTTTTACCTTTCTATTTTATGCTCAATACAATGGCCCCTTGCTAGTTTCTTTTACCAACCATGTCTAAATTATTTTTGCTGAATGGTTTCGATGATTTGGCAAATTTTTTGTGCTACCTTATTCATTTTTTTTTTTTTTTTTTTTTTTCAAGGGAGGAGGTCAACATGTAGGGACAGAATTCAGCAATCAAGGTGGAAATTCCATGCAAGTGGATAGAGGATCTTCTTGGATGTCTGGCCCGCCTGAGAATTCTACAGTAACACAGCATCCAGGTCTTCCAGGACCACCACCAGTAGTTCCTGCTCAGATGGGTGTTGGCAACCAGTCAGGGCGCAACCAATCGGTAAAATCTCTGCAACTATATGAATTTTATATCAACTGGATCATTAGTTAATATCTTGAGATCAACTTTGCTGCTGCTATCTCCAGTTGACACCGGAGATGGAGAAGGCACTACTTCAACAAGTCATGAGCCTCACTCCGGAACAGATTAATCTCCTGCCTCCAGAGCAAAGGAATCAAGTGCTTCAACTGCAGCAAATACTGCGCCAATGAGGCTGTGGAAATTGATTTTTATTTAGAAGGGAAGGACGGCATTGAACATCCTTTTTAAGATTTAATTTGGGAGAGATGAATGTCATCATCATGTTTCTAGGTTATGGATTGGCTGTTGTAAAGAATTATATAGAAGATACAAACTCCATTCCAAAAACTAGGTTACGGCTTAGGATCATGAAAAACGTTTGCTCGCTGCATTTAATGAGTTGTTGAGGTTCTTTAGTATTGATTTCCAGATTCTTCTATCATATCCTGTTGTTTATGTCTCGAATATTTGTCTACCGTATTTTGTAGATAGTTCTGGACCCCCGGTGCATGGCAAATATGTGAACATGGTTCTTATTAACTCTCTCTCTCTCTCTCTCTCATTTTTATTTCTTTGCTGCTTTGGAAGTAGGCCTCTGCAAGACTGCAACAATGAGTAGTACTCTCTTGGAATGACTGCTTAAAGCTCCATATTCTACATAAACAGTGCTCAAGCCTGCAGGATCAGGGATTGATTTTCTTGTTTCTCTAAACTAGCACGCCTAGCGTTGCTATTGTATATGTCCCGTATTCTTGGGCATTTTGCCTCTCTTTTGATCAATATAAATTGTTTACCAATTAAAAAAAAAAAAAAGTCTGCAGGATCAGGGATGATGCTAAATTAGGAATATTTTTTTCTTATAGTCATGACCTTCGTACATAGAGTATGGGTACTCTAGTACTTGTCCCATACTCTAGTACTTGTACATATACCAAGAGTATTTTAGTCTTTATATGGTCTTGAGGGTGGTTATATTATTCTTGTTTTGCTTTCTCTTGTTTTCTGTTTCTTCTCTATTTCTCAATTACTTGCCTTTTTGTTCCTTAGACTGTGATGTCTTTATAAAAACCATCCATCATTTGAACAAACGTGGAACCTCTCATTAACATAAAAGAATGAATAGCATTGCTTTGGAGCAATTTGTACAACTGCATCCTTGGATTTTGAGATAGGGAAGCAATATCTTTATCTAATATGTACATAAATATTGAGAATTATTTTATGCCACGGTATTCTTCCGCCACAAGCGAGTGTAATAGGTATCAATAAAATTGGGGTCTCTTAAAAAAAAACAGAGAATTCTTTTATGCTTTCACCAACCATGAGGGTAAGGATTTTGAGAGTTTGTTTCATTGTTTCAAAAGCTAACAATGTGGAATAAAATAATTTACTCGTCCCAAGAAAAAATAAATAAAATCTCTTCCCTCGATACCATAAAATTATCACATCATTCATATTCAATATACACGACTTGAAGGTACGTCATGAATCATGAGACTTATTAGTGGTAGGATAGAACCATATACACTTTATCTCTCTGTGATGGTTTTTGTGTAAGTAAGACTAAACACAAAGGCTAGAAATCATCACCAATATAAAAACAGGTAGGAACTCTTCAGGCAACTGAAGATCTTCTGCTTAAGGAAGGAGATGAGTTTAAAACTTCTTGACCAAGCTCTGTTATCTTGTTAATAAGTAGCATTTGCTCAGTCTCTAGCTGCACCATGTACTCCTCTTGCATATCCTCGAGGCTTTCAAACTCGCTCAATGCCGATGACAGTTCTTCAATATTGGCGTCCTCAATAAGAGATTGAAACTTGTTCATTACTTGTCTCATCTGATCAGATACATTTAAAGAACATATGAGAGATAAGAGTCGAACTGAAATTCTATATTCTTAATTCGTAATAATGGGTTCACATTCGGAGACAGGTGTATGATGATGGATAGATTAGAAATAAAATCATCTTAAGACAGTAGCATGGACTTGGGAAGAGAATACATAGGTTATCAAGATTAAATTACTTAAACTGGAACAATGAAATTTGATATATCATAGGACAACTTAGAAAATCTCGAGTATGAATCTCAGTGAAGTGTGATTTAAGTTGCACAAATTGTAAAGGCTCAAGTCCAGGAAGCTTCAGTAGATCAAGTAGATTGATTTCTATCAGATAAGCTTTATAAGAGAATTTCAAACCAAGTCAAAACTTCATTTGTTCAAAGTGACTCAACTCTAGGCTCATCTGATCATTAATGCATGCTAGAAAGTAAAACAAATGGCCAAGGAAGAACCAAATAAAATGAAACAAAACCACAATCACCTGGCTAGAAATTTGATGTGCTCTAGTCAAGGAAGGTTCAGAATCTAAACTACGTTTCTTGTCTAGCTCTGGAACTTTTCTTGTAATTTGAATGTGAATCTCTCCCCTTTTCACCCCTTGGAGGGGTATCCACTTGTCAGACATTTGATTTGGAGGCAATCTTTGATATTCTACAACACAATCACCTATACTCGAAGTAGGCAGTAAAGCATTGTGGTCTTTAACGTGCAGAACCAGGGGGCTGCCATCATCAGGGAACTCTAAGGTCTGATTCCACCGGGGATTAAGAGTTTTGTACATAACCTGTAAGGTGAGAAATAGCAAAGCAAGTACGGATTGAGAGAGTCAGCTCACCAAAGACTACATGCAAGTGCAAATCTACACACTTGTAGGATAGATGGTGGACATAAAATTACAGAACTAATAACAAATTCAGTTTTTCACTGGACAAATGATACTAACATTTGTTTAACAAAGTGAAGAAGGGGTGACCAGCTAGAATGTTTAAGAACACATGCTTGTGGTGAGATGCTAAAATACAGGTACAGCAGAGAGGAATGTCCTCTGATTTCATATATCACAAACAGATAAAACTCTCTTTCCATATAACCGCACTATACTAATTCAAAAATATGATCACGAATGGTGTGAATAAACATCTGAACTAAAAAGTAGCTAGCTGGATCATAAATTTGAAGTGTTGGTTGTCTCAAACCTTTGTTCTTTTTTTCAAGTTTCCATATTGTACCCTCACATAAGGATCACTTGTTCCTCTGAGATCAGCAGCAACAAGGTCTTTCCCTTCAATGAGAACAAGTTCAATCCAGCCACTGCCAGAACCAATTGAACCCTGAACTTATACAACCAATAAAAAGAAGAGGACAGAAGCATATCAGAGTAGACACTTCGAATCTTGAATAAACTTTAGGGGTTGCATCATGTTAAAGAATTGGCAGGTTAAGCTCGATTAATACAAAGAAATTCTGACCAAACTAACTCGGAAAACTTAAATTCAATGCTTGCCCTTTACATTGAGCAGGCTGGGTAGGCCAGGCCTACAATTGAAACACCTGGTTCATACATGCAAAAGGTCACATATAGATACATAGACATACTGACCAGTAGCGGAACATGCAGGTCTACCCAATGGCAGAGCCACAATAAGACCTTGGAAACCTTAGACCCCCAAATTTTCTGCAATTTTTTTATCCCCTTAGTGATCTAATGATATTAGCAAGTCACCCTGAGAAAAATTAATACTTGGATCCCTCGAAATATTCTAAATTCTCCTTATGAATATAAGTATGCTTATGAACAATACCTAAAAAAATTTCATAGCCCTAAAATTGCAGAAGTGGTGATATATATATATGTAATCTTTACACATCATATACAAAAGTACCCCATAGGTCATAGATTAATGTGATTGAACTCATAAGGGTTATATATATATTTGTTCAGTATTAACCACGGCTTTCCATAAACAAAAGTTTTTGGCTCTGCCACTGACCATACGCATACTGAAGCCTATATGAAGAATTATGATAGCCTAAAACTTTTCATGCCCTTAATAATTTTTTCTTTTCCATATTTTGATATTAAATTAATGGGAGAGACTAATCTTTTCATACTAGAAAAAATACCCTTGATTCTTCATGGTCATCAACTCTGACTGCTTCTATTTGAAGCCTTAGCTCTCCTGAATTCACTTGTTCAAGGGGGACCCATACGTCTCTGAGTGACCCTTCCACCAATCCTTCCAAATTCACTCGTGCAAAACCAATGTTGTCATCTCCAAAGGTTTCTTCATTGCAGCATTTAACTTTAAGATACTCACCATCTCCTATCTCATCGAATTCAAACTTCTGATTCCAGATAGGAAATGAAGTATGAGCAGTCCTTGTTCTATGGACGGCCTGAAAAGAAGGTTCAAACACATATATATAATGTCACCATAAACAATGCTCAAATTGTAAATATATTTAAGGCCTTAGATAATCTATCACATAATGTTTTGAAAAAAATTCAAACCTACTTTTCCATAATGTAATTTTACATATGGGTCACACTTTCCAGATTTGTCTTTTGCAATAAGATCCTTTCCTTCCATAACAGTTATACCAATTTTCCTCCCAGTTCTTGACAGAGAAGTGGATGACCCATAGAATGATTGACGTGAGCTAAGATGATAGCTGTTCAAGGTGTGCGAACCATCAGAGAATTGCCATTCTTTTAACACCAGCCTCACCGTCAACTGCGAAGTTTATTCAAATGAGGGAGAAAAGACTAAAAAGAATAAAATACCACATAAGTTAAAGACACATACCTCACTAAAGCAGGCTACAGAAATTAATTAGCATCCATCTTAATATTATATGAAGTAAAATGAGAAAATACAAGGCACAATACCAGTTAAATTGAGTTTTGCTGCTCTGTTCAATTTTCGAGGTTTAATTAAACTTATTATTGGCCAAATAGCAGGTCAAAAACATTAAATATGTTTGCAGGAAAAGTGTTATAACTGGTCCAAAATGTGATAAAACATCGATTAAAAGCCAATAGATTCATCGGCTATTGCATGTATTAATCACAAGAAAGCCAATTAGAATCCTACTGATTCATCTAACAAATTAAGAAATATATTACAGTCTTCCAAAGGTAGAAGCCATGGTTTTTTCTTAAACTGAATAATTTTTTGTTTTTTGATAAGTAATCTTAAACTGAATAATATCAACAACCAAAATATAATTCATCTCATTAAGCACAGAGGAGGATAAGATGAATTCATTCAAAAACCATTTCAATGGGTATTCATATCTCGGTTTGGGCAATGATTTTGAAACCATTTTGTTTTCAAAGCTGCTGATGTAGAAGGAAGGAAGAAAATACATGGGAGTCTAGGATACAACAATCATAATATACGTAAAGAAATTCCTTGTTGTGAAACTAATTAAGATTTTACCTCCCCTGAATTGAGCCCCTCAAATGGAATAACCATTTCAACTTCTTGCCCACAAACTTCAGTGTGCTTGGCTATCACACCGGAGTCAGGTCCAATTGCCCAAAATGTTGTAGAATCATCTGCTACATACTTTATCTGCTCATAGGACACAATAAATTAACTTAGTTGACACTACAATGAAGTAATGATTTGCAAAGAACACATGATGAAGTAACAATATCAGATTTAGCTGACACACAACACACTGACATAGCCAACAGCAATGGCCTACCAGTTGATAAATGTGTTTGTTTCCTTCTTCAATTTGTGATTTGAATAAGTTATCATAATTGCTTATGAGATAACTGGGGCAAGCACTATCGGTGATTATTGGTTATCAACCAAAGCTAGCCATTTGTTGATGCATGCTACTACTGATTAAAGAAAAAATGTATTGTGTTACAAAATATCATGATTCGATTTTTGGCTGCTGACTCAAGCACGTCAAAATGCATTTCAACTGCAGAAATTAACTATTTCATACAAGGAACAGTAATGGCCAATGGCTTTATAGTTTGAGGCAACATTAGCAGATAGTACCTTAATTTCGCAGCTTGCTAGATAGTCATACTTCACATTGCTTGGGGTACACTCATAAAGATGGAATCTAATAGTTCCTGTCTGTTCATGTAAAACCATATTGAATGTTGAATTCCATGTGGGACCTGAGCCAGATCTCACATCTGTCCTCCTAGTCAGCTCTTCAAGTTCAACTTCCACAAATGTCTGAAGATCTTTAACAACAATCTGCTCTTCGGAATTACCATTTACAGAACCATTTTGCTGTCTTCTTGATGAGTTTCCTTTCAAGCTACTCCTAGAAAGTTTGTTTGCTGAAAGAACTGTCACATGTATAACACCACCAACTGCCTTTTTCCTTAGGTCTACAGCTGGCAAAGAATAACAACGCCGACGAGGTTCAACCATCGTCTTAACTAAGGTGTCAGTGAGAATCTTAACCTGCATGAAAAGAAAATATTATTTAGAATACACTACTAAGTTTTGTAAAAAGTGTAGCTAAATGACTCACTGCAGCCAGGAAGATTTTCTAAAATATCATCAGACACTAAGTTTGCTAGTCGAAAGCAAGTCTGAAAAAAGAACATTCACCAATTTCAGGTGAGGAATGTATCATTACAACATTAAAAGTACCAATATCATAGAACAAATGAGATAACTATACATCTTACAACCAGCATAATTTCCAGAAAACTGGTTTCATGAAAAGTAGTAAGCAATCTCCACCGTGAAAATTTCTAAATTAGATTCAGAAATTTTCAGTAATCAGGTCCCAAACATTAACTGGATCTTCCAGAACGATTTCTTTGGAAAAAAAAAAAAAAGAACCATATTAATATATAATCTGTAGTAGAACAACTCAACAAACTATTCAAAGAGGCAGATACCAAATCAAGATGAACTGAAGCCGGCTCTACATAACGCAATTCAGTCTATATCAATTATTTTTGTGCTTGAATATGATCAGTTAAGAAACCCACCAGCCAAGAAGAAACGCCTGGCAATTCTGTTGCAGGTAGTGATTGGCTCCCACCACTTCCAAAGGCAACTCCAATTCTCACTTCAGGAATTGAAACAAATGAATACAAAACTTCCTTCCCATCCAGAACTGGTGTCAGCAGAAGCTGTAAAATGTAACCCAGTGAATGAATAACAACTAAAAGCACTGAAACTGCTTTCAGAATAATACAAAACAATCAGTGCCATCAGAAACTGTCAGACACACTTTAGGAAAGATAATACTATCAACTATAAAATGAGGGCAAATCATTCTTTGTAAGAGCACGAACCACCAATTTACCATTAAAAAGAGACCAAACTAGAACTAATATGCATAAACGCTATGGCCCATCAATGTTTTCCCAGGATTTGTGTAAGATGGAACCTACTCTCAACTTTAGAATACAGGAAACTTGATGCATGTTTCATCATTAAAACCTTAAGAAGTGGAACAAAATGGGGAAAAAAACTCCAACTTTATTTATAATTGAAAATATTCATTCTGTGATCAGTGCATGGGCTAAACATAATAACTTCATAAGTTGACTTGCATTAATCTCTAATTCTTCCCTCAATGGGCATCTCGTGGTTTGTGGTAGATGCCTCAAAGGTTCCTTCCAAAAACATCCTTGGAACTCCTTTTGACCAAGATGCACACACTATGAAGCTTATAAAATCATATCTACCATCCAGTTTCTTTTAGTGTCATAATACATGATTTGAGCCATCATTTTCAAAACATTAGAGAAAAAGAGCAACTGTACTTACATCACCCTTGATATGAAGACTATTTATAACAATCCGTGCAGTCCCCATAAATGGCTTGGCAATCTTAGCAAGCAACAAGATACTCATATCAGTTGTGTCCCAGTCAAAACCCAATCGCATAATTCTCTGTCAACATAAAGATACTTTGTGAAGATTGCAGGAATTTTCTAACAAAATTTGACTGCTTGTCTGACAGAAGATAAACCATTTTAGTGAATAGAAAAAACAGTAGTAAAAATAAACCACACAAGCTGTAAGTATGCATATGCTGAAAAATTTTAAATTATTGTCATGTAAATCACTTGATTGGGCAGTCTGCTGGTTCTGGTGTCCCTATCATTTTTATGTCATAACCAAAGCCAGAGTCTTGTGTATAACAAGGTCATTATTTCTTTGAGGCCACAAAATCAGACTATTTTCACCTGAATACTACAATTTTAGCACCCCAGCCAACTACAAAGGTTTATTTTTACCCTTTTTCAAACTTATCAATTTTTTTTTTCTACCTTTTTTCTAGTGCAAAATGATCGTATCTTAAGTTCCATTAAAGCAAGTCCTTTTGTACTTTGGTTATAAGTTATAACCTGATTCCTACACCTTATTTTCCCTTTATGGCATATTATTTGAACACTTCTTCTTAATCTACACACACACACACACACACACACACACACAGAGACATATTTGCCAACATCTTTAAGACTGAAGCTGTTGTGAAGGATAATACTCAGTGACAGGACCAACATAAGTCAAAAAGTTAATAGCACATCCTAAAAAATCTATTGAAGCAACTATTCGTATGGATAACTCAGATCATACTTTCTAAGGAGGCAATTGACAATTTACTTACTCTGTACTTTCTATTGGTAGAAATTGTTAAAAAGTTGTAGTTATTTCAGAGCTAACAAGGCATTGTGTCCTAAACTCCACTTGGAACCGTGTTGACTCCTATCAATACTGAAAAACTATTCGACAAATATTATGAAGTTTTCTTTGGATAACATGCACACACGCACCACACCCACCCACCCACACAATACTGGCTGAGTATCTGACAAATAATTGGGGAAATTCTCCGTTCATTTGAAAATCCAACATACACCTTAAAAATGGCCAAAATGCAGGTTTCTATAATGATGACATAATGGTAAATCCCGAGTCAGCAAACGTGGAAGTTAATCAATACCGGTATATAATTGTTCCAACTCAGGATAAATTTCTAACAATAAAAGCAAGTAAATAGCATGAAGTAATGCATCTGATAGACCATTAATGGGGACACACAAAAAGTTCAAAAGAAAAGTCAGAAACCAACCCGATCTCCTGAAATTGACCAACGAATCCCATAAAGACCCAAGCTTGGTGGGCTTGAACCCAGTGAACACTCCAGCAATTCAATTTTTTCCTACACCACAGCTAGCTTTCTTTCAGTACAAATGTAGTATACAGTTATCATCAGTCCATGGATACAAATTATTGAATGAAATAAAAGAGTAGATAACTTACGATAAGCCTTGATTTTAGTTGCTTTAAACGTTTCTGCACATATTTAAAAAAGATGGATAAAACTCTGTCATTCAAATACATAAATGTATCCACATATACCAATCAAAGAGTAGACATCTTCTCAAAGCACTTATGGTAACAAGTGTGAACACAATTTCTTCCAACATGAGATTGCAGTATTTCAATTACAAGGATTTTATGATGTTAGATGAAAAGAGAGTATCACTATCTTTTATCTCCTGTGAATTAGTCAGTAATGGAGTGCTTATACAGTCATACGAATCAGCTAATCTTGCATCACTTCCTGGAATCTTTTTCTTTTGAATTTTATATGATACCCTTGTAGGCCCCACCAATAGGGCTCATGGATTCAACTTATGTGATCCAAAATAAAAGGTTGATTTGAAGATACCACCATGATACAAACGCACTATACCTACTCTAGAAACTACAAAAGACACTATACATCTGTTAGCAGTCCTCAAAATATTATGGAAAGGAGCACTTTCAAAATTATGTTCATGCTAGTATGAACCCAGTACCAACTCTGAGAAGTATGCTAAAAGAGTTGCAGAGGTATTAATTAAACAATGATAAAAACAATGCATACAAACAATATGTGTTGTTTTTATCTTCTGTATGTGTTGCATGAACAAAAGTAGATCTCAAACATAATGAAGTACAGAACCTCACCTCAATAATGGAAGAGAACCTTATCGAGAGCTTTGGGTTAATGTAATTAGGCCATACTTCCATCAACAGCTTATTGAACCATTCACAGTGCTCCAGTGGTGTTATAGGCTACATAAATGCATATGGATAGAAATTAACTTCTTAAATCTCATAAGACTCAAAGTTCAGAAAAGCAAAATCGAATCAAAGATGAGTGAAAGTACTGAGGTATTCCATAGAACACGCTTCCATTTTTCATTCAAGTCTTCAACAAGTATTCTTCGTTGATAACTCCCATACTGCAGAAATGAAAGTGATATTCATGTTATCACCATGTGCATGTTGCTGATATCCCTAAAACCTGGAGCTTATTAATCATGATATGGGTAACAATTAAAATGATGAAAACTTGCACGAAAACATAAGTTCTGTTAAGCAGAAAATTAATGTGCAGTTAACTTGCAGTAAAATCAGAGGAAAATGAACTAACCACAAAAAGGAATTTAAGATGGGGTGATACTTACAGGATGGAAAATTTACAACTGCAATAATAATTTTAGTAACAAATAGTTTTCTAAATGGCAGAAAAGTGATTCAAACTTCAAAGCCTACCTTCAATATCCCAACATAAATATCTCAGCATAAACTAGAAAGCTATTTTAAGGTAGCAAATAGTGCAGCTATAAATTGCTCCTGCACTAAGGTTTCAAATCCTACTGCCTATAAGTTCCGTATATGGTGTTCTAACATATCTTTTAAATGAAACTAGTAAACAAGTATTTTTCTTAATATGGTTGCTTGTTACCATTCATTGAAGATACGATCTACAAAAGAAGATCAACATGCATACTAGAATTGCTCTCACCGACATCTACAAGCTCAAAGGGGATAGTTTTTTTATAGGTCAACATGACTCAAACAATCATATAAGCTCGAATTCATTACATCATTTTTTTTCAGCCCTTACTTATAAGGGAGAGACAACCACATAAGGAAAGCTTAAGCCACATCCAAGCTTATTATGTGAGACTTGACACTTGGTGCACATTGAAACTCTTTGGAATCATAATAAAATACGGTTCAGCCTAATAAAGAACTAATATGAGACTTTACACTCAATCTACATTTATCATACTCATTCACTTCTTGATTGCATTCAGCAATTTGCATCTATTTGTAAGATGGTCCCTATTTGTCTCATGTGGTGCATTTGATGGGAAAGTGATGACCAGAACTTCAAAGACAAGAAGCAGCACTGGAGGATCTTTGAAGTTTCTTTTTCAAGATATTATTCCTTTGGACAATAGCTACAGCTTTATTCAATGGACTTAACTTTCATAACTTACTTGTTTCTATCGCTTCCTCCTCTTAACTAGGTCTCTCTATTCATCCAGTGTACTCAGGCTTTGCCTATTCTTCTATTGATAAAATTTTTACTTATAAAAGAAAATCATGCTCATTCATATTTATCAAACTTTTTCCACCCATTGTGGAAATGAGTGGGCATCACAATCTCCCGCACTCAATTCCTGACGTCAGCACAAGGACTCACTTAGCACTGAATGCCCAATGCCACATCGACTTACTAGGTCAAATCTGATCCATTTGTAATAACCCAAGGAAATCTCAAGCCACATATGAGCTTATATTACAAAAAACTAGTCAATGTTACAAATAGGAATATAAGAAACCAGCGTGAGACTTACATTCGATGCACCTTTATCATAATCATTCACCTCTATCCTACTTATGTCACTCAATTATGGGACTTAGTGAGTGGAGCATCACAGGAATTCTAGACCAGAGAGTTTATCAGAGTTGATTACTTTAGAGAAGAGAAAGTTGATAATGCACTGAAATATAGCAATCGTTAAAGATGAAGAAAAAGATAACCAATCCAACAGCACTATTAATACAACTGAACCATAAGATCCAATAACATGAGATAACGCTGCTTTCTACAATAAGTCATAATGTGCTGCAGTTATTTCAATGAGATGCTAACCCTGGTTGAGCAACAACTTTCTAGAGAAATGGTGTTTCCCCCCCGACTAGTGAACTTCAAAGTTTATGTATGATAGTATATGTTTGTATTGAAAAGAGCCAAATAGAAGAGAATTGAAACGAGAAGGCTAAATTGACAACAGCTAGAAACTAACTGGTAGACATGAAAGCTCCCACTAAACCACCATCCATAAATCCACGCCCCCCCCCCCCCCCCTCTCTCTCCTACCGGCTCTCTCTCCTCCTCCTTCCCAACACACACACACACACACACACACACAAAAGAAAAGAACAAAAAAAGCAGCTTAAAAGGCAAAATACATTAAAACTGAACAAAACAAAAACAAAGAAAAGCTCTTTTAGAAAAAAGAAATATAAAGAACAAAAACGAAGGATCGAACCTGTATGGTAGCCCAGACAGCAACGGTGAGTGGAACCCAATTCGAGAAAGAGAAAACCCATCTCTCAATAGCCCAGGCAAACAATATCAAAGGAATCAAGAATGGAAGCAGAGGCTTCTCTGCTAAAATATGGTGCAGAAAATCCGCAGCTTCATCAAAGCCGAAAGCTTTCCTTCGTCTCCTACCCATCTGGGCAACGCAAATCACCCAATTCAACAAAGTCCCAAACTTCAAGTTCCAATGTAAAGCCAAAAACTTAACTATTCAATGGTTATGAAAGCAATGAGTCCCATATAAAACAAGGTCTGTGTGTGGTCAAAAACAGAACTCTCCCAAAAGGAGGTATACTTTTGCGTCAGTTACAGAAGCCTGAACGGTGAAAAATATGACAGACAGAGACATTGGAAGAGTCTGAAATTGGATTTTTTATGCATCCAAAGAGAGAGAAAAGTCAGCGAGGTTGAAAGTTCAAAACCCATAAGATTTTAGAACTATAATCCGTATTAAGGCCAAGGACGTCTTATATATTTACTGTTTATAGAAGCCCAACCACCCACTAGCAGTTTATTCCTGTGGACCCCACCCAAGAGAATTTTCTGAACCGTTAGATCAGGTAGCGAAACAGTGAATCCCACGATTCTTTTTGTTAAAAGACAAGAGAACATCCTACGGCTAAGAATAAAACATGTGTGAACCATAAATATGTGGGCCACTCTGTCCACGTTTGTTGGTAACATCAAGAAGGCCCAGTCGCTCTCCGGCGCGTGCGATCACAGGCTTACGGCAGCGTGCCCTAAAAGGGGGCGACTTTTCCGAGCCCCCCAAAACCGGGCTATAAAGCAGGGACAGCAGAGGGACCTTTCTGGGTGCTATGATTGGGTCGTGTAGTCACGCACAAAGAAACATTGGATCTCGGCCTAGTGTCTTTCCATTTGGGAACAGTTAGATTTCAAGTACATTTGGTAATTCCCAGACAGAATCCTCTTGTGAATTCATTGGATAAAATTCTGGTGAATGAGAGACAGGTTTAAATATAAAATAATTTTTCCATATTTGTTTAATAATTAAATCTGGTCCCCACTGATTTTTATTTTAATTTATCCATAGGAAATATTAGATATTATAAACACTCTATACTCGTTACTTGACAAATTACATGTGCACGTTATGTTTATAAGTTTTATGAAAAAACCTTTTTTACAAAAAATCTAGAAATACTAAAAAATAAACATAAAACAAGAAAATAACACTTAAAAACAAAAACAACAAACTCAGCACTGTCTAAAATTTGAATTTTAGTTCAGCTTAATTTTAAATTGAATATAACATTCAAATATCTAATTCTTAAATCACCAAACTTATTTCAGCTTAAAACTTTTTTATACATGTGGTCCATAACCTTTTTCAACTCAACGTTTCTTTACATGCATGACCCATAACTTTTTTCAATTTTTCATAAATACAGTTAAATTCATTTTAGTGGATTTTACAAAATTCACTCTACTATCTCAACTCACGATTATTTATAAAAAAATTCATCTCATCTTAACTTAACTCAACATCTGAACGGGACTTAAACATTATCAAGCAAAGATAGTTATAAAAACAAAGATGGAAATTGGAGTAGAGATGGGTTGTCACCAATTTTGTATTTTCAATTTTTATACACGTGGCATGCAAGCCACACGTGTCTAAAGTCACTAATATTGATGTGAAGTTTTTCACAGTTTGATAATAAAATGGCTAATTTGTATTTTTGTATTTGGGTGACCAATAAATAAAGTTAGATGTTGAATTCCACTAAAAATTATTGTTGATTATGATGGCCCATGGACATTGTTGGCCAACTTTTTGTTACACTCCTTCAAAGGCGACAAATGTGGCTATTATGCCATGGATTGTGGCATGATGTTATTGTCATTTTCAATAAGCATATTCTTCAAACCATTTTATAATCATGTTATCATCTCGAAACTTACTTTTATGCTCTCCAAAATGTTGGTATATTACACAACAATATGTTTTGAAAGCACACAAAACTAAAGTGGTCAATGGACCACTATAGCACTCTATATTATATTGACTTTAGTTGCCTTTTGTCTTCTTACACTTTCTCTATTGGCCAAGGGATTTCTTATGCTTATGATTTATCAAGAATAACCAATCCCAAAGGTCTAAAATGCGGCATTCATTAAAAAGTTAGGCCTAAGAAAAAGGAAACGAGCCCAAGTTGATAAATCATTTAAATGATGCACAATACTATAGCGTAAGAAAGGGGCACTCATAGTGGGAACCTCTTGCTATTCATATACCTAGTAGTTATGTTTAACATATTTATTTGTAAATTATGGCTGGCCATTTAAGCCAAGCAGTGGGTTACAAAAATGAGGAGCTATTATATAGCCCCTCTCTCATTAGTGAAAAATATGACTTGTAACACAAAAAATGTAAATCTCACTCTCACAAATTCTCTCTAGTCCCAGTATTTAGGCCGTGGAATGTGTGGGTGTTGCTCTGATATTACCAAGTAGCACACCCCACTATCGATATGGGAGATTTTATATGAACAATAACGACGATAGAGAATCTGTGAAACAACCACACTAGCTCCAAGATATTTTTAACTAGATAATATAGTTTCCATCATGTATTCTGATATAATATTTCTAACATATAGAGACACAAATTTTGCATTTTGACTATAAAGGAAAGGAACCCAAGTTCTGACAGAGAACAACCTTAATGAATTAGTCCTATCATCGTCGTATGGTTGAATCCACCGTGACATAGAGCCCTATATTTGATGTATTAAGCTCTATTCTTAGTAAGGTAAGACCTCTACTTATCACGAGAAACCAATATAAAGGATGTCTCAATGGTGATTAATCCTACACCTTATAGTTTTGTAGTCTCAAACCTTGAATCTAGGGATGGGTGGCAAGTCACCCGGAGCTGCTTTGCCCCACTAGTGGATAGTCAACTTTCTTTAGCCCAAGTGTACGGGTAAGCTGCCCACATTGGTAGAGCTATGTAGAGGCTAGGGGGCAAGGCCCCGCATAGATAGTTTCATTTCTTATTTTCATTTATGTTATGAATATTTCTTTTCTAAATATGCTAACCTTACTACAAATTATACTATCAAAGCCTTACAAACTTTAATTGGTGGTAACAACACATCACGAATGTAATAAATATTAGTTTGATTTATATCTTCAGTTAAAATTTTAATTAATGATACATTAGTTTCTAAAGCTTATATCGTTGATATTTAGCATTACTCTTTATTTTTTTAAATATATTTATTTTGATTTATTGTACAACAACAATGTTGTAATAAAAACGTCAAATAAAACATGGAGTGTATATATATCTATATATATATAATATCCAAATGTAACAAATAAAACATTCGAATGTCAAATTCACTTTAGAGAATTTAAGTTTAAATGTTAATAATATTTAGATCGAACTTAGCTTAAAATACACTCAGAGTTATACATTAGATAATTTACATTCGAATTTCATGTTCGGGACGTTCGAACATAAATATACCTATATTCAAGTATACATTATGCGTTCGCATATTAGGTTGACACTTAAATGTGTTAATGTTAGCTTGAATACAACATCCTTTTATTTTCGAATGTATAAGCATAAGTTTGAATATATTTAAGAATTTTGCAACATCTAATGGAATAATTTCCCACAACTGATTTCCTATAATTACTCATATTTTGACACATATTTTGACATGTCAATATAATGATTAGCTACGTTACACTTATTTCCCCTATTCAATTAACCCACATGCATGACTCCAAATGGCTAAAACAATTACGTGGCACACCAAACGATAGTGTCGTGTTGAACCTAAGGTTTCAAGTTTCGTATAATTACATATCTATACATAGATTTTGATAAATTTTGATTATAACAAACGAATTCAAAGAATAAATTAGTCTCAAGTTCAAGTTGTTTACACAATAGAGTCAAGTACATTAAGAAACCAAGCATGAGCAAGAAGGGAACAAGCTTACATTAAAATTCATAGAGCAATGTTGTACATCTCTTGAAAAATTCGAAATTATGATTAAGGCTCAAAATTTATATTTTGTCATAAAACATTAAAATACTTTTCCATATATGCATGAATATTTTGAAAATTAAATTTAAAAATTTTGAAAGATGATTGATTATCATCTTTCACATGTGCATGACATGATTAAAGCTGGTTTGAATTTTGAAAATATTAAAGATGATTGATTGTCATATTTCACATGTGCATGCTTTATTTGAATATTTTTAAAAGTGAATGATTCTCTTTTTAACTTATGCAAAATGTAGATAATTTTGTTTGAAAAATTTGAAAAGTAAATAGTACTCCTTTTGTCATATGCAAAAAGTAAAAATATTATGTTTGAAATTTTTGAAAAGTGGATTATGTTGTCTTTGACAATTGAAAAAGAAAAAACTTTTATTTGAATTTTTTGAAAAAGTGAATGATGTTGTTTTTGACATATGAATCTTTTTAAATTTGAATATGAAGTTTCATATGCTTATAAATAGATCATTTAAAAGCTTTAAATTCACAACAACAAAAGTATACAATATTCATTCAAAGTTTTCATTCTCTTTTCTCTAAGTATTGGGCCTTAATCCTTATTCATTTTGAGAAAGATATAGTTTGCGCTGTATTGTTCTTATTCACTCATTGAGGAGTGTTATTTGATAATCTACCCACTATCAGCTCTTGTATTAGTAAAAGGGTGTGTATAACCATTGTGAGTGTAGAAAGTGCTCTATATAGGAAATAGCTGAATCACCACGTGTAAGGTGATTGTAAGTGTAGGTAGTGGTGTTGTTCAAAGGTATAATATGTTTTTATCTCCACCTGAAGGAGGTTGAATAGTAAATTTGAGGATCCTTAAGGGGTAGCTTGAGGTGAGGACGTAGGCAGTGGAGACGAATTTCGTTAACGTACCGAGTTTGCTTCTCTCTTACCCTTACTCTTTATATTTATTGCTGCTTCATATTTTGTTTATATTTTATATTATGTATTTGATTTATAATTGTTAATTTTTAAATACAACTCAATTCACCCCCCTCTTGTGTTAGTCATCTGGGCAACAATTGCCTACACCAAAACATTCAAACCTCCCTTATATAAATACACATCCCATTTTCAATGTTCAAAGGCCCTGAAGTTCCTATTATTTTTTGTTTCTAACCTAAGTGGTTTCAGTTCTCTAACAATGAGCCCTATGCAATTCCTTGCCAAGATAGAGAATGGCTTGTGCTCATCGCAATTGAAATGGAACAAGGACTCTCGTCTCATTAATAAATCATTGCTTGAATCCTCATTGTCGCCAGCCTCTTTGCTCATCACTAGTAGGCCACAATAGAATCAACGCCATGACCCGGTTATAATCTGCACACATTTCCCAAAGATCATCCACACACACCCCAAGAACTTCATGTCGTTTGTGCAAAAGCTCATCGGTTTGACACGTTCTGAGGAGGAAGGCTTTGTTGCACATGGACATGAATCCTCCGACATGACGATGTTGTCAAACAGGGAGGACAATGAGAATGCAAAGATGATTTAGTTGGGAAACGATGATTCTGAGTCATCGTCTGTGATTACAGACGAGAATTGCAGCAATGCCAACAATATTAATGTCAACCAAGTGAACTCTTGTTTTGTGCTGCCAATTTTTGAGCCTCCCCACAACCCTTACATGGATGATATACCGATTTTCATGCCGAATTCAATTGAGTTTTTGGGTTGTAACCAGTCTTTCTATGGTTGCAACGATTCTTTGTTTTTTCATGCCTAAACAATAAGGTGTATGGCTATTCATTTTCTTCTCTCATCTTTCACTCAATTTTGGATATGATTACTTTTCTATTTATTTGATTTTCATTTCTATTATGCAGTATTAACTGATAGATATCCATAATAAAAGATGAAAAATACTATCTTGTCCTTCCAATTTACCTCTCAAAGTTACCACCACTACATTTGTGGGTGTTTAAACCAAAAAGAAAAAAAAAAATGCATTAGCAGTAAATTCAAGAGTTATTTCATTTGTTTTTCATGGTATGGATACAGACTAAGAGAGATGTAAGTAATTTTCTTTTCTTAGCTTAAGCAATTAACTATTGCCAATAGAGTTTTGCTATTCATTATCTCCACACATCACACACCCACACACCATATTTATTTATTTTTTGTTTTATTCTTCTTAAATTAATTGATTTTTTTTACTCGTCATCCATACACTACAAATTTGGTGATAAAAAAAATAATGGGTAGTGTGAGGATGATGAGTAAACTTTTTCTTGCCAAAAATACTTATTTTTCATTTCCTCCCAAACTTGAGCCATATAACCATTTGCTAATAGCCATTCATCATCTAGTGTAAAAATAGCATTAACAATGCCCTTATTTCGTTTTTCTTAGTAAAAGAAAAAAATTATAAGTATAACTATAAAAGTCCAAAAAAAAAAAAAAAATCTCGTTTACAAGAACCCTAAATAAATAACACACAATTTGCTTTGTTCTAAAATTATAGTACAAGTGACAATAAATAGCCCTAGTTGTACTTGAAGGTTGAGGTGATAGGTTATTTTGATACTTAATAACACACAATTAATGTTGCAATTTGACCTTATCAGTATGTGATTTTAAATCAGGTTCAATTGGTACCTCCAAAGTGGATGAGCAAGTTCGAAGATGTGGCATTCAGTTGGTATCCTATTGTAATTGCTGTAATGTGGGGCATGAGGAAGACCTTGACCACGTGATTAATAAGGGTGAGTTTGCTATGGAGGTGTTGAAGAGAGTTTATGCTGAATCCGGTATTCATTTCACTGCTCAATAGGGGTGGAAGGAAAGAGTTCAAGGGTTGTTTAATAGAGCTTCTCAACACACCTAATTGGAGATAGTGTTTTTGTTGATCCCTTCTGTGGTTATTTGGCGATTGTGGCGGCGTCGCTATTTGGCTAGAATGGAAGGTATTTCTGAATCCCTCAACTCTATTTTTAGCTCTATAATGTATTGGATTAAATATATCAATAGTTCTAGGTACAGTTGGGACATACAGTTGCCGCGTAATCGTGCAATAAATAAAGCCACGTCATCTATATTTATTAAAAAAAAAAGACGAAAATAGAAAGAGAAATGGGGGGAACGCCATTTCAGGTCTACGTTATTCCTGCTCTTGGTTGTCGTCGCTGCTCGTCGCCGTTAGAGCTACTTGTCACCATCGAGTGGAAGGACAATGTGCATTGCCGTCGTACTAGGCTGAACGGAACAGAGAATACATTCTCAAAAGCCGTCAGCTTCCATTGTATTCTAAGAACTCAACAAGTAAAGTGGAAGGGTGGAAGGACGCCGGAATCTTTGTCGGAGCTGAAGAGGGTCTTCGTTAAAGGCTGAGCCAACCTCGTGGAGCTTTTATTCGGTGAGTTGTTGCACATTGAGGCAAAGAAACTGCAACGAACAAATCTGCTGCTCTTCCTCTGTCTGCGTTGGGTAAAAATTTACTCATTTGCTTTGCTTTGACGTGTTGGTGCATTGGTAGATCTGTGATAATAATGCATTGGTTTCAGATGAGTTTGTTGGCAGATCTGTTGAAGTGATATAGCTATCTATGACCCGTTAACAAAAAAATCGTAGCTTGATTTGTTCCTTTGCTTTAATCTATCCTTTACATGGTTATTAGTTGAAGACTATAAAAGCAGGCATCTATGACCTGTTAAATGAAAGGAAAATGTGTTCTTGCGGGTTATTGTAACCAAAAAAAAAAAAAAAATCAGCTTTAATGGTACAAAGATACTATAAAACCAGCCATCTATGACCTGTTAAAAGGAAAGGAAAATGTGTGTAGGATTATTGTAACAAAAAAAAAAAAAACACAAGCTTTAATGGTACAAAGATCAGATGAAATATTGTAAGAAAAAAAAAACAGCATTAGAAATATTGTAACAAAAAAAAAACACAACTTTAGAAATATTGTAACAAAAAAAAAAAAAAACAGCTTTAGAAATATTGTAACAAAAAAAAAAAACACAGCTTTAGAAATATTGTAACAAAAAAAAAAAAAAACAGCTTTAGAAATATTGTAACAAAAAAAAAAACACAGCTTTAGAAATATTGTAAAAAAAAAAGAACACAGCTTTAGAAATATTGTAACAAAAAAAAAAAACACAGCTTTGGAAATATTGTAACAAAATATTGTAACAAAAAAGAACACAGCTGTAAGGGTACAAAGATGAGATGAAATATTGTAACAAAAAAAAAAAAAAAACACAACTTTAATCTATGAGAACAATTTAGCATGACATACCAAATTACTAGCTTTATAAGTTGCATTTCTTAGCAGTCTAAAAGCAGGTGGTTGGTATGCAACTTCTGTGTGAAGATAAGAGCTTGAAAGTCGATATGCAAGTGTATAGAAGTATCCCTACATAGCTTTTTTTAGATCTAGCAAAGCTAAGATATATGTTAATAAATCTTGGTAAAGTTGCAAAATTGATTTTTCATGAAATAATCATTGATGTACTACTCCATTTGAATCCACCTAATTATTAATGGACTTCCTTCCTACACCCCATAAGATATCAAAACCCACCTATATATGAACATGTTAATTTCTCATTATTAAATAGGTTATATATGGTGCAATTTAATGACTAGATATATACATAAATTATTTGTTTAATGACTGTGGACAATCTACAAATCTATAATCTAAGTGAAACAAGGCCATAACAATTTAATTATATACATGCTGGGAGCTAACCCAATTTGGTGCCTTTCTAAAGTTGCAAAATCTACAATTCTGAAACAGAACCACTTGCTTCGATTAGTAGCTTAGAAGCATTTTTACCTTCCTCGATTTTTGCCATATTAACTTCTTAATGACTAAGTTAGAATTTTTTGAATTATTTTCTGTATTATCTATACTCACTGTGTGCATATATAGGTGTTCTTGGGATTGTCATCATGGGAATCGGGGAAGAACACTCACATCCGTTAACACCATCTACCTCAAATACACCAACCCCGGTATGTTACATATTGTTTAAAAAACACAATATTTGAGTTCTTAAAATTTTAACATCGAGCTTTAATGCTAAATATCATTGTTGTTTTTATTTTAGGACATACCAATAACTTGTCCGAGCTTGGCAAATTACATGCCTGGTTATTATGGAGCAGTGCCTACATGGTCACCTACTTTTTTGCCATATCCAGATGGCAACCAATATCCATTTCAATATGGGATGAGACCTCCAATACCTGTCATCAATACCTGTTCCGCTACAAGCACAACAGTTGATAAAAATAAAGAGGATGGAGTAAATTGTGTAGAAACTGAATCGCCATGTACCTCCTTTAGAATTGTTGAAACGAGTAAAGAGGATAGACTAGATTCTAAGGAAACCGATGACAAAAGTGCTGGGACACCTCATATAATGCAAATAGATGGTGATGATTTAATTGAGGAGCCAAAGTCAGGTATGCAGTTTAATTCTTTTGAAGAATTAATCGAGTATTATAAAGAATATGCTAAGAAATGTGGATTTGGAGTGATGACACAAAGGAGTGAGAGGGGAGAGGATGACAATGTCAGATATGTCACCCTTGGTTGTGCCAGTGGTGGGAAAGCTCGAAATAGGTCGTTAAATGTCGCCAAACCCCGTCCGACAAGAAAGACAGATTGTAAGGCAAAGATAAATGCCTTAAAAGTAGAGGGAAAGTTGCAGTTGACAACTGTTCAGAATACCCATAATCATGGCCTCAGTCCGCAGAAATCCCGATTCTTTCGATGTAACCGAGAGGTGAGTGACTCCATAAAAAGAGTTCTAGATACAAACGACTTGGCTGGCATTCAAATGAACAAGAGCTTTGGATCTCTTGTTGTTGGCGCTGGTGGATTCGAGAACCTCCCATTTTTAGAGAAAGATTGTCGCAATTATATTGACAAAGCACGACATCTACGACTTGGGAAAGGTGGTGCCAGAGCGCTTCAAAAGTACTTTTGTAGAATGCAGTACAAGAACGGCGGGTTTTTTACTTTGATGGATTTAGATGATGACGGGAGGTTGAAGAATGTATTCTTGGCAGACCCACGTAGTAGGGCAGCTTATCAGTATTTTGGTGATGTGGTAACATTTGACACCACATACCTGACGAATAGATATGAGATGCCCTTTGCACCCTTTGTTGGTGTAAATCACCATGGGCAATCAATTCTTCTGGGGGCAGGGTTGATTTCTAGTGAGGATACAGAGACCTTTACATGGTTATTTGAGACTTGGTTACAATGTATGAATGGTATAGCTCCAAAAGCTATTATCACAGATCAAGACAGGGCAATGAAAAATGCAATTGCTACTGTCTTTCCTGAAACACGACATAGATTTTGCCTATGGCATATTCTGAAAAAAGTTCCCGAGAAGCTTGGCTCTCATAGTGCCTACAAAACTGGACTGAAAAATCAGTTGATGAAATGTGTATATGACACGCAAAGTATTGAAGAGTTTGAGAGTTGTTGGGAGGGGTTCATTAACACTTTCAACTTGCATGAGAACTCCTGGTTGCAAAGTTTATATGTTGAGCGTGGCCATTGGGTGCCGGTTTTTCTAAGAGAATTCTTTTGGGCTGGAATGAGTACAACCCAGCGAAACGAGAGCATGAATGCTTTTTTTGACGTTTATGTTCATGCGAAGACCAACTTGAAGGATTTTGTTGACCAGTTTGACAATGCATTGAAAAAGAAAATTGAGAATGAAAATAACTCAGACTTCCACTCATTTAATGTCAGTGTTCCCTACATATCTAGATCTCCAATTGAAAAAAAATTCCAAGAGTTGTACACCAATGCTAAATTTAGGGAAGTTGAGCAGCAAGTCATGGGTGTGCTCGATATGGATCCATCTATACTTAAAAGGGATGGTGGAATTAAAACTTATCTGGTCGATGATGAGGTTCATGTTGAAGAGTTCAGTAAGTGCGTTACATATTCTGTGGAATTTAATGAGGAAGATTGTGATGCAAAGTGTTCGTGCGGGTTATTTCAGATGAGAGGGATACTGTGTAGGCATATTTTGACTATATTCAAATGTAACCAGATAAAATCATTGTCGGTTAAGTACATTTTAGATTGATGGAGAAAAGATATCAAAAGGAGATACGTACACTTTAATCCGCAGTAGCTATGACGTAGGGGATCACCATCCAGATACTAACAGATATTTCCGTCTGTTGAATATCTGTTATCAGATGATAACTTATGCAGCGGGTTCCAATGAGCACACTGAGGATGCAAAGGGAAAGTTATATGGGATGATTGACTTATATCGTCATAATCAACAAGCACCATCTATGACACGAACAGGTTCCAATGTGCATTGTCCGACATTGGAGCCAACTACAGTTGATAGTTCAAAGGCGGTGCTGAGTCCACTAGTTGTGAGAGGGAAGAGCAGGCCCCTATCTCTGAGGAGAGCTTCCACGATGGAGAAACGGGTGCTGAAGGTTAAAGCGAAGAAGCAAAAACCACCTGTAAAGGCACATGTAAAAGGGAAACGTAAACAGGTGCACCATTTTAAAAATTCATTTTGCTTAATAATAGTTTTTATTATTGATATCGGGTTTATTTTTTCCTTTAACAAAAATTAATACATACACATTTGTAACTTACGTGATTATTAGGGAGACGAAGGAGATGCACCAATCTGAGACACATGCAGGAATTTATTTTGCCCATCACATATAGATAACCCCACTATTGGAAACTTGCATGAAGAAGTATATTCCCGTATTTTTGTTTACTGAAAGTTGTATATTCCCATCTTGTTATATGTTGATTTGAATTGCTACTTATGGGGTTATTGTTGTAATTTATCACCAGACTGTTCTAGTCAGCTCAACTGTTAACATTAGTAGAATGCAGCTACGAGACGCATTCATGGGGACTCAAGAAAGTGTAATAAAAAATAAATAATGAATTTTCCCTTAATTTATGAACTTAACTTGAAAATTGAGAAACTTATCTTATATTCATTACAGATGAAACTTGGGTTGGATGGATCACAGCCGGGGGAAGAGAATATCTAGATCGATGAAAATGTTCTGTTGGAGCTGTTGAAGAGTTCGGTTGATTGAGAAGCAACATTTTCAGATCATTCTTTGAAAGTTTCAGATTTTATATATTGTTGGTGTAGAAGTAGCAACAATTGACTTGGTTGTGTTCTTTTGATGGAGTTGGAGATTTTTAGATCCTAGTGCTTTTGTTGAATGTTGTGATTTATGGGTTGGTTATGTTCAAACATGGTTATGTGCCATTTTTATGTGTATGACAAATCATTGTAGATTTGTGATGCTTATTTGTGGGTTCTGTGGGTTATATGAAGTCTTGCCTGTGACAATTGGATAACTGATTTTTGTTTGTATTAAAAATCAGAATTGGATAACCGGTTATGTTCAAACATGGTTATGTGCCATTTTTGCATTTTTGTTTGTATTAACTGATTTCTGTGGGTTCTGTTTGTTACCTGAAAAATCAAAATGCCCAATATGGAACATCAATTTATTATTTAGATAATGTATAGGTATTCATCCTGATTCAGATAATGAACAATTCCTCTTGTATTAACAATCAGACCAGAATATAAAATTACAAAATCAGACCAGAATATTTCGGCTAAGAACAATTCCTCTTGTATTAAACATCAGATCAGAATTGTTCAACCTCTTACAATTCCCACAAGAGTTCAAAAGCAATGGCAATTCCGTATCACAGAGGTTCAACCTCTTGTGATACAATTACACCAATATCCTGTTCAAAATGACCAAAATACATTTTCTAGCGTACTACTGTAACAGCCCGCTAGAAATTCAATTGTGAAATTTCTATTAGTTTTAGGAATCTCGTGAAGACCCTATAAATTTTCACAAATCCATTAATCGTATAGGTTTTAGTCTAACCACATAGTTAGTATTATTATTTACTATGGTATCCGAAGTGTGTTTTGATTATTGGAGATAGTTAGAAGTGTCAAAATGTATTATGGTTTATGCCATTAGACTCGGAGGGTTATTTAAGGTCTTATGGCGCAATAACACTTTTTCATATTTTCGGACGAAACGTCTGCTCAAAACTGTAGATATTATTGGATAAAAATATTTTGAGCTAATTTTTGTAGATATTATTGGATAAAAATATTTTAAACTAATTTTTTTGATATTATTGGATAAAAATATTTTAAGCTAATTTCGTGGATATTATTGGGTAAGAGAGTCCTACACTTAACTCTCACTTCGGGTAAGAGAGTCCCACACTTAACTCTCATTTCGGGTAAGAGAGTCCTACACTTAACTCTCACTCTAGCCTCATCTCTTCCATATCTTATCCATAAGTATCTCCAGCCACCCCTCCCCACGAAATTATTTTCATTTACATTTTCCATTAAAAGAATATCAAACACTCTCTCTCGGACAACTTTTAGGAGTTCTTTTACACGCCCATTTCGAAACTTTTTTAAGTGTTTTATCATAAAGTATCCTTAATATAAGTTGTTCTTTTTTTAGTCTAGTTTATGTGGATATCTTATTTGTCCCATTTGAAGATCATTTGATCAGTAAAATATTATGTAAACTATAAAAAGATCATTCTGGGAGATAAACTGGAGAATATGTTATAGTTTGGAGTTTTTGACCAAGCTAATGGATAGATATAGGTCCAAAATTTTTATGGAGTATTGTTAACATGTATATATGACTATTGGTTGAGGATTTTTGTATGATTAAAGGTTTTGATGAAAGATTTTATTAGATTTAGAAACTTAGAAACTGGAAGAGGAAAAACAGTTTCTATTTTGAGAAAGTTTAACTCTTTGGTGGTCTAAACCTATTCCAATGACTTTGATAATTTTATTGGAGGATCCTAAACATCTTATATACATGTTATATTATTATTTTGAAAATATTTGATGTTAGTTTCAAAGATATGAAATCTTATGCAAAGAGATATTCAGATAAGCCAAAGTGTGGATGTTCTTGGCTAAATTTATGTTTTGATTAATTTTTAACCATGTGATCTTGAATTAGAAGCTTATATATGTTTTATGACATCTTTTTAAACCATATGATGGTTTGGTTTGAAGATCACATCTTTATAAGTTATAGATCAAAAGGTTAATCAAAACAAGTTAGAAACAAAAATCAATGGAAATAGCATATGAGAATTTCGGCCTTATGGAGTTTTAATAGTTGTGATTAGTTTTAAATTTTTCTAAATTGATATTTGAGTTGAGGATAAAATTTACATGAGGCATGTAAATTTTGGTGACTTTTGGAGTTAGTATGCAAAATCCTTAAGTTATGGGTAAAACGATCATTTTCCTACATGTAGAGAGTAAAATAAAAATTTTACTCTTTAAGTTAGTATTTTCCATATTTCAAGTTATTAGTGATTTAGTGCTAACTTTTAGAATCACTAATTACAGTTCCTCGTGATCGCGCTTGAGGTTTTATAAGAAATGCGGAGATCGAGGTAAGTTAGCTTTTAACTTACTAGCAGTCTACTGTGTATGTGTGCTAAGTAAAAGAACTACAGTTATTGTATGTGTTATCATATATGTCTTGCCATGCCAAGTTATCACGTAATTGTCTGTTATACAGAATTTATTCTGTCATCAGATTTTATCTGTTACATAATATGTTCTATCATGTATTGCTGTATATTACAAGTACGTCATGCTAAGTATGCCATCTATTACATGTATGTCAAGTCATGTAATATTTACTGTTGCAAGTATATCATGTTAAATATGTTGTCTATTATATGTTATGCCATGTTATGAAATGTTTCTATCCCAAGTTGGTCATGTCTTTCAAGTTATGTTCAAATCACCTTATGTTACGTCGGGATTTCAGTCCTTTCATATTCCAGTCACGTTTCATATTGAGTTTGTGTAGAATACATAGGGTCATAACAACTGTGGAGTATGTATTTACACGTAGAATACATGGGGCCACAACAACTGTGGAGTATGTATTTTTCATGTTAAGTCAAGTTTGTGTATAATATATGGGGCCACAAAAACTGTAGAGTATATATTTACACGTAAAATATATGGGGCCACAACAACTGTGGAGTATGTATTTTTCATGTTAAGTCAAGTTTGTGTAGAATACATAGGACCACAACAACTGTAGAATATGTATTTACACGTAGAATACATGGGACCACAACAACTATGGAGTATGTATTTTTCATGTTAAGTCAAGTTTGTGTAGAATACATGGGGTCACAACAACTATGGAGTATATATTTACACGTAGAATACATGGGGCTACAACAACTGTGGAGTATGTATTTTTCATGTTAAGTCAAGTTTCAAAACAAGTTCATGATAAGTCAAGTTTTATATCACATTCATGTTAAGTCAAGTTTCAGAACAAGTTCATGATAAGTCAAGTTTCATATCATATTCATGTTAAGTCAAGTTTCAGATCAAGTTCAGGTCAAGTCAAGTTCAGTTCACGTTTTAATTTAAGTTATGTCAATTATGTTATGTTGTACGTCAAGTTATGCTTTAATTACTTATGAATTTAATTATGCATTCATACTTTTACTGTCATCCATGCATCATTAGCCTGTGTGGAAGTTTTTTTGTTAACTTACTGAGATTTGTAATCAAATCTCACTTTAGTAGTCCCAACTACCATTCCCCCCAAATGGTAGATCTTGTTACAGAACCTGAAAGAGAATCAGGAGCTGACCAACTAGACACAGTTGACTGAGCGACAATGCGACGTCAATGTTAATATAGTAGTTAACGTAAATTACTACTTGTACGATGGAGTTGCATCTCCAGTACTTTTAGGATCATAAGCATTTTCGACTAGTGTTATGATCTTAGTTGTTCAATGGGTCTTTATATATGAAGTATGTTTTAAGTATTTGGGATATTTTCAATTTGGTACATAGTATTGCTAAAGAAAAATTTATCCGCTGCGAATATTGCATAATGTTAGATGCATATTAGGAACATTGCATCTTATATGTCATGAACGGGGGCAGGTAACCTTGTGTTGCATGTCTCGATGCTTCAAATGTCCGTCCAATCCCAAACGGAATTTGGGGGCATCACAACTACCACCTAATTTTGACTTACTTAACAGTAAATGCAATTACACATTTTTCTCAATAACCTTAGTACAATCCAACATACAATCCAACATCACTTACATACTAGTACGTAACAAATCAAAAAAATGACTACAGCCCAAAACAGCCAGAATAGTGTGCGGGAGCGCCTGATTTCTGCTTGTTGCTGAAGATGCATCCACTCTTTTTTCATAATCTCCTCATTTAGGCTAGCCAGCAAAATCTCTTTCTTCTCGATCTCATCTGCTTTCTTTCAGAGCTGAATCTCTCTTTTCTCAATATCCTCGAGCATCTTGACTAGGTCTGCCTCTTTCCTTAGCAAATCATTTTTCCTTTTCAGAAGTTCTTGTTCTATGTCTTCACTATCTGCCCACTTGAAAAATTTGCAGTACGATAGTCCCTAACCATTTTAATGCAAAAGATTAGATATGCAAGAATATTGAGTAGTTCTGAAAACGTAATGCAAATGTAACCAAATGAATGCTATAATTACCTCAGTGTTGTACTTTCGACATCCTAAAAAGGCTCGGCCAGGATTTCTTCTAGTATTTGAGTATTTCAGTATGGCTTCAACCTCATAGAAGCACACTGGTGTACTCAAAGTACGATTATCAATAGATGCAAAAGACATTGATGATGATGACATTCTAACCAAAACCAGATTCACAATACAATAATCTAAACAGCAGAAAAAAATAAAAACATTTTACAATAGCTAACATCAACCAATAAGGCAAAGATAAAGTTATATGCTTCATTAAATGAATACACAATAATGTACCTCTTCCAAATCAAAAAATAGAATTGATTTACTTCAATTCTAACACCATGGAGTAACAATAGCAACCATCAACCAGTTTCACAAAGCCACCATTAGATGCTTCATTAAATGAAAACACAATAATGTACATTTTCACAACTAGAAAACAGAACCACTTTTCTTTAATATAAATAGCATGGAGTAACAATAGCCACCATCAACCAATTTGACAAAGCTACCATTAAAGCACCTAGATATTAATACACAATAATGCAAATAAAAAAAAACAGAACTGATTTACTTAAATTAAAACTGATTTACTTAAATTAATACACAATAATGTATCAATCCAAACCAACACACAAACTGATTTACGTAAATTAAAACACAATAATGTAGCAATCCACTCTTTTTACATACCTGATTTACTTAAGTTAAAATACATTACTTAACTTGAAACACAATAACGTAGCAATCCAAACAAAATAACATAACTGATTTACTTAAACTAAATCACAATAATGTAGCAATCCAAAACAAAAATTAGAACTGATTTCCTCAAATTAAAACACAATAATGTAGCAATCCAAACTAGACAGAATTGATTTGAGTCAGGGTTCTTGCACACTCAATCAAACCTACAAATGCATTAACAAATTAGATGCCAAATATTAGAGAACCTATTGTATTATAAATAATTACTTTTCAAATAAACGGGTTAGAGAGCTTACCAAGCTTTTAGCGAATCAGTCAGTCATCCCGAGAATAAGACCATGTCGGGATATTTTAGGGTTAGGTTTTAGGAAAAAGGGGAAAAGGGAAAATTTTAGGGTTAGGGTTTCCGGTAAAAAAAATGGGGAAATTTTAGGGCTTTCGGGAAAAGGGGAAATTTTAGGGTTAGGGTTTTCGGAAAAAAATTGGGGAAATTTTAGGGTTAGGGTTTTTGGAAAAAATTGGGGAAATTTTAGGCCTTTCAGGTAAAGGGAAAATTTTAGGGTTAGGGTTTTCGGGAAAAAATTGGAAAAATTTTAGGCCTTTCGGGTAAAGGGGAAATTTTAGGGTTAGGGTTTTCGGAAAAAAATTGGGAAAATTTTAGGGTTTGGATTTTCGAGAAAAAATTGGGAAAATTTTAGGCCTTTCAGGAAAAGGGGAAATTTTAGGGTTAGGGTTTTCGGAAAAAAATTGGAGAAATTTTAGGGTTAGGGTTTTCGGTAAAAAAATGGCAAAGTTTTAGGGCTTGGATTTTCTCAGATGAAGAGTACGACAGAAGGAGATGGTGAAATCGAACGAAGAGAACTATTTCTCTCAGAAATATACACCAAAAAAAACCTCAGAAACAGATGGCATTTTTCTTAGATGAAGAGTACGACGGAAGGAGATGGTGAAATCGAACGAAGAGAACTATTTCTCTCAGAAATATACACCAAAAATAACCTCAGAAACAGATGGCGATTTTCTCAGATGAAGAGTACGACGGAAGGAGATGGTGAAATCGAACGAAAAGAAACAAAAATAACCTCACAAACAGACGGCGATTTTCTCAGATGAAGAGCACGACGGAAGGAGATGGTGAAATCGAACGAAGAAAAATATTTCTCTCAGAAATATACACAAAAAATAACCTCACAAATGGAATGGTCGAATCGAAGCTGGAGAATGAGATGGGATCGAAGCTGGAGAACGAGATGGGAAATTTTGTAGTCGCAGTTGAAGAGAAGGGGAAATGGGGGATGGTGATTCTGGTGAAAATGAGGGAGGGAAGAAATGAAAGAGAAGCAGACGAAATGCACGCTTGGTTAACCCCATAAGACGAAACGCTTGGTTAACCCTATAAGACGAAACGCACCGTTTAAATAAAATTAGAGCCACGTCGGACACGACTCTGCAGCGTCTCCCCAGCCTGACTGTAAAAAGCATTTCTCTAAATATATTGCCAGCAATGTGAATAAAGTGAAGCATTTGTCAAGTGTGGATAGAGTTTTGCTTACCAGGTTAGGTGCGAAAATAGTGGAACCAAAAACTAGTAATGTTCAACTTGTAAAGTGGGTTAAACCTCCTAGGAGTAAGTTCAAGCTCAACGATAGCAGTAGCTTTGGGAACCAAGGACCTGATGGTGGGATTGGGAGGGGGGGCATTCTTCGTGATTGCAATAGTAAGCTTATGTTTACCTTTTCCAAGTCTTTTGGATTTTGTTCTAATAATGAAGCTGAGCTTGGGTGGTCTTGGAAGGTATTATTCGGTGTAAGGAGTTGGGTTTATTTTGCATTGATATTGAATATGATTCTTTGTTGGTAGTTTCTTAGATATTGGCTAAAGCTTGTACACTTTGGTATCTTTGGGATTACTAGTACAAACTGTTGATATTATTGGATGAATTTGATTACACTATTATTCATTGTTTTAGAGAAAGCAATAAAGTTGTGGATTTCTTTGCCTGTGAGGGGGCATTCGAGGTGAATAATATGGTTAGAGAGGTGTCTCATTTAGGCCGTGAAGTCTGTGGTTTGTATAGGCTGGATTGGGTGGGATTGGCAGACATACGTATTTTTTGATTTTGTTGGTTTTGTTTTCTTTAGGCTTGTTAGATTATTGCATTGTTTTTATAGGCCTGTTAGAGTTCTATCTATACGTTTGTTTAGATTTGTTTATTGCTGTGGTTTTTTGTTGGGTTGTATTTGGGTGGTTTTTTTATATTCTTACTTATACACCCATAGATGGTTGGCTTGTAATCACGATTTTTCTCTACCACAAGTGCGTGCACATCAATAAACTTGGGACAGGGTCACAAAAACAAGTGGTTATCAGCTCTTCGAAAAAAAAAAAGTGTTACTTCCTCGTCATGGCGCATCCTTGTTGAGTGCCATGTAGAGTGACATGTCAGTTTGTACAACAAAATGTTGTAAAATCTCTAATAAGTTTAGTATTTCTCATTCTGATCAAATCATGACATTCATGTGTTCAAAATAGAAAACAAAACTTAAGGCTATGTTTGATTATGAAAAAATTTTTGAATTTTTGAAAATTTTGAGAATTGTTTTAGGATTAAGTTTTTGAAAAGAAGAGAGAAAATTTTTATATTAGAGTTTGTGAAATGTAAAATTTCATTGTTGTCATCGTTGGTATGTAAAATATTTATTTTAAGGGTTGTGCTACTGTGCCACTTCCCTGTTACCACTGTAGATGACTACTTGACGTGACATGCCACATGGCATATTTAATTATTAAAAGAAAACAATTGAAAATGGGCCAAAACTTCGAACACATTCAGAAAATTTGAATTCACCATTCCGTCGCCATCCCCTTGCCCTCCCTTACTGTCCTTGTGGCCATCCCATCACTGAACACCATCACAAATCCTTTCGTTGCCAAACATCGAAACCATCCCGTAGCACACTACCCTCATCCACAAGTGCCTTCCATCGTGGTGGCAGAGCTTCTACCCTCCTCTAGTGCCTTCTGTCGCCGAACATTGGCTCCCTCTTCATTGTTTCTTTATTTATGGTAACCTCCACCAGTTTCTTCCATTCGATGTGTTATTTCTTCTCTCCACATGTACAGGTGAGGGTTTTTGGTGTTTTTTTTCTTCAAAACTTTTCCTTTTTAGGTCTTGAATTGCATCAGTGGGTGCCATTACTACTCGTTGGTTAACATCTATAAAAGATTGGTAATGTTAGAAAAACATTCATTTTTTTCTCTGCTGAATCTAGTAAGCCAATCATCCTTAATATGCCTTTTTTGTTTTGTTTAATTCCATCTTTGATATCATTCAATTTAGCATGCGTCTTTGACATCTACTTTTATTTGTTTCTCTATTGAAATTATTGACCAAATAGTTTTTAAAGAATTTTTATGATCGCCAGTTGTGTATATCTTGACACTTTTGGAACCAAGATAAGCAAATATGATGGCCAAAAAGAAGAACTAGCGGATATCCACAAGACCAAGAATTTTCCAAAAACCAGAACTCCTAAGCAGTTTCCTGTACATTAGAAAGACAGTCGCAAAGATCCCTTCTTGTCGAATAAGTTTTGCCCCTTCTATCGAGTTGATGCTCAGTAATGTAAAGAGAGCTCTTGTTATTTTCTTTCCTTATTCTAATTTGACTTCTATATTTTTTCTTTGGCAGGACCTTAATAATGTTATATTAATGAAAGCCATCAAACGTAAGTCGTCGCTTTGCATATATTTTTAACACGGCAACATAAGAACACATAAAAATTCTTGTTTGAAAATTTCCTATATAGCCTAAGTCAAGAGTCTGATTTAATTGTATTGCAGCTTTTTTCTCCCCTAAAAATCAGATTAGGGGGGAACCTTACAAGGCAAAGTCATATACAACACATAAAGCAATCCTCCACAATGCAACTCATTTGTAAAAAACAACTCTGAGTTGTTAGGGTTCCTATATGTGCCCATGTTTTACAAAACACATTCATTCTTACAAATCTGGTCATATCAAAATATTGGGAAACATGCTGAAGGTTTCACAGTGGGAATACCGAATATATCTATGAATATATATATATATATATATATATATATATATATATAAGTGGGTGTATGCATAGAGAACTTGTGAATGGGAAAGAAGCTTCCCAAAAAGTCACCATTGAGGTGGGCTTGTACAATGATCATGTCAACGGCTCTAGCAGCCACAAAAACAACCTCAAATTATGTCTCCAATGTTTCTGCTAGCTGCAGAATTTGGTACCACAACTGACTGTAATGATATTGAAAATTTAATCCAAATGCATATTTAGTTTAGTTTTATTATGCATATTTTGTTCAACTAGATTTTATTTCAAGATATAATTATCTTTTCTCAGTTGAATCTATTTTCCTTTGTAGCCTTGAAAGATGAGACATCTAAGTCATACAACTAAAGAGAATAGTTAAAAGAAAATTTGTGAATGATGATTGGATTGATGATATATTAGAATTTTAGGTCTCGAACAGCAATGTCAATGACTTTCATTGTTTCACCTTTTATTCTCAACATGTTATTTCATATTCTCTGTTTTTTGCATAAAAATAGAAGCAAGACTTTTATTTTTAGCAAGAAAATAGCTCAAAACAAAGACCCCCTTAAAACCTAACCAAGACCCACAAACATTACTCAGTGGAAGTTTTTCCTGCTATATATATATATACTCTTTGTAGTTTACACCCTACCAGAAGTATTTATCAATTTTTATTGAATTATTTTATTTTAACTTGTTTTATTTTGTTTAATTTTTATTGTTTTCTTTGTATATGAACATTAATGTCTGAGTCACGTAGTGGAAATAGCTCAAGCTCGGGAAATTCAATAGTTGCGTACCCAATTTGTTACTATGGAATTAAAGCTTGTCAAAGAACTGCGCATACGGAAGGAAATGAGGGACAATGGTTTTTTGGATGCCAAAACTATATGGTGAATTTTTCTCTGCATATCCCTCATATCTCATTCTCGTTGATAATTTTGTTTGCCAAAATTTAAGTGTGAATTGATTTTTGCAGTCTGGGAAGTCTTGTAGATACTTTTGCTGGTATGACCTTGAAATACCATTATATTGCCAAACTATCAAATGATTACAACACTTAACTGGAAAATTAAAAGTTAAAGTTGAAAAAATCCAAGTATCAATAGATATCCAAACCGAGAAGCGCAAGAGGCAACTCGAGAAGGCTACCTATGTTCTAACAATTTTATTGTCGTGGTTTTTCTTTTTTGGGTTACTTATATCCAATTGTGTTTGGTTCAAAGGAAAATGTTAATGTTGTAATGGAAGACATCAACTTTTATAGTCTATTTGTATGTCTCTTTGTATTTGTTGAGATTTTGAATATTTTCATGTATGTGGAAGCTCTTTGTATTTTGTGGAAACTCTTTGTATTTATTGAGACTTTCAATACAAAACTTGTATTTTAAGTGTTTGTTTTTAGTAAAAGAGAAGGCTTGTATTTTGTGGAAACTCTTTATATTTGTTGAGACTTCATCAATCTGGAACGAAAATTCATTGTCGATAGTTTTGAGATAAGATGAGTTTATCAGGCTAGTGGCAAAAAAAGAAAAACTGGTGCAGAAGTTTTTAGCAAAAAATTTGCTCTACATCTATACAAAGACAGACATTATTGACAAGGTTTTGAAGGTGATATGGCAGCTAGATATTCATCAACATATGTGTTGCAAAATCTGTTGCTAGAAATCTGCTGCATTGCTTAAAATCAATTGCATTTTTATAAAAATCTGTTGCTAAAAAACTGCTACATTAAAAATCTATTAACTAAAAAATCTGCTGCATTAAAAATATATTGCATTCACTCAAAAATCAGCAAGTTCACTCAAAAATTTGCTTCATTCTACACATGCATTATAAAAGCTATGGACTTCGTCCTCAATGCAATCTCAAAAGCACGTCCTAAATACAACATTCTCATACTATGGACTTCAAAGAACATCAAAGATAGGAGCATTAAAAAAAAAAGTACTTCATTTACAACAAACGCCCAACAATAAGTGTTCAAAATACTTTCTACACAAAAAGCACCTATGCTAGACAACACCATCATATATACAACACTATCATGGCTGCCACCATCTACGCTAATATAGATAATCCTGATTCGAGAGATTCAATCGCATAGGTTGCGCTTGTACTGGAGGTGGATGAGCAATTGAGGGAGTAGAAAAAAATTCCGGTGCATGTGTCCAAACTTGGTTTCCTTGAGCATGTAGCCAGGATACCTAAAAAAATAATCAAATATAATTTTTTGGGTTCTGTACATAAACAAAAGAAAAGAATAAGAATAAACATTTGAACACTTTACTTTCTAAGTGTACCTGGGTTTGTGGAGCCTCATGTTGTGTGCTACTCACTGTAATTTGGTCTAACTTTTCTTGATAAGTGACAACTCCTTTATGCATATCAACAAATATTGAGAATTATTATTTTCTATTTCTCCATTTTCTTGGCAATAGAAACAAATTTATAAATTTTGTATTAGGGATTTCAATTTAGAAACACCAACCTCAGGCACTCACTACTCACAGTCCAACAAGGTATTATTTTACTTTCACACAACAATCAACAAGGGATGTTTTATTACATGAACTTTTGTTTGTTGCAGAGATATCCATGAAGATCTACAGTAAAGCAACCTCACAATCATAAATTCTTAAAAAAAAAACAAAGCCTAATCTGTTGAGCAGAATATTCATGAAGAAGTCCCAACTTTCAACTATAAGCATGAAGGTGCTAGCCTTTAAGAAGTCAGGTCACCACCTCAAATTTGTAGACTAGAATATTATCAATGTAAAACTCAAATCAGATTTAAGACAATGTTACATAATACGTTTGCAATATTCCCACAAGCTACTATAATTTTGATCAAATCAACCTCAGCATTTTGAGCTACATACTCAAGATCTCTCTGTTTTAGCTAGCATAGTTCAAGTTTTCATTATAAGTTCGTCTCAAAATAGAATAGCACGCATCAATATGATTTCTAAATACCAGCATTTCCTCATAACAGAACCTGACTTCAAACCAGGAACTAGTACTATTAAAAGATTGCTACTAAATCACATTCAGCAATGGCTAACAACAAGAAAAGATGTTCATTTGCAATAGAAATTATTAATAAGCACAAATACCACGATTATCTTGCCAAAAGTGGAAGAAGGAATGGGGCTGAGTATGGTGGTGGTCGACGCCGTAGGGGTGGGGATAGGTGGATGTAGGTGGCAAATGGGTGGGTTTCTGTCTTTCAAATGGGTTTCGATTATTTACACGCCAGAGAAAAAGAAAATCAGTCGGGAAGAAGGAATGGGGCTGAGTATGGTGGTAGTCAGCACCGTGAGGGTTGGGGCAAGTGGATGCAGGTGGCTGGGTTTCAATTTTCAGATGGATTTCAATAGTTTAGAAATCAGACAAGAAGAAATTGACACGGGAAGAAGGAAATTGTTTTTTATTTTTGTCTTCACACGCCACATCAGAGACTACATGTAACATGCCACATCAAGTGGTCACTTACAGCAGGCATAAGAAAGCGGCAGAGTAGCTTTATCCTTATTTTAATGAGCTGCAAGGGCCGCCTGTAATTTTCACAGAAGATTTTTAATGACAATGCAGATTTTTTATTTTTGTCTATTTTTTTAAAGCATTTTTTCTTCCTGTCTTTCTTAAAATAATACTAAAACAAGTAACAAACACAAATGTTAAAAAAAAAAAAAAAAAACACATTCGATAGCTTTTTTCGGTGGATGCAACATTTTCCTATTTAATATAGTTTAACTTTAAAGATCTACTACCTATGGCTCCAACTCTCATGTGAAGTCCAATTTAAAATATAAAATTATATTGAAGCAATTAGAACTATTTTGGTTACACAAAACTAAACTATCTCATTTCATCTCGTCTCTTATAATCATTACAACTTTCTCAAATTTTCACACAAAATATAATAAACAATTCAACTTTTTCAAAACCCAAAACAAAGTTAATTTTAAAAAATTATAGTATAATAATATTTTATTCAATTTTCAACAAAATATCATCTCATCTTATCTAAAATGCGTAACTATTTATGCATCAAGACAACAATTCAAATTGTTAAACAATAAATATAAGTTTATAATTTCATTTACGTGTCCCTTACTTATTAAATTTATTATTATGTCCACGATCTCTCTCAATTTTTATGTAATTATATTTAGCTCTTAATATCCAAGATACAATCGAAAAATTAAAACCTAATAAAAGAATAGAAATGCTAAATATAATTATGAGTAGTGCAAATGCCTTACACTTTTTTTGAAAAAGAGTAGAGCCTACTGTTAAAAAATTAATTCTTTTATATGATTTCCATATTTTTCATATTTACTGACTTTCTTAAAGAGACTGTCTCTTATGCATTCTATGAGTGCAAATATCATTTCTCATAAAAGAATAGCACTATTAACTGAATGGTTCGGCCCTATGGTTACTTGCCGTGAATATTCTTGTTAGAGCAACCCATTGATTAGATTGCTTGAAACCCCTATTATAGGAAAATCTCACAATACGAAGGAGTGTGCTAAATTTAAAATATTGTCATGTAAAATGCTGTAAAAAGTGATGTGTATTTATCATTTTACAATTTACATATCTCAAAGTGGCTGTAAAAGATCTCTAATCTCATTTCTTATGCAATATTCAATAGGATAAGTGGACAAAACCATTTCTCGACCGAAAACACCAGCGCGCTTTTGGGAAAGTGGTGTGAGAGTTAGGTATTATGGAAACGACAATGAAACTGCCATATATCTATATGAGAAGTGCTACTTGTATAAAAAGATTACATAAAAATAAATCTACAAAGTGACATGTTTTTTTGTGATTCGTTAGATCTATTATATGATAAAAGTAATTTTACAATCTAATGCACTACATCAAACCACGTCACTTTGTGAGTTTATTTTATATAATTTCTTTATGACTAAAATTTTTCCCTATATATATGAAAAATGAAATACCTTTTTTTTTTGGGACAAGTAAACAAAGTATATTAATTAAAAGAATAGGCAAAGAAGCCATGTTCAGTACAAAGAATCCCCTAACTACGTAGGAGCAATATATACAAGAAAATCATGAAAATCTTAGCCATTAAAATTAACAGCAATGGCTTAAATACAAAGAGTTCTACAAAAAAAAAAAAAAAAAGAGCTTTTAGTTCCTCCATTGATATCGCTTTTTCCTTAAACGTCCGTTCATTGCACTCCTGCCACACACACCAAATGATGCAAATAGTGATCACTTCCATACATCTTTGATCTGTTGATTACCTCTTAGATATGTCCAACTAGCCAAGGCTACCATTACTGTCTTAGGCAAAACCCAATCCAAGTCTAGTCTACTAAATACCTCATTACATAACTCTCGAGCTACCTCACATGCAACACCCTCTTCTTACACATGCAACACCAATCTGTGATGATCACCCTCATTTTTCTCTTCTCAAATTATCCATTGTGAGGATCTTATCCAAGAGGTGGTCCACACAAAAAATGCTGCTTTGAGAGGTGTCTTATGTCTCCAAAGCCTTTTCCAAGGAAACAGAAGAAAACGCTCTTGTGAAAGAGACTTATTAAACGAATGAACCAAGAACAAGCCTTTACCTATATGAATCTACAATAAATTGTCCTGCTAGTTGCTCGGTTTGAATGAGTACAAAAGGCTGAAAAAGGCTACAAAGCTGTCAATTTCCTAATTGTGTGTCGCTCGGCTAAAATTGATGCTCCGCTAGATTTGTTCCCCTGCTATCACCATGACTTCTACCACTGAGACATCTTTGGCACTTGTGGCCCTGAAGAGTGCTGGAAATTGATCATTCAGAGCACAATTACCACACCACGTATCGTACCAGAATTTTATCCTAACTCATTTTCTTAGACAAAATCTTGTATGGCAAGAGGATACCCCCTCATCCTCTTCTTATATGTTTCAACAACCCCCACTCCATAAGCCCCTCTCATCTCATTTGTACACCATCCCTCCCATAAGCCACCATATTTACTCTCAATCACCAACTTCCATGGGGCATCAGGTTCTTTATGGTATCTCCACAACCATTTACCTAGTAACGCTCGATTAGAGATTCTTAAATTTCTAATACCTAGACCACCATTAGAGAGAGGACTACAAACCTTCTCCCATCTGACTAGGTGGAATTTGAACTCCTCACCTATTCCATCCCATAAAAAGTCCCATTGTAATTTCTCTATGCGAAGCGCCACACTTGTTGGAATAGGAAATAAGGACAGAAATATGTTGGTAGGTTATAAGGTACTCCTGATCAAAGTACACCTACCACCTTTTGACAGGTACATTCTCTTCCAACCTACTAATCGGTGCTCTACTTTCTCAATCACCATATCCCATAAAGAAGCCGCTCTCGAGGAGGCCCTCAATGGAAGACTAAGATATGTCATAGGGAGTGAGGCGATCTTACACCCTAGAGTATTAGCCAACTGTCTTATATGATGCACACCTCTAATAGGCATTGTCTCTGATTTGTCTATATTCACTTTCAACCTCGAGACTGCTTCAAAGTAAAGTAGAAAGACCTTCAATATTCGAACCTGATTATGATCAGCCTCTCAGAAAATAAGAGCGTTATCTGCAAACAATAAATGAGAAATATTAATAAGCCCCCCACCTGGAGATCCAATCGAGAAACTAGTCACACGCCCATTGTTAACTAGGGTTGAGAGCATTATGCTCAAAGCCTCCATCACTATAAATTATGCTCAAAGCCTCCATCACTATAACAAAAAGAATTGGGAACAACGGATCTTCTTGTCTTAAACCTCGTGTGCTATTGAAAAATCCTATTAGGCTTCCATTTATTAAAACTGAAATTTTCACCATAGATATACGCCAATGGCTCCAAGATCGCCATCTTTTCCCAAAACCACATCTTCCAAGAAGGTCAATCAAGAAATCCCAATTAACGTGGTCATACGCCTTCTCCATGTCTAACTTGCATATGATTCCTGCATTGCCAGCTTTCAGTCTACTGTCCAGACATTCATTGGCAATAAAAACATCATCTAAAGTCAATCTATCCTTTACAAAAGCATTTTAAGGCTTTGATATTATTTTTTCTACAAACTCACTAAGATAGTTCGCAAGCACCTTGGAGAGAATATTATAAACCCCATTTACTAGGCTAATGGGTCAGAACTCCCTAATCTTTGCAGCCCCAAATTTCTTCAGTATTAAAGCAAGAAAAGTGGCGTTTAAGATTTTCTCAAACTTTCCAGCTGAATAAAACTCCTGAAACACCCTAATGAGATTATCTTTTAATACATCCCAGCAAGTTTGAAAGCATCACATAGAAAATCAATCGAGACTCGGAGCCTTGTCTTTAGCCATTTTCTTCATTACTTCAAAAATCTCAACCTCCTTGAAAGGCCTCTCCAAACGTTTGCCATCCAAATGCCCAATGGAATAAAAAACTAGCCCATTAGGCTTAGGCTGCCAACCTATCTGCTCAGTAAGTAGCTGTTCAAAAAACCCAACTACATGATTGTTAATCCTCTGCTCATCCTTACAGTCTACCCTATCAATCTTTAGTATCTCAATATTGTTGTATCCCTTATGAGAATTGGCTACCCTATAGAAAAACTCAGTGCTTCGATCTCCTTCCTTAAACCATAACGCTCTAGACTTTTGCCGCCACGAAATATCTTTTAATAGAATGATCCTCTCAAGATCTGCGACCAACACTAGCTTTTGGGCTAATTCCTCCTGAGTTAAAGTCCTAGACTCTTGTAACATTTCTAGCTCATGAATCTCCCTTAGCTTGCTATTCTTGTGTTTCCCAATGTTTCCAAAAGATTACCCATTCCGAAGCTTTAAGTCTTGTTTGAGAGCCATTAGTTTACCTGCGAACGTGAAATTAGGAGTACCCTGTATCCGGTAAGATGACAGCCATTGTCTAACCCTGTCCACGAAACCTTTTGATTTCAGCCACATATTTTCAAACTTGAAATACCAACGCCATCTTTGAATCCCGCCACAAACCGATCAGATGGGCCAATGGTCCAAACATAGCCGAGGCAATCTCTTTTGCCACACCTCCTGAAAATGCATTTCCCACGTCTGATTATTAGCCCAAGTGCATGAACCTCCTGCCATTGGTAAATCCACTAAGTTCAACTCAAAGATGCACTCTGAAAAATGTGACATTGTTGGACACATTCTTCTATTACCAAAATGCTCACTGGAAAATCTTGTAATAGTGAAATCTCCACCAATTCACTATAGAAGGTCCCACCAACTATGTACACTAGCTAGTTCATCCCATAATAACCTATGGTCGTTGTCTGAATTAGGACCATAACACCTACAAAGGTCCACAGAAAACCATTTGACGCACTTATAAAATAGCATGCTACCGTAAATAACCCTATAGACTCCTCTCTTTTCTCCACCATCTTATGGTCCCACATCACCAACATGCCTCCTGAGGCCCCATTAGTTGCCAAAAATACCCAATCCACAGGTACACAGCTCCATAAGCTTCTTATAATTTTTGTAGTAATTACTTTCAGCTTCATCTCTTGTAAATAGACGATGTCTGACTTCCACCCACCTAGCAAGTTTCTTACTTGAAGACCCACCCACCCAGCAAGTTTCTTACTTGAAGACGCTTACTGGTCTCATTAAGTCTACGAACATTCCACGAGACAATTTTTGATTTCATTTGGGAAAGGCTAGCTCCTTCCTCTTAGACCTATCCCTGCTTGAGCTACCTTTAGAGTTCATTGACCAAGTGAGTCTCCTGAGTTCACGCTGTTTCTTGGAGTCAACTTTCCGTTGTTGTTGATGACCCACTTCAATAACAGTGAGTAGCGCCATAAATTGCTCCTCAAATCCTTCACACTTCAGTCTCACCAATTCTTGGATGTCTTTCACCATATTAAACATTCAGTTTGATGCACATGATTGGTTTGGAAACTAGCAATTCAAAGGGATAGGGTTTTGCATTCTAAAATCCAATTGTTCCTCTGAGTTCTGTTTCCCAAGAGCAAAACCAACTTCCCCTGCGTGATCACTAGGCACCTGAAAGAGCCACTGAGAGTTTTCCTTGTTAGACAAGAAAAGATCATTGGCCGAGTCCACTGACCCCTCTATATCACTGTCTCTTAACAACACATTCATTGTGCATTATAGTGGAACTCATTGGACCCTCTTCTCTTCCCCCACCCTTCATTGGAAAATTCTATCCATTCCCCGGAAGGATGGCACTCGGTGGTGGTGAAAGGTCCACCGCCAGCTTTGTTAGCATATTTTGTTGCTCCTGCAACTTTGGCGCTCCCTTAGTAAGCACCGTTGCCTTCATCGACGACTTTTGTTTACTAGTCGGTGGGTCGACCCCACTCAAGTGACGTTGCAACAAAGATTCCGGAGGAGAGGGCCTCCTTCTTGCTTTCAAGGATCCTGCCCGAGCCCTTCATTCCTGTCGAGCCACCATATACTAGTTGGGCTGATGAAGCCCAGGCCTGTAACTGCCCTTGGGATGAAAGGGCTTAGATGAGGGCCTTTGGTTAGGCCCGTTGCTTGAGGACCTTAGTCCCTGCCAGTAAGACACATGAGGTTGAGCCTCAAAAGAGGCCAATTGGCCCTGCCCCTTAAAGGCTTGGAACAGAGCCTGACCCACATTCAGCTTGTATGTTGAGCCTTTAAAACACTACGTTTCCCTTCCCCCAAAATGCCCAATTTCCTCCATCATCTCATTAGCCCCGACACACCTTAAAACTTTGGCCACCTCCCCTTACAAATTACCCAATTGAGTCTGCATCTCCCTCAACATGCAGTACACATCTTTGCCACCTTCTCTCTCCCGTGAATGACCATGAGGGCTTACTGCACATCAACCTGACGGTATGAAACTCCTCCGCCATGCCCAATATTCTGCCCACCATGAGCCCCTACCGGAGATAGAATATCTTTATACGATTTACGGTAAACCTCTTCACTCCACGGCCTCCTCTGCACATCACTGACAAACCCAACTCTGTTTCTTTCCACCTGGGTAGCCTTCCTCAAAACCTCCCCCATTCTTCTCCATCCCCTACCCCCCTATTCTTCTGGAATAAGAATGAAGCTTCTACGTCCCCCTTTGCCTTAAACTGCCACCTCCAATAACCTGCCATGGGAGTTCGAACAACGCTGAACAATAAAACTCATGTATCCCTCCCTCATTTACGAATAAAAATCCTTGCTTTTGCCATCATCATCTAGAACTCTCCCGAGCCATTGCACTGTGCCTAGCCCCAATGGTAGCTCATGTTTGACCCTTTTACCACTCTTAGTGATACGGATCAAACCTCCTTCTCTCACGACAGAAAATAGTTTTGCTTCAATCACTACCTCCCTTGCAAAAATCATCTTAAGACACCTCCGGTATAAAAAATAACACTAACTAAACATCATCCTCGACTGCAAAGAAACTACTGAGAACATATATAACTGAACTAATTTTGTGTGGTAAGACTATCAGAGATGAAGTCAATTTCACAAATAGATTCTGGAAAATGATATATCTACAATTCTTTTACTATTCACTTTAAATCAACTAATAGAATTGTGCTAATTCATTAAAAAGTATTTTCAATTTTACGTAATTAACCTTCATTTTAAATAGAGTTGTAAAATAGTTGTAGACTAGTTGTAGTTTATCATTTTCCATAAAACTATTGCAATGGCTCACAAGTATAAGAGGAACTGCTGAGGTTTACAATCAACAGATGCATTAAGAAAAAAGAATCCCATTCCAAAAACGTATATACATTGTTGCAAGTTATTACATAATTCACACACGTAATAATTACAGCATCACTTCCTTTTTTTTTCCTCTCTCTCTCTTTCAAGGACAACAGGAGCCGCTGGTATGCTGAACCACCATTCTCTCAATCTCCTCATCCATCTCTCTGTGCTTGCTTTCCTTGGAGGTGAATATCTTGTAAAAGTCTCCAAAAAAATTAGAAGAATGATGAGCTTACTAGGTACAAAAGCCAGAATCAAGGCTGCAATCAACAGCATCGCGGCGAATTTTTGGCTTGCCTGATGAACAGATAAATAAACAATATGAATCGGCAATGTGCCAGCGACCGTTCCACTAAAAGAAACTCATAGGACATTTTGAAGTCACTAATCTTCTGTAAAGTGTGTTTATCATTTTTCATTTTTCATGTGCCTATAATAGATGAGAAAAGACAGATGAGAAATATACTTTAAAAAAATAAAAAAAAAGGACCGATGAGAAATATGGAAGGTCCAAAAGCCAGTAGAACAAAGGAAGAAAGAAAAACCTGAGGGAAAATGCACATCAACAAGGCCCGCATCTTGAGAAGAAGAATGTTACCATCCTGGACGATTCCTTCAATTTGAGAGATTGCATTTTGAACAGCCAAGAGCTGCTCCATTGTATTCGTTGCTGGGGGTACTATCACCTTTACACCATCAACAGACTTTCCTTGGCCACAAAATCGGTTGAGTACCATGAAAATCGCAATAAAGATGAGCACTAGAGCAAAGGTGTAACCCAGCCATCCCCTGAAATGCATGCTGTAATTATCAAAAAAACAAAATCTACCAGTTTGATGTGTGCAGGAAACTATAAGCGAGAGCACCAAATTATCAAGCCAAATTGACCAAACCAAGGGGTGCATGGGAGAGTTTTGAGGGTGGCAGGGGGGGCAACTAGAAGCATATTCACTATCTTATATGACATCGCAAGGCACAAATATTGGCGACAAAAGATGTAGATATTCCCCCTCTGATACACCAAGTCATCACATGCCTATCTCACTACAATTTTCAAAATCAGGTTCCATTTACAGTTGACTATTGTTCAGATAAGCTGCTTCTTAAGAAGTAAATAGAGTGAAATCACATATCAAGAACGGCCCTCAAAATCTTGAAACATAATTGCATAAGTATATTTCTGAATGAATTACTCGACACAAAGAAATGGAATATTTAACCGACTAGCTGTCGTTTAATTTTAACCATCTTGGTAGCAGAGCAGCATTTGAAGCTAAGCAAAATCTTTTAATTTTTCAACAACAGATGGTCTATTATTACCAGTTTTATGTTAAAGATATTGGTTTTTAGGTGCATGTGCAAGTTTTTTTGTTTTCTTTTCCGTTTTGGGAGGAAGAGAGAGAGGGGGGGGGGGGGGGGGGGGTTGGTTTCCACACGTGCACTTGAAAAACAAATATTTTTGACATAACTGGTAGGATGGAGGAAGGGAGGAATTATGGTAGCTGTGATTTTAGGAATTCCCGCCGCCCCACCCCCCCCCCCCCCCTCCACCCAAAAAAAAAAAAAAAAAAAAAAATCCTCTCTCTATATGAATTCACCAGATATGGTCTGTAAACCACAATCATATCGCTCAAATAAGAGTTTTACCTGAAAATGACGTAACTGAACAATAAACAAAATACCAATGACTTCACATGATCATCCCAAAACGCCAAAGACAGAAGGTACTTCCCGAGTTCCCTCATAGGAGAGAGTAACTCCTGCAAGTATACAATCAACTTAAGATGTTAAAACTGTATGATTTTAACTTGAAGATGCCCGGGTTTAAGAGAGAGGCATATCCCAATATAGATGAAATACAAGCAAAGCTGACTATTACACAAGTGTTTGTTCACTCTATTTTTTTTTTTTTTTGGTTACAAAATGATTGATGATAACTGAGTGTAAATGAGAAAGAGAGCGAACTCTTTAACTGTGCTTTGTGCCCATCACTTGATGCTAGTAAGTACATACGTGTTCTACAACTTCCATCAACCGAATCCTTATAAATTGATTTTATCTTCACTTTTTTTCTTTTTTTGGTTGGTTGGGGGGGTGGGGGAGGGAAGTGAGGACCACACGAACAAAGTCAACAGAAAAATTCTTTAACCAGCATAAAAAATACCTTCATAACTGCTAAATTAGTGTCAATGCCATCCACTTTAACTCCGTCGACTGTTTGTTGTGCTAGCACCACTTTTTCATAATTGATTTTAGATTCCTTAACTGCTCTTTCCAAAGAACTCAGCTCTCCCACAGTTATCTCCCCCACAAGAAGTCCAGCCTCATTAGGATTATTTGAACTTGTTCCAAACACAAACCCTAAGTTAGAGACCATGTCTAAGGCAGAGACTGAATGCATTTCCCCTCCAGCCTTCGAATTGTTAGTCCGGTCCAACTCCCTGAGGGTTATCATATTTGCAAGGGTTTCCAATATCAAGTCTCCACCTGGAAGTTGGTCACAAAGATTAAACATGAGAAGATTCTCACACCGTAGAGGATTAGCCAAACTAATATCCTGAATGGCTTGTACTCGCAAAATCCCAAGTACAGCTTTTGAAAGTGCTTCCTCTCGTTCAACTCCCTTGATCTGGTACTTGTTTATAAATCTATGAACATATAAAATTTCTCGGATGATTCCAAGCCAGTAATCACGGCGAGTATGCCCCTTAAGCTCAGGAAACTCGAAGACAACTGATTCTGATCTACAAGGGAAAACTACAAAAAGTTATGGCCACTATAATGCTTAAAAGAGGGTGACCCATAGTAACATAATGGAAAAATCCTCGCAAGATTGAACACTGAAAATAATAAATAAATATTTTCCAGCAACAAAATAAACAGATATGTATCATACTTACAAGGAAATTGATTTATATGACACTGCCTTGTCAAAAAGCCGGGTACCCCATGGTCCAGTCATCTCAGGTTTAACAACTTGTTTCAGATCATCTGCTAAATCATACATTTTTGCTTTGTCATAAGACACAACACGGAGAGCTTCAAAGTAAAGAGCATGGTCCGTCAGAACTAACCTACCTGCATACACATCACAGCAATGAGCAATCACATAAAAATGTCAGAGGACTTTAACCTTTATAACTCCTATTTTGTAAAATTTATGTTGATGTTAAGTATGTTTTTTTAACCCATGAAAAAGTAGATAACAACATGGCTACAGTCAATAAGAATCTTTTGTTTACGAATATAGGTGCACATGAAATTTATCCAACAAAATATCTTCATCCCATGAACCTACCAGGCCATGCAGACATCCCTATATGTTCAAGAACTGGTTGGGAAGTGACTGTTCCATCCACTTCAAGAATCTTTTCTCCTCTTGCTGATCGAACAGAAGAAATAAGAGATGACTCTGATTGGTTCTTCATTTTTCTAATAACTCTGCAGAAATTATACCAAATAAAATTTGAGAATGGATAACTGTAATCTTGACAATGGAGTAATTTGTGACACTTGAACTTAGATGTAGTTAAAGAATACAAAAAACGGAGAGAGAGAGAGAGAAGAGGGGGGGGGGGGGAGTTTCGAAGTCCAATAACCTAATCATATTACAATCACTTAGTGACATTCTTGATCATATCATTTATGACGCTCAGTATTTTAATGTTCGAGGCCCATTGCAATTTTATATGTCCATTTCAATCTGCATAGTCTCCATATGTAAGTTTTGAATAATTAGCAAATCAATCATTCTAACATGGAGAAAAAAAAAGACTATATCCTGAAACATCCATTGCATGTCCAACACATCTGTCAAATACTGGCTGCGAGTAGGAAGACAAACTGAAACATAGGTTGATACAGCCCTGACATAGATAACAGGGCCCAAACTCTCGGAACTTTGCTTTTGAATCAACGTGAAATGGTTCCAATGTCCTTTCAGGGACTTTATCTCAATATAGACATTTTTTTTTTAATCAAAGTTGTTTTCGACTTTTTTCCATTAAAATAATAGTTTCACCACTGACTGGCTATATTATCATCCATATTATAAAGCTTCAACCCACTCATTTGGTTAGAGAGCTCCTCCCATTTTGTTTAGCTGTTTCAGTTATCAGGATAAACTGCCAAGTGGCATAAAATTTTCACTTGTCCACGACTTAAGATTTGAAATAACCAGACAAACTTCCAAGGAAATGATGATAAGCACTAGAAGTAATACAGCAACTTCTGTTTATGAAATTAGAGAGGAGCGAGGGACGTGAAGAACTCTAAAATATCTCCATTGTCATCCACCTTAAGATTAGCTTAGATTGGCATGAAAAAAAAAAACCAAAATGGTCAATGGGAGAATAAAAATAAAAATATCCCCCTACTACTGCCATCCCCCCAAAACCCATAATGAAATGAAAATCCCAAACCATCCGAAAATGGAAAGAAGTCAAAATAATAGCAAACTAATATGGACATGCAATTACCTTTCTAGTCCGCTTAAATACTTTTCGTAGATGGAAAACTGAAGCCGACCACCAGTTGATTTGGTAAGCACCTCAAATAGATTTTCACTAATAACAACATTTGCAATAATAGGGACTGCTGAAGCTATTCGTGAGAAGGCCTCTACCCCAACAGATGCATCCTCTTCGACCTGTAGATAGATTTTGCCCATGCACAGCAAAACTGTCAGGAAGCAACAGACTCATGGTACTAAAGACACCATAGTTTAAAGGAAGACTCAAGATAAGGTTATATCAAGTGAATCTAAATTTCAAGAGGATCTCCAAAAAGTGAAACACCATTATTAATTACTTGAGAGTATGTGCGAGTGAGTAGGGGAGAGACAAGAAAGAAATGTCATAATTTTTTGATGACTAGATGAACTAGGTTTTTTTTAGTGATTTAAATTGTATGTTAATCATCTCTGCCTCCACTGCAGTCCACATGGAAGGAATAGACTTGATCTTCTAATAGACATATTATGAGTCAAGGAAAACACAAACCAGCCAGTCAATACTTGTGTGCAAGGAGTTTCTCTGGCACAGGGTTGGTTGGATGACTCATGCATGTGCACGAGTGTGCCTCTGTGTGAGTGTGCGGGTGTGTGTGTGAGTGTGAGCGAGAGAGAGCGAGAGAAACTCTTAATTAGACAAATAAAGCTTACATTTAGTAAAGGCTGGCTGGCAGCAGCCGGAACCTCCCAAGCTAGCATCATGTCATATGTTAAGCGTCGAAACTTTTTATCGGCAAGATGACCTGTAACTCGTATTGACAAGGCTAGTGTCCGGAAACAGCAGTACTCCAACAAGTTCCTCGCGTACCTTGATGGATGCTTTATTGATTCAGCAGCCTCTGCATTGAAGCTTTCTTGAAGCTCAATTGGAGGAACACCAAGGACTCTACATCATTGGGATTTCTTCATTGGAATAAATATAAACACTAAAAAATAACCACATTTGACAAACAGAAGTAGCACAGAACACTAGAATGAAAGTTTTACTATATTCATCTAATATTCAAAAAAGTATGTAAAATTAGAGTACAAGATAGAAAGTAATAAGCTTACTTTGAACATCTACGAAGAACCAGATTTGCAAGAGGAGAAAGCTGTGGTATCCAATTCCTCTGAGCAGATGGGGACCTTCCCATCTCTTCAAATTCTTCATCGAAGGAATTGCGTTTTCCAAGTAACCAATTGAATGATCCTTCTCTTACTAGACCTTCAAGCAAATTTCTTGTTTTGCTACCCACAGCCATCTCCAACATTACACTCACTATCTTCTCTAACTGGACAGAAATTCACCTCTCAAATGCCTGTCATAAATCTTGCATTCAATTAGAAAACTTCAATTTCATCGATACCACCGTCCAAGTGAGATACATTTGATGAAACCTGTGCAGATTACCTTTTAATTTGAAGTTCAAAATCAACTTTGCCCAATGTGACACATAGGAACCAATACAGATCACCCACTCAGAAACTCTCAATTTCTTCTACTTAGAAAAATCATTACAGGTTTCTCACCCAATACAATTTAAGTTGAAGCCCCAGTATCAACTTCAGCTACCACACTTAACTGCCAGACACTTAATTGTTCAAAACCTCAAGTATCAATCTTTAACAATGAAACTTCTAATACCTTTACTTTGCCAGCAGTCCACGGATTTTTCCCGAAAAAGAAAAATCCCCTTTTCTACTCAAAAAACAAATCCCAAGGATCAAAATATTTTAGCATCCTTATCCCGAAAACTTTTATTACCAACGAAGAAGAAAGCTCGAAGAAACACTTACGAATCCCGAGTATAAAATTATACACCAACACTTTCAACCTATTCAACTTGATAAAAACCCATAACGAATTCCTCGTAAGAAGTAAAAACCAAATAATCCAAAACCTAAGCACCAAAATTCATTAACAACACAATCCCAACAAGTTTAGTTTATTTATTCATTGTTTGCCAACAAAGCTCAACATAGGGAATCTTACCGCAAAATGGATATTCCGACCACTAAAATGTCAGCTTTTGCGTTCAGATTCTCCACGTCCGAACAATTCTCTTCGTTTGCTTAACATTGGAAGAAACCAATCTCAGATTATAATTTATATGTCGCATTATCTTACAAACCTGTTTCACCAATTTGCGAAACTCCCAGGATTACGCAAACTGCCAAAGCAGGGGAATCATATCGGACAATTTCCAATACAGACATCAAGGTTCTGGCGTGATAGAAAGGAAATGAAAGGTGTAGGTAGAGAATAAAGCGACAGGGAGAAATAGGGAGGGGGAGTGATCGAGGAGCTTCCACCCCTGAAGCTATCTGTTCGAGTTCGGTGCTTGGGAGAGATGATCAGAAGATCTCGGGTGCAGATAACAACAACACAAGTGTTCACGTCGAATTGGTGTAAATGAGTTAAAAGTCAAAATACTCTATTGCTTGAGACTCATAGAAATTTTTTTTTCATCATTTCTTTATGGAAAATACTTTAACTAAATAAAAATTACGTAAAAATAAATTTATAAATTTATATAATTTAATATAATACATCAAATTATAAAATTAATTTTATTATAAAATAAATCTAATAAATTTAATAAAAATTCATCAGTTTATAAATATACTTTGTATAATATATTTATATGTATAACATTTATCTTTACGATTTAGTTATTTTTTTATTTAAATTTACATTAAAAATTATAGAATATAGTTTTCTTATATAATCTAGAAAAAAATAAATTTAATTAACAAACGTAATCACGTGATTTAATTAAAAGTAAATATAGTCTTATAAAAATTTACCTTCTTTTGCTCTTAAGTCTTAAAGTCAATTTTTATAAAATTAAATTTATTTTTAATTAAATAACATGATTAGTTAGTTAATTGAATTTATTTTCATCTAAATTATACAATAATGTCATACTTTAAAATTTTTGATCCAAAATTTAAATAGTAAAAGGAAAAAAAATAATAGCTAAGTAGTAAATGAGTTGTAAGGATATTAGATAAAAACTTTTGTGAGAGATTTTTCTTTTTATTTTTGTAAAATTATTTTTCATTTTAGTAATTTTCTTAAATCATAACTAATTGGATGAAAATATTGCTGTCCAATTTTTAAAAATTTTAAAATTTGAAATCTCGTAAAAGATTTTATCCGAATTTTATAATCTAAAATTGGAAAGCAATATAGACATAAATTAGACCCTAAAAAATATACAACTGTGCCACCTAGCTCTCATCGTTAGAGCATTGGTAATGGCCTATGCATCTTTATATTTGAATAATATCCTTCTAAATTAGTTTATATTGAATTATGTATCTTCAAAATTTTGAAGAATTATGAATAGTATTTATTCAAGTTTGAAGAACCACAATTCACTCTTTAAATATTATTTTACTATTTTTTCTCTCTCCTATTAAAATCAATTTTGTGAAATTTGTATTAATATGATTTTGATATATTAAGTTTATATTAAGTTGATGATACAAAGTGTTTTTTTAATATATATTAATATTTATTGATAAAAGTAGTCATTTTGATATATAAAATTGGTAATATTTAGATATATGAAATTTGTATTTTTGAGCACATTGTGTTAATTGTAAAATATATAAAAATAATAATTTTAAAAAATAAAAAAAATTATTTTTATTTGGTTAAAAAATGCATAATCTAATGTGGGGATTTTTCTTTATATGCAAAATCAATTTTCAAAAGTTGTGATTTTGAAGATACATATAAAGAAATCAATTCTAACGCTTAGACATTCTCGCTAGTGCAATCCAAATATTTTTTTAATATTTTTCAAATATTTTAAAAAAATATACAAATTATTAGTTGTAATTTTTTTTAAATATTTTAGAAAAAAACCTAAAAAATAAAATAAAATATACTAGCTGTAGGGGTGCATCTAGAGGCAAACTAGCATTTTTCTGTTTTATGTCTATATTTTTTCATTGAGTACTAAATTTTGGGTAAGATGTTTAATGAATATAAATTTGTCAAAGATACTTAAACTAGAAATTAAATTCTTTTTAATTCTTTTCCAAATAGAATTTGGGTTTTGATTTATGGTTCTTAACGTTAAGTTGTGTTTGGTTGTTGAATTAAATTTAACTCATCTCAAACTAATAATTGATATGACTCGCTAGTTTTAAACTTTGTATAAAAAAATAAAAATCATTTTAACCTATTTTATATATTTTAATATAAAAAGTTAAACTTATCTTAACCTAAAAAAATAAACTTAACTCCATAAAATCTACAAAATATTATTATTTACAATACAGTTCAACTCATCTCAACATATAACCGTAATCTTAGAATTTCAAAAGAAGATAAATAATGACTTTTAATTTTTTTTAAATAATTTTATATATAATTGTGAAATGTATAAATGTCGAGTAATTACTTTTAAAAAGAATGAAATTTATTATTAAATTTTTTTTAATGTGAATCTTTTATTTTATTTATTTTTTTTAAATAATTATGCCACGATCATACACAATTCATGGTTGTAAATTTTTATTTTTTCTTTTTGGTGTGTGTGCGACGTGCCGCCTTTGCTCGATTCTTTTCGTACTCTGTCGGCACTAAAGTCCGAGAAAGAGAAGGAATTTAAGGAAATAGAAACAACAAAGAACTAAAGCCTAAAAAATGGGTTTAGCTAACCCAATTCAGTCAGGCCTTTGGAGTACAAAAACCGGGCTTTTGAGCGGACATGTTGGCTTTTGGGCCTTTTGTCTTGTGATTGGATACTCCACCACTATAGAATAAAATAATGAGAAATGGTTCATCACAGAATGGGCCTTTCAGGCTTGGCCACCTTGATGACATGATAAATAACAACAGCGGCATCAACAGCATAAAATAATGAGAAATGATTTATCAATAAAGGAGTTTTATAAATTAATATATTTTGAAGTGATATATCATATTTTAAAATCTTTTTTAGTGTAAAATATATAATACGTATCATTCTAAATTACGCCAGTTTATAAAATTACTTTTAAGAAATTTCTTTATAGATCTAATACTTCTATAAAATAATACATAAGTGTTGAACATTATTTAAATTCAAAGCAAAAAACTAACATTTTCTAAACTTTCTAAGAACATCCTCCTAGAGATATATCCCATACTCCAAAGCATTCTAGGATCCTATGCATTTGCACCTGCATATGTGTGGAGGAAAATAAAATTGGGTGTGTGAAAACTTTAATAAAAAAAAGCAGACACCCATCCAGTTAAAAAGGGTCAACTTAAAATTTTAGATAATATTAAATTTCATTTTGATGGTAAGAAATACACTATGGACAGAGATAGATATTATTATTTATATATTATCATATTGCAACTCTTCTTCATGTGCGGGTTATACGTAAAATATTTAAATAAATAGATAAAATATAAAGTCAGGATTTAAGTTTATAACATATGTTCTAAAACCATATGAAATCACTACTTATTTGAAAAGATTAAACTAATAAGAATCGAAAAATTTTATTATTTATTAGCATTTTATTACATTGACTAGTGGTGAAAATGTGTATATTTTATTATTTATATAATATCTTAACATTATATTCTCTTGGAAAATATGTTATTCTTCTTTAAGGAGTGTCACATGTATAACATGCTATGAAAAAGACAGCATCTCTTTATCTGACATTAAGGTTTTTTTAAAGAAAAAATAAATTTTAAATCATTCGTGCCATAAAACTATGAATGAAGACATGTTATATAGTAAATAAAATATGTTTGCATTCAAAATTTATTGTCAAAGGGTTTTATAATTAATATTAATTGGGAAGGGGAAAGGCATATTATCTTGCCTCCATCCATGTATTGAGATTAAGTCTGCATTTAGATGCTGAGCTGAGTTGAATTGAATTTCTTATAAATAATAGTGAGTTGAGTTGGTAGAGTATGTTATGTGAGGTCCATTTAAGATTAGTTTAGATGTATTTTAATATTAAGATAAATTTAGAGATATTTATGAGAAAATAAAAAAGGTTGTGGGTTCCATATATAAAGCGGTATTGAGTTGAAAAAGGTTATAGGTCCCACGTGTAAAAAGGTTTTGAGTTGAAATGAATTAATTTGAGAGTTGAGTGTTTGAATATTAAACTCAATTCAAAATTAGACTGAATCGAATTGATCTCAATTGAATTGAACAATCAAAAGACTTATTGCTAACCTGCATCATAAATACATATGCACGACTTTGAAGAAGGCAAATCATTCACAGATCACCATCTAAGTGAAACGCTGAAACTGTTGAATTTTGTATACTCATTCACACATCACCATCGATCCTTGCAGGGTGCCGAGGTACTAGTACATCGAATATGGTTCATTCGAGAGCATCGAACATGTGATACAAGAGATCGAAGTTCTGGAGTTGCACATGACAAATAAATCGAGTGGGTCACTCGTGAAACCGCAAGCAAATTTAACTTATTGTCTGACTTCATACAACATGGTTCTACTCGATCGTGGGTCACTCTTTGAACGAGGCAACCTAAAAGATCATTTGCTGTGACATAATAAAGGTAAAATGAAAAGAGTACAACCCATCCAGATTTCTAGTGTAATTTGTGAAAAGTTAGAATCAATGCTGTCGTGGGCTCGCCTGATCAACTGGATCATGAATCAAAAGTAAACCTAATTTCAGCTAAGTGGGTTCTTGATAATACTGGAGGTAGTGCTTTCCTTTCTTGCACTACTATGGCATACATGCATGTTAGAAGAAGAGAAGTGCTATAGCTATAAAGAAATTCCATAAAAATAAACACATAAATTAATATTACTAGCTTCTTATAATACGTTAGATTTATTTTACAATATATAATTTAACATACCACATAAAATTACGTCAATTTATTTTTGTGGAATTTATTTTTGGCTAAATCATTTTTTTTAGAAGAATTTCTTTTGGTTTTGCTCTAGTAGTGGTGCATAAATTAAGATTTGGTGACCATCTAACAACTCTTCCACTTCTGAAGACTGAGGATCAATGCATGCCATGTACTAGGTAGGATCCATGAACTTGCCCATATTGGTCCCTATTCATATCTCCAACTCCAACTAATATGCGACCCTCAAACTAAATTGATAATATGAAAATCTATCCATTTACTTAACATGGGACCCCTAAGTGTTCTCTTCACTTCTCTTAGTTCATGCATGCTCCAAGAGACAAGCAAGGACTTGGTCAAAAGGGAGGGGTCAAGGAAGAAAGATTTGATTGGGGGAGGAGAAAAACAAAAGTGGCTTTAAAGGTACAGACGCTCTTATCATTTAGGAGGAGTTGGGAGAACCATTGCCCATCTTCTTTTGGGCATGCCCTGGCCCATTTCCGGCTGTCCTCCTCTCTTCCCCGAATTTCATGGATGCAAATGCAATGCATCTACCATCTCTTTCCTTTCTTTTCTTTTCTTTTCTTTTTTTTAACAAAAAATTATAGACAATAACTTACAATATTTTCAATCCCCTCCAATCATTCTCTTCATGAATTGGCAACATCCTTGAGATTCTATGCATTCATCTATTTTGCAGGAGGCCTTATGCTTTTTGCTCATTCGAATTCACCATATAACTTTGTCATATTGCACAAACATGGGTCATGCATATTTGAGTGCCAAATTGGATTAAAAGTTTCCCAATTTTACAAACAGTTTGTTTTTTGTTTTCCCTTTTATTTTGTCGATACAGGTTGTTTTAGGCCCTACACAACGTGGGGTACCCAAGAAACTTGCAATGACAGCAGACTGCGCTGGTATCGATTTTAGGTAGCAATTGGAATTTTATTTTATTTTTATTTTTTTGATAATTAGGTAGCAGTTGGAATCTACACCCTTCCTAATTACATTTGAGATATTAAACTCTAATTTGACTCTTTGTTCCTTATCTGATTGTAAGGTTGCATGGATAAGAGCCAACCAAAAATGATGGGTAGCTTGGAATGAACCCCATCAAAATTGATGGAAACCGGCCTTTTATATGACCAAAGCATTTTAAAATAGAGTAATTCTAGATACAATCTTAGAACATATAAATTTTGCTTATTTAAAAAAAAAAAAAAGATTCCACTATTAAAAAAATAATTTTTTCATGGGTTCCAAATTTATTTATTTTTTTTAAAAAGAGTATGCAGAACTTACACACCCTAAGAATGCAAACATTATTTCTCTTTATGTCGCCATAGTGGACTGTCTTTTGTATATTATTACATCTCAAACGATTTTTTAGAATGATCGTTGGAAACAATATTGTAGACATGCCAACAAATTATTATAGAATCGATATGGAAGGTTTTAACTTAAAACACATGAAGAAGCCTTGAAATAACTTCAGCATGTTGTGATTGTAAGATGTAACTGGTAAGAGTCAGCTTCTGAATTAGTCTTATCAGGCTCAAATACATGATGCATGTCTGGCACAAAGCTATTTCATTTCATGTCGGCAATGATCAGTAAATTAAGCACTTTGAGGGTCTGTGTCTCAATTCATTTGAACACAAACAAGACATATCACATTTCAAATCCAATCACGGCTGGTTTATGTCTAATGCTGCTTTGGATTTTATGTATTCTTATGCATAAATGCTGTTAGAGTCTCCATCATATTTGCACACAAAGTTCCAAAAACTAAGAGGAACTCAACTCTACTTTGGACTCAAACTTAAAAATAGAAGAAGTTAAGGGCCTTTTTATTGGTTGAATTACCCAATGAGTGAGGGCTTGTACATGTATCCATATCCACTTTGCTTTGTGCAGCATGAAGTGGTGACAAATATAATTCTCAAATTGGAAAATATTGGGAAATGAAGATGCATCTTCACGTTGTATTGCAGTGAGAAACATCCAAAAGTGAAGTCAGAGGGGGACCATTAACCAAGTTGAGTGCAAACATGAGACTAGTCCTCAATATCCTTCCTTCCTTCCTTCATCAATCTCCTCAACCTCATTTGTCTAACATGCCATGGCCCTCTGCAACATAAAAATTTGTCAGCATCCATCATCAATCATAAACTCGCATCCGACATACAAACTAATCTATTTGCAGTAGTAACGAGCAATGTTACTCTTCATACTGTATTTTGTTATCCTCAATCATGTTTTATTTAATATATGATACAACGTGATTCGAGATGATAAAATTCAAGACGCATTTGTGAAGTTTAAGTGGATATTGCAGCAGTCAGATTTTGCAATTAGGAAGTGAAACAAAGTACTTGGCTTTGGGTTATGTATTATTTTAGAGGAAGTACCTGCATTGTTTCTAAAGCATCTGACTCTGAGCTGAAGTCATAAAATGAGCTTGCTGCTGTAAGCTTCATAGAAAGGAACTGAACACAAATTCAAAGAAATGTAAAAATATATCAAATTAATCGTTAAATGGTAACTTAAAAGGCAAATAGGTGATTATAATTTTGGCTCACCTCCACCTGATTTTGTAAGGACTGGACATAATTAATTATCTCATCCAGCATCACTGCCATTCCCATTCTCTGTAATCCAAAATGCATGCATTTTTTAATTTTAACACAATAATAAACTATAATTATCTTCTATTTTGTTCTAAAATTTGGTTATTTTCTTTAACTTATAGCATCCAGGGACAATGTCTTGCAAGCATCTGAGTCTGTCATTGATCTTTCCTCTTCTAACCTGATTGAAAACAAAGCATTCATCAACCCCAAAATCACTTTCAAATCATAAACAAATAATTTCTCACTATGATTATTTTGGGGTGAAGGTGGTGTAAAGATTTACCCTTTCTGCTAAGCTGTGACTATCAGTAGCTTGGCCTCTTCTAGCTCTAACATGAACAACTTCTTTTGGTTTCTGTTCTTCTTCCTTCTGGGTGTTTTTCACTCTCTTCCCTCTTCCTGAACTCTGCAAAACATACAAAACAAACAACCCATGAAGCCAAAAACTGGTCAAAGAAACATACTATTTCCTCATGTCTTCTTTCTAGTGGAAAAATATGCCGAGGAAATATCAAATATAACAAACCATTACATTTTTCCTCTTACTCCCACTTTCTGAAACTGGAGGACTTGAGGTTCCAGAGCTGCTCTCAGGCTTTTCCATTGATTTTCTCTTCTTGCTTTCATGGAATTCATTTCCAGCTGCAGCATTCATTACAGGCTGAGCAACAGACACCAAATTCTGGCTGAACTCCTGGAGGACAGAACCGAGAAGATTTTCACCCAAGTTTCCTGTGAATTCAGGTACTTCATGGCTGAAGAAATTGTCGTTGCAGAAAGGCATGATGCACTGGAAATCAAGCTCTGGAGTGGTCAGCACACTTGGGTTTATACCTGTGTATTGGTTTGTCATGATCTCCATGTTCGGATCAATATCTGATACTGGAAATTGGGCTCTAAAGCCTTGAAAACCTGCTGCGAATTCAGCCATGGAATCTGAAAACAGAGGGCTTTTCTCTTAAGAGAGGATTAAGAAAAACTGGGTTCGTGGATGATGAGAGTGGTTGAGTCAATGCTGCTGTATTTATAGCGTGGGATTAAGGTACCAAGTAATGTACTAGGCGTAAGAGCAGTGAACTAGTTAAAGTTAAATTTTAGTTAAAAAATACTAAAGTGTCAAAGTGCAGTAGTGGGCTCAGAATATGAACAGTATTTTTAACTTTAAATCGTATTGCTAACTAAATTTGTTGAGTTAAAAGAGACTGATCAAATATTATTTTTGAACTAATTTCCCTTGAGTTCTTTCATGGAGTGCTCCGTTTGTTGTGCCACAAAACCTTATTGCTGTTGAAAATATCTCTTCCATTTTAATTTCTTATACAATGTATAAATTTGTTTTTATTGGATTTTGATGTCCGTAGGGTTATTGATAATTCTTATACTTCTATTGAAGTATGCAACTTTTTTAAAATGATTTTTAAGTTTTCGTGTCGCAATCTATTGTTATGTGAAAAGGATTCAGTTCATTTTCAGAATTTCAAAATTTCAATTTTCCTTTCAGGATTCTGTTTTATGTGAAAATGAATTTTTAGAATTAAAATAATGAAAAGTTAAAAATTAATATTTTAATAAAATAGTGAAAGATTTGTTAAGTCTATTATTTAGTGTTGTAAAAAGTAAGTAGCTAACATTGTAAAATTGAATTTTTTAGCTAAATTTGAGACTATTACTAGTAATCTAACGTTACTCAGGATTTTAGTAAATTATTTTCATATTATAATAATAATAATAATAAGAATACGATGATGATGAAAAATAAGGCATTATTTGTGAGAGAGCACGTGGCAACTCCAACTTCTGTCCGTATTTTTAATAAAATTATATTTTTTAAAAATTATTTTTAAATATTTTTAAAAAAGATATATAAATTTACTAATAATTAATTTTTTAATTAGTAAAAAATTTCAAATACACTAACAATCAATACCAAGAGACAAAACCAGAGAACAGCCTAATATTTTCCTTCCGGAGATATATCCAATATCAAAATGGGCCCATTTATTATATATATTTTTATTTTTTTATCAATTATTTTATTCTATTTCATTTAAAAAAATTTATTTATCATTATTTATTTATCATCATCTTCTTAATATTTTTTAATATAATATTAAATGATGATTCATAAATAAAATATAATAAATAATTTTTAATCATTTAATATCACATTATAAAATAATAAAAAGATAATAATAAAAGAAATAATGAGTATTTTTCTTTTTTATAAAATAATAAAAAGATGATAATTAAAAAAATGAGAAAAAATATTTTGACTGTTGTAAAATTAAAATTAAGAAAATGAGATTTTACATTAATTGATGATTGATCACATCAATCTGTAGACAAAATATCAAGTAGAGGGTCACATCAGCAAGGTTTCAAATTAGAAGAAAATATGTTTAAAAAATATATATATAATTTTTTTTGTTCTTCATTTTTTTCGTTTTCCAAATAAAAACATTGACTTTAGTTTATCTCTCGAACGAAATATTACATTTTCATTTCCTCCTAAAAAATAAATAAAAAATTAAAAAAAAAACTTAGATTGAGGTGAATAGTCAAAGAGAAATGATATTTGAAGTCGTGATTGTACAAGTGGCGTGCAGTCGCTTTAAAAAAATGAATTAATATGGGATCCACATGAAAAAAAAAACTAACTTTTTAATCGTGGACCTCACTTTTTTTTAAAACGATTATGCGACGTTTACAATTTCACGACTATATGTAACATTGCTCATAATCAAATATTGTATAGAAAAGTTTTTGTTTGAAAAGTGAAAAGCTAAAATATGAATGATTTTGCTAAATTTTAGCTAGTCCGATAGCTAGTGTATAATTTTTCAAAGCGTATACTTTATTTTTATTAAGAGTAGTAATATATGTATTTATAATTTTACGTATAAGATTCATTTTATAAGTTTTTTTTTTAAATTATATAATTTTTAACATATTAATAGTTGATATGCAGAGAAACAAACTTTTAGTAAATTTTTCTTAAATATAGTTAGCAATTTTCTTTTATTAAGTTAACCTCTAACCTTCGTAATTTTTTTTTAATAATGCCAAAACAACTTCATTAACAAAACCAAATTACAAATGATTATTAGTTCAACTGACTTGAGAGATAAAATGCGGGAATGACTCCCACCATACATTGATATTATTCGCATTCCAAGCATTTCTAACAAGCTTATGAGATGCATTTTCCATTCTGCCCATATGTTGAATTCTGCGTCTGTCGAAATCTCTACATCAGTCCCCTAATATCTTTAGTGATATTGCCTGGCAGTAATATTGATTTACCAGTCCCTTGGATTTCTTGGACCAGTACTAGAAGGGAATCACTTTCTAAGATAAGCTCAGGTAATCCTAGATGAATACACATTTGCAAACCCCTTAGCATTGCTATAAGGTCAATCTCTGAGGCCTCAGCTACTGCATATGCTTTTTTGCTTACTGCCGTTATAATTTCCTCTTGGCTATTGCAAAGGATGATACCTTGTTGGTCATGGAACATAGCCCCATCCACATTCAGTTTCATGGCATCTTGTGGTGGAGGTTTCCTTCAACAGCACTTCTTAATGTTGCTTATAGGTTCTCTTTTGATGTCTTTAAAAGTTTTTAGTACAAATACAACATGGGTGATCACATAGTCAGTTGTAACTATTTATCTTTAAACACCATCTGATTTCATCAAAACCAACAACCCCATGAAATCAGAAAAAATAGCTCTAGATCCTACCTGTTGCCTCTCTCACTCTTCTGTCTAGCAATATCCACAAAGTCTTGGTTAGGATTAGTATTATTTAATGCAAGTAAGTGCCTGATCCAGCTCTCCTTTAGGGTTGGACAGTGATACAAAGTATGTACCGTATTCTCCAGTGCATTGGAGCAAAACTGGCAATTGTCTTCATCTAAGGCTTTCCTCTTCTTCAGATTAGATATTGTAGGTAATCCATTCATTCAAGCTCTCCAAGCAAAAACCTTTACCTTGTTGGGAATTTGCATTTTCCACATTTCCTTCCATATGTGTTTTGCCAACCATCATTAGAGCTCTCCCCTTCCACCGCTGCCATTCCCATCATAGTAAATTTCATTATTAAATAAAATTCTAAGTGTGTTTAATATTTTATTATTTAGTATAATAGATCATTTAATTTCCTTAACCTCCTCTCTTATTTTTCTCTAAATCCGCATATCCTTCAACCCAAAAAAAGAAAAGAAAGTGGCATTCTATTATTAAGTCATTGTAAAGAACACGCCATCTATATCATTAATGTGGTACGATTTGATTTGCAAAATTTAAATCTATAATTTTTTTATAAATTAAATCCTGTCACATTAGCAGTATGCAATGTATGCACCATTCCGACTTATAAATAAAAGTTTTTAAAAAAGAAATAAAGGTAGCTTTATGATCTTGTCCAATAGTAATGATCATTGTTAACTACACAGGTCCATGTAAACTGCACTTGCAGATAAATTGACTCTGCTCTGCTCCTAACATAAATGATGTTTACATTACATCTGAATCCATAAGATGAAAAGTATTCAGATCTTTAATAGGGCTCATTACATGCATGTGGGATGTGGGTTTGGCATTTGGCAATTTCATTTAATTTACTTAAAGGCCTACATGTATTCCTAATGCTTTGAAAGTCCAAATGCAATATATAGGCATTGAAAACTAAAGATTTCCCATCCTCATTTGGTTCTCATTTCACTTACATTAAGCATCAATGCACAAGTTCTTGTTAAAAAAATTGAATGCTTGACCAAACTCTTTTTTTAAGTATAAACGTAAAAAGGTAGACTAACTAAGATCATGTTTAACATTTGGTTATACAGCTTAGATAAGAAGAGATGAGATGTTTTGTTGAAAGTTAAATATAATTAGATATTCTAATATAGAGAAAGATAGACACAGTATTAAATGTTGAGTAATGATAGATATAATTTTAAGGTGTACAAATCCCACACACTCTATTAGATAAAAAGTTTGGTCCATATCAAAAAAATATTTTTTTATGTGGGTCTCCAATTTATTCACTATTTTCAAAAGTGTAGAGGCAAAAATTGGCTAGGATTAGATGACTAAATGATAAGGTTTATCTTATCATTATTTGATTAAATTTGAATGAATGATAAGGTTTATCTTATCATTATTTGATTAAACTTGGATGAATGTAAAATAAGTATTGATTTGTATCTAAACAATATTGAGTCTATCTAGAAGTCTTAGGTGTTGTTTAGATAAGTCTCTGAAGTCAAAATCGAGTTTTGATAGCATTGCACTTATCCAGAAGAAATCTGAACAGAGTTTAATCTATATCAGAAGAAGTTATCACGAAATGTTAGCAGTCCGTCGGGACGCGTTTTCGCGTCTGTTGCTAACCGTCAGCAGAGTCCTACTGCAACTACAACTCTTTTCAGACCTTCTATTTAAAGGGATTCGGTTTTGTATCTCTTCAAGGACTTCATGCCACGAATTTTACAGAGAAGATTCTGAGTGTTCATGAGAGAAAATTCACTTGAGAATTTTCATGGGGTTTTTCATATCTTCTTGAGTGTGATCATGTTTTGAGTGTGAAGGAATATCGATTGGATTTCAGCCTCTGGAGTTCCAGAAGGGAAGTCAACATTTGAAGATCGCCAGAGGTTCTGGCTGCTACTGCGGTAGAAGACAAACGGGTCGTTTGTCTAGGCAAGTAAGAGAGTCGAATTGCAAAGGTTTTGTAATTGATTATTGCTTGTAATTGTTCTTCAAATAATAAGATTGACTTTCCTGGGTTTGGCTGCCCTGTAGGGTTTTACCTTTAAAGAGTTCTTTAAAAGGTTTCCCTTCGTAACCAATTTTTGTGTCTTGCAAGTTTGATTATTTATTTTAAAGTATTTGATTCGTTTCATAATCTTGATAATTGAGATCTAACTTATTTGTTCAAGGAAATTGGTAGACAATTTCGTAGTTTTACAGAGGTACGTTGGGAATTTCAAAAAGGAACGTGCGAGACTCGAATTTCCTATCTTACTGGTAGGATGGGGACTGATGCAACAACAGTTACTTTCTTATATTCAAGACAGTTAGAAGAATTAAAGGTTATGGTTCTCCATATCAATCTAGAGATGACACGATTAAGGTATGTAGAAGAATTATGATTCTGTCCAGTGTCCAAGTTCTACACTACACTAAAATATTTTTAATGGCAGCACCAAAAGATCTGATATATTGCCAAAAGTGATGCATTTGAATCCAACTTCATTGACTCTTATATATGCATTATCAACATCACTCAAGAGATTATATAATAAGCATATTTGACTTGACGTGGGAAAGTTCGAATAACTGATTAGCATAGGTAGTGTATAGTATCCAATGTTGTTTTAGAGTGAGAAGTTTTTACTCTAAAATTTCAATAGTACTATTGACTTGTCGTTTTGGAAGTTGACTCAGATGTGACTTGGGTCTTTCGGAGAGTTGTGCCTAGAATGACCCGATGAAAACGTCGAGAATTTAAACTGGATAAATTGCCTTTCTCATGAGATTCTAATTGTACTATTGAGTAGTCTTTTTAAAATAGAGATCTATATGTGACTTGGATCTCCCTCAAGACATTATACAATGAGCTTTCATCTTAACCAATACATACCATCAACGACTGTAAAAAAAAATAAAAAAGTAAAAAGAAGAGAAAATAGTGCAAAATTTCTTATGATCCATGATGGGTTTTTGCAGCAATTGGCTTAGTTCATGGAACTGCAAAAAAACAAACAAAAAATGATAGTTAAGTTAACAAGAGCTGGAATCAGAACTGGAAAGATAAAAGTCTATTGACAAGCAGTCTAGCTAACATTAATATCCATTGTAATATGTATGCAGTAGAGGGAATTGGAAACTTCCATATACAGTATATATTGTGAAACTAGTTGCAATAGTGCATTGGAGAAAAAAAAATATCTAAAGTTCGTATTTGAATTTGAATATCTCAATTAAGAAAGAGAAATACTTATAAAGTAAACCTTAGATCATTTATTCTGTCCGTATAAATATTTCGAACGGTATTAAAGCATGCTTTCCAACAATAGCACTGCTACCCATACAAAAGAAAACAGAATATATTGAACAAACTTTATACATATACATAAACAATATATGTGTATGTGCACCACTACAAGAAAAATGACTTTTTACATCACTTAAATTTATCGTAAAAAATATAAAATGTGGTGAAATTATTGCATATATAAATAAATAAAGGAAAGCCCTTCGATAGCAAGCATATATACACTGTATAGTTGGGGATTAATTTCTTTATTTTTTCGCTCCTGTGTATTAAAAGGTACTAAAAATAATTGAAGCCTTCCGATTAAGGTAGAGAATAGCAAATACAGTTCTATATATTATTTCCAGAATAAACGATCACTTGATCACGGTTGTGAATGTAGACAGCCAAGGCCCATGGAGCTGATCTCAGGCCCAGTCTAAAGAGGCCCATGATGACAAACAAGCCACCGTACATAATATAATTATTCTACGTAATAAACAAGCATGTTGAGATGGTCTAGATTATTTAAATTAATTTATAAATAGTAATATTTTATGAGTTCTATTAAGATATATTTGAATGTATGAAATATGTTGAGATATGTGTGTAAATATATGAAATAGAATGATATATATTTAACTTTTTATAAGAAATTAAAAAAATAATAAATTCTATCAATGATTGATTTGAGATATATTGAGATGGATTTAACACCCAAAAATAGCTAGGTGCGCGAGATGTTATTAAAGTAGAGCTCACACAAAAAATGTTTCCCACAAGATAGCAATAAGGGTAAAGAAATATTTAGCCATAAAAGAATTATATAAAAATAAGTCTATAAAATGACGTGATTGGATATAATAAGTTAGATTATAAAGTCATTTTTATCGTAAAATAGATTTAATGGATCATATGAATTCACGTCAATTTGTAAATTTATTTTTATAAAAACTCTTTATATATGTAACACTTCCCTTATAAATAACCTGATAATGAGAAATGATTCCTTAAATACTCTCCTATTTTTCGAGTTCACCCTCATTAAATAGTCGAGTTTTGATATAGAAGCTTGCTTAAGAATCGCAAATGCCAAACAAAAAGAAGATGCAAGAGAAACTTCCATGAATGATCAAGACATTAAAAGGATTTATTAATTAAAAATATAAAAATTTTATGTACAGTTATTTTTAAATATATTTTTATGTATTTCATTAATGTAATTGGTTAAATCATTTTTTAATATAAAATAATGATTTTATCATATCAATAGAGTAAATAAAAAATATATATAAATAATTATATGTAATAAAATTCTTTTTTTTAACAAAAAAAAAAAAAAATTAGACATTAGAAGCATTTTTTAAAAGTGGAGTGTCTTATGAAATGGGCTTGGAAGAATTTTGAGGATGAGTCCAAACTCGAGATATAGTTTAGTCAACTCCGATTCCGATTCTCCAAATGGGCCAGACTATTTTTCTATGATCTTTTTATTTTTTATTTTTTTAGCATGGACCAAACACTTAATAATTATTAACAAGAAAAAATGGATGTTTTTTCTCGAATAACTGAATATTTAGTCTTTTTTTCGATTCCATAAATATTTTTCTTCTTCCTATATGATAAAAATATTATTTCCATTTGTATTCATATTAATTTATTTTTTATTATGTAGTTTAGTTTTTAGCCATGAATATTTTTCTTCCATCATTTTGCTTATCCCCTTTTTAAAAAGAAAAATGCTCCATCTAAACATCCTCGTTACAAAAGCTAACGTGGCATTGCCATTTGTTAAAAAGTAAAAGAGGATTGAAATGCATGAGAAGTGTCATAATATTTTATATAATAAGATGAAAATGGTATTATATTAGAGAAATGATTTGTGCAGTCGGGAAATGCAGTCGGCGTGCAGTCGGCTGTAAAAAAAAAATTAATATAGGACCTACATGAAAAAAAAAAATTATTTTTATAGCTTTTTATAATTCATGCAGGTCTTCCTGAATATAAAATAATTTTTTTATAATTTTTTTTTATTCATTCCGTACAGCCGACTGCACGCCGACTGCGTTTCCCGACTGCGTGTAGCAAAGCCCATTATATTATACTCTTTATTAGGCCTTGTTTGGCAACTAAATTAAGCATTTTTCAAACTTTTATCAACATTTCTAATAACTTTATTCCCAAACATACAATAAATCCAACAAAAATTATTTGAACTTTTCATTCGATTATTATCCAAACTAAATAATAATACAACTTTTACAAATTTTCAACAAGAAAACTCTTAAAAATTATATTTAAACAACTTTTTAATTTGACCTATTCAGATTCTTAAACTCCAAAATAAAACTTATTTTTTTAGAAAAAAATTTGAAAAATTTATTCAAAATTTTCTCTCTTCTTTTCTTAAATCCAATAAACAATACATCTAAAAAAAATCATAATCAAACATATAGTAAGGAGATGTTTGGAAATTATTTTTATCTTATTTAATCTAATTTTCAAAAAAAATTCTAATATAAATAATTTCAGACTAATCATTACAACTTTCTCAAACTTTTAAATAATAGTAAAAAAATTAATTTTTTTCAAATCTAAAAAAAATAATATTCTAATACTATTTTAACTTTATAATTTTTTTTTATTTTTCTTCTCTCTCTTTTCCTAAAATCTAAAAAATACTTAACTCAAACTATTCACAAATCATTTTACTATTATTTACAAAAGTCTTATCTCATCTTATTCTCTAAGCATTATGTCTCACTTGACCATGCTCGAGCCAATAAAGTTCAAGCTCAAATCAAGGCATCATTCAAGCATATAGAGGCTGAGTGAGCTTGTGATAATTGTTAGCTCTTAATATTTGTTAACGTCGTGTTTCATACACCTTTAGTCTAGTCCCAACAACTCGAGTTTGGGTCTTTGGTGGAGTCTAGGGAGCCTTCGATATTTAAGTTTGTTAATATTCTTAGTAAATTGTGTGGGAGTGTTAGAGTTCAGATAGAGACATTTGTACCCGAAGGGCGGCTTTTATATGAGGTTTTTTTTTTTTAGAGGGGGGCAGGGGGGTGGACACCTCTTACTTTGTGTCAGGATGTTCATGTCACCTCCCACTGCAACCTGACAAGAAGATTTTAATGCGGCGTGGAGCTTGGGGTGGTGCCATTAATGCAGTGTGGGTTCGGGAGATGGTGTCATTAATGTGGTGCGGTTCCCCAAGTGGCATCCTATTGGTAGATGATTGGCGTTGTGCTCCCTCATGCCCTATGTCAGGGAATCAAAGGTTGTTCATGTTTCGCGTTGGTCAATTGGTGTAGATCTTTGAGTACTACGTGTTGTAGGAGATGTCAATAGTGGTGAGTCTTATTCGCCCTTGTCAATTAGTCTTTAGCTTCCTTCCCGGGTTGGCATGTTTTGTGAGTTAGGCTCTTTAAGTGGCGCTTGGGCATTCCTTTAGGAAATGGGGGCATGGGCTAAGTTGGGCCCCTCCCGGTCTTGTATGGGCCCATCCCTCGGGGGGGGGGGGGGGGGGGGCAGGGGTGCTCTCCCTAACAATATTCATAAGGAGAGCTCAAACATAAGGATGATAATAGAGTTAGAGCAACCACTATTCTACAATTCCATAACTTGATATTAAAAGTGAACTTTTTGTGAGAAGATACAAATAATCTTTTAATTTTTTTTCCATTAACTTAAATCATTAGGATAAGCGGTAATTTCACATAATATTAGAGTAGACGTCTTAGATTTAAAATCTTACTCTATATTTCATCTAATTAATTAAATATTTTATATGGTGGATCCACTTATTGATGGAGAGTATGGCCAACATGTGAGCGAAGAGTGTGAAAAAATATAAATAATTAAATTTATATTTTCACAAAATAAACTTTTAAAACAATTAATGGTTTCACACTTTTTTTTACCTCAAGTCAAAGACAATGTCAATCACAGTTAAGATAAACGGAAAAATTCATATTTTTAGAATATAAGTTGGGTTAGAGTTGTGGAATAAGAGTTGAATGGGAGTTATTTATCATTTTTCTTTATTAAGAATTATGAGAACTGTTGCCCAGATAACTAACACAAGAGGGGGAGTGAATTGAGTTGTATTAAAAAAATAACAATTATAAATCAAATATATAATATAAAATATAAACAAAATATGAAATAACAATAAATATAAAGAGTAAGGGTAAGAGAGAAGCAAACTCAGTATGTTAATGAGGTTCGGCCCCACTGTCTACGTCCTCGCCTCAAGCTACCCCTTGAGAATTCCCAAATTCACTATTCAACCTCCTTCAGGTGGAGATAGAAACCTATTACACCTTTGAACAACACCGCTACAAAGGATCCGTGTAGAACACCCTCTACACTTGCAATCACCTTACACGTGGTGATTCAACTATTCCCCGTGTAAAATACTTTCTACACACACAAGGGTTATACACACCCTTTTTCTGATACAAAAGCTGATAGTGGGTAGGTTATCAGAAAACACTCCTCAATGAGTGAAATAAGAACAATACAGCGCAAACTATATCTCTCAAAATGAACAAGGATTAAGGCTCAATGCTTAGAGAAGAGAGAATTGAAGCTTTGAATGAAAGTTGTATGCTCTTGGTGTTGTAAATGTGAAGCTCTCAAATGATCTATTTATAGGCATATGAGACTTCATATTCAAATTTAAAAAGATTCACATGTCAAAGACAACATCATTCACTTTTTCAAAGAATTCAAATAAAAGGTTCTTCTTTTTCAATTGTCAAAGACAACATCATTCACTTTTTCAAAAAAATCAAACCTAATCTTTTACTTTTGGCATATGACAAAATGAGCACACTTTCATTTTCAAAAAAATTCAAACCTAATCTTTTACTTTTTGCATATGACAAAATGAGCACACTTTACTTTTCAAATTTTTCAAACAAAATCATCTACCTTTTGTATAAGTCTAAAAAAGCATCAATCACTTTTGAAAATATTCAAATAAAACATGCACATGTGAAAGATGACAATCAATCATCTTTAATATTTTCAAAATTCAACCCTTTAATCAAGGCATGCACATGCAAAAGATGACAATCAATCATCTTTCAAAATTTTCAAATTTAATTTTCAAAAATATTCATGCACATGTGGAAAATGTATTTTAATGCTTTATGATAAAATATTAATTTTGAGCATTAATCCTAATTTCGAATTTTGAAGAGATTTACAACATTACTCTATAATTTTAATGTGAACTTGTTCCCTTCTTGCTCATACTTGTTTCCTTGATGTGCTTGACTCCATTGTGTAGACAACTTGAGCTTGAGACTTCTTTATTTTTTGAATTCATTTATTATCATCAAAATCTATGTGTAATATAATTACACAAAACTTCAAATCTTGGGTTCAATAAGAATCCTATCAAATTTTTTAATATAAAATAGCTATTTTGACTAATCACATCAGTGAAGTGTATAAAAAATATATAAATACGATGATTATATATAGCATAACTCATAAATTCAAATCCAAATTTTCCAAATGAAGATTTAGATTTTAAATATCAGATTAGTACTCCTCTCTAAATCCATACATCCAAACGTACCATAATAGAGAATTCCAACTCGATTTCTTGAAATCCAAGAAGTCAAATGAGATAATAACTACGGTTATAAATGATTTAACTATAAATCAGGATGCATCGTAGCATTACTCTAAAAAATAAAGAAGACGAGCAAGCGGTGTAAATCATGGTCAAGAATTACATACATGACGCTCACCAATATATTACCAAAATAATTTGACTTCAATTCGATCGTGAAGTTTTGGAACACTGCAAAAGAGAATTTTGGTGCAATCTTGTGGTGTCGTGCAGTAATGAAAATACGCGACAATTTATCTAAAACAAATTGATATTAAGAAAACAAACTCAATTTTTTTTTATAACATTTGAGATAGCTCTAGTGAATATGCCTTAACAATTTTTCTTCTCAACGAGGCTCATGGAACTCTAACTCATAATTTCTACTCTCATATTACTTGTTAGACTGTTAGGCCAAGTTTGGTTGTTAGATTCAACTAAAATTAATTCAATTTAGTCTAATTTTAAACTAAGTCTAACATTCAAATACTCAACTCTTAAATTATTAAATTTATCTCAACTCAAAATCTCTTTATATATAAAACCAACAATTTTATTCCACTCAATACTTTTTTATATGTAGAATTTACAATCTTTTTTAACTTATCATAAATATCTCTAAATTCATCTTAACATCTAAATATATTTAAACTCATCTTAGATATGTTCCACATAATTAACTCTATTAACTTAATTTAATATTATTCATAAAAAATTTAACACAACTTAACATCCAAACGCAGCCTACAATTAATCTACTAAAACTCAACACGCTTAAGGGGTTTTTTTTTTTTTTTTAGCATTCGGTATCTTATCACGCATACATATTTTCAAAAGAGTTTAGGTATAAAATTTCTGTCCCAACTAATCAAGATTTTTTAATTTAAATTTAAAAATCTAAGTTTTTCACAATTTTCGGTAACTGACGTCAGCATATTGCCGACACCAGCAATATTACTCAAATATCTACTGTTTTCCAAATGATATAACAAGTAAGTGGGCTATAAATAAATGGGCTTTATTATATACAGTCGAGAAATACAGTTAGTGTGCAGTCGGCTGTACAGAATGAATAAAAAAAAATTACAAAAAAATTGTTTTATATTTAAGAAAACCTACATGAATTATAAAAAGTTATAAAAATAATTTTTTTTTTCATATAAGTCCTGTATTAATTTTTTTTTACAGCCGACTGCACGCCGACTGCATTTCCTGATTGCACAAATTATTTCTGTAACTAAATTCTTCTCATATACTTATTCAAAGATGTGATGTCTATTTAATTGTTTACTTTTCAGGAAAAAAAAAACGCACCGCTAATCACGCTCAAGTCTTCTTCCCCTTCTTGTTATCGTCTTCGTTGTCCCAAGTTGCTAATAAGAGTAATATATAAAAGTACTTGACCTCGATCCGCCGTTGCCATCACATTCATGTCATTTTGTCATCATCACTATTCTTGTCTCTTCTCAGCTTATCTTCTCTTTTTAACAGATTTTTAATTTGAAATGAAAATGTTTTCACATTAATGACTCTCGTGGAATTGACTCATCTTCATTTTCTATATCATGTCAACAATCAAAGTTGCTGCTCGTTGGGTGGGACCATGGAAATTTATGAAGAGAACAGTTCGTATTTAACTTAACATTAAGAAACAGTCTAAGAGGCTGTGTAAACTGTATATACTCTTTGAAAAAGTGATTAAATCTTAGATTCAAATAAAAAAATCTATTTTTTAATAATGAATCTTATTAATTTTTAAAATGAGTCATGTGACGCGAGTCTTGCACATTTTAAAAATATATCTAATGTACGCATGGATGAAATAGCAAGTAGAAGACATAAGAAATATTCTATTTCAGAAACCAGACTCACTGTTGAATTTATATATAGAGAAAGAAACAATATGGCTCATGAACTTGCTAAGAAGGGTTTGAGAATGGAAGGAGAATGATGTTGAATTGAAGAGGAACCTATAGATATTGAAGCTATTGTTAGTAGAGAGATGCTTTGTAATGACTTAGAACATTTGTTGGATTGTACTTATGCATTTTATTTTATAAATGAATGAGAAGTAACAGTTGATGATTTAAAAAAAAAAAAAAACAGTACTCTCTAATATATATCTATATATATGTCCTAATAATTTAGAAAAGTATGCTTTTTTATTCCTTACTATGCGCAACTGCCTAGTGCTTGTCTCTACGCTAGGTTTGGAAATTTATTCATCCATTGCCATATTTGTCAAAGTTTAATTATTAGAGAAATGCTAGGTCTACTGAGCATTTGACCGATGGGTGCATTTTTTTTACATATATATTTTTGTTTTTTCCTTATTTTTTTTTTTTAAAAAAAAAAAGAAAAAACATTTAGTGGTAAGTGATCAATTCTATTGACAAACATTAGGTCACCATAGAATTGTCTTAATTATTAACTATGCTATGATAATCTTCGGTTCGAATGACACGTGCATCACTTTGTCATGATGGGACGAAGGTTTAAAGAGACCATTGCAATACATAGTATTTATATACTATATAATTATAAATATTATTATTATTTAATTATATAGGATATAGTGTAAAATCAAGTTCAAACTTAGAACTTTTATTTTAATACTAAATAAAATTTTGTCTCATAAGATTAAACTGATAAGAAAGGAAATAAATTTAATTATTTAAGTTATATCCCTCGTAGCCATACCTGTGACCCACAAGTTCTTGTTGCAACTACAAATCTTGTCACTTTGAATATTTTGCAAGGAATTGATTGTAGTGAGGGATGGTATGACTTTGATGGCCGTCAAATAGTGTATTATTATTAGCGGCGAGTTTGCTATAAGTACTTTTGAGTGAAATTTAAGGATTTGTACTTAGTTGATTTAGGAAATATTTTGGTCATGTAATGAGATGAGAGTTATATAAATAGTAATAAAATAGTTTGTAAATAATAGTAAAATTATTTGAATTATGATACTTTATTTGGTTTTGAAAAATGAGAGAAAAAAAGTTGAATAAAAATATTATAAAGTTAAAAAATTGTTTAAATATTATTTTTAATATAATATAATTTTTGTTTAAATATTTAAAAAAATTGTATTATTTTTTGTGTTTTGTTTGGAAGTTTAAGAAAATTGTAATGATTAGATAATTATTAAATGAAAAAGCTAAACATTTGAAACTAAAAGGTGTTATGAGTTTGAGTGATGTTTCAGAAGAAAATTATAAAAATTTTTAAGAAAGATTGCGATTTGGATAGTGAGTTGAGTTGAAAACTGAATAAAATATTGTTAGAATATTATTATTATTATTATTATTATTATTTTAAAATTTTTGAAAAAGTTGAATTGTTTAGTTTATTTTATATGAGAATTTAAAAAAAATTGTAATGATAAGATAAAATGAAATAATTATTGTTTCTAAATGTGCCATAATTTCATCTAAGTTTCCCCAAAAAACCCTTATTCTAAGTCGAGGCTTCCCCTTCACTTGCCCATCATCACATAGAAGAGTGTTGTTTGTTTAGGTTAAATACGCAACAATTGATACATAGGTTATGCTCTTTTTGTGTCATGAAAACTTTACAATTTTCATAGCAATTTGTGTAACGGTTCATTCTATCATTAGCCTAATCCTACGTTTGCTCTATCTCCTTAGTTTGGTTTGTCATGTTTTTTTTTTTTTTTTTTTTTTTTTTTTTTTTTTTTTTTTTTTTATAACAAAGTCATAATCTTCATTAATAAAAAGGAAAATTACAGACATAAATCAAATCATAACGTGTGAGATACAAAGTCCAGATATACAATCCCACCACATGTTGATTCTATCGACATTTCTCACATACTTAGCAAGATAATGAATAGCCTTATTAGCTTCTCTATAAACATATATAAACATACATTCTCCAAAACAATATGACAACTGTTTGATCTCATAATAAAGACTACCAAATTTTGAGCTGTCCATGTTATCCTAATGCAAAGCTTCAATAGCTAGGAAGCAATCATACTCTACCTGGGGTTTTTCTATTCCTAGTCTTGCACAGAATTGAAGGCCTCAAAGAAGAGCTAGTAGCTCCACTTGCTCAGGTTCAGCAATAGCATCCTCCAAAGAGCTTGCAGCCATCAAAACTCTGCCCAAACTATCCCTCAATATTGCACCAGTACCAGCTTTCCCCATCTTCTAAAAAACAGCTCCATCAACGTTTAATTTCAGCACTTCAGGATCTTCCATTTGTAGACTTCTCGCACTTGTTGCCTTGATTGTCGTTGGGCCCCTTTATAACATTTCAATAAAGAAACGGCGTGCTCAACTACACGATGAATAGGCATGAGAACCTGTTCATGAATGTATTTATTCCTCCTTGTTGAACATAAGGTTTCGAGTTTTGTGTAACTATATATCTACACATGGATTTTGATGATAACAAATGAATTCAAAGAATGAAGGAGTCTCAAGCTCAAGTTGTCCACACAATAGAGTCAAGCACATCAAGGAAACAAGCATGAGCAAGAAGGGAACAAGTTCACATTAAAGTTATAGAATAATGTTGTAAATCTCTTCAAAATTCAAAATTAAGATTAATGCTCAAAATTAATATTTTATCATAAAGCATTAAAATACATTTTTCACATGTGCATGAATATTTTGAAAATTAAATTTGAAAATTTTGAAAGATGATTGATTGTCATCTTTTACATGTGCATACCTTGATTAAAGGGTTGAACTTTGAAAATATTAAAGATGATTGATTGTCATCTTTCACATGTGCATGTTTTATTTGAATATTTTCAAAAGTGATTGATGTTTTTTTAGACTTATACAAAAGGTAGATGATTTTGTTTGAAAAATTTGAAAAGTAAAGTGTGCTCCTTTTGTCATATGCAAAAAGTAAAAGATTAGGTTTGAAGTTTTTGAAAAATAAATGATGTTGTCTTTGACAATTGAAAAGGAAGAACCTTTTATTTGAATTTTTTGAAAAAGTGAATGATGTTGTCTTTGACATGTGAATCTTTTAAAATTTGAATATGAAGTCTCATATGCCTATAAATAGATTATTTGAGAGCTTCACATTCACAACACCAAGAGCATACAACATTCATTCAAAGCTTTCATTCTCTCTTCTCTAAGCATTGAGCCTTAATTCTTATTCATTTTGAGAGATATAGTTTGCATTGTATTGTTCTTATTTCACTCATTGAGGAGTGTTTTCTGATAACCTACCCACTATCAGCTCGTGTATCAGAAAAAGGGTGTGTATAACCCTTGTGCGTGTAGAAAGTATTCTACACGGGGAATAGTTGAATCACCACGTGTAAGGTGATTACAGGTGTAGAGAGTGTTCTACACGGATCCTTTGTAGCGGTGTTGTTCAAAGGTGTAATAGGTTTCTATCTCCACCTGAAGGAGGTTGAATAGTGAATTTGGGAATCCTCAAGAGGTAGCTTGAGGCGAGGACGTAGGCAGTGGGGCCGAACCTCGTTAACATACTGAGTTTGCTTCTCTTACCCTTACTCTTTATATTTATTGTTATTTCATATTTTGTTTATATTTTTATATTGTATATTTGATTTATAATTGTTAATTTTTTAATACAACTCAATTCACCCCCCTCTTATGTTAGTCATCTGGGCAACAATTGGTATCAGAGCTAAGAGCTCTATTATAAGATTAACTATCTTTTGAGTTAAGATCTTATGGCTAACATTGCAGCTTCATTTAGTGAAGGTCAATCTAGCAGTCGGCCTCCACTCTTTTGTAGAGACAATTACTCATTCTGGAAAGTTAGAATGAGAATATTCCTTCAGGCTCAAGGTCGAGAAATCTGGAAATGCATTGTAAATGGACCTTATATTCCAACAAAAGTAGTTGATGGAGTAAAGGTCAAAAGGGAAGAATAAGAGTTTGATCGTGAAGATGATAGACTTTATACTTTGAATTTAATTGCTATGAATTTATTATTTAATGCTCTTAATGGAAATGAATTTAATAGAATAATGACTTGTGCTACGGCAAAAGAAATTTGGGATAACTTGGAAGTTACTTATGAAAGAACTTCGCAAGTCAAGGAATCAAAAATTTATATTCTTACTCATGAATATGAAATGTTTAAGATGAATGATGATGAATCTATTTCTAGTATGCACACTCGTTTTACTAACATCATAAACAGCTTGACAACTCTTGGTAAAGTTTATTCCAATGTGGAAATAGTAAGAAAATTTTTTAACTCTCTACCAAAACGATGGGAATCAAAAGTGACAGCGATTCTTGAAGTTAGAGACCTCAAGAAGCTCGAAGTGAATGAACTCATCGGGTCACTTATCACCCATGAGTACACATTGAAAAGAGGAGAAGAAGAAGGAAAGCCAGAGAAGAGCTTGGCACTTAAAGTTGTTCCTCATGAAAGTGAAAGTGATGAAGATGAGGAAAATGAAGACAAAGATGAAGAAGTTGCGATGATAATAAGAAGAATTCAGAGGTTCTTAAAGAAAAATAAAACTCCTCCGAGGAAATCTTTCAAAAAGTTTTCCAAGAAAGATTCAGGTAAAAATGATACTTTAATTTGTTATAAATGCAATAAGCCTGGTCATATCAAGTCAGATTGTCCTCTGCTAAAGAAAGATCGAAATAAGGGCAAGAAAGCAATGAAAGCTATATGGGATGATGATTCAAGTAGCTCAGATAGTGAAGCAAGTAATGGAGAATCAGCAAATTTTTATCTCATGGCTAAAGATGACATTGAGGTAACAAATATTGATAATATTGAAGATCCTTCATATGAAAAATTGTAAAATATTTTAGAAGAAATTTATGAGGAATTTGAAAAATTAGGTATCAAATATACTGCTTTGAAAAAGAAAAATTCTTCTTTAACAAACGAAATTGATATTTTAAGAAAAGAAAGTATCATTTTGAAAGATGAAAATCTTGAATTAAATAAGAAGAAAACCGATTTAGAAAATATTGTTGAAAACTTTACGAATGGAAAAAGAAATTTTGAAAAATTTCTTGGTAGTCAAAGATGTGTTTTTGACAAGGCAGGTTTGGGATATATGCCAAAACAAAAATACAAATCTTATAAAAATTTCTTTGATAATCGTTCTACATCAAAAACTAATATTCAAAATTCTTTTCATAAAAATAATTTTGTCAAAAAAAGATATTATTATAATCATTCAAGTTCTTCATATATGTCACATGCTATTTGCAATTTTTGTAATAGAAATGGTCATAATTATCATACTTGTCCTATTAGAAGAAATCATACAATGACTATTAGGGCCATATGGGTACCTAAAAATCTTGTTTCTTCTAATACTAATAAATAAAGGACCCAAAGAACTTGGGTACCAAGAAAAATCATTTTAATTCTTTTTATAGGTATGCATGAAGTCATTCACAAGCAAAAACAAGTGGTTTTTAGATAGTGGATGTTCAAGACACATGACGGGAGACAAGACTAAGTTCTTTGAGCTTAGATCTAAAGAAGAATGACACGTGACATTTGGAGACAACTCGAAAGGGAAGATCGTGGGAATATGTAAAATTGGTAATGAATCTTCTCTCATAATTGAAGATGTTCTACTTGTTGAAGGTCTAAAACATAATCTTTTGAGCATAAGTCAATTATGTGATAAAGGATTTATAGTTACTTTCAAAATGGATAAGTGCATTATTTTGAATGATCATGATTGTAATATTTGTTTTATTGCTTTTAGAAACAATAATGTTTATACAATCAATTTTGAAGAAATTACCTCATAAGATGCTATTTGCTTTTCAGCTCAAAATGAAACTAGTTGGCTATGGCATAGAAGATTAGGTCATGCCAACATGGAACTTATTTCCAAATTTTCAAAAAATGATCTTGTGAGAAATTTACCAAGAATAAATTTTCTTAGAGACAAAATTTGTGATGCATGCCAATTTGGTAAACAAACAAAAACTTCTTTTAAAACCAAAAAATATATTTCCACTACTAGACCATTGCAACTGATACACATGGATCTTTTTGGACCAAATAGAGTTGCAAGTCTATGAGGAAAATATTATGCATTTGTTATTGTTGATGATTTCTCTAGATATACTTGGGTCATCTTTCTTGCTCATAAAAATGAGGCACATAATGCATTTACCAAGTTATGCAAGAGAATTCAAAATGAAAAGGGCTATACTATTTTAAGTATCCGAAATGATAGGAAAAAAGAGTTTGTTAATAAAAATATTGAAACTTTTTGTGATGAAAATGGTTTTGTGCATAATTTTTCTGCTCCTCGAACTCCTCAACAAAATGGGGTAGTAGAGAGGAAAAATAGATCTCTTCAAGAGATGGCAAGAACAATGCTCAATGAGAACAAATTGCCTAGTTATTTTTGGGCCGAAGCGGTAAGTACTGCATGTTATGTTATAAATAGAGTTATGCTAAGGTCTAAATTAGATAAAACCCCCTATGAGCTTTGGAATGAGAAAAAGTCCAACATTGGTTACATTCATGTATTTGGATGCAAATGTTTTATTTTGAATAACAGAGATAATTTAGGCAAGTTTGATGTAAAATCTGATGAAGGTATTTTCTCGGGTATTCTACTAATAGTAAAGCTTATAGAGTATTCAATAAAAAGACTTTGACTGTACAAGAATCTATGCATGTAGTATTTGATGAATCTAACTCTCTACTCTCCAATAAATCTATTGATGAAGAAACAGGAGGTATAAATAACACGGAAAGTCTCAATCTCAACAAAGAGAACACAATAGAAGAAGTTCAACATGGAACCATCAGGAAAGATCATCAAAATTTAATACAAGATGCAACCAAACAGTAGAAATTTGTGAAAGATCATCCAATGGAACAAATTTTGGAAGAATCTTCACAAGGTGTAAGTACTCGATCATCTCTTAGAAATATTTACAATCATACTGTTTTTCTATCTCAGATTGAACCCAAAAATATTAATGACGCACTTCTTGATGAATCTTGGATTCTAGCTATGCAAGAAGAGTTGAATCAATTTGAAAGAAATGATGTTTGGACACTTGTTCCTAGACCTAAAAATCATACTATTATTGGAACAAAATGGGTTTTTAGAAATAAGAAAGATGAGTCCAGAATCATTACAAGAAATAAGGCTCGACTTGTAGCCCAAGGTTTTAATCAAGAAGAAGGAATCAATTATGATGAGACATATGCACCAGTCGCAAGATTAGAAGCTATTCGAATGCTACTTGCATATGCTTGTTATAAAGATTTCAAACTTTTTCAAATGGATGTTAAAAGTGCTTTCTTAAATGGTTTTATAAATGAAGAGGTATATGTTGAGCAACCTCTAGGTTTTGAAAATCATATTTCCCCAGATCATATTTTCAAACTCATAAAAGCATTATATGGACTCAAACAAGCTCCTAGAGCTTGGTACGAGAGACTTAGTAGTTTTTTGATTGAAAAAGGTTTTTCAAGAGGAAAAATCGACACAACTCTTTTCATTAAATATAAAAATAATGATATTCTTTTGATTCAGATTTATGTTGATGATATAATATTCGGTGCTACTAATGAAAATATGTGTCAAGTTTTTGCTAAGACTATGCAGGAAGAATTTGAGATGAGCATGATGGGAGAACTTACATTCTTTCTCGGATTGCAAATTAAGCAAGTAAAAAGTGGGACATTCATCAATCAATCAAAATATATTAAGGAATTGCTGAAGAAATTTGGGATGGAAAGTGCTAAGGAAATTGGAACACCAATGAGCCCATCAACTAAACTTGATAAAGATGAATCTGGTAAGCCAGTTGACTCGAAAATATATCGAGGTATGATTGGTAGCTTATTATATTTAACAGCTAGTAGACCAGATATTATGTTTAGTGTCTGCTTATGTGCACGCTTTCAATCATCTCCAAAAGAATCACATTTAATTGCAGTTAAGCGTATTCTTAGATATCTTAGTGGTACAATTAACCTAGGGTTATGGTACCCTAAGCACACATCTTTCGATCTAATCAGCTACACAGATGCAGATTATGCTGGCTGTAAAATAGATCGAAAAAACACTAGTGGAGCATGTCACTTCTTAGGTCATGCACTAGTTTCCTAGTTTAGTAAAAAATAAAATTCTGTTACACTATCTACTACTGAGGCAGAATATGTTGCTGCGTGTAGTTGTTGTGCTCAAGTTCTTTACATGAAGCAACAACTTGAAAATTTTAAACTCATGTATAATCATATTCCAATCAAATATGATAATACAAGTGCTATAAATCTTTTAAAGAACCCAATACAACATTTTAGAACTAAGCATATTCAAATAAGATATCATTTTCTTCGAGATCATGTGCAGAAAGGTGATATAGTACTAGAGTTCACAAACACACACGATCAGTTAGCAGATATTTTCACAAAACATTTACCAGAAGATAGATTATGTATGATCAGAAGAGAAATAGGTATGATGCATGCTATGAATATCTCTTAAAAGATAGATCAGAGTTCATAAAAATAGAAAGATATTTTTTTTAAATACTTTTACATAAACTTGAGGTTCTTAGCCTCATGTTTGAGACGCTCATTCTCTTCATACAATATCATGTCATCCCTATCCATGGGAACTGGCAAGCGGAATGAAGAATCTAATAGAGATTTTAACTTTTTATTCTTCTGCCGAATGATTCCTTCCCTTGTGTGAGACTCTTGAACAATTCGTTAAAGTACAACAATTTGTTCTTTAAGCCTTTCAATCTCATGGTTTTTGGCTTGTACTCGCTGAGAAAAAGCAACAATAGAGGATGAGTAGCGAGTCCCAAGACTCACCAAGTCGTAGATAGCATCGGAATCTGGCTTATTAGTCAAACTATTATTCTCTTGCTGCAACATGGCACCAATGGTAGCTGCAGAAAGGACAAGAGGTTGAGGTGCTGAATACCTCATGGATGAATCTAAAGGAAGGTTAGAAGAATGAGCCATTGAGAAAAGAATTGAAAACTTAAAGCGAGAATGTTGAAAGAATACAGATGAGTTATAGAGATGAGAATAAGATTTGATACAAATCGGATGAACTTTAAGACTGATTTTATAGAGATAGCATAAAGAACAAGACAAACAATTGTCTCTTCAAATCTTATTTAGTCAAAAGAAATACAAGATATGCTGGATACATATTGTCAAAAGTTTTCTTACTAAGCCAGCGAGATTAACAGTAGATTGTTCCTATTTTTCTAGTAAATGATGAACCTCTGCTGTTATCTGCCGATGTTGACCTTGTATCTGAACTCTTTCTCGTTCTAGCTCCTCTATTCGTGGTTGCAGATCATGAGCATACCAATCTGTAAATTTTTTCAACTCTTTGTTTTCCTGCTTTAGCCTTTTATTCTCTCTATCCTTATTAGCAAGCTTCTGTCGTAACTCAGATATTTGGATGTTAAGATGATCAATCTCACTCATCCTCGCCATTAACCTCCGAGACATGATCGTAACAGAGACAACATATTGACTACTGAGCATTCTTGATTCTGCAATAATCTCAGAATCTGTCCTACTAGAAAAACAGTTCTCTGCTCCTATCATGGTATTGACGGCCTCAGGAGAGAAGATTGATGGTTGATGCGTCAAGGGTTCCTGATTCAAGTCTGAAACATTAGTGGAAGAGAATTGTTCGGCCATTCTATCGTTATGGAAAAACAGAACTCAGGTCAAGAAGCGATGTATTTTTTTTTTTTGGTATCCGATAAGTTAAAATGATCATTCTTTTATAAAAACTCAGAGCCTTCAATCCCCGTTTGTCAACAACATCAGGCGATTGTTTCAATCTTTAGCCGCACTAAATTCATAGAGTTAGGCCTCGAGGCTTTGCAGCACTTGTCGGGTCACGGACGGCTCCATTTTTCAACTATCTACAGTGTCTATTAATGCACCGGTTTCTTCAGTCCATTTATTTGCTGCCGATCCTTTTAATGATGCCAAAAGGGGGAGAAGTTTTAGACTAGAAGATTAATATTGTTTAAATTGCTAAACTTTTTATATATGCTTGGAATTATATTTATATATTTTTGCTTGAAAAACTAACGCATATTCTCAGGGGGAGCTTGAGTATTAATACAGGCTTCAGGTTCTATCAAATATTTGTCATCATCAAAAAGGGGGAGATTGTTGAACATAAGGTTTCGAGTTTTGTGTAACTATATATCTACACATGGATTTTGATGATAACAAATGAATTCAAAGAATGAAGGAGTCTCAAGCTCAAGTTGTCCACACAATAGAGTCAAGCACATCAAGGAAACAAGCATGAGCAAGAAGGGAACAAGTTCACATTAAAGTTATAGAATAATGTTGTAAATCTCTTCAAAATTCGAAATTAGGATTAATGCTCAAAATTAATATTTTATCATAAAGCATTAAAATACATTTTCCACATGTGCATGAATATTTTGAAAATTAAATTTGAAAATTTTGAAAGATGATTGATTGTCATCTTTTACATGTGCATACCTTGATTAAAGGGTTGCACTTTGAAAATATTAAAAATGATTGATTGTCATCTTTCACATGTACATGTTTTATTTGAATATTTTCAAAAGTGATTGATGCTTTTTTAGACTTATACAAAAGGTAGATGATTTTGTTTGAAAAATTTGAAAAGTAAAGTGTGCTCCTTTTGTCATATGCAAAAAGTAAAAGATTAGGTTTGAATTTTTGAAAAAGGAAAGTGTGCTCCTTTTGTCATATGCCAAAAGTAGAAGATTAGGTTTAAAGTTTTTGAAAAATGAATGATGTTGTCTTTGACAATTGAAAAAGAAGAACCTTTTATTTGAATTTTTTGAAAAAATGAATGATGTTGTCTTTGACATGTGAATCTTTTAAAATTTGAATATGAAGTCTCATATGCCTATAAATAGATCATTTGAGAGCTTCACATTCACAACACCAAGAGCATACAACATTCATTCAAAACTTTCATTCTCTCTTCTCTAAGCATTGAGCCTTAATTTTTATTCATTTTGAGAGATATAGTTTGCGTTGTATTGTTTTTATTTCACTCATTGAGGAGTGTTTTCTGATAACCTACCCACTATCAGCTCTTGTATCAGAAAAAGGGTGTGTATAACCCTTATGCGTGTAGAAAGTATTCTACATGGGGAATAGTTGAATCACCACGTGTAAGGTGATTACAAGTGTAGAGGGTGTTCTACACGGATCCTTTGTAGCGGTGTTGTTCAAAGGTGTAATAGGTTTCTATCTCCACCTGAAGGAGGTTGAATAGTGAATTTGGGAATCCTCAAGGGGTAGCTTGAGGCGAGGACGTAGGCAGTGGGGCCGAACCTCGTTAACATACTGAGTTTGCTTCTCTTACCCTTACTCTTTATATTTATTGCTATTTCATATTTTGTTTATATTTTTATATTGTATATTTGATTTATAATTGTTAATTTTTTAATACAACTCAATTCACCCCCCCTCTTGTGTTAGTCATCTGGGCAACACTCCTATACCATATCCCCCACGCCAAAGCAAAGAAAGTTGACATATTTTCAAATTGTTTGGTTTCACAGAGATGAAAAGACAACTCAGACACGTTCAGAAATCTATCTCTCTCAAGGGCAGTAAGATAATCTGTCCCTTTGCACATGCACACATTTCACCAAGGCATGATATAACCCTTCATGACACAAATTACAACTCACATTATTTGTGACTATTTTAATACCAAGTTTTCCATTATAGGCAAACCTTCCTTACAGGCACGCCAAGCAAATGTTTTAATCTTATTAGGCCCAGACATTTTCTAGATGTTTTTTCAGACCACCTTCTGGACACTCGAAGAGGAGAATTCAGCTTCCTGGAGACCCTGCTGAGCCAATATAAGTTTATAATAGCTTTTAACACTAAACACCCAATTTCTTTCATACCCCTAAACTCGCTTATCAACCCCATTACCTGCACACAAAACAATTTTCAAAATATCCTCTACAACCCTTAGATTAAAGAGAGCTCTAAGTAATTTCTGGAATTTTCACACATAAGGGAATTCACGCAATCATTTTGGTTCCTTTCATTAACCATAGTCCCTTCCTTTACTAGAGAATTATGACCCGGGATCTAATTATCAAATGAAATATTAACAGAATACCCATCACCAATCATCCATCTACACCCCTCTAGAAGCCACTTTTTTGCCTCACAAATTCCTCTCCAAGTATAAGAAAGAGATCTACCCAACTCTACTTGCAAAAAATCCGAACCTGAATAATATTTTGCTTCCAACAACCTGTGCAATAATGAATTTTCCTCTTGAAACAACCACCACCCCTGTTTAGCAAGCATTGCCAAATTAAAGAGTCTCAAATTTTCAAACCCCATCCCTCCCCATGACTTTTTGATACACATTTTGTTCCAACTTAGCCAATGTGTTCTCCTCTCATCTTTACTTTGTACCCACAAAAAGCAAGCCATCATACCCTCTAAGAGGGTATCGAAAGAGTTATAGCCTTAAGTAACACTTCCTTACCCCCCTATGAGAGCAACTTTTCCTTCCAAACTTGAAGCTTTTGCCAAACTCTATGCTTTATAGGTTTAAAAACATTGGCTCTTGACCTCCCAACAATTGGTGGAAGACCTAAATACTTTTTATATTGCCGCACATTAGAATTTCTGCATTGCTGTTTGATCTCCTTTTGGCACATTCCCACTAAAAATCATGGTTTTTTTTCTCTATTAATATACTGTCTTGAAACAACTTCATATTTCTCCAGAAGATCTTGAACTCTTATATTCTCCTCTACCTCAGCTTTGCAGAAAACCAAACTATCATCTGCAAAAAGAAGATGTGTAATTTTTGGAGCCCATTGCATATTTTTTCTCCTTAAATATCATTTCTCCCACCAACAACTTTCAAAAGACTAGTCAACCACTCAGTACATGGAAGAAATAGATAGGGGATAGCGGATCCTCTTGTCTAAGTGCCCTAGAAGGAATAATAGGGCCCTTAGGCTCACCATTTATTAGCACATCAAAAGACACAGAACTAACACACAGCATAATCAAATTAACAAACTCATGACTAAATTTCATCACCTCCATAATAGTTTTTAGGAAACTCCACTCAACTCTATCGTATGCCTTACTCACATCTAACTTCAATGACATAAAGCCATTTTTTCCTTTTTTTCTTCAGCTTCAAAAAGTGCATAATCTCATAGGCTATCAAAACATTATCAATAATTAAACGCCTCGGAACAAACGCACTTTGACTTTCTCATATGATTTCATTAAGAACCATTTTCAACCTATTTGCAATGACTTTTGCAACTAATTTATAGACATATTGCACAGGCTTATGGGTCGACAATCAGCCACTCTAAGGAGAGATTTCTTTTTAGGAATTAAGGTAATGAAAGTGTGATTCAAAGTTGGAGGAAAAAAACTTGAATTTAGAGCATGTAAGACAGTTGCTGTAACAGAACTCCCAACCACGTGCCAATATTTTTGGAAAAAAATTAGAGACATGACATCCGGGCCTGGAGCTTTTGAAGGATGCATTTGCTGCAAGGCTTCCTTCACTTCCAACTCAGTGAACTCTCTACATAACTCTTCATTCATCTGTGATATAATCTTGCCCCTCAAAACAGATAAAAAGTCTAAAGAAGCACTCAGTCGGGCATTTGTAAACAAGTCTTTAAAATAGCCAAGAATCACCTTTTCCTTATTGGTTACCTCTTGCCACTGTCCTTGATCATCCTGAATTATCACCAGCCTGTTCTTTCTTCTTCTTTGCGATGCTTTCATGTGAAAATATCTAGAATTCTAATCTCTCTCTTTTAACCATAATTCCTTTGATCGCTGTCACCACATAACCTCATCCCTTTCCAGCCAAAGTTGTACCTCCTCTCTTGCCTTATTCAGCACCGACATATCAAAGCCACAATTGTCTTCATAAAGTTTATTTAGGTGATGTTGGGCTTACTAAAGCTTCTTCTGAACATGACCAAATTTATTCCTATTCCATGTGTCCAGTTTTACCCCCACATTCTTTAATCATACCCACAACATCCTTCATAGTGGACTGGGGATTACTCCTTTGCCATTGTGCTTTAATGATTTCTTCACAATCTTTTGCCCCCACCCACATCTCCTAAAATCTATAAATCCTTTTAGTTCTAGGAGACACAACCTTCTGGTCCAGTTCAACCCAAATGGGTAAGTGGTCTGAATAAGCCACAACACCATGGCTAACTCTTGCATTTAGAAAAGAGTTACATTACGCTAAATTAGCTAAGAAACGATCAAGCGTTTCACTAATACCATAATGCTCTTCCTTTCAATTTGACCAAGTAAACTTATACCCAGTAAAGCCCAAATCTTGCAAATCACAGTCCTCTAATACTTCTCGAAAAGCTATGAATTGTCTCTTAGGTCATGGATTCCCACCCATTTTCTCATGATGAAACAAAATTTCATTCAGATCCCCCATCACTAACCAAGCTTCCCCACTCGGCCGACACAATTCCTTAAGAAGATCCCAAGTTCGATAACGTAAATGTGTCTCAGGATACCCATAAACTACAGTTAAAAACCATTTTCCTTCTTTTACCGCATCATCAAAGACAACAACATGAACATGGTAAGCATGGCAATTTAGAATCGTTAAATCTACATCCCTTCCTCACATTAATGCAATACCCCTTTTCCGACCAATAACACTAATTGCAAAACAATTGAAAAAACCAAGCTTGTACTTACAATTTTCTGCATTACAAACACTGAGCCATGTCTCTTGAAGAAACAGCACATCGTGCCCTTCCCTCTTGACCAAGTTTGGTTTGTCATGTTACATTATATTATAATTCTCATTTTTATTGTATAAGAGAATTAGAATATTAATATCTAATTATATTGATTTATAAATTTTAATTTTGTAAACAAGACATTCTTCAAACTAATTTTGCAAAATTAGTACCTATATATTTTCACGTTCTTACAATCAATACGTAAGTATTTGCAAAAATTTATACCTGAATTTCAAAAGATTTAAGTATTCTTGTCAATGCTTTTTGTAATAGAGATTACCACGTGGCATACTCACGTCCTTATTTTCGATTGGTTGACACGTGACATCAGTATACCACGTTAGCCAATAAAAAATTGATATGTGATAGCGCTTAATTATTGACTCCACATGAAAATTTCTCGTTAGTTTTTAAATCCTAGTTGAAGAAGATATTTAATTGAAAAATTTTGTAAATTGGAATATTAGTTTTAAGAAAGTTGAAAATTCAAGTTTTGATTAGTAAAAATAGGAAATGTACTAATTTTGAAACTAATCCTAAATATTCTAAGAAGAAAAAAAATCAATTTATCATCTAATTTCTTTTCATCCTAAGATATAGCATTAGCTGATAGATGCACAAGTAAAATATAATTAGCAGTCTCCAATAATCTAATGGCACGTCATGGAATGATGAGATAATAATGAGAATTGAGATAATAAATAATATTATTTTTTTATTTAAACATATATATATATATATATATATTTAAACATCAAGATAAAATGATAAATCATATATGAGTTGTGTGGTATAAGATTTTTATGTAAAATCTTCACTATATTTATTTTTATTCCCATCCATTCATCTATCCACTGTCGTGTTGCATATATTTTTCTACTCTCAAAAGTAAAATGATAAGTGATAAAATAAGTAAGAAGGAAAAATTTAATTACAAGTATAACTACAGATTAATATGTGAATTAATCTAATATGATTAGTCAAAAAATAAATTTTATTAAAAATAATATCAATTTAAATTTTAAATATAAAAAAATTAATATTAATATATAAATTAATACGCAACTTTACCTTTTACCTAACAAAACTCAAGTAAAAAATGTGCATTAATTTAGAGTCAAACATAGCTGCAGTGACAAATTTTGCAGACTTTTTCAACGATATAATGTATCCAAAGGCGATAGGATTTGGATTTGGAGAAACTGGAACCACATGGTGAATGGGTAGTTCGTACTGTTGTCATGCGTAGTGGGACATCATACCACAACCTCATCACCTTCTCAAAACCAAAACACCATTTTTTATTTTTTTTTATTTATAAAGAACACGTTTTTTCAGTTGTTTCAGTCAAGCACGTTTCGTTTTACCTATAAACAACATTGCCTTGATTTCATTTTCAAGAAAAGAACTGCTCCTTTTCATGACTTGTCCCTACCCTAGTGAGTGTAGGTGTCCTTCAATGCACCAGTTCATCATCATCTTTGAGTAAAAGAGTAGAACTCTTATAAGCACCAATCATCTATTAGATATTTGTTATTCATAATTTTAGAGTGTTTAGAGTGTTTTATATTTTAAAGATGGACCTCACATTTTAAGAAAAAATATATATATAAAATTTACTTATCCTAAAACAACATCTAATATTTATGGTATGCTTGCTTGTTATTCTTCCTTTTAAATGAAATAGGTAGTATTCATTTAATTTAAAATAAGAGATATTTTGGTCATTTCATAATCCATTAACCGTTAAAAAATAAAAGAGCCAATGGTAGCCTACAGCAGGAGCTATCAGCAAGCTCCCAAGCATTTCTCTATAGTTTACAATACTTCTGAATGTGATTACTCTAAATGTAACACATTTTACTTATTATATGGGATAAGGTAATGATTTGAATAATCTATAATTGGTAAAAAAAAATAATAATAAGACAGAAAAATTAAAGTAAGTTGGAATATCATCAAGAATTTGAGTTGGAAAAATACATTGGGGTCCTTTCCTTGATTGCCAATCAATAATTCTAGGCAAGGACTTGTATGTGATGTTGATTTCCTAGCTACTTGAGCTCCTCATAGGGTTGGCTATGGACAAATGGTCTTTGGAAGCTTTTAATATGTCGTCTTCCCATAGGAAATTTGTATTTTTTATTTATTTTATTTTTAAAAAAGCATTTTTTTAAATATTTATAAAAATATATATACAAATTTACTAATAAACGCTTTCTTAATTATTAAGTAAAAAAAGAAACTTAAAATAGACAAACGGTCAAATTAAAGGAACAATCTCAAACAACATAATATCAATTTAGGGGATGTTTGGATTTAAATAGTGTTTCATCTCATTTTATCATTATAATTTTTTTAAATTTTTACAAAAAATAAATGTAAAAAATTTAACTTTTTCAAATCTAAAAATAATAATAATATTAAAAAATAATATGCTAATAATATTTTATTCAATTTTTAATTTTCATCTAAAACCATCTCATCTCATTTCCTATCCAAACGAGTCCTAATGATCAACTGATTGGCTCTAAAGTGGACCAAGCCTTCCAATTCCGTGGATTCATATCATCAACAGAGCTGGTTAGTTAATTGGAAACCAACAGAAAATGGTTAGTTAATGATCAACATAGCTGCTTAGTTATTAGAGACCGCCAAATTGACCAATGTATAAGATATATATATATATATATTGTATACTATTTTACTAGTTTTTCTCTTTGAGGCCCCATGGAAGGTGGATGGAAATTGCATCTAGGAATTTTTATTATCATAAACTACTACTGAAAAGGTGCTTATTTAATTAATACTAAATATCATTTTGACAAAGTCTCCAAGAACAAATAAAAAATTACAGATATAAGTATTTTATAATTTTTACACACCACTTCAATAAAATATTATTCTTTTTTTTTAATGTATTTGAATTTTGTTTGACTTTGATGGTTTGAATTCACAAACTAATAATATCTTATTTAAAAGTTGTAAGATAGTTGTTTTTATATCATTTTCAATAAATATGCAAATCCCCTGTTGCAAACCACTGAATTTACAGTGTCATCCTCATCCTATCAATTTTAACAACCACTCCCTAAAATTGCGAAATAATTATAGTTAACACTCTCATGAAAAATCTGACATATTATAAAAATACAAATAAATAAAAATTCTATATACAGTTACTTTTATATATTCCTTATGCATTCTATTACTGTGATTGAGTGCATCATTTTTTTTAATATAAATAACTATTTTAATCAATTATAGCAGTAGAGTGTGTAAAAAATATGCAAAAATAACTGTATATAAATAAAAAAGCATAAAACTCTAAACTAATTATTTTTAAAAGCAATCTTTAAAAAAAGTAAAATCAATTTCATGTTTTTTTTTTAGTCTAATAGGGTAATTTTGTCTTCTTTGAGGAGTTAAGGGTTAACTTCTTTTAGTAAAGGGGGTACATTGCAATTCTTGGTGGTTTTGGGGATGATGAAAATAACTATATATATGTATAGGAGGGTGAGAGTCATGTGAGCCTTTTAACATGATATAAATGTTGGGTTTGGCTGTGATTTGCTTCACTTCAGCTTCAAGACTCCAAAGCATTCATTATTATATGCATATATATGGTTTTGGGGCACTTTGTTAGCAAGAATCCTCCATGTCTACTTCTAGTAAGAGCTTAAGCAGTTCTAGTGAAGATGATAGCGATCAGCTTCGCAGGGGGCCCTGGACTGTTGAAGAAGATACCCTGCTCATTAACTACGTTTCTCATCATGGTGAGGGCCGATGGAATTTGCTTGCCAAATGTTCAGGTAATCTCAATGATTGGTTTCTACCTCATGCTGGTGATTGACTCGGAATACAACACCTTAGTTTCTTGATCATTAATCTTGGTATCAACCGGTTTTCTTTTATCTGTTTTAAAGGATTGAGGAGAACTGGCAAGAGCTGCAGATTAAGATGGCTAAACTATCTCAAACCAGATGTGAAGCGCGGAAATCTATCCCCACAAGAACAGCTTTTGATTCTTGAACTCCACTCCAAGTGGGGTAATAGGTACTTGTCCAGTATTATTTTCATCATTTCAGTAATCGTCTTCTCATTATATGGCATTAAATGATTGAAAGGATGACGAATAACACTTCTCTTTTTGGATAGAGACAGTTAACATGTCGTCTAGATACTTCAAAACCTTGAACATATCACTCTGTAAAACTCCTTATCACTGTCCTGTGAACTGTAATTTGTTTGTGCAGTGAGGGTGTAATCTGATTGCAATTCGGTTCTCGACCACTGAACTCCATAATTTTGAGTTTTTTTCTCCCTTTTCATAGATTAATTTTACCTGGTGATTTTAGGTGGTCAAAGATTGCACAACATCTACCCGGAAGAACAGACAATGAAATCAAGAACTATTGGAGAACTCGGGTGCAGAAACAAGCAAGGGTTTTTAAGATCGATACAGATAGCACAATATTTCATGATATTATCCGGAGTTATTGGATGCCAAGCTTGTTTCAAAAGATAGAAGAACCATCTACCTCAGGCATGGAATTCCAACACTCAGAAATCTCTCAGCCTCTTGACAGTGCTCACAGACATTCAGCAGCAGAAGCACCGGCACCAGCACAAGTTGCTGGACAGGGAACTCTTGGTTTTAGCCAAAGTTTGGATCTCCATGTGCAGAATCAAGACTCAGAGCCCTGCACCAGTTCATGCATTTCCTTGTCAAAATCAATGGATACCTCATACATTTCTCAAGTTTCAGAGTATCCAGCTAGTCCATTTGATGCCATGGTTAACAATGAATATGAAACATTTTTGAGGGCTTGCTATTATGCAGACAACAGTAACTTTGAGATGGAAAACCTCAACCTGGAAAGTATACCACCAGCAGCAGGGAATTTTGAGAGTTTTATTAGCAATTCCCATTCTGGGGAAAGAAACTGGGGTGATCATGATCTTTCAGGTAGCCTGTGGAACATGGATGGACTATGGCAAACAAGTAACTAACAAGGGCAGAACTCAGGGTCTTGTCTTTGGGAGAACCCAAAAAAAAAAAAAAAACAGTTGATTAAGTTTGTGAGAGATAAGTTTCCAGGATTATATCATAAGGGTGATATTCATTGTTATTTGTATTATTGTTTTCATCTAAATGTTAAAACATAAAAATTTGTTGATTGCAATCTTTGACTTATTCCATTTTGTTGCAAAAATTTTATTTAGAAGTCGGTGTGGATAGAAAATACATCATCCACACTGCTGTCGTGTTAGAATTAAAAACTTAAAATTCAAATTTTAGGACTTGTTTGAGAACAATTGTGTTCTTAGATATTCTTAGATTACGTAATTACTATTTACTACTATTTGTAATATTAATCACAAACTATTTCACTATCGTTCAAATCATCCGAGATACTATTAGTACGAACCTTCTGTTGCAAATAAACTATTATAATGTCAACAACGTGTCCACCATAACAACTTGCAAGTAGAATGATAAAAAAACGAAAGAATTGCTAAGTTCAGTAAACTGTAGCAAAATCCAGGAACAGGTGGGAATAGGTGTAATTCTGACCTCAGGCCAAAAGACAGACATGCGCTAGTTTACTTGAAATACCAAAACACCTTTTCTTTATTTTAAATGGCAAAGCTCCAAACTTTCAAAGTTTTTCTTTTTTATCTTTCCAATGTTTATATATTTTGTGCAAGTTGTGGGATGGTGGAGAATTATTTAGATTTTAATCATTTTCTCATTTGCTTTCAACCGACTAAAGGCATCAGAAATGGACAAAAAGAGAGAAAAAAGGGGGCTTCTCTAGTTACTTGAAAGCTTTGATTTTTTCCATTGCTCTTCTGTCAAAGTAGCTCGATTCCGTTTGAAGCACTTGGAATTTCCTTCATTTCCAAATCCACCGGACTCCAACCAACCAAATGAGCCAAGTCTAGGAAACACGATCTTCTAAATTTCTAATAAATGCATCTTAGACTTCTTATGGAAAGACCCCACTAAGACTAATAGCAGTAAATTGATTAGAGGTGACATGGATGTAAGGAATGATTAACTAGTAGATATTATTTTTTTAATAAGAAAACTAATAACTATAACAGAAATTATAGATACATATTGGCATGTGATAGTGCAGAAGTACTTACTCATCTGGACTCTAATACCACTTAATAATTAATTGTATGTGAGCAGAGAGAAGTTGATGTCCTCGGTACTCATCCATGCAACCTAGGTAGAAAAGGTGAGTTTGATACAGAGTAGTGTGTATTTACAATTTTACGTATAAAATTCATTTTGATAGTTTTCTTTTGAATTTCAAATTTCGTAATTTTTAGCGTATCAATAATTGAGATGTGAAGCAGTGAGTTTTTTATAACGAAGTGAGTTTTTTATAACTTTGTATAACTTCTGTATGCTGTATGCTGTCAAAGCCTTGCAAATTTACTACCATTGAGCCTAATCTCTCACTAGTTAAACTGATCCCATCCTAGAGCTGTACAGACAAAATCCATTTAGGAGGAGTCATGCAATTGTTACTGTTTTCTAGCTTATCTTCATGACATGCTCAGTTCCAGCTCAATAAATGTAGAATTTAGTAGGTTAACTAACTTTGACTGAATGGGGTGTTGGAGTATTGTTTGGTTATACCAATGATGGAATTGACAAGTTCTTATTTTCATAAATGAATGCTTGGAAGAATCTGTTTTTTTCTAACCCAGAGAGTTTTCAGGGACTGGAATACAGAGAGCCTTGACAATGATCATGAATAAACAATTAAAATATATATTGGGTTTGAATTAAATTACAATTTGACTAATATCACAGTATAAGCACACCAATTTTGTTAGGAAAAACTCATATATGGACAGAATTTCACTATTTTTAGTCTGCAATCTTTTTTTGGAGAGAGAGAGAGAGAGTTGATTTTAGATTTTTTTTTTCCAAACTTTAAAACATAATAAAAAATGCATGATGTGGACTTGGAAATTGTTTTATTACAAAAATTCTCCAAACTTTAGTCATAGATAACTTAATATGGTTCAAACGTACTTAGTTGTAGAATCAATCTTTGAGCTTTTACTGTATTGTAAAAAGCTTTCTGGGTCTTTGGATTTTACTGTAAAATGTTGCCTAGAAGACAAAGAAAATGAGTGAATCATGCTAATCCCATTTACAAGAATCCCTTGAATGAGATGGATATATACAACATCCTTCCAAATTAAGCCACTTTTCATGTGAAAGTCGAGACATGTGAATGCTTGGTCTGGATCACTGCTTTCTGCTGTGAGAAACGTTTAAAATGTGCAAATTATTGACCAAAAGATCGTGGATGAACAAAAATGAGAGGAGGAAAAAAAAACCACCACGCATGCTGCATCCACCACATGCAAAGTTACTCAGCCGTAATGTTGGGCCCCTCTTTTATTGGATAAACCTTTTGTCTCCAATTTTATCGACTCTCTCTCGTCTCCTCAACCTTTATCAATTATCTCTCCAATTTCATTGATAGTTTGGCACCACAATTTTATTTTATTTTATTTTTTTATAAATTTAACTAGTCGTTAACCCGCGCGATACTTGAGCTGGAATAACTAAATTGCTAGTACTATTTAGACAAATAAAATATTAAATATACTTAAGAAAAACTTATAATTTAACCATATGTCAATTATTAATATGCTAAAAATTATAAAATTTAAAATTTAAAATTTAAATTTTAAAAGAAAATTAACAGAATAAATCTTGTAAGTAAAAGTAATGTAAGTATATATATAGAGTTTTATTACATACAAACAAAGTCGCGTATTAATCTACGTATCAATACTGATTCTTTCATATTCAAAATTTAAGTTAGTACTGTTTTTAATAAAATCTACTTTTTGACCAATCACATTAGATTAATGCATATATTACTGTGCAGTTGTGCTTGTAAATAAATTTTTTTATATATATAACACTACTCTAATAAGAAAGGCTACAATATTCATTACATGATATTTTTCCAAATTAATTTTATTCCGATTGCTTTAAATTTAGATTGGCAAGATATGATCAGATTAAGTTAATGATTCAAACAAAAGATCATCCGTAACATCATGCATGATCTATTTATCCGGATGGTCCCAAAAAAGGTACCCCTTTGATTCACCGCGCCTCCCTGCTTTGGCTGACTTTAATTAACCGACTTGCAAAATGGGTTGTTCGTCTTCAATCAAAGTTCCCCAGTTCTCATCTGTCTCTGTCACATGGAGGCGTGAAGAGACTGGACTCTCTCCCTCTCTCTGTCCCTCGCTCTCACAGATGATTGAAGGCCGACAGACAACTTTCTTACGTACGTGCGTAGCCTGAGACGCCATTTTCATTGCTGCGGGCTGCCGAAGCTCATGATAATAGCCTCACCAAGTTCTTATGACAGTCGTTTTTTTAATTTTCTGCAGAATGAAAACGAGAGAAGCCTGTAATTTCGACCTATTTTTTGCATGGGTTTTTTATATTTTCATGCATTTTTTCTATGAGTTTAGTAATTCAGCCCATATATGCACGATTTGCATGCAGGCTTAGATATATTTTCCACCCACCGGCCAATTCTCGATCGATCAAAGGGAAATTTTTTTAGCGAATATTATATATATATATATATATATATATATATATATATTAAAATGTCAGAATTAAACGATTCCATAGCTATTTCGTTTCATCCTTGTTTAATTTTTATTTCCTTGCTTGATTTTTTGTCTGGTACTGCATGCCCAGAATTGTATTAATTTTTTGGGTATGCTGCATCCACGGTGGATGCAGCAGTACTACTACGTACAAAAGTCATCGATTGATGTTTAATTTTTTTTAATTATATTTTATTTTACTTTATTATCAAAAAGTTATTTTTAAATGAATTTGTGAATTTATTTTGAATGTTTAAAAGTATGAACAAAATATTTAAAAAAATGATGAAAAGATTAAAAAAACCTAGTAAGTCTTATTTGTGACCACTTTTTTTTTTTTTTCCAAAAGAAAAAAAATTCGAGGTCTATCCTCTAATTATTGATAACTCTCACTTGGGTGGAGAAAAAACCATACATACATTTTTTCTGCACAAAAAAATCAATGCCGAGTATAAAGAAAAGCCAATTTATCTAGCTGAACAATGCCCCGAAATTGTCCATGCACAAATTCATCACCAATAAATCTGAAACTTTGCCCTTCGTGCCTTCTTTTGCCAAAAAATCTATTGCCATATTAGCCTCTCTAAAATTATGTCAAAACCGAATATCAAGCAAGTTAAAAATTTCTTTAATCTCCTCCCAAAAATCTCAAAGAAACCAATATTTGCATATCCCAGAAGCTAACCAACCCATCACAACATTTGAATAAGATTATACTGATAAATGTCTAAAGCCAAGTGAGTGGCACAAACTTAGCCCATCAAGGAGAGCATGACACTCAGCAATAGTATTCGTTGCATGACTATAAAAAAGAGAAAAACCCACTAACACTTTGCCCCGATAATCACGAATGATGCCTCCACCACCGGATCTACTTGAATTACCACAAGACCCGCCATCCATATTCAGTTTAAGCATGCCCACATCTGGCGACTTCCACGCAATCAACCTTGGTAATTTATTACGTACCAGAAAGATCAGACAATTTAACTTATGCAAAACTAACAAATCATTGGCTCCCATCTTTTTGAAATGTTGCAGCCCATTCGAGATGTCCCTTAAATTTACTTTCACAACTTATATAACGGCCCTCCAATCATTACTAACACCCTCCATCTTAGAGGCACATCTAGCCCTCCAAAAAGCCTAAGAAATAATTATAGGAAGAATCCCACGAACCCAGCTAGCCTAAGATGAAGATGTCGCATGTCTCCACTAAAAATTCAATATCCCCTCCCAGGTAAAAAAACTTTGGTAGTCGGACCCCACAAATAGAAGCAAAATATCTCCATATTTTTTTCGGCCCCTCCCCCACACAAAGAGTATGATCTAATGTTTTAATACTAAGCACAACACAACAACAGCACTTTGAAACTAATGGGATACCCAACTATCGAACAGCCTCATCAGTGGGGATTGCTTGCTGCCTAGACCTCCAACAGAAAAATGACATTTTTTTTGCCACTAAACCTTGCTGCAACCACTTGCGCTAAGGACAACTTTGTCCTTTTTTCCTGTCCTTTTTTCCTTATAAGCTACCACTAGGGGTGAAAATCGACGTCTTCAGCACGGTTTTTTGAAAAAACTGACTTCGACCGACACTGTGTAAGAAGGAGGAGCTACTGACCGTAATCGGTCGATGAGGAGAAGGAAAACCGACCGTCTCGACTCCGGAGGTTCTCTGTTGATTCTCGGCCGGTTTTTGATTCCCCTAGAGGTGATCTAAGCCTGAGAGACTAGAGGGAGAGAGTTGCATAGGAGAGAGAAAGCTACTGCAATTGGAGCGGGGAAGAATAAACTGAAGGTAGAAGACGATCCCATATCGCAACGACGACGTTTGGTTTAAAATCTAACGATTTCGCTTCAAACTTTTTTTTTTCACACGTCTTTCATGAAACAACGTCTTTTGGTTTAATACCCAACGACGTCATTTTAGCTATGTCTTGTATATTATATGAAGAAAATGACGCAATTATACTTAAACTTAAGTGAAACAACGTCGTTTTGGAGTAGGTATATTTAAAAAAAAAAAAAGTTTATAACATCAGTCAGTTCAGCGGTCCGGTCCATCTTCAAATCGAGAACGAACCGTTGAACTTCGATTTTCTCCATTTTCCACTGCACGCCGATCGATTCTCCACTGGTTCCGGCGTGTTCCTAACGCAGCCAATCGGTTTGCATCGGTGGCGGCTGGTTTCATCGGTTCCTATATAGCCCTAGTTGCCACACTGATTTCATTGAGAATATTCCATCAATTGAAGACACTCATATACATTTGTCTTCTCCTACCCTCAATTTAATACCCGAGTGAATAATTTTGTCCACCACATGCTAAAATTTGACCAAAAGAATTGCATTGAATAATTTTCCATGCAAACTTCATAAGCAAAGAAGTTTGAATATCTAATAAATCTCGTATTCCAAGTCTCCCCTTCCTTTATTAACAAGCAAATTTTCCTCCACGAAATCCACTTTTTTCTTCTTCTTCTTTTTCTCTATGGTGGAACCCCATAAAAAATTAGAGAAAATTTCTTTAACTATCGACAAAACTCCCTTAGGCAAACTCAGAATTGAAAGCATGTGAATATGCATACTATTCAAAACATGCTTAATTAAAATAATTTTACCACCAAATGAAAGTAACTTACTTTTCCATCCCGCCAGTTTCTTTTGAATTTTAACAAGCAATGGATCAAGGATCCGTAATCTCATTCTCCCCACATGTAACGGAATACCTGAATAAGAACAATGGCATGCGCCTTCCTCAAAGCCAGAAAGACGTTTCAATTCCTATTTTCTATCAACCGAAAAATTAGAAGAGAAAAAAATTACAGATTTATGAGGACTAATTTGTTGACCCGACGTATAGCCTCATATAAATGAATTACCTCTATCAACCTCTGGATCGAAACTTTGCCGCCAATAGAAAAAATCAAGAGGTCATCCCTATATAACAAATGGCTAATCATGATACCCCTACAAGAATTGAAAGGCTTATTCCTTCCCAACTGAAACTCCATATTCAACATTCACGGTAGCACTTCTTCTGAAAGAATAAACAAATAAGATGAAAGTGGATCACCTTGATGAAGCCCCTGAGAAGACTTGAAAAAACCTCGAGAACTGCCCTACAACATTATGGAATAAAATTGAGAAGAAATGCAATTGAAAACCAGATTCCTCCATTTAGCCGAAAATCCCAATCTTCTCGACACCAATAAGAAATATCAATTGACCCTATTATACATCTTAGCCATATTAATTTTTAGCATAACATTGCCTCCCCTCACTTTCTGATTAATGCCCTAGACTAGGTCCTGTGCAATAGCCATATTATCAAAGATACTTCTTTGCCTAATAAACGGCACTTGCTCGGGAGAAATAAAATGATTTAGCAATGGAGCCAATCTAAATACCATCACCTTTGCCATAATTTTATAAACCACTAAACAAAGACTAATAGGCCAGAATTGCCCAAAACCCACAGGTTCATCAACCTTAAGAATGAGTACCAGATTGGTGGCATCAAAGGAAGTTTTCAACGGCTTCCCCTCAAAAAATTCAATGGCCATCTCAACAAGATCCTGCTTAACAAATAGCTAGCTAAGTTTTTTCCTAAACGCACATTTTCCTAATCTATTAAAAAGTACCAACACTTCTATATATCCCTGCACAGGCACAAGCTCTGCAGATCTTTGCAGAGAAAAATGGGTACTTGTTTTTCTTGCAGATCGTCAACAGCGTTCAAGAGCATAAGAGTGGTTCACTTTAGTGGTTTTGTGGAGGATTTCGAAACCCAGTTTCAGTTAGCCAAGTCAAGGGAAAGCCTCTAAAGCACTCGTATGCACCCCAGCTTTGCTTCTATCCGTTGCCACTGCGAATGCCTCCAACATTCTAAAACCTGGTACTCAACTTATATCAGGCAAACTTTATTTCTTGCTGCCATACTCAATTTTACAAGCTGAGATTTCCCCACTGGACCTGGCCTCCATAGCCAAGAGGCTAACCATGGTAGCAAAAACTAACCGGTCCCACGCTCTATCTTCCAGAGCTAGTCCCTAGATAAGTCCATTCGGCTCGAGCCCTTTACTAAATTCACCATCCAGAAGTCCTGGTTTGGGGAGCCAGAGGCGAGCATGGTGTGATTTGGTGCTGCACAAAGGTCCCGTAGAGCACGGTCTTGGAAGCCAATATTGGACCCCATTAGAGAGAGTTCGTTCAATCGTAGAAGTGAATCAGATTTGAAAGAAATGTATTCAGATATAGGGAAATAATATATCACTTGAATTAAGGTAGAGTCGTGTAAGAGATTCAAAATGGAAGTAGTTTTTGCTCTATTTTTCTGTGATGTAATTGGAAAAAATGAGGTTCTATCTCAGTTTGAGATTTAGTTGATTGATCTTAAAAACCGCAAATCACCATTTAGACTTGAAAGCAATACAATTTTCGGAGATTTTAATTCATAAATGGAGGGGTAACGAGAATAACATCACTCGAAGGACAGACAGATCATTGTTGTAAAGGATCTTATCTGATTTGTCGTGTAATCCTTTATAATATTTAGCAAGGTCTTGTGGTATTTCAAAAGCAGCTATATAATTTCTCTGAACTAATCCTTTAGTTAGATTTTCATGGCGGGTTACAGTTTTTTTGTTTTTTTTCGAAGGGTCTAAATAAACTTGGTAAGGACCAAAGCAATGCATTCATTAGCCCAACTTCAACTAATTGTTGAAAAAGAAGATTTGTATAGAAATGCTTGGAGATAGGACCAAATTCATTTAATTCGGCCACCAAAGAAGAGGACTCATTATATTTGAAAAAAAGAAAAAGAAAACCACTAATACACTAAAAATCACTTCCACAGCATTGTATCATTTCTGTTGAAACTAATTTGATGAAATCTGAAAAGTCAAAGAGGCACAACTATGGGCCCTGGTGGGACCCGCTTCTGAATAGGTTAGCAATCCCACCCATTTTCCTTGCTATGAGACACGTTAAAATGCTTAGGAACCCAACTTTCCCCTATTGAGCCTCTCTCTCTCAGTAGCTCCCTCTGTTTTTCCTCAATAGTTGTCTGTCTTTGCTCAGGATGCACTGGCTCACCTCACCCCACACCACAGCTGATTCACTTGGCCACAATTCCTATTGGCAGAAAGATCTCAAATCATGCTCAGATACACACACAGACTCACTTGCAATTGTACATGAAATTTAGCATGCATCTTTGCTACACATCCCTGACATGTATATTTTACTAGAAGACAAAACCACTACTATAGATTAACAACATCATCAACAGACATGATTCGTGCATGCAGTTCTTTTAGTAGCTCAGTACCTCAAAAAATGGCCCAACTTAGATTGTGGTAAGGAGTGGGATTCTACATAGAAATTTTGGATTATCAATAACTGCGCCGTGCACAAGAATCCTAAATTTTTCAAACTAAAATAGCATAATACCTTGAATCATTTACAACATTTCGAAAATTGGTAAGTGAACTTCAAAACAAGAAAAAGCAGAGAAATATATCCTTACTTGGGCAGTTCTTGTTGGAAAATACTAGAGAGACTATGGATCAACCCTAAGGTAAAAATAGCAATAAGAGTATACAATTGTATCAAATGTTCCTATCGATCAATACTACCAAAATTTGATCCCATCTACACCCAAAAAACATATAGTAAAAAACCAGAATCTGTCCCTTCTAAAAACCTTCTGTATCGAACGGTCCATAAACATATCAGGTAGATAGATGCATCACTTAAAGAAATCTTGATCTTGGTGTGGAAGTAGGGGTGCGAAGGGACTACAAAAGAAAGGAGTAAAAAACTCCTGGAAAGACTACAGCTGTAAATTCAAGGTTCATATAGTGCCTTCTACTTGCATCTACAGACAATACACGGGAAAGATAACAGGTAAGTTCCACACATGGACCGTAATTTTCCAATTTGATACGGCAAATAATTAGTCCACAATTTCAAAGCCTTTTTTTCCAGATACGAATGAATGGCCATGGTTCAACTTACATCACATTAAAAAGATGTACTAGCTTAGCAAAAAGTAAAATCATAATAATTACTCTACTAAAATTCATGTACCATGGAATTTGGGGGCAATACCCTGACACCAAGTCAATTCAACATTTTCTTCCTTATTGGTTGCACGGATTGCAGATACTGGTGGGCGATGCAAAACCTGAAGACAAGACAAGGAGTGCAGCCAAAGCAAGAGGAAAAACAAATAAATCTGCTGTTCAAACCAGGACAAGCTGTTCTTGCATCAACATCGAGTATGGCCAGGCCTTAATAAGTGCTTGGTACGAAATGTGGCAATTTTGAGACAGCCAAGTGTGTTATAAATGTTACCCTTCCACTGTTTGCTCTAGAGAGTTGTAGAAAGCTAATAAGAAACTCAAGTAGAACACCGATATTTCCGCTTGCTAATAAAGTAAAACAAATACCTGTTTCTCCCAGAACAGGATTGTAAGGAGCAACACCAAATTTCACAGGACGAAGAGTGGAAATCCATGCTACAACAGCTATGAGTCTTTCATGTGGGCCCTCTCCACGGTTGCACCTGCTTAACATATCGGTAGCAGTGCAATACACTGTTCCTCCATAGCTCTGAAGTTGCAACTTTGGAAGGTTGGGGCACCTAAACTTGCAAAATAAACAATAGGTAAAATTGGTAACATAGTAACGCCATGTTACCATCATCACCACTTGTGCTGTTGGAAATCCCAAACTCTCTACTACATGAAGGTTCAAATATGAAATGTGATATCATATTGCCGCTAGAGGCATCGTACTGAGGAAATACGAAATGCAGCATTATTACCACCTGTCCAACCATAGCCATTTGTGCTTTATATGCAGTATGAAACCGACTATACTCATGTACAAAGAAAGATTTATCAACAGGACATGGACTCTTAAAACATCCCGCAGAAAATGCCCCTGTACTATGTTCTAAAGCATTTAATAATTGACAACATAATAGTTACTTCAAAATTGCCCTTTATCAAGCAAATTGACTATGAACAGGTAATAATTAGTCACCATAGCCATCTTATATAATTGTAATTGGCCGAATGAATCCAATATTCCACTACTCTTGGCTTTCTAACATCTTTGAATAATAGCACAGTTACCCCTTTAATTGATAGCAAAGGGATAAAAAGAAAGGAGAAATCTAAACGATGCAAAGCGTACTTGAACAGTACCTCCAAGAGATCGATACTTGAAACACAAATATCAAGAGCCTCGGAGAGAACAGGCCGTCATTCAAGGATTGCTACCATTTCACACGATCGCTGCCTTCTTGGCCATATGCAAGAAATAGAATGCTCTTGATTTACTAGTAGTCCTTGGGGCAACTTTGCTTTTGGGCATCTGTTCAAGATTTACAAATTTTGTACTGAGCTTTATGCTCTATATATTTTTTTAAGAAAGAGGAAGGAGAACATAGGGAAATAGAATCTATATACCTGCGGCTGCAGGCAGTAACACATCATTCCTGTCTTGTGTAAAAGGTAGAGGAAGCTCCGAGTTTGTTTAAACAAACACTACTTTTCCAGTTTTATTAATAGGGATGTATCCAAATTTGAAAGCATTTCTTTTGCTAATCGACCAGCCTTCTGCAGCTCCCCTCTTGAACAGAGTGAAGCTATGATCGAATAGTAACAGTCGAATTTATGAAATTGAGATTTTTTCCCTAACCTATCATAACTTTCCACCGCTTTCTTTACTTCTTCTACGTTAGAACGACCATATCCCAAATCACTTTTGGAAGGGTAGCTTACAGAAGTTGATGCAACCGAATCAACTCTTTCCTGTTCATAAAGATTGCATGGTGCATCTAATCTTTTATCATTAGCTTTATACCATCTTCGGACTGGGAAAAACACAGAAGCAACTTGGTCAAGAACTGCAACAGCTTCTTGGATACTTCCTTGCTCACATAAAACAAGAAGAAAACTTCCTATTGACTCTGTTTCAACCTCGGTGTCAACTTTGTTTATAAGATCCACGGAAGACTGGGACTGAAGCATTTCTCTCAAGATGCTCCTGGCCTCTTCCATCCTTCCTTTGGCACATAGACCTCGGATCAAATACAAGAAACCCAAGAAATCAGGAGATATGCCTTTCTTCTTGAACTCCATGAAAAACACGAGGGCCCCTTCCATGTCACCCTTTTGGTTATAGCCACTGATAACAGCACTAACAGTGTATTCATCAGGCTTCAGGCATTTAATCTCCATATCAGACAGAAGCCTAAAGGCTTCCTCCATTCTACCAAACTTGCAATAACCATTGATCAATGAGTTGTAAACACGTGTATTTGGATTAAAATCCTTGAGAACCATTCTCTCAAACAACTGCTTGCCATCTAGCAGAAACCCCTCCCGGCATAATGCATCAATCAATGTAGCATATGTTATTTCAGAGGGAACTAAACCATTTTTCTCCAATGAATCAAATAGCCTAAATGCTTCGACAAGGTGACCCTGGCAGCACAGCCCGTTTATAACTAAATTATAAGAGATGATGTTTAGGGTAATCCCTTTCTTTTTAACAAAAGCACAAACATCTAAGGCCTTATTGACATGCCCTCCCTTGGATAGTCCATCAATTATGATTGAATAATCAACCACATCCATAAGGGGTTGATACTCTTCAGCCTCCACAAGAAGCTTATATGCATCTAAAACTCTACCACTCCTTACAAGGTCCTTAAAAACCGAAACAGGGAAAGTGACAGCTGAATTATTATCCTTGATTCTGTCAAGAACCCGAATCGCTCTGTCGGCATTCATCAGACACAGGTAGTGTGCTAGTATCCGGCTTACCCTATGCTCAGCTAGGCCATATTCTTTGAGAAATGCAGTCAAAATAGGCTGACTCAGTGACACTTTTCCAACACTAAAAAGCCCTTTTAAGATTGAATAATAAGACTTGCTTGTCACAGTTGATTCTTTGTTTCTCATTGCTATGTACACTTGACTTGCAGTCTCAGGAAAACCTCTCTTGCACAAGTACAAGATAGCATCATTACACATTATACAATATATTTCTGGCCTCAGATTCTTCAACCTGCAAACTAATTTTAAAACCCCATCCGCACTTTTTGATTCAAAAATTGCTTTGATCAGCATCATATAGGTATTCACATCCAAAGCTAAATCTTTCTCATTGAGTTCGATAAACACTTCAGTGGCCATATCCACCATACCCTTCTTGCAGAGCCCATTAATAATACAATTGTAGCATGCAACTGAAGAAATAGACGTCCTCCGAAAATCATCAAATATCTCAAGTGCCTCGTCGATTCTTCCTACTTTACAATACCCATAAATCATCGTACAATAAGTAACAAAATCTGCAGCCAAACCCATTTCTGGCATTCCCTTGTAGATCACATACATATCTTCAAAAGCCCCAACCATAAATAGTGCTTTGATGAGTATATTACACATGACAACATCCATGCAGACTCCAGCCTTTTCCAATCTCCTCTTTGTTTCCAAAGTCCCCGCTGTATTCTCTTCCTCAATATACCCATGTAACAGTGTACTGTAAGTAATAATATCTCCATCTATGCCCTTTGAGAGCTCATCAGCCTCAGATGTCCTCCCAAACTTGCACAATCCATTAATCACAGTATTATAGGTCACGATACTTGGATTAATCCCCCTCTTCTCCATTTCATCGAGCAAATGAAAGACATGATCAAAATCCCCACTCCTGCAAAAGCCATTAATTAAAGTTGCAAACATAAATTCATCAACTTGAATTCCCGAAACTTCAGCCATCTTGAAAATAGCTAACGCTTCCTTCATTTTCCCTTTCTTGCAAAATCCCAAAATGATGCATGTGTACGTAACCAAATTGGGCTCTATTCCATCTTTACTCATCTTATTCAAAAGACCGACTACCTTTTCCACATCCCCAAGCTTGGACAAGCCATCTATTAGTATGGTATAGCTCATAACATCTGGCTTGATTCCTCTTTCCACCATTTGTTTTTTCTTTCTAAACGCCTCCTTTAAATCCCCTTCCGCTATAAACCCACAAATCCAACAGCTATAAAAAACAACATCAAATTCCAACCCTTCCATCTCCATCCCACAAACCCAATCACAAATCTCATTCACTCTACCCAACTTACAAAGAGCACCCGCAATCGCCGTGTAAGTCACCTCATTAGGCCGTAAAGCTCCCGAACTCACGGAGTTTTCAAAAAACCCCATCGCAAGTTCTGGCTTTCCGATCTTACAAAACCCAGAAATAACGGAACTGCAAACAAAATTACCAAAAGGGTAACTGACTATCTCATCTGTCATCAACTCCAGCACCTCAATTGCCTTACCCATGTTTCCCTGAGAGCTAAACGTATGAATCAATGAACAAAAAGTGAAAGAAGAAGGTAGAATGCCTCTATATCTCAAGCAAAAACGTAAGACGAACAGAGCTTTCTCTGGGTCGTTTTGTTTAGCACAAAGGTCTTGAATCATAGAATCCCACATGCGAGTTGTGGGGAAATTAGAAGCTGTAGTCACCTGGGTGACCATGACATGCTCAGCTTCTTCGAATTTGTGAGATTTGAGGAGAGCCCACGCGAGGATTGAGTGGGTGCGAGAGTTGCCTTTGATTTGGTTCGAACTCATTTGAGAGAAGAAGTGGATGATTGAGTTGAATCTGTGGGTTCGTGAGAGAAAGAGAAGGAATTGGTTGATGGACTTCAGAGTGGGGGAGAAGCCTCTTTTGAGTAAGGTCTGAAGAGGCGGGAGTTTAGGGAAATTATTACTATGATTATCACAAGGAGAGGAAGAAGAAGAACGAAAGAAATTGGTGCGAGTGGAAAACATTTGTTCATGGAACTTTGAACTTTGCCGAACAATGTTGTTGCTGTTAACGCGAAGCCTCATGTGCAGGCCTTTGTGTTAGAACCCTAGGTTGGAGAAGACATGAACTCGAGTTGAAGTGTGGAAGATACAGTCGTGCCCAGCACTCACGTGCCCACGCTTCTTCCGGTTCTTCTTGCAACGGGCCGTCATGTTCCCGCTTCTCTCCCTCACGCAGACTCGCTCAGTTGGGTGGGTTTCGGGGGAGACGGCCTCATTTGCATGACTTTAGGCGGGTTAAAACCGAAATTTGATGGGTTAAACCGGAAATACCTTTACCCCGCATTTTATCAGTCGGGTCCGCAGTTTTTCTGCCCAGGCCTATCTGGAACTGGGGGAAGTCTTCTGCGATCTGAAGGGCTCAAGGGAGTTGAACTTAAGACGGCACCGTTTGGGGACATCATGGAACGCATCGTTTCAATAAAAGGAGGGCTTCGGTTATGCTGGGCCACCGAGTGTTAGTTATATTTAGGACTGTTCATCTGGGTTTCAGACCGGATATCTGGGTGTATCAGGCCTGGAACCTAGGTTTTGATCCGGGTACACCTGGTTATGATCCGGTCCGGAACGAGAGTGTATTTGGGTTTTTTGAAACCCGAAAATTTGAGTTCCGGGTTGTACCTAGTTTTTATTTTTATTTTTTTTTACAGAGCAGCCGCTGGTGTGAGTAAATCACCCTGGAAATCAACGTGCACCGTAGCCAATCAGTTACACCAGACCATCGAAGAACAGATTGAGGGCCACCGACATAGCAAGTAGAAAACCACGGGAAGAAACCTCCACCGCCGCATGTCTTCCACACCCACGACGTTCCTGCACTCACCATAATATAGAAAACTCTATTTTTAAGCATGAAAATAAATCAACCTTAGACTCCACAGTTGCCCAGCCATCGGAAACCACCAAGGTAGTAGACTGGTTACACCAAACCATCGGAGCACAGATTGAGGGCCACCGACACGGCAAGTAGAAAACTACCGGAAGAAACCTCCACCGTTGCACGTCTTCCACACCCACGATGTTCCTGCACCCACCATAATACAAAAAACTCTATTTTTAAGCATGAAAACAGAGCAACCTTGGACTCCACCGTTGCCCAGCCACTGAAAACCGCCAAGGTAGTGTTCTGTTCTACTACACCCAAACCAAAATACTTCTACCCATAAAACCAGCCACCACTGCATCTTGGAAGCCACCGCACGTCTAGCAGCCCTCCACTTTTCTTCCTCAGTCGCAGATAACGCCGGTCACCACTTCTCCCCTTTCAGGTCCTCACTGCCAGTAGAAGACGTCGGGGTACGAGCCTCCACCATCTGACACCGATCAGTTGAAGGTCAGCACCTTCGCAGCACCCCCCGACTCCCACACGATGCATGGTCTACGTAACTCTCTCTACCCATCTCTCTCTCTCTCTCTCTCTCTCTCTCTCTCTCTCTCACTCTCATCACTGTCTCTCTCTCTGTGTCGTTCCACTGCCCTCACTCAATGATCATCACTACTGGAGTCTAGCCCGTTGAGACCTTAGGTCCTTAAGTGTGTTTTAAAAGAACTCGGGTATTGGGTTTAAACTTAGGTTCACCCGGATTTTAAAATGATGGTTTCGGCCCAATCAGTCTGGGCTAAAACCCATAACCGGACACCCGGTTATTCGGTTTCCGGTCCCAACCAGGTAAAACTCGATCCGGATGAACAGTCCTAGTTACGTTTGCATCTTGTTGGGCCTTATACATCCAAAATGTCCACAAGTTTGGGCATACAACGGCTATGAGTCTTTCATGTGGGCCTCTCCATGGTTGCATATCGATGGCAGTGCAATACACTATTTCTCCATAGTTTTGAAGTTGCGACTTCAGAAGGTTGAAGAGAGGGGGCAATTAAACTTGCAAAATAAACAAAAGGTAAAAATGGTAACACGGTAACATCATGTTACCATCATCACCACTTGTGCAGCTGTGCTGTTGGAAATCACAAACTCTCTATTACAAGAAGGTTTCAAATATGAAGTGTGATATCATATTGCCACTAGAGGCATCGTTACTAAGGAAATATGAAATGCAGCATTATTTCCAACTGTCCAAAATTGGATTCCTACCACCATAGCCATTTGTGCTTTATATGCAGTATGAAACCGACTATACTCATGTACAAAGAAAGATTTTTTTTTTTTAATTTTTTTTTATATATATCAACAGGACATGGACTCTTAAAACATCCCTCAGAAAATGATGGCGCGTCTTTAGCCATTGATGGTATGATTTCAAATACATGCAATGCAAAGTAGATTTTACACATTGATCCAGTAAAAAGTCATCAAGTGGAGTACTATTACTCAAGAGTCCCATTTAGTTTGTTTATATTAATATTAGATAAAATCCTAGAGTGTTCAAGTCTTACACATTCTCTTTAAAAAAATTGAATAAAAAAAATTCATTTATCTTCAATTAATTTTTTTCAAATGAGAGCATTGGACTTTCACATCTCGAATTTGCAAACATCATCTCTCACAAATATACAACGTAGAAGAGATTGACTTGCCTAAAAGCTTGAGAGATCTAATCTTGGCCTGACACTTTTAAAGAGACTCAAAATAAGTTGGAGAGGTTTAGGAGCTGTGTAATAAGCATCCGGTTCCCCCTCTAAGGTTGTTGGCTTTGTCAGAACAATTCTGTTCTCCCTATTCCCTCTAGTGACTACCAACACATTGCAAAATTTCCCAACAGTTACACATAGTAAGTTTTTTCTTAACCAAAAAATAAAAAACTCATTTTTATCTTTTTGATCAATCGACTACAATGGAAACCCTCTCTTTGCTCTCTTCCTCCCCTTACATCTCAAAGCGCCCTCCCTTTCTCTTTCATTTCCTTCACTTTTTCTCGGATCCTTCACTTCCAAGGCCTTTTCCCACATAGTAATGTTAGAGATAAGTTCTAAATAGACAAGGCTCATACAAGTCATTTTTATAAAAAAAGTGGATTCCATTACACCTTTTTAAGGTGGGGTCTACTTTTTTACAAGGGCTTGCATGAGGCTTGTACAAATCATTTCTCTTTCCGATATCACTCAAACTTTTCTCGTCCTTTCACCGAGAGTAGGTTGCATTTGGATATTAAGTTGAGTTAAGGTATGTTGAGTTTTTTATAAATAGTAGTGAGTTGAGATAGTGGAATGAGTTTTGTGGGATCTACCTAAAATAAGTTTATATGTGTTTAGATATTAAAATAAGTTTAAATGTATTCATGGGAAGTTGAAAATGGTTGTGGATCTCATCTGTAAAGAAGTGTTGAATTAAAAAAGTTGTGAGTCTCACGTGTAAAGAGGTTTTGAGTTGAGATGAGTTTAATAATTTGAGAAATTGATGTTTGGATGTTAGATTTAGTTCAAAATTAGACTGAATTGAGTTGAACTTAAATGAGTTCAACAACCAAACGGGGCCTTAGAGTGATGAGGGAATCTCAAAAAGGAGCATGCAATGATGAGAGGAACTTGAGATTTGCAAGATAGGTAGGCATTTAACACCCATGCATCAGTTGTCCTTTGGATTTTCAAAGCAGGGCAATGATGAGGAAGAAAGAGGAGCTTGAGACAATTGGCCTTCATGCACTAGAATCTGTTGTGACCCTTAGTTTTTCGAAGCAACCCTAATGATGAAAGAGAAGGGAGAGGCTTGAGATTTACAATTCTAAGTCATATTGCACAAACCAACCATTGTGTTCCTTAGTTGTCTGAAATAAGCAATGATGAGAATGAGGAATTTGAGAATGGTAACCCTAGGTCGCCACAAAGGGTGCAAGGAGAGGCAGAGAGCACAAGAGAGGGTTAGCAGAGATTGAGCGGCCAGCAATATGAAAATTTCAGGGAAAGGCAACAAGTGGGGGAGATAGAGCGGGGAAAAAATAGGGTATGTTTAAGGGGAGTGTGGGGGTAGACAGAAACCGAGAGATGGTGCCCACTAAAACAATGCTAGATAGGGAGGGGCATGATGGGGGGTGGCAGTGATTGAGGCTAGGGTTTTGAGTCTAAAGTTTTGAGCTTCAAGACTGAGAAAGGGAGGAAGAACAAAGGCTAATTAAGGAGGCGGAAGGGTGGTCAACACTTACCTAAGTTACCTTGTGCTTGGGGGTGATAATGGTGGCAACGACGTGGTGTTGGACTTGGGTGGTAGTGGCACATGGCAACGGCGAAACAAAGGGTGAGATGAGGGAAGACTGAAATTGTATTGGAGTGAAAGTGAGAAGTTGACAAGGGAGAGGATGGCTAACCAATGAGGTAGATGTGTGATGGAGGGGCTGGACAACACGACTTGCAAGCAGAGTTGTAAAAATTAATCGAAAAATCAAAAAAGGGGCTTGAACTAGTTGATCTGGATCGGTTTTTGACCTTTCCGTTCTAGGACCAATTCCTCTATGTTAAAAAACAACCAAATCAAGTTCGGTATTGATTTTATATTTTTTAGGACCGTACCTGATTGGTTCGCATATTTATATATTTTAAATTAAATTTTAATATTATATATAATATCTCTTATATTAAATATAAAAATTTATATGTAATATCTTTTAATATACTTTATTTATATATAAAATAATGTTTTATTATAGTTTATAACATAAAATTTATAACTTAGTCTTTAAATTAAGGGCATAATTGATCAGATTTGGTTTGATTTTAGATAATTTTTTGAAAAAATTGGCACTTTATTTAAAAAAAAATACTGGAATAGGTAAAACTGGAAGTATCAATTTAGGAAAGTAACTATTGCAAGATCGGTTATTAAATATGCAAAACCGGTGTATATTGATTTAGTTCTAAAATTTTTCTAAAATTGAACCAAACAAGATTGGTTACACCCCTACTTGCAAGTGCAGAGAGAGGGCTACCTGTGACTTGAGGTGGCAAGATGTGGATAACGACAATTATTGCTAGAAAGACAACAAACAGGGAGAGGAGAGAAAGAAAGTGTGAGAGAGGTAGAGAAATCAAAGGGGAGGTGCTTTACGCAAAGATGTTAGGGGTTGGTCGGGTGGTGTAGGAAAGGGTGACCGGTAGCATAAAAAAGAAACAAAGAGAAGGTTGGGAAAGAGGCATGGGCAAGGGTGTTCGACATAGGAGAGAGAGAGAGAGAGAGAGAGAGAGAGAGGGGGGGGGGGGGAAAGGATTTGAGGTCCAAAACGACGTCATTTTGGTAGGGTTTGGGCTCCTCTCCTACGAGTCTTGGGCTGAAATGGGCTGAGCTTCACAATTTTCCATTTAGAATTGAGTGGCAATTTGTATTCACAAATTGTATTAGTGTCGTATTAAGTCATGAATATTAGATTATATAGGTGAACCTAATACTAGCCTTTTTAATTAAATGGGTTCAACCCTAAAACCTAAACCTGAACCATTTAATTAACAAGTGGTGCGACACGTGCTGAACTCATGTAGTAATTAACTCTTATTGAGTTAATCTGAATAAGATCCATTTAATCCACTTCAACCCGTTTAAGCCGTTTTATATAACTAGATTGAGCTGACTCATATATTATTCCTCAACCCAATCACTATAATTTCATATCTAAGACAAGGATAATTATATAAATAATTACACAATTACTACTAGATTCAAGATAAACAATTTATTGTCAATATTCAAACCAATAATATATAAGAAAAACTAATATTTTCATAAAATAAAATTATATGTTAACAAAAAAAAGTTTAATAGTTTGAGATATAACATAATCAAATACTAATATTAATATTACCTATATCCAACAATAAAAAGAACATATAAGATTAAACATTTATAAAATTTAAAAATAGATTCTACTCATATTATATGAGTGATTGCGAGTTTTATGGGTTGAACCGTTTATTCATTCTGTTTTATTTAATCAATCATTTTTTTACTTAAAATCATTTATATTAAACTTAAATATGTTTATTTTATATAGTGTTTATGTCAAATTGATAACTCTAGTTATAGGATCTTGTGCTGTCCAGCATATACTATTGGGCTTACTCTTAGTGCTAATTATATATATATATATTTTAAATATTTTTTAAACATATTTAAGTATGTATTTTTTTTTATAAGTATTTAAAAAAATACATAAAGTCACTAATAACCATTTCCTTAACTACTAAAAAAATAAAAATAAAATAAAATACACAAGATGAAAAGCACTTCCCAGTTATCCCGTCGCGTAATCTGAACCGTTTAAAGATCACAACGGAAACATCGTAGCCCTTCATTATACCCTCTTAAATAAGTTGCATCGACTAGTGTAGGGTTTCTCTAATCCGGCATAAAGGCAAAAACCCGAGCTTTATCTTGGCACTCTCACTCTCAGCTGCAGATCTCTTGGATCATCGCTTCCTTTCCTGGTGATTCTCAAACCCATATATCTGTAAATCATTCTCTACGTTAGGAATCAGTTATTTTCTCTTTGTTTACGGGGAAATTCCTATAAAATTTCTGTGTTCTCTTTCTCAGTTTACTCGTGCATAATTTTTGTTTTATTATCATTATTTTGTAAGAGTAATATTACATACAGTCATTTTTGTGTACTCCCTATGCACTTCACTAATATGATTGGCTGGATTAATTTTTTTTAATACACAACCAATCATATCCCTGGAATGCACAAAGGAGTCCGTAAAAATGACTGCACATAGAATTTTCCATTTTCAATTTGGTCTCTCATTTTTGTGTTTGAGTTCGAAAAAGGCTTCTCATGTGTAATTGCTTTCGTTATCTATCGCTTTGTTTGCTTTTGAGAAAATTTAAGAGGGAAATGTAAGTGAAATATGAATTTTGTATTTTTGTTACTGTAAATGACATTTGTAAGAAACGGACCCTTTTTTTAATGCGATAGTAAATTATGAGGGAAATTAGCATTGGCCATACAATGCAAGCGGGTAGGGACTGTGTTGGGTTGTATAAAGACCATGTTATATGCTGTTATAGATTATACATATCTTGGCTATCAATCTCAGTAGTAAGACTATATTATTCTTTCAACCCAGTGCTTGGAGGTTCAGATCCCACTGGGTGCAAACAATCTCTAGAGCCTATTAGATTGTAGGATTTTTTCTTTGAATTATCCGAGGTGCACTTGAGGGAAACTCCTTGCAAGGGCCTGTGCACCACCAGGAACAGTTGGGATGCTGTTTTCAGACACCAGGTGCCATAAAAAAACCCAGTGCTTAGTGTTAGGGATGGTTTTATGGGACCCTAGTTTTTTTAGCCCCCTTTGTGGTTGTTGGAAAATGGGGCCTTTATTTCTGATGGGAGGATTGTGCAACTGTTGTTTCATTTTATTTTTAACCTGAAACATATGATGTAATCAGTATGTTTATCGTAGATACATTCTAAAATAAGTTCATTTTAGAGGTCCCTTTTTTCAAATTCTTATTATATCTTGATATTTGTACTTATTAAATTCCTGTGTATATCCCTCTCATTTGGGCCCATTTTTGAGCTAGTCTGTCGACATGTTTACTTCAAGGAAGAAGATCCACAAAGATAAAGATGCTGAGCCCACTGAGTTTGAAGAGACAGTTGCGCAGGTAATTTTTGACTGTTTATTATATTCCCGTGGCCATTGCACTTGATGATCTCTTCCCATTGTGTTGACTTGTGATTATGAACTTCACTGATATCACACAGGCATTTTTTGATCTGGAAAATACCAACCAAGAGCTGAAAAGTGACCTGAAGGATCTTTACATAAATTCTGCAGTGTAAGAATTTTATATGGGATTGTATAGGGTTGCAACCATTTGGTTTATTGACTTTCTGCCCTTCAGATGACCAGTATTCTTCCATTTCTATAACAGTCAAGTCGATGTTCTTGGGAATCGAAAGGCTGTCATCATTCATGTTCCCTACAGATTAAGGAAAGCCTTCCGCAAGATACATACTAAGCTTGTGAGAGAGCTTGAGAAGAAGTTTAGTGGCAAGGTAATAAAAGACTTAAATGTTTTGGTTGTCCTACAATTTCATTCTGATTACCTACCCCCCCCCCCCCAAAAAAAAAAAAAAAGACAATTTCGTTCTGGCTTTTTGGTCCAGAGCAAATGGCATTGTAGAAGAAACTTCCAAACTATAATGTTGTGTCTCATAGTGTTGTTTAATATATATTTTACGTTTATTTTCCTATACCCCCTTTTAATTGATGATCTATTCTGTGCTCTCTCTTTGGTTTTCTTCAGATGATTGGCTTGCAAATTAAAATTTTTTCTGTATTCATTATGTCAACTTTCGTTTGAGCTTTAATCCTATTATGTATAAATATTTCGTGTAGAATAAGTATGAGCTACCCAGAGATAACATTTTTGTTTGAAGTGATTTGAGTTTTTCAATTCCTCTTTTCCAAAAATGTCTGCGTGTTTTCCCTTTTGGCATATATCAATGGTCATGATACCTATAAAAAAGAAATCGGTGCTGATATCCCATAATTTTACTCCCGTTCATACCTTTTAGGATGTTGTCCTGATTGCCACCCGGAGGATACTGAGGCCACCAAAGAAAGGTTCTGCTGCTCGGCGTCCACGCAGCCGCACACTCACTTCTGTTCAGGAAGCAATGCTAGAGGATATTGTCTTGCCTGCCGAGATTGTTGGGAAGCGTGTCCGATATAGAATTGACGGATCCAAGATAATGAAGGTAACCCATTACAGCTGTGTAACAGTAAATTACTTCTCGCATGATGAGTTTCTTGTTGTGAGTTGTTTGAAAAGATTTCCAACATATGAACTTAAGGGAATGATTACCTTATTAAAAAGGACAAGGGTTAAGGATTTGATTTAGTAATTACAAGTCAAATTTATAATTGAAAGCTTACAATCAGCTTGGTTAATGTAGTGGTGAAATTTACTTCCAAGTATTTATCCCACATTTGTGCTATGTATGGACAGGTTTTCTTAGACCCCAAGGAGCGAAACAACACTGAATACAAGCTTGATACATTTTCTGCAGTCTACCGGAAGCTTTCTGGTAAAGATGTTGCTTTTGAGTATCCAGTAACAGAGGCCTAGAAAGAGCTACCCGTATGAACTTTTTAATCATTGTCAATGAAACTGCGAACTTTCAAAATATTTGATGTTGATGAGTTGGTTTAGAAACAGGAAACATTTATGATGGATCTTGTTTTTGGCATTATGTTGTCGTATGGTTTTGACAAATGTAGTATTTGGTGCATTAATCAATCTTGAATTAGCTGAGTGTAGTTTGCCTACCTATTTTATACATGATGAAGCCCATCTGCGTGATTACACCTGCCTGTGATGCTTTGTTAACTGGGCCCACTCCTGCCATGCTTGCAGTACAGGAGGATAATCTTGTAATTTGCATTGTTCCCCAGAAAGGCAAGGCTTTTAATCACACACTTAAATTGTAGTGGTAACTATGCTTGCCTTTGATCTCTATATAGCGTTTACCTCCGTCTGCTTGTGGTGAGAGTGCCGGGGTTTGGACTTTGCTGTTTCCACTAAACTTGCCAGGTTTGTAACCAAGAAGTCTTGCTTGAACTTACTGAGATTCTCAAAGTGAGCAAACATGGGATTTTTCGGTCAGAATTAAAATGTAAATAAATATTAAATATAATCATTTTAATGAATATTAAATATTATAGAGCTATTTTATGTATTTATTTTTCAATCGAAACTTTCAAATTTCCAAAGCCTCCAACCCAAAATAATAGGGGTGGCAATATGTCACACGACCCGTTAATCCAACACGAACACGACACGATAATAGCGGGTTAGGGTTTAGCCTTAATGGGTTCGGGTCAAAACGGGTTGACCCGTTAAGACACGATTGCTTAACGGGTTGATAACGGGTTAACCTGTTTTGACCCGTTATAACCCGTTATGACACGTTAAAAAAGTTAAAGTTACAATTATACCTTTATATCTAAAAATAAAATTGTTAAAATTTCAATTTCAATATTTTTATTATTTAGATTGTAGTTTTGGACTTATAATTAGTTTTATAATTTTTATAGATATTGTAATTTTAACATTTATATAAAATTATGCTAAATTTAATCAAGTTAAAAAGATTAATTTCGAGCCTATTCAACCTATTTACATAAATAATTTAAAATGAGTTGTATTGTGTCGTATTAACCTATTTTGTAATATTTTTTTAATTTATTTGTTTACTTATAAAAAAAACATATTTCTTAATATTTATTAATAGGTCAAAACGGGTTGACACGACACGACCCGTTATGTTAACGGGTCGTGTTAGGGTTTGAGATTTTGACACGATAAACTTAACGGGTCGGGTTAGGGTTGACCTATATAACCCGTTAACACGATTTGACACGACACGAACACGACCCGTTAACACGATTTGACACCCCTACAAAATAACCGCTAGTAGGGCCTCTCATTCCTCTCTCTTTCTTTTGCTTTTCTTTGCTCTGCGTTTTTATCTGGAGTAATAATAGTTGAATAATGATAGGTTTACCACTCTTTTACCACTCTTTTACCACTTTTTTTAATTTTTTAATTTTTTTAATTTTTTTTTTTACTTAATGATTAAGCAAGTGACTATTACTAAAATTATATATTTTTAAAATTTTTTCTTAATGGCTAAGGATGTTAAAAAAATACTTAAAAGAAAATGATAAAAAAATAAATACACTACAAGTGATAAAATAGTGGTAAAAGGGTGGTAAATGTATCATTACCCATAATAGTTATAGCGGTAAGGATATAAAGCAAAAGCGTGTAATTATTTTTAAAAAAGTAAATAAATATAAAATTTATATTAAAAATTAATTTTTTAATATAATAGACTCTTTTTATAATAATTATATAATATTCAAGTATTCCACGATTGTATACAGCAGAAGTAGCTGCTCAAGATCTAGTACTGTTCATCAATCACCTATGCTATTCCCACAGCGTAGGAATGGTGCATACCGTCAAAAGCTATTCCCACGCTGTGACATTTGTCTCTTTCAATGGTTTATGCCCTTTCTATCCAAGGATGTGGGAATTGAGATCTACACATCAGTGATTCTACTACAATAGGCAGCGTCCAGCAGCAGCCTATTCATTGGTTTTTTTTTCGAATGGGCAAATACTAAATTAAAGAGAAACACATTAGGGGATGAGGTTCCCCGTCATCATTCCAGAACAGTAGATACAATTCCAAGAAATAAAAACAAATCGAGAAATGGCACCAATAGGCGGTCCGGTTTCATAACTGGCCTTTGTAAATTGTAGTGACAATTGCTAAAGCAATCTAATCATCAGGTTGCTTTGAGTAATCCATTGTGAGAGGTCCTGCAACAGGGGTTGAGGCTGTTGAGGAGTGAGTTTGACTGTGTCGTGCCATTTGAATCCTACATTCTATGCTTTCTTGGATATGGTAGGTGGACAAGCCACTGTCTAACAAAAAAAAGCCATATAGGCTCTTTTGAAAGTGGAGAGGAAGTGGATACCCCCAAGATCTTAATAGATCAAGCCTCAGGAACCTAAAAAAAAAAAAATCCAAATATGGTGTCCATTGTGATTGAATTTGTTTGGAGAAGTAGATGGTTCCAAGTAATTGAAATGGATGAATATAGATGGTGCGTGGTGGCAGTCGGTTCTGTCACTGGTGTATGTGACACACACTAATGGGTAGGCAGTCGTCAATGGTTGGTTGGAGAGGCGATGGGAAGGGTAGAGATTGGGCCGGCATGTGGTGATAGGTGTTTAGGGGCAGATGGGATGCGGTTTGAGCAAGAGGACGTGATGGCGCGTGAGATCCATGTGCGGCATGTGGGTCATTCTCACATTGCATTGAGACATTATTGGTGGAGTCAAGACAAAGACAGGGATGGGAAGGTGAAGGGTCAATGCGTGGGTGTCGAAGTGGATATGAGGGCAACAGACCGAGATTACAAACATCATTCTACAAAAACCAAAAACTAACTTAAAGATGCATAAAAGGAGCAAAGGAAATAGGGAAGATGGTCGGAAAATACTGTTTTCGGTGTCGAGGGAAGGGAGGAACTAGATCTCCTCCCTCCACCCTAGTGGAGCTTTTTTCTGAAGGGCAGCAATGGGGTGGGGTGGATAGAAGGCTTAGGAGGAAGGAAGGTTTTTTAAAGTAAGGTGCAGAGCCCAGCCAGCCCATTCATTAGATTGCTCTACAAACCAATCTCAAGGTGACTTTTTTTCGTAGTAACTCGGTTAAAAACCTATGGGATCAGGTCATTCCAATCCATTTTGTGGGTGAATATTGGTTCCCCCACCCCCTTCTTTTACATTTTTCTTTGTAATTAAGATGGGACCCTAGCTTTAGTATTTTATTTTTATTGGGTTTATCCCATTAACATAGTTTTCATCAACCAACCATTTGAGTTCAGGAAAAGAACAAACTTATCAAGTAACCATTGAATCAGTACAAATAGGCAACAGACAATTGCAGCTCTCAGGAGTCTTGCAATAACTTATGTGAACCAATGGTATAGGTAAGATTTTAAATAGCAAAAATCCGCTTCAAATTACAAGTTTGAAGCTCAAATCTAAGGTATAAACTGTGAATCACTAAGATGACCATTTCCATTGGTTAACAGAATCATACTTTTTTTATTGGGAAGATGTTCTGATCAAGCTGACTTCATTCTTCTCGCCCTTGTGAAACCAGAACCTTTCATCCTGCACAATTGCAGTAAAAGTGATAGTGATATATGACTTGTATATAGAGTAGATGCTAAAATATAAACAACAGCAGTGACAACATATCAAGAAATTAAATCAGACCCAACATAAATTTAAACTCAAAGTGCCATTCATCATTCTTTTAACCACCGTCCTCTAATATGATATTAAATGATTGGAAAACTATTTTTCATTCTTTACTTATCTTCCAATCACTTGATACCACCTGAAGGGATGCTGATTGAAGGGGATGACAGATAGCATTTTCAATTTAAATAATGCCACATTTGGTTTTCCATAACATTTGACAGTATATCAATGCTAAACTGTGATTATGAAATAGAGACATTTGCCAGAAATGAACATAAAACATACTAATAACATATTTCCTCAAGTTCTAAAAATAGTTCTAAAGAAAATACTAATGCTGATTTGCATCACTTCAATTTCATGGATGCCCAAATGCCATTGTTTAGATTTAGATGAGGATTTGCTAACAAATGCTTCACAACATTTTAATGAAAATTTTTTTGGTAAGTGCATTTCACTAAAATAATGTAACTAATTGTTTGCTAACCTTTTTTTTTTTTTTTAATGAAATCATTTGACACAAAATTCTCTCCCTTCTCCCACTTGGCCTGTCTTATTATCCATCTTTTCTGAGTTTCCTTGTCCTTCCCTCCGTGCCTCACTCATGCCTTAACCCCCATCCACTCGATTTCCATTTGTACTCATTCTAGGTAGACGAGGCATCATTAAAAATCGCAATCAAAAGTAAATGTGAAATTTGTGATTTTCAGAAGCCAAAAGATGTCGTCACCCATAGCTGGTAGAAAGCATATATGCAATCTATATAAGAAGAAAATAAAAATCAAACGAATCATTGCAGGTAACGTGACCATGATATTGCAGGGATGGTGAATCAACTACAGTTACTACACTTCACACAGTAACTAAAATGTATAAAGTTTGTTTTTGGTAGCATTTAAATGCGGTTCTCCATTTTTCTAAATACTGCTTCAATATAAGATCATCCTTAAAGACAAACAACTTCAATCCCTTTTTCCTACTCTTAATAAAATTTTGTGAACATCATACAGACCAGCTTGTGCATTTAAATCGAAAACAAAAAGGGAAATTTAAACTAGTTTGTGCTGTAAGGTCCCCAATGATACTTCTCATGGTGACTTTGAATGTTGACCCATGTAGATCATGAACAATGTTGTAAAATCACCCCTATTTTTTTTAGATGACATGCCAATAGAGATTAGAAGATCACAGAATAAGGGGAGCAAAATGTACCTCAAGACAAAATCACAAGACCAAGGTACATGGCTCCACAAAGGAAAAAAAACGATATTAATCCCCTGCAAGTACAGTTCTCCACAGTTAGTGAAGCAACAAATACTGTCATAAGAACACCTAGCATCGCCAGTTCAACTCAGAGAATAAATAATCATCAGGCAGAATTTGACTACTTCTACTCTTTGAGTGATAAGATCCTCAATTGCTCACCAAATAAAGCCCCATCCGACACCATTACAAGGGCAAGGACACACTTCAGCAAATTTTTCGGCATCACTACAGTGCACTCTACGGGATATTAGATCATCATAAATATCTGCATAATTACACACAGCTTTAAGGGATCCATCAACAGGAAATTAAATCGATTACTTCATTCTAGAGTCATACCATAAACTGAAAACAAGCTGTTCATTACACCTACATATAGAGAAAACAGAGTTAACCAGTGAGCTGATTCTTTCATACTATCACTGTGATTGAAGGAAAAATCATCCTTTTCACTAAAGAAATGGAAATACAAATAGTGGAATTGCATTTACCAATAAACAGAATTATGTACCGAAGTATATGAACTGTTGTTGTTTCTTGCAGAATCCAAATTACACCAAGGAAAAGAATAAAACCTGGGGGTGAAGTACGTAAATATCAAACCAATATGATATATTGTGGAATGAGTTAACCATAGGAAGCCAGATTTCAAATTATGAAAATATGTACCAATACAGAGTCCTCGAAGTGTCCACTGCATGACAGATAGAAAGAGGAAAGAACAGATAATTTCAAATATCATCTAAAAAAGGATATCTATGATGTGCAAAACAATATCTTAAAGAAACAAAAAACAACAATAATAATTTAACTTCATTGAAAAAATTCAATACTTTTTTTTCCATAGTTTTGTTCTTCTCAATAGCGAATAAAACACTGGTATTAGAATATAAAGATTGAATGATGTTCCGAGTTTTACTGGATAATCATGTTATATACTATACTCTCATTCCACTTTTTTATCACACTGAGTTGATTTGGCATCACTTATCAAACATTTGATCAGTCTTGTTTTTCAAAATAATAAATTCAATGGTTAATGGTTAATGCCACATCATCCTACAAGGATAGGAGTGGAATGAGAGCATAGCATATATCAATTTTTCTTTACTGGAAATTTTTAGTGATAAAATTTAGCATTCAAATGCCATAATGGTGGAAGCAGAAGTCCTATGTTTACACTGCAATTCCATTTTAACTGAAGGGAAAAAAATGTTCTTAGTTTCATGAGTACTTACATTTTTAGCTACAAAGAGTACGACAAGTAGTGCAGCAAGAAAACATCCTGCAGCTATTCTTGCAGTAAGAAGATTTGTGGATGCAAGTATTAAGACCATTCCCCAGAAAGAAGAACCAAGATCTGGAATGTCACAAAGGCAAAAATAGAAGAGAAATTTGCATCGGAGGAAGTTATATATTGGAAACCGCACTGATAAGTATGCATTTGGACCTTCCCTTTTTCTCTTGTAGCATAAGAACTATGGATGGTATTAAAAAAGAGTAAAGCTTTATCAAGGATAAAAGACATTACATCCAGCCGGCAAGATCAACCAGTAAATTCCACCACGGGTCTGTGTGGTTCCACCTTCATCTACGTTAACCTTGATCCCCTCCACCTACAAACTGAAATATATGAGAACCCATCACATGTAAAATATAATACATTCTAAACTCAGGATATCACGAAATTTCCCAGTGGCTCAACCATTTGAACTCACTTAATCAAACTGCACCATCGGGCTTAGCCTTTGTGCAGGAGGGTGAGAATCAAATGAAGAGATCATTACAGCACTTCTAGATAAACACTAGTGGATCTTTAATCACAATACAAATCAATTTTAAATTTCCCAAGTTACAAGTATATAATTGCAAAGCTCATACATTTTCTGCAAGCTTATACAATACCATCATAGAAAGCAAGGCAATGAGAAGACATTGAACCAAATGTACTTGCTTATGAATAAATCCACTTTCAGCATGCTACTATTAAATATGATGAGTGGTCATGATCAGAGTCTTTTGACGATAAGTTTTACCCAATGTTATATCTACTCGAAAGGGAAAAATCTTGCACCCAAAAAGAGATGAGAAATGTTCAATCCACAATTTTTCATTAAGCCATGAAACATCCAGGGTTTGAAAAATGCCATGTATTGCTTTTTCTACAATAAGATATATGGCATAGATAAACACTAGTACTTATTCGCATGGATAATGAGTAAATGCAGTGATTATGTGCTAAGGGGTCTGTATCCAACATATATAAGAGATGAAGACGCAGTTTCTTGTGTCAAATGAAGAGCTCTATAGGAAATTAGATGCATAAACTAGTCCAAAGACCCGCTTACTTAATCTATGTTTTGCTAGAGATCCCAAAGTTGTCTTACCTATGCTTAACTGGCTCTCACTTCATCATTTAGAGACTCATTAAAATATTAATGTTTATAAATTTGATATTACATAAGAGTTAAGAAAAGCTACCAATCAAAGCAGGAGTTTAAACTGGGGAGGTTTGGGGGTAGAGATGAGAATTTTGAGTTTGAGATGAGAGTTTAAAATATTATTTTTAGTATTATTATTGTTTTGGGATTTGAAAAGGTTGTATTGAGATTTGAAAAAGTTGAATTGTTTATTATATTTTGTGTGGGAATTTGAGAAAGTTGTAATGATGAGATGAGAATTTTGAGTTTGAGATGAGATTTCTTTGCCCCCAAACCTGCGAAAGCATCCTTAATATTAGATAGAAAAGCTATCATAGAAATGCTATCTGCAAATAATGATTCTTCCCTTTTTGTTTCGAAATATTGAAAAAAGGTTGTGCAAGAGCACTTCTTTTCTCACTTTAATTTCCTCTAGTATCAAAGGAGAGACAGCTCTCTGACTTTACACATTAACCAGAAACACAAAGTCTTCTTGATATTTCAATCATAGTACTAATACATAGTTGAAAAGAGGAAAAATGTGGAAACAAAAGAGCTTCTTACATGTCCGCATGTGAGTTTACAAGCAATAGCATGACTCGCCTCATGAATAAATACAGTGACAAGCTTGAATGGTTTCAGCAATATTGTTCTCCACAACTGCATGGACAAGAAGGATTCGCACATTAGGCACAGTTTGTAGAAAGTAAGCTCTGAAAGAATGACATGCCAGTATGAAGAATTAGCCACAAATAAAATAAAATTGGTTCTGCCTTCGAACTGACTGGACTTTTCCAACTTCCAGAAAAGCACACATGGATTCACTGTTATGGTTCCAACTTTTCAATTCACACTGATAGGCATAGTATCCCTTACCCGGGTGGATTGCTTAGACTTTAGATAAATGCCAGCGTATAAAGAGAATTCCGAAAAATTACAAATAGACGTGGCATGTGGCAAGTCTGATTGCATGTCAGTTTGTAAATTCCTTTTATTGTAAATAAATCTGACATATCATATCAAGCCATATCAGTTTGTGAGGTTTCATTTTGTAATTCTCTTCATAAGCCTAGCATTTCTCTAAACTTTATACTGCATAGCTAATAGTAACACAAAATGTATATAGGGACGTTGATGATTCGTTATATGAATTTAGTCTAACTTATTTCTGGACATTGAAACTTCAATACAGATTAGGTAATAGGTACAAGTAGTAAAACAAAAAGAACTAGAAAGAACTCCATCCCTCCCCAATTGTTTGTCCACCTTAGAAATCCAACTGATGGGAATATCATTTTTCTCTCTCATTCTCTTTCTTATGGGAATATCATTTGATGCATTGCCTTTGAGTAAAAAGTTACTGGCTTCCAAAATTGTACACATCATTTAGAATAAAATAAAATAAAAGGATTTGCTTTTCAAATAAAGTAAAAGATGGATTTGTAAGTTACTGAAATTGAATTCATTGACTTCTCAAAATATGAATAATCGATAAAGATTATGGGATAGAGAGTAAAATATAAAAACAAGAAAGTAAAAGGAGCCTTTGAAATTTATTGGGATGATAATTACCCAGTTTCACCTAAAGCACTACCATTACATGCGACAGCCAAGCACGTTCACAAATTGACAGTCACATGGGCACCCCAAGATTTTGATCAATGGAGCCCCAAGGGTAGCACAATTGATTGACCTCACGATTTCCTTCCTCGGGGCTAAACTCAGTCACTCAAATTGAAAATAAAGGAGGATTTTGATCGATGGGTTCCATCTTCCTCTAATGAAACGAAGGATAAAACTTTCGTAGTATTAGCAATGCTCTTAAACCAAATGTGGGCGCTTCCCTGATCTAGTGTAGTACGAGATTTTGGTCAAGTATAAGAAGGAAAAATGAAACACGCAGTGGTAGAAGAGAGACATACCGCAAGAATAACAACAGTGCAGACAGAGACAGTAATAAGAAACAGCACTTGTTCATGGTTGCAGCAGTTCTTGAGCTCCCAATTGGGCGTCATCTGTTTGTCTGCTTATATGTACCCAGATACACGACAACTTTGCCTGATCTTGGTTTGCAGCTTGGGATCTTTAATAATGTTACTATACCATATATATATATATATATATACAATTGTGTTTGAGAGAGACAGAGAGAGAGAGTTTCTTCACGATCCCTCCCCCTTAACAGTTGGGGACTCAGAATTCAGGAATTTGGGAGTCAAATTAGCACATTTTGAAGGAAATGTTAGAACTTCAATGGGGATTTGAAAGCATCATTTGAAGAGAAAGGAGTTTGCTTTAAACGTCCTCCTATTCCAAATCCAGTGGTTATGACTTCTCTTTCTTCTTCTCAAGGTGGAGATTTTAATACCCAATTTAATATTGGATGCTAATTTCCCATTTGTTATCAGTTAAAACCAGTCTCTGTAGCAGATTTGTTTTTAGTTCGTGTTGTCTTCTTTTGTTGATTGCAGGAACAGGTTACCAGACCACTCGCGACCCCAGTCGTTATGATTTGACTTTTGTCTTGAAATAGGGGTGCAGTATTGTTTCCAGCCTTGCTTTTGAAAATCTCCAGATTGGCTAATTTGAATTGAATCCTCTCTGTACAACAACAACATTATATTTTTTCATAAAAAAGTACAACTAAATTCATATTCTGTTAAGTCAATAAATAATGGCAAGCTTGTTAATGTGTTTTAAAACTCCGACGTCAGTAAAAACTAATTTTTATAGAACTCACCTTCTAAAAATCTTAGAAAATTAATTCTTTAATAATTTTGTAAATTTTCAAAACTTCAAATCCCAATATAACCAGTAGTTCGTTAAGATAGTATATATTAAATTTTAAAATTATTTTTATTATAAAATAAATATATTATATAAAATTATATTAATTTATAGATTTATTTTTTATGAAATTGTAACAATTTTATAAAATGATTGGCATGTCAGTTATATTAAAAAAATGGTAATAAACTTAAATATTCTGATTTTACCATTAACAACTGTGGAAACTTCTTCAAAGCGTTTCTTTTTGTTTTTTTTCCTATTGTTTAAGAGTTTCTTTATTCTTTGCTTATAAGCCAGTTGCATCAGGTCAACTGGATTTAAACATACTACTGTCTGTAGCAGACCAACTGATACCAAATATTAGAATATATATATATATATATATATATATATATATATATATAAAGATGTAATATTATATATAGTTATGGAGTTGGTAGAATTCTCGTAGAAAAAAAGTGTGGATTATTATTAAAAAATAATTTTTTTATGTCAATTTTTTTAAAATTTATCTACTTTTTTTAAAAAGAAGTAATCAGAGATTGCATACTTTAAAACCATAAATATTATAGATATATATGTTTATAAAAGGAAAAATATAGTTGCAAGCGTAATTGTGTACTAATCTGTGCACCAATGTGATGTGATTGGTCAAAAAATAGATTTTATTAAAAACAGTGTTAATTTAAATTTTAAGTAGGAATAAATCAGTATTAATACATAGATTAGTGCATGATTGTTCTTGTATGTAGCAAAACTCTTTATAAAAAGAAGGTAGAAGTTCATTAGGCAGACTGAAGATGGTCAGGTTGCTTCTATGAACCTTCCCCTGATAAAGGCTATAAAATGGTCAGTGTGCAATTTTTGTCCAAGTCCTGATACATTCATAGGCAGAGTTATACAGATTATGCACAGAGAAAGAGAAAAGCCAGTTTTTTACTGTTCATATGCACAATCCGTGAAATCTTGTCCGTCCCCAATTCCTTTGCCTTTTAAAACCAATTTTTTACTGTTCATATGCACGTTTGCTTTCATGATTAAAAATCAAAATTTTGAAAACTTTTCAAAGTTTATGATTAGAGGTTTTACAAAATCAAACATATATTTTGATCTATCAGTTTTTATCTCAAAAAATGTCAAGTTTTTTTTTTAAGTTTTCATCTCTCTGGATCTCACCTTATTTCAATATTGTTCCCTCCAACAATATATTTTAAATAAACAGTATATTTCACACTGCAAAAAATAAAAATAAAAGTTATACCGAACGTATAGCAAAATATTTGATTAAAAGAAAAAATATTTACATATAAGATAAATAAATAAAAGAAGCAGTAAAAAAAATACACTATTGGTAAATAAATAAATAAATGAAATAGCAAATAAATAAACTAAAAAAAAAATTGACCAAATGGTATAAAATGAAATGCACCATTAGTAAATAAATAAATAAAGAAAGCAATAAATAAATCAACAAAAAAATTGACCAAATTGTGTATTAAAAAGAAAAAAACAAACGTCAAAATACGAAAAGCATGAAAGTGGTATTATAAAATAGTGCTGTGGCCAATAATTAAACAAATAAAATATTATAAAAAGTATTATAAATATTTGTAAGTCTCATCATATTATTAATTATAATAAAATTAAACTAATCTTATCTTATTTTTATAAATAAATATATTTTTTATCTAATCTTATCTTAATATATTTCAAAAATAATTTTCTTATTTTATATTATCTTTAAAAACAAACGAGAATATTCTTTGGCTGAAGCTCATGAATGTCTTTACTCAAGAGCAAAGCCAACTTTGACTTGTCTTTTCTCGTCTTTCAAAGGCAAGGACATAGCATTTGGTATTTGAGAGCATTGCAATTCCAACTCAGATACATGAGACCTTCCATTTTTTGCATGGAACTGAATATCTCCTGCTTTGAGGCCCAGTACTGACTAGAAGTATTGGATATGCATGTCAGTGGGGCATGGGAAAAAGCTCCATACCTTTTTATGGTATGCTGAGATCCGTACTGTTTTTGAAGAAGCCCAATATCGATCAAGAACATTGACCAACTGTTCAACATGGGCATTTTGATACTTCCAGTTTTTATTTGCCAAGAGGTGAAGACAAATTATTCATAATAGAAGTATGTCTAATCAAGTCTAAGGGATCTTTTTATCTCAACAAGCTTCATTCATTAGACTAAAGGTAGATACAACATTGTTTGATAATTGTACAGCATTAGGAGGCATTTTTCCACTATAGAATCTTAATAAACATTGAGGAATACTAATAAGGGGATGCTTCCGAAGACTTGATTGAAAGTTACTCATTGAGTGATGTTGTGTGCACATCGATTTCAAAATAGATGAACTTTTTTCACTTGCCATTAAAGCTACTTAGCAGGTGCTTTATGTCTCTTATGATGGATTACATTGTCCAATCCATTGCTTGTTTTGAGCTGGATATTGCCTGCACAACCTGCTACAAAATCACCCTCAATTGGGCATAAAGCGATATCTATGTATTTTGACTTTTAGCATATGTGAATTTCTTAGTAAATCTAGAGGTTCTGGCCTTTGTTCTGCTCTATAAGTTTTCTTACTTTCTTTCTTTTTCTTTTTTATTTTTATTTTTTTTATAATTTGATTTTTATGCACCAGGATCCATTCTATAAAAGCTGGGAATCAGTTTCAAGAGGCAGACTTCTGTGAACCACTTTCCTTCATTCTCTCTATTTGCCTTTGTTAAACACAGAGAGAGAGAGAGAGAGAGAGAGAGAGAGAGAGAGAGAGAGAGAGAGAGAGAGAGAGAGAGAGAGAGAGAGAGAGAGAGAGAGAGAGAGCCAACCTAGCACTCTAATCTTAATAAGTACACATGGGAGTTGATAGAAAGGAAGGAAACACAACAAAATGTTAATGTTTTCACAAAGGTGTTGAGAAATTGTCCTAATTCTTAATTAATTTTCCCCTTCAAATATTTGAACATGTGACAAAGAAAGGGGGAGGATATATTTGAATTCCACTTCCCTTCCTCTCCCTCTAAAATGGCCTCACCCTTTGAATATAGAAATTTTGAAAGAACTGTAAAATCTGTCTGCTTCTATATGATCTTTTGATTACATTTAACCATATATCATACTTCATCACAAGATTTTCAGTGAGGTTGTTTAAACAGAAGAAGCATCATTGGCCATGAGTGCATCATAAACACTAAAAAATTTTATTTCATGATAACTTTATTGTTAAGCAGAGAAGAGTTTGAAGTATTGAAAAACTACTTGCATTTTTTCCATTATAGTTGCAGGTACTTGGGATTTAGTTGGAGTCATTTTTCTGTCCAGAAGATGGCATTTCAATTGGAGGGTGGGCTATTTCTCTCTTAGAAGAGTCAATGGACTTGAACTTGCTCTCAAAGAAATATAGATGCATGTCAATGGGGAGAAAGATAAAAAAAAGTTGGAATGATAAGGAGAGAATTGAGAAAGGTGTGTGCAGCAAAGCATCTTGAAGAGAAAAATGAAGATAGGGAGGATTGGTGTGAGATTAAAGCCATCTCCCCACATTCCAAAAAGCAAAGATAAAAAAAGGTGAAAAAACAAAAACCAAAACAATATCTCCATTGACATTTCAATAGTGGATGCTTTGGAAATTTGGTTTATCTTACTTTCCCATGTGACCTGTCTCTGATTTCATAATTTACATTCTTCAATAATAGGTTTTTTGGCTCCTGTTTTTTCAGAAGTGACATACAGAAACACTTCCTTCTCAAGACCTCATACATGTTGATCTTAAATTTATCAATTTTTTTAAAAATAAGTATGCGATACTTGTACACTCTGTGTAGCACTACTCGTTACTCGTAAATAAATGTCCAAATGAGATACTCTGACAAGATACAAAATAACATGGGATATTCCAGAAGTTAAGGAATGAACCAGTCTCGTCTGTTTCTTTTGCCAATTACAGTGCAGCTCACTTTTTCAACAGTGCAAGAAAAGCATCTCAAAATGGGATGGGCACCAACCACTCATACAAGGGAATCATTCCACTTGACATGGGTCTCTTTTCATGTGCATGCATCTATCTTTCATAAGCAAAGGTTCTCTGCAATAACCACCACTTGGTGAGAGAAGAATCACTCAGATCAAGAGCTTTATGAATGGATTTGGTATTTTTATGAAATAAGTTGTGAAATAGGTTTAAAGGTATCATGATTTTACAAAATTGTATTCCATTTAAAATTAGTATTGTAAAAGAGTAATATTATATACCACACTATCATCCCACTTGCATCGCACTATATATGATGTGACGCGTTTATCACTATTTGATGATAAAGAAATATGCAATAAATGATCATTCAATGGTGGTAAATATGCCACATCTTACTTAGTGTGATGCAAGTAGGATGGTAGTATGGTGTATACAATTTTTTATTATAAAAGAAAGGCCACGTTTGGTTAATAATATTTTAAAAGATTTTAAAATCTACTTTTTATTAATAGTAATGTTATATACAGTCGTGGAATGTGTAAGTACCGTGCAATTGTTTTGAAAAAATGTGAGGTCCACTATTAAGAAATTAATTTTTTTAACACAAATCTTGTATTTATTCAATTTTTTCAAAGTAATTATACATCGCTTGCGTATTTATGACTACAACTATCATTTTTCTTTTATTAAATTTATAGTACAAAGACTCGTTTGTTTTCGCAGATAATTTGAGATAAAAGTTAAAAATTAAATAAAACATTATTAAAATATTTGTTAATATTATTATTGTTTTAGAATTTGAAAAAGTGGCATTGTTTATTTTATTTTATGTGTAAATTTTTAAAAATTGTAATAATTAGATGAGATGTGTTATGAAAACAAATTAGACCAATCAAAATTATTTTTATAAGTACAAAAAGAAAACTCATATTAAAAATTCTATTACAAGTTTTCAAATCTATCTATCAGTTTTTATAAACTTCAATACAATATATATTTTTAAAAAAATATTCACAATTTTATATTTACCTTCTAAAATCTAATAAATATTGAGTAATATTAGGTAAAAGTCTCAAATAGACAAATTTCGCATAGTTCTTTTTGTAAAAAATTGAAGTTCACTTAAAAAGAATGATTTTATTTATAATTTTTTAAAATAGGGTCTACTTATTTATAAAAATTTACATAAAATTTACTTATTGAAAGTTTGTACCAATTATTTGTAGTGAACATTAAACTAATAAAAAAATTAATTGGAACCTATTGTGATTGTAGAGAGATAAACATAAAGTGATGATGAGACAAGACCAAGAAACGAGCTGAGTACATAAAACTAAGAACATTCTCAATGGATTAGTCAAAATTAAATAACATTTTTTTATTATAAATATAAGACAAATTTGACTTTTGGCTATTCCATTCACATAAATCTCCATATTGGAATAATTATTTTTTCATTATATAACAATAAAATAATATAAGATAAATTTGACTTTAGTTATTCACATCAAATCTCCATATTGAATTATCTATTTATTCATTATATAATAATGTGTAATTAATAATTTTCAAAATATTTAATTTTTTTTATTATTAATTTATTTTATTTTATCATATTTTACTATTCTACCTATTATATATTAATTAGTAATCATATTCTAATTAAATTATGAGTTAAAAAATGATATTTTTTTAATTATTATTTAATGCTAATAACCACTAACGTTTAATTAAACTCATCTAAAATTTTATATAAATGTATTAATTATAAAAATTATATATATATATATATATTTTTTTTATAGGAAAACTGCAAACTTCATTCATAAAACAAGCATTACAATGATGAATCAATCCAAATAGCTTGGGATATACATTCTGGAATAAAATCTCACCATAGAACTATATCATCAAGATGCCATGCAAACTTAGCTAGAGTATGTGCTACACCATTAGACTCACGGCCTCTATACTGAATAGACCAAGTTGGAAAAGAGGATAGAAGGGCCTTGATTTCTTGAATAAGAGAACTCCATAGGGTTGAAGATCTTCCATCCTTTTTGAGTTCTTCAATAACAAGAAGTGCATCACTTTCAATTTAAAGCTCAGCAATACTTAGAGGAATACACAATTGAATCCCTCTCAAAATAGCAATCAACTCTATCTCCATTGGGTCAGCAAGAGCATTTTCTGGTTTATTAGTAGCAAAAGTCACTTGTCCCTTATCATCTCTTAAAACCACACCAATACCAGATCGACATTGATCACTAAAAATTGCTCCATCCACATTAAGTTTCAATGAACCTGCAGGAGGTGGCTGCCATCTACAACTATACTTCTATTTTCTCTGTTGTGCATCCTTTATTGCAGTATGTTCCTGATATAAGGTGAGAGCATGCTAAATGACTTGGTATGTTGTCCTGATGTTATTCTCAAACAGCTTTTGGTTTCGCCTATACCATAAGCCCCAAGCCATTAAGAAGAACTTTTCTAACTCCCCTATCTTTTTCCTTCTCATCACTAATAGAGCTAAGTGCAGACAGTCCACTGTAGGAGATGAGTCTGTTATGATTGGAAGGAATTGATTCCAACTGTCTCTAATTAGAGGACAGTAAAATAGAGTATGATTTAAATCCTCATCTTCTGTATGGCACCACTGGCAAATAGCATTATCAATCACTTTCCGAGCTTTAAGATCTACAGTGTAGGTAGAATATGTTTACATGTCCTCCATGCAAATACTCTTACTTGATGAGGTATATTAAGCTTCCATAACTTCTTCCATAGCAGATTTTGGTCTGTAGTAGTTGAACTTTCAGCTCTGTTTCTATCTGTATCCATAGAGGGAAAAAACTGATAAGCACTTTTGACAGAATACATCCCACTTTTCTCATGTTTCCATACCAGTGTGTCAGGAACATTCTTAAAAGGCAGTCTGATAGAAAGCACCTCATTGGCCTCTCTTGCTGGTATCAAGCTTCTGACCTTCTCCATATCCCATCTTCTTAGATTCTGCATCATCAAAGAAGCCATAGAATTGTCCCTCTTAGAAATTGAACCTGTTGCAGTTATAGTAGAAGTAGGAACCAACTTATGGTTTGGAAGCCAATAATCTGCCCAGACATTAATAGATAGACCATTTTCAACACGCCACCTACAACCCTTAAGAAGATAAGATTTAGCTTCCCAAATACCTCTTCAAACAAAAGAAGGGGTGCCACCTAATATTGAATCTTTAAAGCTAGATATTTCCCTAAAACTAGAAGTAGGGAAATATCTAGCTTTAAAAATTCTATGAAGTAGAGATGATTCCTGAGTCATAATCCTCCATCCTTGCTTAGCTAAAAGGGCCATATTAAACATCTATAAATTCTTGAAACCCAATCCACCACTGAGTTTTGATTCACACATTTTCTTCCAGCTTATCCAACATATTTTTCTTTCATTTGATTTCTGTCCCCACCAAAAGCTTGCCATCATCCCTTCCAATTTAGAACATAATGATCTTGGTAACTTAAAACAAGTCATAGTGTATGTTGGTATAGACAAGGCCACAGCTTTTAGTAAAATCTCCTTGCCCCCTTGTGATAAAAGCTTCTCTTTCCACCCTTGCATTTTCGCCCAAAATGCTTGATATTTACCTCTTCCAACCATAGTTGGCAATCCAAGGTATTTATCATATTGTTGAAACTGGTGTACTCCCCAAAATTGCATAATCTCATCCTTTTGGGTCTGGTTTACATTCTGAGTAAAGACCATAGAGGTTTTCTCATGATTAACCTTTTGACCAGAGGCTTTCTCATAGATGTCCAGCTTATGTTGAGGGTTAAGCATGTTTGCATATTAACTCTACTAAACAAAACTATATCATCTGCAAATAACAGGTGATTTAGCTTGGGGGCCCCTCTGCAAACTCGAATTCCCTCAACCTGATTATGTGAGTTAGCCTAATCCAGCAATAGAATTAAACCTTCAGTGCAGAGTAGAAAAAGATAGGGAGAAATAGGATCTCCTTGTCTCAAGCCACGTGTTGGATATATAGGTCCCTTTGGTTCTCCATTTACAAGAATAGAGAAAGAAACTGTCTGAACACAAAATATGATCAGCTTCACCCATTTTTCACTAAACCCCATCTGCTCCATCACTTTTTGAAGAAAACACCACTTTATCCTATCATAAGCCTTACTCATATCCAATTTTAGTGACATGAAGCCATCCTTCCCTTTCCTCTTCCTTCTCAGAAAATGGACCATCTCATAAGCAACCAGCACATTGTTAGTGATAAGTCTTCCAGGAACAAATGCTGTTTGAGATGGTGAAATGATAGCAAGCAAACACAGCTTCAGTCTATTAGCTAGAATCTTTGAAATCAATTTGTATATCACATTACATAGACTTATTGGTCTATAATCTAACACTAACTCAGGGTTTTTTCTCTTTGGAATCAAGGTGACATAAGTGTGGTTGATGGCAGATGGAAAACAACCATTATTCAATGCATGAAGAACTGATTCAATAACATCCTTGCCCACCACTGACCAATATTTTTGATAAAAGAGGGGACTCATATCATCTGGACCAGGTGCCTTTGTTGGATGCATTTCATTTAAAGCCTTCTTTACCTCATCTTCTGAAAAAGGCATATCCATTTGTTCAATCATATAAAATGTTATTCTGCCTGCCAGACCTTGTAAAAAGCCCATACTTTCCACTGCATCAGCAGCTTTAAAAAGAGAGTTAAAATAATCAAGAATAACTGCATCTCTTCTTTCATTATTCTACCAAACTCCATTCGAATCCTTCACTTCTTTTATCCAATTTTTCTTCTTTCTCTGTGTTGCCTTATAATGGAAGTACCTTGAATTTTTATCACCCTCAGCTAACCACATGGCCTTTGACCTCTGTCTCCACATTACCTCATTTCTTGATAACCATTTTTGGACCTCATATCTAGCCTCTTGTATCTTCTGCCTGTCCTCAGAAAGAGGGTCTGCCTGATGTACCATACATAGCTGTTCTTTTACCTTTCTTAAATTCCTTTGCACATGTCCAAAACTATTTTTATTCCACACTGTAAGTTTCTCACCACAATGTTCAATTTTCCTCATTACAATGCTCAAATCTTTGCTTCCTTCAATGCCTCTCCAAGCCTCTTGAATAACCTGTTTACAGTCAGCAGCATCAACCCACATTGCCTCAAATCTAAACAATTTCTTTCTTGGACCTTGTACACTCCCTACTGTGAGTTTCAACATTATTGGCACATGGTCAGAGTAAGCTATGACCCCATGAGTAATAGAAGCCATTGGATAATAAGAATGCCACTTTAAATTTGATAGGAACCTGTCCAATCTTTCACTAATACAATGATCCCTTTCCCTTCTGTTGCACCGGGTGAAAGGGGCACCATTAAATCCCAAATCATGTAAATGACATTCATCAATAACATCCCTAAAAGCCTTCATTTGTCTGTCAGATTTGTCTCTACCTCCATTCTTTTCAGCATTACTTAGAATCTCATTAAAATCTCTCAAAATCAACCAGCCTTTATCACTAGGAACCAGTAATGATCTCAATAAATTCCAGGACTCATGTCTCTTACTCACATCGGGATTACCATAAAAACCAGTTAACCACCATGAATCAACATTCTCCTCCTCCTCAGTGAATTTTGCATGAATGTGAGACTTAAAAAGACTGAATTTCCACTTTGAATCTCTTATTCCAGAAAAGAGCAATCCCTTCACTTTTGCCTTCACAACTAACAGCAAGACAACTTTGAAACCCCAACTTATACTTCATCCTTTCCATAACTCGTGTATTGAGTTTTGTCTCTTGAAGAAACAAAATGTCAGGAACTTCATTTCTGATCAAGTCAGAAAGGGCCTAAACTCCCACTGGGTTCCCAAGCCCACGGGAGTTCCGACTTATAAGACTCATTGTTCCCGGCAGGGCTGTTGCACAGCCACTGCCGATCCCAATATAAAGTTACCACTTTTATCAGTTCCATTCTTAATACAGCAATCATGATCAGTAGAAAGAGTATTAAACTTACCTTTCTTAGATGTTGAGAGAAGTGATTGATCCATAGACAAAATATCCCCTGATCTTTTCCTCTTGCCTTCTTCTTCCAAGAACTTTGTGTATGTCTTCCTTGCTGTTTTAAAGGAAGTTGATGGGCTGCATATTGTACCTCAGGGCCCTCTTGAACCAGTTCAAACTCATTAAGGCCAGCTTGTGAATCAACAGACCCACCAGGCCTACCAAGCCCACCAGGCCCACCAGCAGGTCCAAAAGATACCTCAAAAGCAGGTATTGCCTTCCCTCCAATATTGCCATCAGATGATAAATCAAATTTTTCTGTTACAATATGATTTATACCTTGCTCCTCATAACAATCAGTAACAGCTTGATCATTCATATTGTCATTATCAGCACCCAAACCATAACTATTAATACCATCATCACTATGTATTGATGATGATAATACGTTACAAGTAATCTTCATTGTACCATCGTGATTAGCTGCTCCACCATCAGCCACCATGTTTTGCTCCATTCTAGCTTCTGAACTGCTGCCTTTGTCAGTTGAGTGTTCCTTTTTTATTTCCCATCGCTTCTTCAGAGGTGATTCTGCACGTAGCCAGGGTCCAAATTGTGTTGATAAATCTTTCTCTACTTGGCACCTTACATTCTTATGTACAATTCTACCACACATGAAACAAAACCGAGGGATTTTCTCATACTTTACAGGACTCCATACTTTGACTCCTTGCAAGACAATGGTTCTTCCTCTAGCAAGAGGTTTCTTCAAATCTAACAGAATCTTTACTCTCAGACTCCTACCCCAAGCCACACCATCTTCATCAACCTCAACCTTCTCCACTTCTCTGATTGTACTGCCCAACTTGTCCCCACATTCTTTATTCATTCCCAGCAATGGTAGATTATGGAACTGCACCCGGAAAGAGGCATGATCAAACTTCAACTTGGAAACTGGTATGGATCCATCAAAAGGATTGATAACAAACAATTGGCCATCAAAAAACCATGGCCTTCCACCTTCGACCCTTTCTTTATCAGCATGATTAGCAAAAATCAAGATAAAAGTGTTACGAGCAACCTCCCTCAGCACTGCAGGTTTACTGAGATGCCAAATTTTAGCAAGTGTAGATTCCACCACATTCTTTCCCACCTGTCTATCACTCCATATTTTTCCAATCAAGCTGCGATCTCCTTTACGTTGCACCTCAGAACATACATTCTCATCAATAACAATAGCATCCTCTTCCTCTTCATTCAAATGGAGATTATTCCACATGGAATGTAGACTATCTATTGAGTAGACTGTATCACACCAACTCTCAGAGAAGTGAAGACAGAGATAAGATGAAAGAAACAAACAAGAGAAAACTCACCACTATCTCAATTCACTCATAGCAAGCATGAGAGAAAACGAGAGGAGACTTTTACTTAGTAAATTAGAAATTAAAGAATTACTCTTTATAATTTATATATTTTTACTCTTGCTTCCAATAAATTATATATATATCTTACCGTAGACAACATATTACTTGCTTGGTTTAATTAGGACTAATGGTGCTTGCAAAATTAAATTAGCACAAAATCAGACCTGGGTAGCACATTAAATTAGCACAAGATTCATTTTTCTTGCATATATCACTAACTCAAATTAGTATATCAATGCATGAACCCAGCCCCAACACATGAACCCCGTGCACATGAACCCAACCATTGTGATAAAAATATGTGATAGAAAGAAAGGGAGAGAGAAATAATTGATAAAATATGTATTTGGTGTATGTACAGTAATTTTTAAATTTGAAAATTCTTTTAAAAGTAATTGTAGCTAAATTATAATAAATTCCAATTATTTGGAATTTAGCTAATCCATTGTGATCACATTTTGTGCTCTAATAGCTAAATATTTAATAGATTTAGCTTTTAGTTAATCTATTGAGGATGTTCTAACAATAGTCCAAAAAAGATAAGGGTTTTGCACCAAAGGGTAGGAGGACTTTTGGTGAGACTAACCAGAGCAGCAAGGTACCAACTTGTTCATCTTCTTCTCTCTCATCTCTCTATAAATATTGTAATAGAAAATTTAAAAGACTATGAGAGTTCATACTAAATTGATTTACAGTAGATTTCACCTTTGAATAATGCTACTCCCACCGCTTAAACCTCTTGCTCGATGCTCTCACTTGATGTGGCATGCCCTTGTGGCATCAATTTTAAATATTAAAAAAAAAGAATAATTCTACTATGTCGCTTCCATAAGATTGCTCCCAATTACTGCATGACGTGGAGTGCGCCATGTTGTCTAAGAGAAAAAGGGAAACTTTTATCTTTTGCCAAACACGATTTCATGGATCCCGGACCCTAGCCTACCCCCCACCATCTTGCACCCACGTGCCCTCTCCCTGACGTCACTGACCACCACTCCTGGCGCCCCAAATTCGATGAGTATTTCATCAGTAAGTATTTCAATATGACGAGAGGCCAAGTTCAATACACACATGCCAGCATCAACGCCTCTATCTTGCACCCACCTACCCTCCCTCCCTGACGTCGACGACCACCATTCCTGTTATGGACATGTTTCATCGCCACTAGTATGCGATCACCTGCAACCAAAGAATGAACTGGCTTAAGGTTCCCTAGGAAACCTCTGATACCTAAGTTAGTAATATCGATAAATAATCTCCTTTTCAATACCAATGAACTAGATCCCCCCCTTACGGACCTGGGTTTATCGCTTTTATAGAGCTCGTGATCTTTCAATTATTGCAGGATAACGATCCACTTATTTGAAATGCAAGTCCTAGGGTGGAGAGCTTTTCTATATTTGAATAATCAAATAACTCTTTTATCCCGGATGATTCTCGAGCAGTTATTCATTCGGATTACTGTATGGCCAAGGAGTTTGGGTAAGGGGACTCTAGGCCGTGAAGTAGTGGTGAGATGCATGGCCAATGAGAAACCCTCGACTGCATAATCCAGGCCCACCAATCGGCCTAATAAGCCTTTGAAGGGATATCAAATCCCTTCAAGTTATCCAGCGAAGTCTCGTCATGTTTAGCATGATGGGACTTATAATTATAGAATTGTATTAGATTTTTAGTGGCCAAGGTGTAGTGTGCGATCGGGAGTGATGACAGACAAGTATCACCCATGAGAACTGTGTGGCTGAGGGGTGATGGTTGACGAGTATGGCCCACAAGTATTGTGTGGCTGAGGAGTCATGGCCGACAAATATTGGGGGGCTGAGGAATAAAGGCCGACGAGTATGGCTAACTAGTACTGTGTGGCTAAGGAGTCATGGCCAACAAGTATTGCATGGCCAAGAAATAGTGGCCGATAAGAATTACCCACAAGTACTGTGTCGTCTATGAGTCATGGCCGACGAGAACCGTCCACAAATACTGTGTGGCCGACCAATATTGGGTGGTCGAGGAGTCAAGGCCAATGAGTATAGTGTGACCGAGGGTAAAGGCCGAGGAGTATGGTCCACGAGTACTCCATGGCCAAGGAGTAATGGCTGACGAGTACTGTATGACCGAGGAGTCGTGGCTAAGAATCCATCAGTCGCATGACCCAAGCTCACTAATCAGCCCAATAGACCAATGAGGGGATATCAAATCCCTTCCATTATCTCACGATTTTTCTTTATAAATTTATATGGTGAGAAAAGCGTACCTTTGGTGATAAAAGTGTGGCGGGAGAGTGCCCCGACTACATAACTCTAGCGAGAGGCATAATAGGAGAGTGACTCAATCGCGTAACCTTGGCGATAGATGTAGTGGGAGTGTCCCTTGAGCGCATAACCTTAGAAGATAAGAGTGTAGTAGGAGAGTCCCTTAACTGCGTAACTATAGTGATGGGTGGGAGAGTGCCTCAATCACGTAACCTTGGAGATGGGAGTGTAGCGAGATAATGCCTCAACCACGTAACCCTGGTGATGGGAGTGTAGTGAGAGAGTGCCTTGACCGTGTAATCCTGGCGATGTAAGTGTAGCGAGAGAGTGCCTCGACTGTGTAACCCTTTGTTGGGGGAGACAAAAGTGCGACCGCACTCTGTGGCAGGGGCTAAAAAAAAATATTTATGGTAGATTAAATAGCCCAAATTAAGAGTTTGAGGTTTGCAAACCTGGTTCATCTCACTTGAATGTGGTGAAAGTTGGCGACACATGGGCAATGTCTATTGGTAACCATGCTTTGGCAATGATGAGGACACAGGATGCTTGCAATATAGAACTATTTGCTTTGATGACAACAACTTAAGATGGTGAGCAATGCTTGAGAGGCTGTCGATGTTTCACACCATGCAGGTGATTTCCAACGAAGTATATTCATGAGACGTATAGACACTATGTCTTCATGAAATCTCAACGAATTTTGTGAGTTTGTCTCTTCCAAAAATCAAATTTATTAGTAAAAAATAAATAGCAAGTTTGAAAGAGACGAACTAAAGTAATTTGTCCTGATTGATATCATTCATTGCTGAATGATTTTTGTATGGGGAAATTGTTCATCCCTGGGCGCTTTTGTCGAATGAAAATTCTTCTTCTTTGGACAACTTTGTTCATCCACTCTCTCGGGGGCGAGACAAGGTCAATTTTGAGTCAAGTAGCTTGAATCCTTTTTTTTTTTTTTGGAACTGCATCGCTGAGTTAAATTATGAGTACTGCTACACCCACTGATGGGTATAGCACGAGAACCCACCGATTCAGTCTTAATTTTTTTTATTTTTTTATTCATTTTTTTCATATTGTTAAACATTTTTAAAAAAATCACAACATCATTAAAAAATATTTCCTTAATTATTAAGTAAAAAAATTTTAAAAAAAATTTTATCGGGGATGGATCCTTAGTGGAAGTAGCATATTTCAAAATTTATTTGCATGGCACAGAATATACTGTGTACAGCGACGAATATTCTACATGGTGAGCAACTGGTGAGGAACACTCTGTGTGGTATGTAACTGGTGAGCAGCACTTTGTGAGCGAGCAATTGTTGAGCAAAACTGTGTGGGATAGCAACTGGTGAGGGACACTTTGTCTAGTAAGCGAGGAACACTTGTCGGCCCCTACTTCTTAGCCACACAGTACTCTTTGGTCGTTACTCTTTGGTCATGCAGTACTCATGGGCCATATTTGTCGGCTATGCAATACGTGTCAGCTACACAATACTTGTCAGCCATTACTCCTCAGCCACACAGTACTCATTAGCTGTTACTCCTCAACCACATAGTATTCGATGGCCATACTTGTCGGCCATTACTCCTTTGCCACACAGTACTCGTTGGCCATTACTCATTGGTGGTGCACTACACCTCAAGGCAAAACGATGCTCTGGCAAGGGACAACAAATCCAATACAGTGCTATAAGTCCCATCACGCTAAGCATGATGAGATTTCGAGGGGTAACTGGAAGGGATTTGATATACCCTTAAAGGCCTATTGGGCTAATTAGTGGGCCTAGGTTATGTGGTCAAGGAATTCTCATCAGCCATGCATCTCAGCCACTACTCCAAAGCTTGGAGTCCCCTCACCCAAACTCCTCAGCCACACAGTAACATGAATGAATAACTACTCTTAATGCATTGAGAATCATCCGGGCAAAGAGTTATTCAATTATTCAAATATAGATAGGCTCTTAATCCCATGACATGAATTTCAAATAAGTGGATCATTATCCTACAATAACCAAAATATCACAGACTATATAAGCAATAAGTCCAGGTACGTAAAGGGCATCTGATTCATAAAGACTTTGGGAATGAACTGTCTCACACAATGATGATAGAGGAGAGCTAGTATTATATAGATAGTTACAGTTGACTTACAAGTAAGGAAACTAATACAAGAGAAGGTGAAAAATATATAAACGGAAACTATACCTATACATGCCTAATGTAATGAACATAAATAAATTATAGATGGAATGTACATAAATGAAATGGGCAGCAATCATGGGTGGATGCTTAGGTGATTGCTTTGCTATATGATCTTATCATCCCCCTTCAAGAAGTCAGAGTAGAGGTCGAGTTTGGATTGAATTATTTTAAAGGGAAATTTGGCAGAGGGATTGCTGAATATGTCTGCAACTTGTGATGAAGATGTTACAAATCGAGTTTCTAGAGCACCAAGTGCAACTTGTTAAAGCACATAATGAATGTCTAGTTCAATGTGTTTGGTCCTAGCTTTGAGGACTGGATTGATAGATAAATGAAGTGTACTCAAGTTATTGCATTGAAGTATTAGTGGTCTTAAAAGTGGTACATGAAGGTCCCATAGAATAAAGGTGAGCCAAGTGAGCTCAGCAGCAGTTGACGCCTTGGACTTATACTTTGCTTCAACACTTGATTGAGTAATAGTTTTTTACTTTTTAGCACTCCAAGAGATGCAGTTCACTCCAAGGAAAGTGTGGAATCCAGTTGTGGAGCGCCATGTAAGTGGAAAACTTACCTAGTCGGCGTAAGAAAATGCATAAAGGTTGAGTGTGCTTGTTGTAAGTATATTGAAGGTTTGATTGAGAGTGCTATGCACGTACTGTAGTATTCTCTTGATAAGTTTAAAGTGATCCATAGTTGGTGCATGCATGAATTGACATATAAAGTTTACACTGTATGAAAGATCAGGTCTGGTGAAGGTTAAGTATTATAGTCCTCCTACAAGACTACAATAGTGAGTTGGATCACAATATGCTATTGTTGATGAAGGTGTTTGACCTTTAGAAGGCATTGGAGTGGCTATTGGTTTGCACTCACCTAGAGAAGCACGATCGAGTAGCTTATAAGCATATTGTGCTGGTGAAAGTGTGAGTCATTTGCTGGTTCGGGTGACTTTAATTCTAAGAAAGTGGGAAAATTCACCCATGTCTTTAATGAAGAACTCGTTGCTGAGTTGTGAAATAAGCTACTATATTCGAGTGGATGAGTTACCAATAATCACTATGTCATCTACATATAGTAGAAGAATATGGATGCCATGCTCAGACTGGCAAACAAATAAGCTTGGGTTAGAGACATTGCAATAGAAGTTGAGTTGAAGTAGGAAATTGCTGAGGCGATCAAACCAAGCAAGCGACACTTATTTGAGGCCGTAGAGAGCTCGACTTAATTTGCATACATGTGATGGCTTTTTTGGATCTGTAAATTCTGGTGGCTACTGCATATATACTGGAGTTATAAGATGCCCATGCAAAAATGCATTTCTTACATCAAGTTGGCAAATTTCCCAACCTTTTACATCTGCAATAGTTATCACAATTTGTATGCTTGCAGGCTTAATCACAGGGAAAAAAGTTTCATGAAAATCAACACCATCCACCTAATGAAAACCTTTGGGAACTAAATGTGCCTTGAGGCATCCAACAGAGCCATCAGGTTGGAGTTTTACCTTGTAAATCCATTTGCAGCCGATGATGTTCATGGCTGGATCTTTTGGAACTAGTGTTCAAGTGTTATTTTTGTGAAGGGCAGCAAGTTTTTCATGCATATTAGCCAGCTAACTAGGGTGCTTTTAAGCATCTACAATTGTTCTAGGCACTAGTGGAATAGAGGGAGACAATGCAACATGTAGATTGCCATATCTTGGATTCAGTTTGCAAATCCCAACTTTGCTTCGAGTCACCATTTGATGAGGAGTAGATTGCACTTGCATAGAGGAAAAAATTGTCTCATTTGTTTCGGTGGTAGCTCCAAGGGAGAGAACATTGGTTGGATTATTGGCAATAAAATTCCTATTTTTTGTTGCGTGAGTTTCTGAAATAGAAAATTGTCAAGTTGTTGAAGATATTGGTGATGTATCTGCTGAAGGTGGTAAACTAGTTACTTCAGGAGATGTAGAGCTTGTGTCCCAATCTAAATAGGATGAGAAATCTCCAGCAATGGTGGCATGGCTATACAGATTTGTTGGTGATGAATAAGGGATGACGGACTCATCGAATACAACATGCTGTGATATGTAAATATGGCCAGTTGGAGGGTACAAATAGTTATATCCCTTGTGCTTGTTTGAGTACCTTATGAACACACATGGGAGAGATTTAGGTTCAAGATTGGTATCTCGATAGTTGCCAAGAAAAGGGAAACATTGAGTTCCCATTATTTGAAGGCTAAGATAATCTAGGTATTTTTTATAAAGATGGTAGAATGGTGAATCCATTCCAAGTGTTTTGGAGGGTAATTGGTTAATGAGAAAAATAGCTGTGGAGAAGCAATCTGTCCAGAAACGAGCAGGCAAATGTGCACGAAACATCATTATGAGTCCATGTTCAGTGATGTTGAGATGCTTTCATTCGGCGTTGCAGTTTTGTTTAGGTGTCCGTGGGCAAGCCAAATGGTGAATAATGCCTTTTGATTGTAAATTAGATGCAAAAGTATTTGATAAAAATTCTTCACCTTCGTCACTTTGAAAGATACAAACTTTTCCATTAAATTGACACTCGATATGCTTGTAGAACACATCAAAGCATTCAAGTAGATTAGATTTATGCCTTATTGAAAAAAACCATGTAAAATTGGTATACTCATCAACAAAGATGGCGTAGAATCGAAATTTTTCTCTAGATAAAACTGGGCAGGTCCCCAAACATCACAATGGATCTTGTGAAAAGGAGATGTTATTTTTTTTTTATCTTTTGAAAGAAAGGAAGTTTACAAGATTTTCCTTGTTGACAACTAACACAGAGTGAAGGACTACTTGATTTTGAAATTGAAATCATTTTATTGGAATGCAAGAAATCCAAAACTTGTTGGTGAGGATGCCCAAGCTGAGAGTGCCAACTTGTAGAATTAGTTTTCTGGAATCTTGAGGAAAAACATGCAGTTGGATCTCCATCAAATGCATATAATAGACCACGCTTATGCCCCTTTGCTAGTATTCTCTGAGTTGCCTTGTCCTTGATCATAAAGCCATCACTATAAAAAACAACAATGAGTGGGTAATCTATTGTGAGTTTGCTAAATCACAATAAATCTTTGGTGATGTTAGGCACAACAAGAACATCATTCAGTTATAGATGAGGACCTATGGATGCTTTCCCAGTATGTATTATTAGAAGAATAACTCCATTTCCCGCCATTAGACTATCAAACCCATTATAAGGCTTAATGTCATAAAGATTACCTGGGTTATTGGTAACATAATTAGTGGCTATAGAGTCCGAGAACCAATCCGAGTCTTGAGAATCAGCAAGCTTCATTGCAGCAAGGGCTTGTGGGATATTGTCAACTTGAAAGGAGTGATTGAACTTGTCAAAGCACTTGAGTGCTGTGTGATTGTGCTTGTTGCATATTTTGCATACTGGGAGAGCATCTTTTTGAGTTGGGGCAAAGTATGACTGATGCCTTGAATTTGCATTTGGAGGTTTAGAGGTAGAGGAGTTACCTTGATGAAAATCACGCCCTTCGAATTGAATTTTTGGTTGGACCTTTTGTAGTTGTTGTTTTTCTAAGTGTAATATGCCATTTGGGGAGGGGTGACATCCAATTTGTTACGCTCAGTGTAGCTCTTGAGTTAAGTAACGAGATTTGAATATGACGGCATTGGTGGACACATCATTGTTGTGGTGAATAATTGATACTCTTTGTCGAGGCCATTAAGAAGCCCCCACAATTTTTTGTGATCTGAGACTAGCTTCCCAATTGCCAAGAGATCATCACAAATAGTCTTGAAGCGATGTAGATACGCTGTTAACATATTTGTGTCTTGAGAAATGGAGGTGAGTCTTTGCTTTAGAGCAAGACTGTGATCGAATGAGTTTTACACAAATGAATGTAGTCGAGCATTCCAGACTTCCATGGCAATGTTGAGGCCAACAACTATACCGAGTACTTCCTCCGAGAGTGTGGCTGTGATCCAGCCTTTAACAAGGTGATATGTTTTTCGCCACTGTAAGAATGTAGGGTTTGGAATCACCCCAGTGTTGGCACCTTCAACAGTTGAAGGAGGTTGGGATGTTTCACCACATACAAAGCCTTGGAGATCATAACTCTTCAAGATGTTAAGCATTTGAGTCTTCTAGAGAAGGAAGTTAGTTGGCATGAATCGAAGAGAAACAAAGTTAGTGACATTTTGGGTCACTGGGTAGGGATATTCGGTATTTGATGAGGAGGACGACAAGTTTGGCATTGAAAAAAAAATTGCTCTCTCTAATTTTCATTGTTTAGGCTCTTGATACCATGAAGAAATTTGTGGGTCTAACTTATCTTTTAAAATCAGTTCAAAGAGAGAGGTTTGCTTCAATCTTATAAACATGTCCAAGACATTATCTACAAGCAATTCCTCAATACTCTTTCTCACATTCAGGCTAGTATTTTTATTTTTATTTTTATACAGGATAAGTAGTGTAGACTTCCATTAATTCTATGGTAGGCTTTGATATCATAAAGATTAAGAATGAGCTGTCTCACACAATGATGATAAAGGAGAGCTTGTATTATATAAACAATTACAGTTGACTCACAAGTAAGGAAACTAATACAAGAGAAGGTAAAAAATATATAAATGAAAAGACAGCTGTACATACCTAACGTAACGAACATAAATGAAATATAAATGGAATGTACATAGGAAAAATCTATTTGTCATCCTCACACTTCACACACCACACTTATTTTAATTTTTTTTTCATTTTTTCTATAATAAATATGTAGTGTGTGGATGATAAATAAAATAATTTAATTAGTTTAATAAGAATAAAATAAAATAAAAAATAAAAAAAATAAAAAATAATATTTTAATATATAAAATGTGTGATGTAGGATGATGTGTAGCATTTCTCATGTACATAAATGGAATGGGTAGCAATCACGGGCGGGTGCTTAGGTGATTGCTTTGCTGTTTGATTTTATCAATTCATTGGTATTGAAAATGAGATTATTTATCCATATTGCTAGCTTAAGCATCGAAAGCTCCTCCGAGACTCCCAAGTCCAATCTTTGGTTGCAGGTGATTGCATACGAATGGTGGTGAAACACGTCCATAAGCAATGAGATGCCAAAGAAATATCTAATTTTTTGGTATTGAGCCGTTTTTTTAAAATGCTAGCGGCGAAATGATAGGTGAACTCTTGCCATCCTTCCAACATATATGAATTGAATAAAATGGTTTTCACCAATTTCTTCTTTCTTTGAAGTCCAGCTAGTACTTCGTATAAAGATACTCCTAGATTCTTGCTGAACATGTCAGCTTCTTTTCGAGTATCAATTAATGTAAAACAGTGCAGCGGTATTGCTAGATCACCAATCTTGAACTGTGTCCGAAGTAGTATACCATTGTTATCGGATCCCAAGCTTCAATATGGATGCCGAATTTATTTTTACCACTCAGTGAATGAGACGGGAATGGCCAGATTTGCGACACCTGGAAGAGATTATAGCGCAAACTCGAATGTGGCACGGTCAAATTGGCTGATTACTAAGCTCTGCAGAGAGGGTAAAATAGGAGAAGCACAGCGGGTGTTTGATGGTATGTGCGAGAGAGATGTGGTCACATGGACGACAGTGATCACGGGGTATATAAAGTGTGGCATGGTTGAGGAGGCAAGGAGGTTGTTTGGTAGAGTGGATGCTAAGAAGAATGTGATTACTTGGACGGCTTTGGTTAGTGGGTATATAAGGTTAAATAGGATTAAGGAAGCGGAGTGGTTGTTCTATGAGATGCCGGTTAAGAATGTGGTTTCTTGGAACACAATGATTGATGGGTATGCAAGAAATGGTAAGGTTGATTTGGCTTTGGATTTGTTTGAGAGGATGCCGGAGAGGAATGTGGTTTCATGGAATACCATTATAACAGCACTGGCACAATGTGGGATGATTGACAAGGCACGAAGGCTTTTTGAACAGATGCCGGAAAGGGATGTTATTTCTTGGACTGCTATGGTTGCAGGTTTGTCGAGAAATAGGAGGATTGATGAGGCACGGGTACTTTTTGATCTGATGCCCGAAAGGAACGTAGTTTCTTGGAATGCTATGATTACAGGTTATGCACAGAATAAGAGGTTGGATGAGGCTTTTGACTTGTTTCAGAGAATGCCGGAGAGGGACATGCCATCATGGAATACCATGATTACGGGATTTATTCAGAATGGGGAGTTAAGTAGGGCATGGAAGTTGTTTCATGAAATGCCTCAAAAGAATGTGATATCTTGGACTGCGATTATCACGGGGTATATTCAAGATGGGCAAAGTGAAGAAGCATTGAAGATTTTCTCAAAAATGCTGGCGGTCGATATGGTGAAACCCACGCAGGGAACTTTTGTGACTGTTTTGGGTGCTTGTAGTGACCTAGCTGGTCTTACTGAGGGAAAGCAAATTCATCAGATGATAAGTAAAACAACCTATCAGGATTGTGCATTTGTGGTGTCAGCACTCATAAACATGTATTCAAAGTGTGGGGAGTTGGGTACCGCCAGGAAGATGTTTGATGATGGGATGACAAGCCTTAGGGATTTAGTTTCTTGGAATGGTATGATTGCAGCCTATGCACACCATGGATGTGGCAGAGAGGCAATTAACTTGTTTCGTGAAATGCGGGAATTAGGGGTTCAACCTGATGATGTCACCTATGTGGGGTTGCTCTCAGCATGCAGCCATGCTGGTTTGGTAGACGAGGGGCTAAAGCATTTTGATGAGCTTGTAAGAGATGAATCCATAATCGTGAGAGAAGATCACTACACATGCTTGGTTGATCTTTGTGGCCGTGCCGGGAGGCTTAGAGAGGCATTTGATTTTATAAAGCGGCTTGGGACTAAGCCATCAGCATCTGTTTTGGGGGCTCTACTCGCTGGATGTAATGTTCACGGGGATATGGACATGGGGAAGCTGGTTGCAAAGGAGCTTTCAGAGTTGGAGCCAGAGAATGCAGGCACGTATTTATTATTGTCTAACATATATGCTTCGGCTGGGAAGTGGAGAGAAGCTGCTAAAGTGAGGCTGAAAATGAAGGCTAAGGGATTGAAGAAACAGCCTGGTTGCAGTTGGATAGAGATTGGGAATAGTGCACATGTGTTTGTTGTTGGCGATAAGTCTCATAGTCAATCAGAACGTATTTGTTCATTACTTCTGGGTCTTCATGAAAAAATGAAAAAGGTTGGATATATATCAGACGATGAGTTGATGGTGGATGAGGGATTTTCTGTGACATGAATGTTGGCAGGAAATTGATGATACTAGAGGTTATGTGGAGAATTTATGCTTAATTGGGAGCATCCATTTAATAATTGTCGTTGTTTGTATTGGAGAACACATTGGTCATCACTGATGATTTTTGGGTTAAAATGAACTAAAAAGTAGCAAGGTAAAAGGAAATCCTGTGCCATCTTTCCACTGTACAGGCCAGAGTCCCCTCCATTCTCTTATGCTAATTCTACGTTTATATGTTGCCTTGCTTGTATCCCCTTCACCTTCAGAACGGTAACTTTGTTTCATGCCCTGTTTGTAGCTACCTTTGAGTTCCAGCCACTTCAGAAGCTTTCTGCTATTCTCTACAGAAATTTTAGTTAACTAGACATTACAACACAGGCATGCAAGATGTGTATCCATTTTTGTGGTTGTTGGGGACTGGAGTTATACTCGCAAGATGCGATGGAAGCCTGGCCAGCTCCATTATCAGAGAGATTGGGCAAACTAGCCCCAAAGACTATGTGAAAGACACTGCTGGGGCTGAGATTATTGGCCATTTTTTGGTAGAGCTCACTGAATGGCTGCCAGAGTTGATTTCGACCAACATTGGACTTCTTGCCCTGCACTTTGGTGGGGAATCTTATAAGATATGTAATGCACTTGTTGGGGTTCTAGGAAAGTTGGTTGCAAAGGCATTCAAGGATGTTGAGGGTGCAGTGAGTTCTAAATCTGTTCGTCTCCGAACCAAGCAAGCCATATTGGAAATTTTGCTTGAACATTGTCGAGATGTTTTGGCTTATACTAGGAGCCGAGTTCTTCAGGTTTGGCCTGAGTTATGTGAAGCGCATGCTGTTTCAATCGGTATGTGGAATGAGGTTGCAGAAGTTGCTGCTGGAAGGTTGGAGGATAAGAGTGCAATTGTAAGAAAATCTGCATTGAATTTACTTATCACGATGTTGCAGCATAATCCATGTGGTCCACAACTTCGAATAGCTTCATTCAAAGCAACGCTTGAGCAGTATAAGAAGAAGCTGAATGAACTTGAACCGGACGTGCCCTCAGCAAGTGTTGCAGATGGTCTACCCTCTGACAATGACATTTGCAATGAAAATGGTGAAATTCATATTATAGATACTCAAGTGCTAGAGCAGCAAGAGAGTTTGACTGATAGTTGTTTGACTCATGTGGAAGAAGGGATTGCTCAGAAAGGTAGTCCCATGCCAGATGTTGGTAACTTGGAGCAGACTAGGGCCTTGGTTGCATCACTTGAGGCAGGCTTGAGGTTTTCTAAGTGCGTATCTGCCACAATGCTAACACTAGTTCAATTGATGGCTTCATCTTCTGCTTCTGATGTTGAGAACACATTTCTCTTGCTGATGAGGTGCAAACAGTTCCAGATTGATGGTTCAGAAGCCTGTCTCCGTAAGATGTTGCCACTGGTAAGTTTTTATTTGTGGTTGAGTTGGAAACAATCCAAAAATTCCTTTGGAATTCAGGACGATTTTTCTTTTTGTCTTCCTCTCTAAATATCTTATTCTTGATCCACAACAAAAATAGCACCTTATATGTGCTCTCTTTTGCTGGCGTTTTCTCAGGATAAATCCATCTATGAGGCTGTAGAGAATGCCTTTGTTACAATTTATATACAAAAAAACCCAGTGGAGACTGCTAAAAATCTCGAGTCTTGCAATAGATTCAAATATAGGAGATCTAGCAGCTTTGGAGTTAATTATTGCGGCCTTGGTTCAAAGGTGATATATCTACTAGCATGGTATGTTCCCTCATATTTGGAGTTTTCTACGAAATATGTTTGTTTCATTACTTGAATTTGAATTTTTGACACAACACATTCATAAGATAATGACCATTTTATCCTCTCAAAATCCACTCCCACAATATGTAAAGAGATATAGTATCTTATAAGATGAGATATGGTTTCCATTCTTCCATTGAAATCGTCTGCTTAAACAACCATGGGTTATCTAAGTATGGGCAAATATATCCATGAAATTCTGAAAATATTTCGTGTTCAATTTAGAATTTCTATTCCCAGGTTTACAATCTGAATAATAGTCTTTTTCAATATCTTTCTTGAGCTTTCACTATAATATCTGAAGATCTTCAGTAAAATTGTGTAAAATCATATATTTGTGCTAATGAATCAATGATTATGATCTCCGTTTCTTTTAAAGACAAACTTGGTTATATTAATTATTTTTTATTGTTAGAGCCCACCCTTTTTCCAACTTGAATTAATTGTGGAAATGAGAAGAGAGAAAATTTATCATAATTTAGTCTGATGGTGATTTGACTTCATGGAGCTATTTAGTATACTGGGGATCAGTCTGTCCACTTTCATGACTTCATGGCTGTTCTATATTGCATCGTTTCTGCTATTACTTGAAGATGCAGCAGTTCCCCTATAAACTTATGGTTTTTGCAGACATCAGCGATATGGGATTTCTTTTGCTTTAACGTTAGTGGAACCACTGCGGAGCAAAGTTGCGGTGCTTTATCTGTCCTTTGCATGGCAGCACAATCATCCACTGGGGTTCTTAGCTCTCACTTACAAGACATTATTGATATCGATTTTGGTCGTTGGGCTGAAGTGGAGCCGTTGCTTACTAGAACCGCATGCATTGCTATTCAAAGATTGTCCAAAGATGACCAGAAAAAGTTTCTGTTAATTAATGGCAGTTGAGTATTTGGTATTTTAGAAAGCTTAGTTAGCGGATTTTGGCTGCCTGAAAACATATGGTATGATGCTGCTGCTGGTGAAGCAATGGCTGCCATATATACGATTCATCTCATTGCAGAAACATTAGCTGCTGACTTGGTAAAAAAATCTCTGAGTTATATGTTTGATTGTAGTGGAGGGGATGAGTTGCAGAACGAAATTGACAGTAGCCAAACTGAGCAGATATTCATGTTGCCATGAACCAATTGGTATATATCGAATCTCGTGCTCAAAAGAATCAGAAACAAAAAGTTGCGAAGGAAAAGGCAGATATTGATCGTCACAATATCAATAGTAAGGGCACAATACCACCTGATTCACTGAAGGTGCGATTGGATTCCGAACTTAGTTACCAGCAAAAGCTATTAGCTTTTTTTTTTTTTGTCTGATATAGACGATTTCTTCCCTTGAAAATGCCTTGCAGGACAATAGTATCAATGCTGAACTAGGTCTTGCCACCTCGGAAGAAGCAATGCTTGATAATCTTTCTGACAAAGCAGAAAAAGAAATTATCTCTGGTGGTTCCAGTGAGAAGAACTTGAGAGGACACTGTGCATCTTTCCTGTCAAAGCTTTGTAGAAATTTTAGTCTGATGCAAAAGGTGATTGCCTCAGTTTTTCTCGTCTTCTCCTTCAATGTCTTCTATGATTCATGAACACTATGAAAGGATTGTCATCCCATTAGATGTAAATTCGAAATATAGTTAAAACTGTTTTGAAGTTAGATTTTATTCGAGTTTAAATAAAATCATGAAGCCGTATTATTTTAGAAAAAATTGAATGGCTGATGTCATTATTTTGGCGATGATATAATACATGGTATGATTGTTTAAGATTTTAATTGATACAAGTACTTCCCAGCAGTTTCCATGTAGCTTCTTACTGTTCATTTTTAAACTCTTCCTGTAAATTAATACTGCTTCTGCTTTCTTTCAGTATCCTGAACTACAAGCTTTCGGCATGCTAGCTTTATGTCGATCTATGATCATTGATGTAAATTTTTGGAGAGAGCTCATGTTCTCTTTCCCCGTCTAATACACAAAACAAAACATGATGCTTACACATTTTAGTGAACGAAAATTTCCAGTGATGCAAATCTCCAGCTTCTCTTCACTGTTGTGGAGAGTTCACCCTCAGAAATTGTTCGATCCAATTGCACTATTGCTCTGGGAGATTTGGCAGTTCGGTTTCCTAATCTATCAGAACCTTGGACCGAGAACATGTATGCCCAGTTGTGGGGTCCTTCACTTTCCGTTAGTAAGAAGTAAGAACGCTGTTCTGCTGCTTTCGCACCTCATATTGAATGACATGATGAAGGTCTAAGAGGCTCGCTAACCTTTTGCTCTGTATCGTTTGTTTTATTGAACTAGAGGCTGATGTGGTCCTTTGCTTGAGCAGGTAAAAGGCTATATAAATGAAATGGCAATAAGGGTAGAAAATGAAGATGATCGAATTTCAAGTCTGGCTAAACTTTTTTTCCACGAGTTGTAAGAATGGTAAATTTTGATAAACTTACTATTGAGTTTTCTCAGATTAATCGGACGGTAGTTTTGGATTTGTATTTTGTAATATTGTTATCCAATCTTTGTTTTATTGGACTTTTGATCCAGAGATAACAAGACATGGCCCGTCTACTAGTTGGGTTCTTTTTTCATAGGCTTCAGCTTACTCTTTAACGCCCGCATACGTGAACTTTTTTTCTTTTTTATTTTTATTTTTATTTTTATTTTATTTTATTTTGTATGCCTACATACGAGAATGATTTCTTTGGAACTTGCCATTAGGAGAAAGAAAATTCCCAATTGTTTAGCTCATTTACCACCTTATAGCCACTATTCCATCTTTGCCTTCTGAACACCAGAACAGTAGAGACTTGAGCACAAAATTTGTCTGCAGTAGACATCTTTGGCTCAACGCATGAAAAATCACAGTTTCCAATTTAATTGGTAAATGCAACCAATAATCAGAATTGTTGAGTGAGAGCTCTTTTCTCTTGAGAAAATTGAATAAAACACATATTTGCACCAGGACAGGCAGATCAATATGCACAAAACTCATTCCATGAGTAAAATACTGAATGCACGATCAAGTTCTTTCTTAGAGAGGATAGGTCTTCCTTTTCTCGGCTGGTTTTTCCAAAAGTGATTACTAAACATAATATCGGCAAAATGATAATAATAATAATAATAATAATAATAATAATAATAATAATAATAATAATAATAAAGCATTGGCATTGTTGACATTGGCATCAATCCATACACATTCATGGAATTATGAGCAGTAACCTGGGTACAATATCAAGCCGTTCTTATTGCAATCCGGGCACCTCCTCAACTCCCGTTCCTCATCTTCAAACACCTTCCGACTGCCATTACAATTCGGGCACGGCACAAACCTCGCATCGCCACACCCCTTACATAAAAAAGCAGGATTCCTAATTGGGAACCCCTCCAAAAGGTTAGCCAATTCCCCGACCTTGTTGAGTTGTTTAACCTCTTCTGCACCCCTAACATAGTTCCTCCTAATAAACACTTGTAGTAAGCTCACTGCTTTCCCACTGGACGCCCTTTGCAATTCCTTTTGATACTCTAAAGCCATCGAAATGTCCCTCTCGTCAACCAGCAATCTAATGTTAGGCACAAGAACAATATTAGTATGATTTAACTAATTAGACATACCTCCACCTTCCAGGAACTCTAGCACTGCCTTACACACCTTTGATCCCATTACATTCCATTGTTACTGAACGAATTTTGCTCCAAAACCATCTGGTCCTAGAGATTTGAATGATCTCATCTGCTTAAGTGCTTCATGGATTTCTTCCATTGTAAAGGTGCCTCCAGGCTTGCATTCATATCATTTGTCACCTTCCTACCTATGCCTTTTTGGACATGCTTCAATAGATTCTGACTTTGGTGCTACTGTTGTGTATATATTCAAGAAGTGAGACTTAAAAACATTGCCCACATCTGTCTCTTTAGTCATTATAATGCCATTTGTATCTTTAACCTTTTTAATGAAATTCTGCTTCATTCTCTATGTGGCACAAGCATGAAAAAATCTGGTGTTCCTGTCTCATTGTTGATACCAGTGTCGTTTTGCCCTTTGCCTCTATTTTAAATCTTCTTTATTTAATAAATCACTAAACTATTTTTATCTTCATTACTTCCACCACATTATGCTGCCTTTCATCGTCTTGCAATTGCTTCAATAATTTTTTTTTCTTTGATGAGTTTCTCTAAGTCAGAATAAGAAAATCTACTTCATTTAGCTAGAGCTTGTCTACTATTCTTCAACCTTTCTTGCACATCTTTTAAAGATCCTTCTTTACCTCCCTCATGCTTCCATACCTTTTCTACTATTTCCTTGCATACATCTTCATAGCCTCATGTTACTTCATACCTGAATGACTTTCACGAAACTCCCTCATTAAGTGACTGTTGCCAGAAAGTGAACAGTAATGGTCTATGATCAGAGCAACTTATTACTAGAAACTCCACCTTAACATATTCAAATTACTCTACCCAGCCTCTATCCCTGTCTAGTCTTCCCATCGTAAATGTATCATCACAATGCCTATTGCTCCATATAAACTTTAAGTTAGTCCACCCCAAGTCCCACAGTTCACACCTCTCTACAGTTTCTCTAAACTTTATCATCTAAGATTCACTCCGTACTCTCCCTCCTCTATTTTCATCTCGTGATAGAATCTCATTGAAGTCCCCATATACAAACTAAGCAATATTATTAGTTGGCTTCAAGGATACAAGCAGCATTATCCCAGGTTTCTTGCCTTTTACTTGTTTTTGGATGGCCTTAGAAATTTGTGAACTGTCACTCTTATGTTCCTTCTTCATTTCTAATCCTAGCATTGATGTGAAACCTTGAATATGACTGAATTATCATTCCAATTTCCCTATTTCCACATCAATACTAACCCATCACTTTTACCTACAAGATCTACCATAAGCCACCCTTAAATTTGAATTTCCTCTACAGGAACTTCCATCTATGGGCATTTGTCTTAGATTCCACCAAGAAAACCACATCTGGTCTCTTCTCATTCACCATATAGTAAAGATCATGAATTCCTCAGGAGTTACCAAGTCCCCAGCAGTTCCAACTTAAAGTTTTCATGGCTCTTCGCAGTGCTGCATAGCAAACACTACCAATATATCTGCTAAGTATTGTATTCTCCAAGCTCATTGCCTCTCATCTTCTTCCTACCCTCCTCACACTCTATACTCTCCTCTTCATCTATCAACACCCTCTTCTTAGAATGATAACATATTATAAGTTCAGCAGCATTACTTCTTTCCCTTGCAAGTTTCTTCCACCTCCCTTTAGTTTTCTGAGTCATACTTCTTCTACTACTATACTTTGTAACAGCACCCCCTTCACCCACTACCTCTATTTAGGTTGGACTATGACACTTACCCATCCCATAGCCTATTTCCCCCATTTGCTTTCAATTCAACATTTCTCTCAGCCATCAAACCCATGTCGAGGCCTAGGCCCAATTCATTTTCCACAAACTCTTCTAAATTTTCAAAAAACGTGGAGCTCTTTTTGCTAGCCGTATTTTCCTCAACCGTTCCTACTTTCTGATTTCCTTCCTTATCCATTTCAACAGTTTCATCCTGAGCCTCATCCACTTTTGAATTTGATTTTATTCTTGAATTTTTGCCAACCCTGCCTCACATCTCTGATCCCAGCTCAGTACTCTCCACTGTATTATTTCTCAACCTCTCAAGCCTCAAGGTCACCATGGATGTCCCCCTTAGCTTTATCCATATCAAAAGGACCATTGCTATCATACTCATACATTCTTTCCTTTCTTGCAGTCCCTCTGACCTAGCCTTTCCTCATAAATTTTGGTTCAGCTCTAAGCCACGATCCCTACTGTCGAGACTGATTAGTGGGAAAGGCTTAACCTTAACTTTTTACCTTACAACATCCTGCACCATGCACCTGTTACCGTATACAATTAATTAGATGCTGTATAGATTGCTATTAGCTGTATATATTATGTTATCATGTATATATGCTGATTTTTAGGAATCAGTTAGACACCGTGTATGGCACATACCTTTGTGTATAGATGGAATGAACGACATGAAGTGAATCCATTCGAACACAGAATCATTTTCCAGAAAGGTCTCTCAGTTTCTCTTGAGTTTTCTGAGTATTTTGACATGGTATCAAGAGTAGGTTCTTGATTTGTGTCTGTTCGATTTTTTTTTTCTCTTGGATTTGTGGGTTTCTCTGGTTCGGCACATTCTAGGTTCAACTTTGGTGGATCTGACACTTTCCCCCATCTCTCACTCGCAGCATTCGCTTCATTCTCGGCTTTGGTCTGGTCTGGGTTCTTGCAGTTTTCAGCACAGCAGTTGGTTCGGTTCTTTCTGTCGGCACCATCTGTAGTGTTTTCTAGTTTGGGCTCTTGTTTTCGACGTCCTCTGTGGTGGTTTTTGGTCTGAGATCTTGTTTCAGCACCTCTATTGTTGCAGGGAGCATTTCGGCGCCTCTATTGTTTGTGCCTTTCGGCAATTTTGGTTGCAGTCTGTGTTTCTTCTCGGCAATTTCGGCACTTTTTGATTTGTGGGCTGAGTGAATCGGCGTGGTCTGTCCATTATTTGGACTTTTTGTAGTCACGTGTAGGGGATTCTTGGTGTGCACGTGTAGGTGCTTCTGTCGGCAGTAAGTGGGAGAGTGGGCATGTATTTTTTTTTATTATACTTTCTCCTATTTACGGCATAATGTCTTTTGAATCGTTTGCTGTGAAATTCATGGGTGAAAATTACTTTGCATGGGAATTTCAATTTCGTTTATTTGTTATGGGAAAAGAGTTGTGGAGTCATATAGATGGGAGTGCTCCTGCACCTCAAGATGTCGAGGCTTTGTCTAAATGGCAAATTAAGGATGCTCGAGTTATGACTTGGATCCTTAGCTTGGTTGAGCCTCATCTTGTTCTAAATTTGAGGCCTTATAAAACTGCTGCTGATATGTGGAATTAGCTCAATATGGTTTATAATCAAGACAACTCTGCTAGACGTTTTCAATTGGAGTATGAGATGGATAATTTCACACAAGGAAGTCTCTCAATTGAAGAATATTTTTCTGGTTTTCAAACTCTTTGGGTTGACTATTCGGACATTGTTTATGCTAATGTTCCCGCTGCAGCTCTCTCTGCTGTCCAAGCAATGCATGCCACCAGCAAACGAGATCAATTCTTGATGAAACTACGGCCTGACTTTGAAATTGCACGGTCTAATCTAATGAATCGTGCTCCTGTCCCATCTCTGGATGCTTGTTTGAGTGAACTTCTTCGTGAGGAGCAGCGTCTACTCACTCAAGCTTCCATGGCACATCAGGCTCCTGCTAGTGTACTTATTTCTGTGGCTTATACAGCACAGAGGAGGCATAAGGGGAGAAACGTGCGTGCTATCCAGTGTTTTAGTTGTAAAACTTTTGGTCATATTGCTCGTGATTGTCCCAAGAAGTTTTATAACTACTGCAAGAAATAAGGTCATATCATCTCTGCTTGTCCCATTCGACCTGAACGGAAGCAGGGTACTACTTTTCATACCTCCACTGGTGCCTCTAGTTCTGCTGCATTGCCTACTGCCTCGCCGGTTGTTCCTATTCATGTTTCTACAGCCTTAGCAAACCCGAACACACTCACTCCTGAAATGGTACAACAAATGATCATTTCTGTTTTTTCTGCTTTTGGGCTTTCAGGTAATCATCAAGTTTCTTCTACACCATGGTATTTTGACTCCGGAGCTTCTAATCATATGACCAATACCATTATTCCCCTTTCTAATGTCCGAAATTATGATGGAAATCTGAAAATTAACACCGCTGATGGCAGCTCTTTGCCTATCAGTGCTGTTGGTGATCTTTCCTCTTCCTTAACTGATGTTTTTGTGTCTCCTGCTCTCTCTACAAATCTTCTTTCTATTGTTCAATTGGTTGATAATAATTGTAATGTCAATTTCTCTCGTTCTGGTTGTGTTGTGCAGGATCAAGTGTCCGGGAAGATGATCGCGAAGGGGCCTAAAGTGGGACGACTCATTCCTCTCGATGTTTCTCCTTCCCCATCTATCCCTAGTTTTCCTTTACTTTCCTTTGCATGTACTGCTGTTAGTCTTGGAAATAAGATGTGGCATAGACGTCTAGGCCACCCAAACTTAGATGTTTTACGTACCTTATTTAATTCTGGTTTATTGGGCAATAAAGCATGTTCTTCTCTTGATCTTTCTTTTGATTGTACAATATGCAAACTTGGCAAAAGTAAAGTTCTACCTTTTCCTTCTCATGCATCTCGTGCCTCACAATGTTTCGATATTATTCATAGTGATGTTTGGGAGATTGCACCTGTTATTTCTCATGTGCATTATAAGTACTTTGTTACTTTTATTAATGATTTTAGTCGTTTTACATGGGTTTACTTTCTACGGGCTAAGGCATAAGTTTTTTCAGTCTTTCAGCGCTTCCTTACCCTTCTTGAGACTCAATTCTCTGCCAGCATCAAGATCTTGCGATCTGATTCTGGAGGTGAATACATGTCTAATGAGTTTCAAACCTTTCTCCAAAGCAAATGTATCATCTCTCAGCATTCTTGTCCTTCAACACCGCAACAAAACGGTGTTGCTGAGAGGAAAAATCGTCATCTCCTTGATATGGTAAGAACCCTTTTACTTGAATCATCTGTTCCTCCTTGGTTTTGGTGTGAAGCGCTTTCTACTTTAGTTCATTTGATCAATCGCTTACCATCTCCTATGCTAAATCATGTTTCTCCTTTCTTTAAGTTGTTTGGTCATTCTCCTTTATATTCTGATCTTCGTACCTTTGGCTGCGTTTGTTTTGTGCATCTTCCTGCTCATGAACGACATAAACTTACTGCTCAATCTGTTAAGTGTGCCTTTCTTGGTTATGCTATCCCTCAAAAGGGTTATGTTTGTTATGATCCTCATGCTCGTCATATACGGGTTTCTAGGAATGTGGTTTTCTTTGAAAATCAATATTTCTTTTCATCTTATTTTGAGTCGCCATCTGCATCTTTATCTCTTCTGCCTAATTTTTCTGATTCCCCGACAATTATGGAAAGGTTTAAACCTGGTTTTATGTATGGACGACGTAGTAGACATGAATCTAGTTCCACTTCCTCAGTGCCCCCTCCCGATCATGACCCGACGCCTGATCCCGCTTCTGCTCCTGTTCCCGCTCCTGCTTCCACCACTCTTCATCGGTCTACTCGTACTTCTCGACCCCCTGATTGGTATGGTTTCTATTCTCCTGTCTCTCTTGTCGCTACTTTGTCCTCTATTTCCATTCCTTCTTGCTACAAACAGGCCATGGAACACGAGTGTTGGCAAAATACAATGCAAATAGAACTTTAAGCACTTGAGGAGAATCACAGTTGGGATATTGTTCCTTGTCCTCCTACAGTCACACCTATTGGGAGTAAATGGGTTTTCTCTGTAAAACTTCGCTCTAATGGCTCTTTGGATTGGTACAAAGCTCGCCTTGTAGCTCTGGGTAACAAGTAGGAATACGGGGTTGATTATGAGGAAACATTTGCTCCTGTTCCAAAATGACCACGATTCGAACCATCTTAGCTATTGCCGCTTCACAGTCGTGGCAACTGCATCAGATGGATGTGAAGAATGTATTTCTTCATGGTAATCTCCAAGAGGAGATTTACATGAAGCTCTCCTCTGGTATGACTACTTCTTCTTCTCATGATGTATGTAAGTTACGGCGTTCTCTATATGGGCTCAAGTAGGCTCCCCGGGCTTGGTTTGAGAAGTTTTGCAGTACAATCCTTTCATTTAGTTTTACCCAAAGTCAGTATGATTCTTCTCTCTTCTTCCACGCATCTGCGTCGGGTATAGTCATTCTCTTGGTTTATGTGGATGATATTATCATTACTGGCACTGACTATGGTTTGATTACTAAGATTCAGCAGCTGTTACATGCAACTTTTCATATGAAAGATCTTGGCCAGCTCACATATTTTTTAGGATTGGAAGTTCATCATCAGGCCAGTGGTATTTTCGTGAACCACCATAAGTATATTCAAGATCTTATCACTTTGGCTGGTTTGGAGGACACTTCTTCTGTTGATACTCCTATGGAGGTCAATGTCAAATACAAGAAAGATGAAGGGGACCTTCTGAATGATTCTACTCTCTATCGGTGCCTGGTTGGGAGTCTTATCTACTTGACCACTACTCGACCTGATATCTCCTATGCTGTTCATCAGGTTAGTCAGTTTATGTCTGCTCCTCGGCATCTCCATCTTGCTGCTGTTCGACGCATCATTCGCTATCTTCGAGGTTCACCTACTCGTGGGTTATTCTTTCCTACCGGCTCCTCACTTCAACTTGTTGCCTATAGTGATATTGATTGGGCTGGGTGTCCAGATACACGTCGATCTACTACGGGTTGGTGTATGTTTTTAGGTGATGCCTTAATTTCTTGGAGATGCAAGAAACAAGATCGTGTGTCTAAATCCTCTACTGAGGCTGAGTATCGTGCTATGTCTACTGCTTGTTCTGAAATTGTATGACTACGCGGTCTTCTTGAGGAGCTTGGGTTTCCTCAGACTACTTCTACCCCTCTTCATGCTGATAACACTAGTGCTATTCAGATTGCCACCAATCCTGTTTTCCATGAATGCACCAAGCACATTGAGGTTGATTGTCATTCTATTTGAGACACCTTGGAAAGTCGGGTGATACCTCTTCCTCACATCTCTTCTAATCTCCAAGTGGCTGATGTCTTCACCAAAGCTATGACTCGACAACGACATCAATTTCTTGTTGGCAAATTGTTGCTAGTTGACTTACAATTAATTAGATGTTGTATAGATTGCTATTAGTTGTATATATTATGTTACCATGGATAGGTGCTGATTTTTAGGAATCAGTTAGACACCGTGTATGGCACGTACCTTTCTGTATAGATGGAATGAACGACATGAAGTGAATCCATTCGAACACAGAATCATTTTCCAGAGGTCTCTCAGTTTCTCTTGGGTTTTCTGAGTATTTTGACAGCACCCGTATGCAAAACATACTTGGGGTAGCTTCTCATATTTTATGAGTATCCGTACTTTATTTCCATTGACACTGATCATTCTTCCTCTAGACAGATTCTGATGTAACTTCAATTCAATTTTGATTATGAGATACTTGTCTCATTTAGTGCCATCTTCCAGTGTATCAACATCAATCACCCTCCTAGTTGAGTCACCAATCTGCTTTCCATAGGCTTTGTTCATGTATGCAAATTATAAATTATGGAGTTGGACCCAGAATTTTTCACTATCAAACTGGATTTTACTCAATGAAGAGAAACTATCGAAAATTTTTTACACAAATAGGTTCTTATTAAAAAGCCATGGTCTTCCATCCATCACCTTTTGTTTATCATCTTGTGTGGCAAATGTAACAATAAAGATATTTGACCCACATTCTTACACAGGCGTCGGATTGCTAATCTTCCATATTTTTGTCAAAGTTGAAGCTAACACTTCTCTTCCAATGATTCGGTCAGAGTATATTTTCCCACCAAGCTTCTATCACCATTATTTAGTGTTTCAGCCACCCCATCTCCGTTTAACTCGAGAAGAAAATTTTCCTCCTCAATTAAATACAATCTACTTCACTTATCTTGAATATCTTTCACCATCTTTACAATCAGAACAGCCTTATCTATAACCCAAAAAATCTCTAGATTATAGACTCACCACTTCACCTCACTACTTTAGAGAGAAGCGAGAGAAGACTGGGATGACATGTAAACACTTGAGTATTAGGTGTGCACTACATACGGACTTGAGAATATAATTTTTTATTTTAATAAAATGTTACAATTATATTAATTGATTGTGAAATAAATTATAAAAGAGTTATAACTCTATCATAGGCCTTTAAATACAATGCACGCTAACAAATTTTTAAATTAAAACGTCTAATTAGTGGTGTTTCATTATGGTAGTCACCTAACTCAATCGGACCCAGTCCAATTAAATAATTTCAAATAGTCAAACCAAATAAAATAGTCGAGGGCGTGTGAGACTAATATTTTGAAAACAAAAATAAGAGAAACTAGAAGATGCCGCACTCCTAGAAGAATGTAGAGGATAACTTTCAATTCATTTGGAGATGGACGTTTGATAAGAGTAATATCATGTATAAGTTTTAAATGGTTAAGTCTTGTATAGATATTTTATAAAAATATGGATCACGTTTAAAGACATTTTTTCTAACACTTTTCCATGATGGGATTATTTTTTTTACAAAGAGTTTACACGGGACTTGTTAGTTAGCGATTGTACATATCATTTCTTTATTTGAAAAATATAGTATTAGAAACAGTTTTAAAGTGTATAAATTATATAGACTTTTTTTTTTCTTTTTATTAACAGAGCCTACATCTATTAAATAATAGATTTTTTTACGTGGATCTTTTTGCCTGCTTTTTTTAAATATAGTGTGTGAAACTTGTACTTTCTAGACTATAAAAATCATTTTGAAGATAAATTTCATGTTTTTATGTTAAATGATATTATATTATATTAATATAGAAGGATGGGGTTGGTTACCCTTTTCCCCTTGGAGGGCGGGAGATGATTATCTCTATTTTTATAGAGTGTTATATTCTCAGAGCAATTGAGATTGGAATCTTTATTTTTTTTTACAGAATCTTATATCTTAGAAGGATTTGTTATTAGAGAGTTTATAGAAACTAAAACAATGTCTATCACAAAAAAAAAAATTTGTGTGAGGGAAAGCCCCAAACAAATCAGTAGTTTGGCTTGTAATTATGATTTTTTCCTGTATTTATCAGTCGCAATTATAACTTTGATTTCATTAAATGAAATGAAGTCTATTTTTCATAATATATATATATAGAGAGAGAGAGAGAGAGGATGTAGTTTTTTTGTTTTTTTAAAGCAAGCTTAACTTTATTAATCTAAAGCACTCCAAAGTAATAAATAACAATGTATAGTGGTGGAAAAAGAAAAAATGAGGGTTTATTTGAGACTAATTTCTTGATCCCTACTCATGTCCTACAAGAGAACCCCATCTTATAAAAAGACGGGATTAAGGTGTTCACATAAAAGTGAATAGTGGAACCACTGCTTGTGGCGGTGGAACCTCTGCTGGAAGTGGTGAAGATGGTGGATGCACTTTTACTTCTTGTCTTAAGATGATTTTTGGAGGAGTCCACGATCCCTCTTGCAAGATCATGGTTTAGGAAAAATGGTAACATAATATAGTAGCCCGACTCTGAGCCGAGTCACCAGCGAAGGGCCAACATAGTCAATGGTGGCGCGTGCAATACACATACCACCTGAGAAGAGGAACGAAAGGGTAGATCTGAAGGATTTGAGACCTCTAAAGCCGGTGGGGCTGCGTGTGCAATGAACACACCGCATGTAATTGCAATTTTCTTTCGCGAACATGAAGATCGGTGATTGTAGAGGCTTGAATGGAAATTGCCAGAAAGTAAGAGATCGGCAATGGTCAATGCTACGAAGAGAAAACTAAAAAAAAAAACTAACGGAAACAGACAAACAGAAAAGCATAAAACTAGTGATACCTCTGGGATCGGTTAGGGGAGGAGGTGGACGGAGCCAAAGCTCCGAATCCCCTTTGCCAAGTGAAGAGGAGTAAATCTTGGAAGTTGGCCGGAGATAACGTCTTTTGGAGAGAAAAAAAAAAAAAAAAGTTAGTAAGATGAGAAAGAGGATGTAGTTAGGTTGTGTAATTACCCCACAATTGGAAAAGGGTCCCAATTCAGAGAGACTGACATGCCATATTCAATCTTCAAAGACCCCAAAAATAAATTATTGTTACGTATAAGTTAATATATATCACACATATAAGTATCACATCCATCAGATCGAACAAGAAAGGTTGTAATTATTTATGATGCAAATGTCAAACGTGTGCTACACTGCCAAGCTTATATATCATTGATATTCTTTATTTTTAAATGAATTTTATCATATTTAATCGCACTAATTAATTAGTGTGATGTATTTTAAGTACTTTGATATATTAATTACGTAAATGAATAATTATTTAAAATACGACACCTCAATTAATATAATTAAATTTATGGTTAATTAATTATTAAATCAATATCTAGATTTTTCATATTTTTATAAATCAATGCTACATTTATAAGCTTTCGCACTATTGATACTTTTAACTTCAAAAAAATATATAATGAGATGATTTACCAAGTGGCATTCCTCAATTGGATGAGACAACGTTACCGACATGCCATGTTTGCCAATCAAAGACTGACACAATGCAAACTGATGGCATACGATAATTATTTCATTATATCCTATTCAAGATTGATAGAAGTATCTAATTTTAATTTTTTTTTAAATTTAAATATTTGTTTAGAAGTTGATTTGAGTTGAATTCTTTATAAATAATAATAAGTTGAGATAGTAGAATAAGTTTATGGAGTCAATCTAAGATAAGTTTAGACGTATTTAGATGTTAAGATTAGTTTATATGTATTTATAGAAAGTTAAAAATAGTTGTGGCTCTAGCGTGTAAAAATACATTGAGTTGAAAAAAGTTATGAGTCTTACATGAAAAGAGATTTTAAACTGAGAAGAGTTTAGTAATTTAAGAGAATATTAGATTCCGTTTAAAATTAAAATTATATCAATTCAGTCTAAATTCTAAATAAGAATAATGTTGTAAAATTTGAAAATTGTGGTCTCAATTTTTAAAAACATAAAAATTTATGGATTGATCTCGTATTTAATTCTAAACTTTAAGACCCAAAAAAAAAAAAAAAAAAAAAAAAAAAAAAAAAAAAAAAAAAAAAAGCCAAAATGTTTTTAGTGTAAAATGTGATGAGACTACCACGAAGTAATAGGGATTAATTACTATATTAATACTTCATGAACCCGCCATTGCTACAAGTAGCCATTATTGGAGGGCTGAGCTTAGACTTTAGACTGTAGATCAGTACTTCTGAACTTTGGATTATTATGTACAATATCTTAAATTATGGTTGGAGTGTCCTTTCATCAGCTGCAACATCACCATTTTTGCAATAATTAACCTAAACTTTGGGGATCTTTTTCCTTTTCTTGAGAAAAATTTAGGGAATCTTTTGCTCGTTTTCCATGACTTCGTCTGAAAGTTAAAGGATTTGCATGCATGCCGATTATCACACAATAGTAACGGTCGGTTTGGATAAAGTTAAAAAATTTAGATTTTATTATTATTTTAAGATTTAAAAAAGTTAAATCGTTTATTATATTTTGTGTTAAAATTTAAAAAAATTGTAATGATTAGATAATATGAAATGAGATGAGATGAGATGAGATGAGATAAAATATTTTTTTATGTCCGAACCTAACTTATTAGATTAAGAACTGCTATTACACAAAAAAATTATATAAAAATAAATTTATAAAATAACGTAGTTTCATAAAATTCATTATATCTAAGGGCTCAACTACTAAGGTGCTTGAGGGATTGGGCACCTCCAAAATTTTCAAAATTTGATAAAAATTAAATTTTACAAGATGTTTTTATAAAGTAGATTAGATGAAAATTAGTATTTGATTCTCAAAAATGATTTTTTTGTAACTTGGTCCCCCCAAACCATATTTTCTGGTTCTACCCCCGGTTATATCTATTTTAAAATAAAATAATTTTATAATTTGATGTATCAAATTAAGTCACGTCAGTTTATAATTTTATTTTTATATAATCTCTTTATGGCTAAAATATTTCCTTACATAGTTTAAAAGCGTGTAAATCTTGAGTATTTTTTAAAAATAAAATAAGATTCATTATTAAAAAAATAATTTTTTCATATAAGGTATAAATTTATTTAATTTTTTTTAAAAATAATGCGTGAGACTTGCTAACTATAAACCGCAAATATCATCTTATTATCATAAATGACATTGGACTTCAAAATAAGAAAAATTATATTTAAATACCAATTAAAAAAATATTTCTGCACTGAAATTATTAGATTGATAAAAATATATAATTTTAAATTTTTCTTACTAATCAAATTATAAGCAACATTGCTTTCAAAATAAATACGGTTCTGCATAGATTTTATAATTAATTAATTGTGGAAATGATAAGTGTTCAACAATTAAACTATAAACAAAAGGAGATATCTTTTATTAATTTGCTGAAAATATTATAATTTTTAGGTTATTCTATTACATAGAATTCTTAAATCTTAATCATTCTTTTCAAATTAAATAACTTAATTTTAATTATTACCATTTAATAATAATCGAAATAACCTTTTGTATTTCTTATACATCTCTCTTATTTATTTTCTATTTATTTATTTATTTATTTTATTATCCTTAGTAATACAATGAGTTTTCATATAATATTTTCCACTAGCATTTCGTGATGCCACGACTTGTACCAATCTATAATAATTAATAAATTACTTAGACAGCTACTCATTAATTACTATTAAATCACTCAAAGTTGGAATCCCAATCTCAAACTCTATTGCATAAATAATTTGAGCTACGTAACAAAATAATAACAAGAGTAATAGTAGTAATAATAATAATAACTTGAGCTATATATATACTATACAGGTTGACAACTCATTTGGGATGGGACACCATTGGAAAAGGTGTCATTGTGCCACACATAAACGGAATGATAGTTGTAGTTATGAATGTGTAAGCGTTATATAATTATTTTTTAAAAAAATAATAAATATGAGACTCACATAAAAAAAATAATTTTTTAATAATAAAACTCAATCTTTTTCAAAGAGACTATACAACACTTGCACACTCTACGACCATATATATCATTACTCATATTCATAGGTACCCTTAATTATGGTTTTTTTCAAAGAGAAAGATAATGTCCTGTAAATTTATTAACGAGCCTTCACTTATGATAGAGGTATCTGCACTTAATTTTGTCCTTAATTTGGGTCAAACCAGGAGAAGCTCATTAGGTTTGTCATTAAAACATTCAATCAAAGAAAAAAAAGAACTCATTAAACTTAGGAATAAGCTCGAACTTTCTACTAATTGTGGGGCAATTCGCTGTGGTCTTCTTTACACTACCCTTACATTTTAAAGTAGATATTCTCTTGAATTATTGGATCAAATTGGATGATTTAATTCTAGAAAGAGATAAACACAACATGCGAATCCAAGAACATTTAATGCTAGTTTTTTTTATAATTTTTTAGTAGTATGAACTCCAAATGAGATTTTGATATTGTCTGTGTGTGTATATATAAATATATATATGACTCCGAAGAGCTTTTGATATTGCATTTTACTGTTAAAAAGCATTAAAAAGAAGCATGTACACTAGGTACGTACGCGGTCCCAAGTTCTTTTGTATTGATGTTACTGCGTAATTGAGGCATATGAGAGAGAGAGAGAGAGAGAGAGAGAGAGAGAGAGAGAGAGAGAGAGAGAGAGAGAGAGAGAGAGAGAGAGAGTAGTAGTAGTAGGATGGCTAAGAGACACAGAGGTCACAGCTTGAACCCAATAATTTTGATATTTTAATTACCTTGCCCTAAAGTTTTTTTTTTTTGTTGGTAATTGGTCTAAAGTTTTTAAGTGATGGAAAATAGTATTAATCCAAGTATATACAATATCACACATAATTAATCATGTTGATAAGAAGAGCATCTTGGAGCTTGTTTTAGCATTAGAGAAGATGACAAAGGGATGAAAGTACTTAAAAGGTCTTCATCACTAATCAATGTTGAAATTGAGCTCCAACCTAATTGAAAAGGATATTCAATGAAATATGAACGTGATTCAAAACATCAACAGATTTAAGTCATTTAACTCTTTCCATCTTCCAAGATCTTCACAATAAAATGTTGCAATTTTTTGTTTTCCTATAAGTCTTGTTAGTCACGACAAAATTATCTTATTTTCAAGTTGTTGTAGATGATACATTTTTCATACTTTTATATTTTTTGTTTTCCTATAAGTCTTGTTAGTCATGATAAAATTATCTTATTTTCAAGTCACTGTAGATGATACGTTTTTCATACTTTTATATGACACGAATTGATTTGTAAGAGAATTTTATCAATTTTAATTTTATAAGTCAAATCGTACTGTCCCAATAGAATTGATAGTGTATCGGCCTCTACATCCGCTTATAAATAAAATGAGTAATATACGAACAACTGTTTTACATAACTATTTTATGACTCATCTGCGAGCAACTAATGAAATTGTACAGCTTCATAAAAAATAATTTTTGATTTTACATAACTACCGTCCATTTAAAATGGAGATGTAAAATAGTTACAAGTTTATTATTTTTCATTATTGAAATTAGGTTTCTCTTGTATTTGGTGAAAAACTTTGTTTGCTGCAAAATGTGTTTTTAAGTGAGTTTTTGCTCAAATGCTTTTCACTAAAAAAATAAAATTATTGTAATGGATGCACTTTTTGGCTGCTGTTCCTTGTTAGTTTCTGTTAATTCAAACCCTTCTCCCACCAAAAGAAGAAAAGAAACATAGGACATGGAAGACTTGCTGTTCTACTTCCATACCAAGGAAGAAACCTTGGAGACATTTGCAAAAGAACAATTTCCCAAACAGGTGGTTTAGATCCTACCAAAGAGTCAAATCTTTTGTTTGGATTAACCTCTAACCCCTATGTTACCAACAGACAAAAGACCCTCTGTACAAGTTTACAGCATCTTTCTCTCTCTCTTGCAGTCACATCCCTTCACTATATATATTGCCACTCTCAGCTCCTGTTTTTCATTTTTTATTGCAACTCTTACTTCTTCCCTCTGGGCAATTTTTTCCTTGCCTTTTGAAAGAAGGTAACTCTGAAGATTTTTTACATTAGCCTCTCTCTCTCTCTCTCTCTCTCTCTCTCGCCATGTTATTGATTCTCTGGCCTCATATCCCATCTTTCTTACTGTCTCTGATCCTAAATCAAGTTCACCACAGATCTCTGACCACTTTGTTTCTCCCATAAAGACCCCTGCCATAGATTTGTGCCCAAGACTTGTTAGATCTTCTGATTCATATATGTACTATTTCCTCTCCTTATTTTGTTCTTTCCTCTCACATCAACAGACAACTCACTTCTGCCAAATTGCCAGAGAAAACATTCCACCTCTGATATTATAATTTTCTTAGAATCCCATCGATCGTACTTGGAACTTGGAAAAAGCTGCTGCTTCTTTGTCCACTGTCCTCACAGTTCACAAATTTCTCTGCACCCACTTTTCGGCTTCCAGTTGCAGGCCCTGATGTTTAAGTCTTTTACACCTGCTGATCCTTAATTTCTTCAAGCGACACGCCATCATGCTGTTGAACTATTCGAGTTTTTGTAAGTATTCTTACTAATAATCCCCATCTCCCTCTAGTTTCTACCCTTTTTCATCGTATTTCCTCAGTGAGGATCAGAGATTCTCAGATTGGTATTGATATGTGCTCAGAAACAAGTCCTCCTAGACTATCTTTCTCCCATGATCTTGGCCAAGCAGAAGTTGTGCCAATAGAACACACAGTTAATCGAAGAGACTCGTCCCTTTTGGACCCAGATTCTGAATTTGAGTTCAGCATTAGCTGCAGCTTTGAGCATGAATCTTGTTCAGCAGACGAGATTTTCTCCAATGGGGTTCTTCTTCCATTCCAAGTTAAAGACAAGGTTCTTGTTTCCCCAAAAGAAATCCGTAGTTCATGTGAGCCTCGGCCTAGTGCTCAACTTCCTCCTCTTCCTTGTGAGAGCTCATCAAAGAAACAAAGTGTGAAAGAATTGTTGCTTAGAAACTCAGATAATTTAGAGAAAAAGCAAGCATTCAAGTCTTTCTGGGGCTTCAGGAGAAGCTCTAGTCTCAACTCTGACTGCAAGAGAAGCTTGTTATTCTCTTTACCACTTTTGTCAAGAAGCAATTCAATAGGTTCCGTCTCAAATTCAAAGAGAACAACATCAAAGGATGTTCACAAGCACAACTCACAGAAACAAGGGTCTATTTCCATGCCAAGGTTTTCATCTTCTTCACCTGCTTCTGCAATACTGCAGCAGAAGCCTCCATTAAAGAAGAATTATGGAGGATCTTTTAATGGTACTGCTCGGATCAGTCCTGTATTGAATATTGTACCACCTTCCTACATCTCTAAAAGAACTGAAAATCTCTTTGGTTTGGGTTCCTTTTTACGCGACAGGAAAGATAAAAGGAGCAAGAAGTGATTTTCATTTGTATTTTGTCATCGACCAAATTATTACATCTCCATTTTTGTAAAAGATGTTATGGATTTGTGCTCTTTGCTTATCTCTGTCATGCCCAAGAACATGGAAACTAATGGACAAAGCATTATTGAGCTTCAGGATGTATCAAGATAAGATACTTTTTTTTTTTTTTTGGAATATGATGAGAAAAATATATAAAGAAGAGATGGATATAAGGAGCATCTTGGAATTTCATGCATATCAAAATGTGTCAAGCTCAGGGGACACAGCAGCCAGTACCTTTCTTTTAGGGCTGTCTTATTCTTGTTCTCTTTCTTTTTCTTTCCTCATTAGGTAGATTACCTATTACTAGGCCCCTAACCTGGTGTATGTGTTGTGCTTATGTGCATAAAAATTTTGAAATGGATGTTCTGATTATCAAGACAAAGGAAGCATCTATTACCGGACTTGTGTTATGCTATATACTATACTTTCATCGCATTATTCTAATACGACAGTACTCACCGACCATTAGATTAACTGTTATTTTTTAAATTGACAAAAACTCAAGCCTTCATTACACATTACCATATCATAATAGAATTGAATAAAAAAAATCCATGTTGATATGCCTTCACTTTCCAGAATTTTTGTCTGCATTTACTTGAGCCACTTAACTAACCTGATGAGGAGGAGCATTTCCTTGGTTTTTTCTGAAGTTTTTTAAATGGGGCCAGGCTTGGATTGGATTACTTGACTTTTACCTCTGATGTCTTCTTCAACTTCTTGATTTCAAAAGTCTTTGCTTTAACCCAAATTTTCTAGAAATGCTGGACCCATGTCTGATTCATTCTGGCCAACAAGAAGCAAAAGTTGGATGAATTTGTAATCCTATAAATCTAGGCCGGTTGGTACTATCTTTCCACCATTCTACTGTGACACTCTCCTTGGGTAGCTGAGGTCTTGGACTTTCCCAATGAAGTCTATTAAAATGAATATATATATATTTAAAATTTATTGGTTCATGTTTTAAAAAGACATTCAAAAAATTAATTTCTTTTATTTTTCTTTGAAAAGTTATATTAAATAATTTAATTTAGAAGATAAATTTTAAAATTTAAATATTACAAATTAAATATTACTATATAAGTGATGTGAATGGTATGTTTTGCGCACTTACTCGTAAATAGAATAACTCTTTTTACATTTTCTATTTCTAATTAAAAGTTTAAAGCTCTCATACTGTGTATGTGGTGTGGGGTTATCCTAGCCATCTCATTAGCAGCACATTGAAGGGATAGAACAAAGACTCAAAGAGGATGATTTATATTTCATGGCTGCAAGCAAATTAAATGGGTGCTGCTTTTCTGTGTCTTTCTCCTAAATACCCATTTGTGATTTTAGGAATGCTTTTTATTTTGAGCAATGTTAATCTATATTCTATTTAGTTATATATTTTATCTGACTTCATAAAGCTACTTAAATTTATAAAAAAAATATAATATAACAAAAATTTTATTTAGAAATATGTTAATTGACATAATAAATACAATATTGATCTGAAAACTTATTACATCAACTATCTTAAAAAGATAATATTTTGAATTTGTTTACGACTGTTCTAAACTTCTAATCCTTAGCTCATTTTTAGTTACAAATATGTTAAGAGATGTCTTGAGAATGAGATGAAAAAAATATCTTGTAAATAATAGTAAGATAGCTTATGAATAGCAGTGAGATAGTTTGAATTAAGAATTTATCGAGTTTTGGAAAATAAGTGACAAGAAATTGAATAAAAAATATTATAAAATTAAAGAGGAATTCTACTCATCATCCAATTCTCATAATCTTCTCATATGACAATAGATGATTGGAGACTATTTATTATATTTAACTTGTGAACCTATCATCTAATACTACATCATTAGATGATAAGAAAATAGACGATAAATAAATTTTTTTTAAAGTTAAAATATTATTAGAGTATAATTTTTTACTATTAATTTTATTTTAGGATTTGAAAAAATTGAATTATTTTTTATATTTTGTTTGGAGTTGTAATGATTAATTTAGAAAAATTGTAATGATTAGTTGGAAGTGTTTGTGTTTGAGTGATACTTGAAAAGGAAATAAATGGGATAAAATGAGACAAGATGAGATGAAATAAGATGAAAATTATTTTCAAACAACTCCTATTTGTCATGTCATTGCATCACAACTATAAAACCAAAGCATTGAAATTTGAATCTCCTTATTATTAAAAATTTATAAATAAAATTTCTACTACCAACAAGATGGAGAAATAGTATCAAAAATATATTTTAAAAAAATCTTATTGGACAAAAGATAGAGAGAAAAGTAGACTAGAATAATTGGATTGAAATAATAGCCAGAGAGAAATATCCCGCTTGCGGGCTGGGGAAGAATGGAGCTGAAGAAGAATACGGTTTGTTGAAAAAGAAAAGGGCGACAGGGAGAAGGGGATGAAAGAAGGGAATTTTGGGAGAGAAAAAAAAATGATGAAATAGATGGTTTTGGGATGAAGACAAAGAAAAATGAGGGAAAGAGTGAAGCGATTGGGGAAAAAAAAGAATAAAATAAGATTTTGATATTTGAATAGGACCTCGTCATGTTTGACGAGGAGCTAATATTTATTGTAGCGTAAATCTCAAACTTCACTAGTTTAACTAGATTAATATGGATGGTTTTTCTCATTTTTAATTTTATCTTAGACTTGAATTGGCAAATGGTTAACCTAATGCTCTATAAACTGTTATTCAAATATATATTAAAAGATATTTGTGTCAATCTCTTATCGAGAGAGGGATGCATCATTACTTGCTTTTGGAGCAAAAACTTTGTAATGCTCAATCATCTTAAATTAATTTTTATAATTGAATAAATAATACATATAAATTTTTAATTCTATATAAGAAAGTGTATTTTACAAAAACAAATTCAGTTCTAAGTTAATTTAAATTTAAATTGGTGTTTAAAACATATTATTCAAAGAGGAACGCTTCTAACAGGTATCTCCTATACCCTCTAATTATCGGAGACCAATAGAAACTTGCCACGTAAGAGATTTATTAAAACTCACGGTGAAATGCGCAACAGGTGAGTTGAAAACACACCCCACCCTCTGTTTCATTTTTCGAAAACAAAAATCCCTAACTTCTCTCTCCTTCTCTCTCTCTCCCCGTCCCTCTCTCTCCCCTCTCTCTGCTCTCATTATCTCTCAGGCTGAAATCTCTAACCTCTCTCTCTCTCCTTCCCCCTCTCTGCCCTCATTTTCTCTTGAGAAACCGATTTTCCACTGTTGGCACATATTCATGAATCCTCTCTGCATACAGCATACATATGCTGCTTTGAAGTTTGAATAAGACTACTGGAACTAGTTTAAAACTAAAGCCTGGTACTTCGGTATGGGAAAAAAAGGTAGGTGTTTTCTAGATTCCATAAATGCAAACCCCATCTGCAAAGAGGGACCCAAGAAATCATATCATTCAACCTTTGCATCTAAAGGGTACGTACGTGAGGACATCTTTCAATTATTATGTTGGAGTTTATTATTAATTAAGATAAGTGAATCAATTCATGCTAATCTTTCATATGCATTCCACTCCTGATCAATGATTGCAGTAACCATACTGCATATGTGTAACAATCAATCTTTGACTAGTCTTTGCATCAAAACTGATCGAGCTTTCCAGATTTTGAAAAAAAGATGATGCTCTCGGCTCTGCAAGTTGGTGAGATATATATGGTACTAGCTAGTTATGGAGTTTAGGAATAGGAATTTGGGACAGATAAAGCATACAAAATGCCCTTTTCCATATGGTAGGAAAAGAGGTATAAATCCATAGCGAATATTCTAATCTGCTGAAAAGGTGAGGTCGAGGGTCGAACCTTCTATATATCCGTAGCTTTGGATAGCGAAAAGGTGAGGTCGAGGGTCGAACCTTCTATATATCCATAGCTTTGGATAGCCTAAAGTTTGAAGCAGAAACAAAGAAAAAATGCAGAGCTTCGATAGAGAGAACAGGGGGGGTTTGGGGAGCGGGTCTCGACTGGGAAATAATTTTTTGTATTTTGATTCCCTGCAGCGCGGCGATGAGGAGGGGAGATAGAGGAGTGACGTGTCACTATTTTATTGGTCTCCGATAAATGCAGTTTATAGGAAGCTCCGGTGGAAAGTTTTTCTCTTATTCAAATTATTTAAATTATAAAATTTAATAAATTGTAAAATTTAATTTATAAGATTAATATTTTAATTTTTTTAAAAAAAATAATATTTATAGTCGTGAGTACGCAAGTGTCATGTAATTATTTAAAAAAAAGAGTTTTGTTACATATAAGCACAGTCGCGTACTAATCTGTGTATCAACACTGATTTATTCATACTTAAAATTTAAATTAATACTATTTTTAATAAAATCTACTTTTTGACTAATTATATCACATTAATGTATAGATTAATGCACAGTTATACTTGTAACTATACTTTTCCATGACCATTTATGGATCCCAATACTGTAGGTAGTATCACTTTGTTTTTTTTTTTTATTTAATTTTGTTGGATAAATAATTTGTGTGAGAGTGAGACTGCTCAAATTTCATTGCAAATCATAGGCACAAAATAAGGGGTACCCACACAAATATTACTAAAACCTTTCTTCAATCATGAATTTCTGGTACCCCAACCTTGTTCTTCTTCCTCTTCGTATTGGGACAAGCCCAGAAAGAAAGGAATAAAGGTTGAATTTGCAGATCAAAATCAATTCAGTGCACGAAGAAAGGAAGTGGGTTTCTTTGGTTCTCCGAAGAAAATGGCGGGAGGGGTTTCTTCTTCTTCTTATTATTCTTCTTCCATCATGGAGACTCTCTTCCAACGAACTCTGGAGGACCTGATCAAAGGCCTCCGCCTCCAACTCATCGGCGAGTCGGCCTTCGTCTCCAAGGCCATCGAAGAGATCCGCCGCGAGGTCAAGTCCACCGATCCCCACACCAAGTCCACCGCCCTCCAAAAGCTCTCTTACCTCGCCTCCCTTCACTTCCACGACATGTCCTGGGCCGCCTTCCATGTCGTCGAGGTCATGTCTTCCTCCCGCTTCTCCCACAAGAGGATCGGATACCACGCCGCCTCTCTATCCTTCCACGACGACACCCCCGTCCTCCTCCTCATCACCAACCAGCTCCGCAAGGATCTCGCCAGCACCAACGAGTTCGAGGTAAGCCTCGCCCTCGAATGTCTCTCGAGAATTTCCACTCCTGATCTTGCTAGAGATTTAACGCCGGAAATATTCACTCTTTTGTCGACTACTAAAATTTTCGTTAGGAAGAAAGCCATTAGCGTCGTTTTGAGGGTGTTCGCCAAATACCCAGATGCCGTGAGAGTTTGTTTTAAGCGTTTGGTTGAGAATTTAGATAATTCGGACCCCCAGATTTTGGCTGCGGTTGTGGGGGTCTTTTGCGAGTTAGCTTCCCAAGACCCCGGATCGTATCTTCCATTGGCACCCGAGTTTTATAGGATTTTAGTCGATTCCAAGAATAATTGGGTCTTGATTAAGGTGTTGAAGATTTTCGCCAAGTTGGCTCCATTAGAGCCAAGATTGGCGAAGAGGGTTGTTGAGCCCATATGCGACCATATGAGGAGGACCGGGGCAAAGTCATTGATGTTTGAGTGCATTAGGACTGTAGTTAGTAGTTTCAGCGAATATGAATCCGCAGTGAAGCTTGCTGTAGTGAAAATTCGGGAATTGCTGGTTGATGATGACCCAAATCTTAAATATCTTGGATTGCAGGCACTTTCAGTTATTGCCCCAAAGCATTTGTGGGCAGTGTTGGAGAACAAGGAGGTTGTGATTAAGTGGCTGAGTGATGAGGATCCTAATATCAAGCTTGAGTGCTTGCGTCTTGTGATGGCAATGGTTTCTGAGAGTAATGTTGTGGAAATTTCCAGGGTTTTGGTGACTTATTCTCTTAAATCTGACCCAGGATTTTGCAATGAGATTCTTGGATCCATTTTATGTACGTGTTCTAGAAATGCGTATGAGATTATTGTTGACTTTGATTGGTATGTTTCACTTCTTGGAGAAATGTCGAGGATTCCACATTGTCAAAAGGGGGATGAAATTGAGAATCAGCTAATTGATATGGGTATGAGGGTCAAGGATGTTAGACCTGAGCTTCTTCAGGTTGCTCGTGGTCTGCTGATTGACCCTGCATTACTTGGTAACCCTTTCTTGCATAGGATATTAGCTGCGGCTGCTTGGGTGTCAGGGGAGTATATTGAGTTCTCGAGGAATCCATTTGAACTTATGGAGGCTCTGTTGCAACCTCGTACAAGTCTCTTGCCACTATCAGTAAGAGCAGTTTATATCCATTCTGCCTTTAAAGTCCTAATCTTTTGTCTGCACTCTTACATCTTGCAAAGTGAGAGTATGACATCTTCATTTCCTGATAATTTGGTGTTGGGGGTTTCAGAATTAGTGTTGAAAAGGAACATGCTAGAGGGTTCTGATTTGACAACATGTGAAGCTCCTTCTGCTCATTGTAGTGAAGGCTTCAACCCAAGCAACCAGTCATATGAAGATCTTTCAATAGAAAATGGTGGGGATAGAACTATTAATCACGGCCAAACATCCACACCTGCTTTTTCAGAGAACATTTTCACATATGATTCTATTATTAACCTGATAAATCAAGTTGAATTGGCTTTGGGCCCGTTTACAGGAAGCCATGATGCAGAAGTATTTGAGAGAACGCGGCATATATTATGTTTCATTGAGTTGATTAAAGGAGAAATAACTGAATGCTTAGTACAGAAGGGGAAAACATTGGAAAGTGAAGAAATGAAAGCTTCCAAAATCATCAAACTGATATCTGATGCCTTCTCCGAGGAGCTTGGTCCAGTCTCAGTTAGTGCTCAGCAAAGGGTTCCTATACCAGAAGGGTTACTACTTAAGGAGAATCTTGATGATTTGGAGACAATCTGTGCTGATTTTCAAGTACCTGCATCAAATTTATTCTCTCTTGGAAGTCCTTATTATGGAGAGGAGGTTGGTGTTTCTCCCTTTGGCCTACAGAACAAAGAAGAGTCAGAACCATCTAATGAGGCCACATCTCTGCTCACAGAACACCGTAAGCTACACGGATTATACTATCTAGCTCCAGAGAAAAATGAAATTGTAGGAAATGATTATCCACCTGCTAATGAGCCCAAGCTTCAGGTTAATCCTAAGAATGATACAGAGGATCTGGTTAAGCTTACAGTGCAATCACTTGCTACCAACAAAAAGCCAAACCATGCAAAGACTAGGCCTGTAGTGGTGAAATTGGATGAAGGAGATTTAGTAACTATTACAGCCAAAAGGCCAGAAACAAAGGATGATTTGGTCTCTGGTGCTGTGCGGGAAGTGCTTGTAGGAAGTGACACCCGAACTGCTACATCACAAAGGAATCCATCTGATAAGTCATCCAGTAAGAGAAGCAAGAGAAAAGGGAAGGAAAAGCTAAATGTTGATTGTTCCGAATTGAAAGAAAATCTGGGTGATTCAGAAAAGCTTAAACATGAAAATCCAAGTTCAAGAAAAAACAAACACTCTATTAATGGTAAAGAGAGAAGGCATAAGAGTACAGGAAAGATTGGTGAAGAAGGAGAAGAAAATGGTCAGAAAGGGAAGCAAAAAAGTAGTCATCGGCACGCTAGGCACAAAGCTTCGCATAGAGCTGATGCACCCTTGAATGTGGTTTCACAAACACCCGTAATCCCAGATTTTCTTTTGTAGCATTAAAGATCATGACTCATTATCTGCCATCAGATGCTACGGAGAACTTTATTGTTCCCTGTATTCGATCGCTTTGTATGATAAGGTGAGTTCTTTATAGATTTTACAAACTTTATTATCTGGTGAGGGCTCGCAATTCTCTTAAATATGTGGAATTGGTTTTCCCGTCTTACACAAAATGAATCTCATCAAATTCAAATTTCAAATGTAAGGTTGCTTCGCTCCTGTATAACAGTAGTGTGGAAGCATTCTTTATGAGCTTTTAACTTCTTGAGTTTCTTTGTCATTATGCTTATAGTTTGAGGTGCTCTTGCAATTCTTGTTTGTTTTGCTGATGAGGTACTTGTTATTTATTTTTATGATTGCTTAATTCAGAGAAGAGGAGGGAGAGAAAGAGAGATAAGACAATAAATGATAAGTTCAATTTCAAATTCTTGCTTTGCTTTCCTGATGAGGCCTAAACCCAAACTTTTTCTTGCCTGTATTGAACTGTAATCTTTGTCTCTCCCTTTTATTTTGATCAATTAGTTTGGAAAATGGTTTCAAATAGTTAACCCAATCACTTGGGGTTAAGGCATGGTTGGATAAAGTTGACTTGGACCCAGTGTTCTGCTTGCTTTTTTTGTCTTTTGTTTTTTCAGTGGGGTTGTTTACTGCATAGGGTGCATCACATCTAGCTAAAGTCTGGGTTTGAAATCACAGAATGTTTTAACAAGGCATAACTAACAGTGATAATATTCATCCCTTCAGATGGATGCATGGCGGATCTGGAATTATAGCTTGCTGAATTTTGTTATGACATAGCTTTCAAACTAAACTTGCCCATACTCTTCCGACTTTGTTAGAAGAGTAAAGTTAGGTGCAAGCTTCAAATAAGCAAGCTTCGTGCAAGTTCTTTAAAATAAAATGAGTCCCACCAATAAAAAATAGTTTTTTTTTTTTTTTTTACACTTTTTCAAAGTGGGATCCAATTCTTGTGCAATACTTTTTTATTTGAGACTTGTTCAAATCATTTTTCTTGTTAGAAATGCAAAATCAATGTTTTGAATACCGTACCGGATGGCATATCGGTCAAGGCAATGGAACGAAATATTTCGGTACCGGTACCGTTTCGGGATAGTCGATATATAAATAAATTATATATAAAAATATATATATAAATTATATTTCAAAATAATAATCTATATATGAATAAATTATACATGAATACATATGTATATATAAATTATAAATAGTTTGATATGAATTGGGGTCAAAAAATGAGATTATAACTTTAAAAAATGAAAAAAAAAAAAAAACATAAAGGCCTAAATACCAGCCGGTATTTCAACCGGTACGAAACATGTACCTTACCTGTACCGGCCTGGTGATCGGTAAGGAATGTGTCGGCCGGTACGGTACGGTACCAAAAACACTATGCAGAACATAAATCACTCCAAATACACAACAGAATAGAGACGGTTAATGTCCTCTTACAACAGGTACAATGCTTAGAATTGAAACTAACAAACGAAAAATGTAGTGAAAGTTTATTCCGAATTCATGTCTCACTGTAGAGTTGAGGAAGCAACTACCGTATATGTTGGTTTTTGCCAGTATGGATAACGATATTGGGTCTAAAAGGCGCAACAAGTAATTTAGCAGTGGACTTGAATGTTTCCAAGCGTTTGGAGATCTTTCTATTTATTCATCCTCTGTATCCTCGAGAAAGGAAGCAAAAGAAAATTTTCATTGCAAAACAGAGGATAGGTAAATGTCTTTTGGAGAGGAAAGAAATTCCTTGGAGATGCAACCAAGTTAGGTGGCGCTTGGGTACCATTTGCGTTGAATATGTTGCACTTTAGTCATAAAGAGATCTTATAAAAGTAAATTTATAAATTGATGCGATTTGATTTAGTACATTAAGTTGTAAAGTTATTTTTATTGCAAAGTAGATTTAACTTGTATGAAGTCATGTCGGTTTATAGTTTGTGAGTTTATTTTTTTGAAATATCTCTATGACTCTTAACACTTCATGTGATATGGTAGATCAAAGGGTGGTCATACCATTATAACTTCGCATAAAAGTTGATAGTGGGAATAAGGCAACATGTAGTGTGTTTTTTCTTTGGGCCAAAAGGGCGGTCACCCAATTTGATAGACCCTCCGAACACTTCATGTAAAGTAGATTTAACTTGTATGAGGTCATGTCGGTTTATAATTTGTGAGTTTATTTTTTTGAAATATCTCTATAACTCTTAACACTTCATGTGATATGGTAGATTAAAGGGTGGTCATACCATTATAACTTCGCATGAAAGTTGATAGTGGGAATAAGGCAACATGTAGTGTGTTTTTTCTTTGGACCAAAAGGGCGGTCACCCAATTTGATAGACCCTCCGAACACGCATTACCCTTGGGAGAGATCACTTTCTTCCTTCCTATCATTATTTCACCCTCCATTCTTTTACTATAAACATCATTTTTCTCTCTACTCATCCTCCATGCTTCTCATTGATTTCAATCAATCGAGATTCATTAGAGCGACCAGCTTCCATTTCTCATCAACCCACAGGGCCACCACCATTGGAATCCTTTCTGCCAATCTACCTGAAACTCTTGCACATCGCCCCTTTTGCCTCATGTGCAGCACACACGCCTCCGCATGGGTGCATGTGAACCCAAAATGTTGCTATCGTTGGCGTGATCTAAACTATTTTTGCACCACCACCATTTCTCTCCACTCTTATCTTTCTGGTTTTTTCAAAGACTTTGGAATCTGGATTTGTTCCGCTCTACCGACTATACACCACTCCGGAAGAGTACTAAAATCCCTGCAGTCCACCCACCTCTACTTCGCCCATATTCTCCTTTTCATCGGCGCATGTCCCATTTTATGTCAAACCTTTGACTAGAATGTTAAAAAGAGAAATAATATTTGCATGTATTTTCTTTTATTTTAATATAGTTGTTATCTTGCACATGAAAACAGTAAAACATACACCAAAAAAAAAAAAAAAAAAAAAAAATCATTAGGACGGCAGAAAATTAATATTTTATTTAATTTTTTGTTCTTAACTTTCCGTTGATCTCAAGCTGCCGAAACTAATGGAGAGAAGAAAGACAGCTGTAGTACTTGAAAAAAAGAGTGGTTGGCTGCGTTTAAAACCCCTGTACGCAATTGAGCAGCCAGCAGGCGTAAGGCTTACTGCAAGCCGCACAAAACTGACAAGAAATATATATATATATATATATTATTTCTTTTAGGGTACGTGATATATAGAAATAGAAGTATTATAGATGTAAAATAATTATATAAATATAAATTTATAAATTGATATAATTTTATTTTTATTTTATAATAAAAATAACTTTATAATATAATATATTATATTAAATCTCGTCATTTTATGAGTTTATTTTTTAAAATTATTTCTCATTTAGAAAATAATAAAGACACAATTATTTTTATAACTATATTTTAAATGATGTATATTTTTATGAAATAAACGCACCATTACTTAATATAAATACCTTCATTTTAAAATATGATTATATAAATAGTTGTAAAAAAGGGCATGATTTTGGTTTTGTGTGACAGATGATATAATAAGAAGGAAAATATAAATGGAATTAAGCCACAGAGGGAACATGTTGTTTAAAGCATGAATCTTTATAGCCACTACTCAATTATTAAGTTATAACTGCCCAACTCATGATTTTGGTGTCTTTTAAGAGCCTTCCAACTTTTTCTTTATCAATCTTCTCATTTTTTTGGTTGAGTCTCAACTCTCAACTCTATTTTTGTTTTAAAAAATATTTTAAATTAATAAAATTAAATCTATATTTTCTCATCAGGTGGGTTGAGATGTGAGGCCGCAATTTTCCGAACATCTCTAATAATAAAAAGTAATCTTAAAGATCATTTGATCATCAAGCAAGTTGAAAATTTAAGATCATTTGATCATCAAGCAAGTTGAAAATTTAAAAGTTCTAGAAAATTCATTTTAATTTTTTTTCCATATATATATATATATACTCATTAAAAGGGCCACATCCAGATGATTAAAAAATCAAATTATGAACAGAATAAAAAAACAGAATTTATAATTAAACATTTTTTAAACAGATGCGCCAATATATATCATTGTGAAGAGCCTAAAGCTTTGTGAATCTCTCTCTCTCTCTCTCTCTCTCTCTCTCTCTCTCTCTCTCTCTCTCATGCGATGAAGAACAAACTTGTACAAAGTTCACCAGCAATTTCTTCACACCCAAAACTGCAATTCAATGCTCAGATGGCGCATCTGCAAAACCTTGTCACCTGTTTTCTTATCTTTTGCTCCGGTTTAGCCCTCGGACTTACTCTCAGTTTCTACCTCAGAGATTTCTCCTTCAACCTGAAACTCAACCAGCTCCTTCTTCCAATATCTCCTAAAATGTCATCATCTTCTCCTTTCCTCTCATTCAAAACTGCCAACACGAATCTCAGCAGCCGCGTTGGGTTGACAGAGTTTTTGAAACCACCCCATCATGTTATGCACGACATGGAAGACAAAGAGTTGCTTTGGAGGGCTTCGATGGTTCCTAGGATTCTTGAATACCCATTCAAGCGCACCCCAAAAGTTGCATTCATGTTTTTGACAAAAGGGCCTGTGCTGTTGGCTCCACTCTGGGAGCTGTTCTTTAAAGGAGTACATGAAGGTCTGTATTCTATATATGTGCACCCAAATCCTTCTTTCAATGGAACAGTGCCCCAAGGCTCTGTCTTTCATGGCCGGAGGATCCCGAGCAAGGTCAGTGTGTGTATATATATATATATATATATATTCTTTTTCTGCATGATTTTCTTCTTCCTTTTTCTAACATTTTATGTGAAACCTGCGTATTGTCTGTCTGACTGATGCATATATTCTAATCATTAAAGAATAATGTTCAACGAAAATAAAAGGGTAAATAGTTTCTATCGATCGATCGATGGCAAAAAAATATCGAGCATTTATGAATAGTTATTTGCGATTAGAATATATTTATTTTGACATAAAATAATTTGTAGCAAATAACTAATTACAAATAAGCATTTTTCTTGTAACACGAGAGGAGGAAAGCATCAGGCAATTCATTTTAGTTGCATGACTTAACCAAAACAGAAACGTATACACAAATAACCTCATATTTTCATCTTTTGATTTCCTTTATCATACTAAAATTCTTTGTAATTAGTACCTTAAAGATAGCATTAATCAATAGTGTGTGTGTGTGTGTGTGTGTGTATGATCAGTAACAAGAATCTTACAAAAATATAGGTGCATACGTGTTACTGATGAACAGCTAGCATATAATATGGAGCAACAAGGCCAGACATTTTTAGGTTGTATTGGTGTAAGGAGCAATTCTTAGTTACAAACAATGTTAGCATGCAGGCATTATTTTTGTCATTTCTTTTACCATGAGAGTGCAAAGCTTTTCATATTAAAGAGAAAAGGCAGGTTTTCTATTTTTTATTTTTTATTCTTTGGAAGTTTGGATGTTGACATCAAGTAAAAGGTGAACATGAGCTCGGCAATTACATGAATCTGAAAATTCATAGGCTTAATTAACCTTATACAGCATATGTGACACTGCAGATCATGTGTATGTATTCTATGTAGTTGACATACTTAACCATATATTATAATATATTTTTTTGGTCAAATAGAATAACTTCTATGTATGAGATATGAGAAAGTAACATATCTTCCCATCAAGTTTAATATTGATATTCCTTCTCTGCATTTAAATTTCTAGTGAAATTGAGAGGATCGATTTTACTCTAATCGATAATCGATAGATTATTAGATTATCAATCGATTATCCAAATCCACTTAAGCATGGTCATGAGTTGGTCATTTTGCCTTTATGATATTCTGTGATAGCTATATGTTTCATTCATTACTTTGATTCTACTCTTTTTGCAATTGGAAAGGAAAATTTCCTTCATTATCCTCATAATTCCTATTCCTTGCCTTTCTGTTTTGAAAATTAACCAACTTTTCTAGATTCTTTTCTTCATTCCATCCCTCATGTGCTGCAAATTAATTAAAGTTCTATTGAGCGGTGAGACTTACGGCTAGTTTGGGTAGTGGAGTATTCTGAGAAGACTCAACTATTATTTATTATTTTATTATTATTTTTCACTATTTTTTATTACTATTTACTATTATTTAATATTTTATTATTATTTTTTTTTACTACCATTCACAGAATATATGATATTACCTCACTATCCAAATGCAACCGTAAAGTATATAAAGCAAATTTCTTACCCAAAAATTAAAAAAAAAAAAGAAAATAGAAAAAAAAATAGAAAATAACTTGCAAGTTCTTTCAAGTTCTAAACATGAGATGTTTAATTGGGCTTTTTTGGAATTTAAACTTGGGCTTGATTGTTAGTTTATTTTTCATATGGTTTTGGTACTTTAGGGCTTTTTGTATTGCTTTTAAGTTTTGGCACCACAAGTAATTACCATTAATGTCTAATTTCAATTATTCAGGCCGTGAGATGGGGAGATTTTAACATGTTGGAGGCGGAGCGCCGCCTGCTAGCCAATGCGCTTCTGGACATGTCGAACCAACGTTTCGTGCTTCTCTCGGAGTCATGCATTCCTCTGTTTAATTTCTCGACGATCTACAACTATCTCGTAGGCTCGAAAACAACCTTCGTGGAGGCCTATGATTTACCAGGCCCAGTGGGCCAAGGCCGATATAGCCCTAAAATGAGTCCCACGATCACTCTCGAGCAATGGCGGAAAGGCGCCCAATGGTTTGAGATGGACCGTGAGCTTGCCATTGAAGTAATTTCGGATAAAAGATATTTTCCAATATTTGGAAGGCATTGCAAGAACGCTTGTTATTCGGATGAGCATTACTTGCCCACATTTGTTAGCATCCATTTTTGGAAGAGGAATTCAAATAGGACTTTGACTTGGGTTGACTGGTCAAAGGGTGGACCCCACCCAGCAAGGTTTATAAGAACAGATGTGACCATTGATTCTTTGGAGAGGTTAAGGAATGGTAGCCAATGTGAGTACAATGGGAAGAGAACCAATATCTGCCATTTGTTTGCAAGGAAGTTCACTCTCCATGCTTTGGATAGGCTGTTGAGATTTGCTCCAAAGGTTATGCAATTCAGTTGATAATGGCATAGATAGGATGATCTTTGAACAACATTCATCAAATACACACAGACATAGTCAGTTTTTAGGGCACAAAAAGAAGTGCCTTAAAATGTTTGTACTAATGATTTTTTGATTGTTACTTTTTACGCTACTATACTTGTTTAGATCATGATTTAACTTGGTTAATAATTGTGCATACAGACAGCTTAAATAAGATTTCTCTAGTTATTTGATGGAATTTGATAGACACAACATTAAGGCGGGTTTGGTAGCTAATAAGATGTGATACAAAATTCTCATATCATCATTACAACTTTTTCAAACTTTCACATAAAAGATAATAAATAATTTAACTTTTTTAAATTCTAATTCAACTTTTTCAAATCTCAAAACAATAATAATATTAAAAAATTATATTTTATTAAACTTTCAACTTAATCTAAACTAAACAAATTCTCATTTCACCATCCAAACCATATTACTCGAAAATCTTACATATAGGGTTGTAATCGAGTCGAGTTGAGCCTGTCTTTGACTTGCCAAGTTTGGCTCGACTCAAAATACTCAAGTTTGAATTTGGAGCTCGAGATTTTTTTTTTTAATTTTTCGTTCGAGCTCGACTCGATAAGCTAAACTCTTAAATAAAGCTCGAGCTCAAGCTCGTCCCACAAATGAATTCAAGTCAAACTAAACTCGAGCTCAAGCTCGAATTGTTTTTTATTTTTTTTAATTTTTTCAATCCGATTTAATCATTAATAAATTAAATAAAAAAATAAAAAATTTAATATTGAATTTATACAACTAACAAGTAAAACCTTTATTAAATTATAAAATTTTAAAAAATTTATAAATAATTAATATATAACTAGTTAATATTTATCCAAAATAACAATATATTATTAATACATACACTTAATATAATAGCATATATCTATTTCATATATAATTTCCACATACTACCATATGAAATTATTAAATTTTATCGACTAATTATTATACAAATTATAAAATAGACCTATGAAGTATATTCACTATATAGACATATGTAATTTGATTACATATTATATATTTTAATTATAAAAGTGGTATGTTTATATTATTAGCTAATACATATATATATATATATATATATATGTACATATATATAGTATATGTATATATTTATCAATATATAAATGAATTTTAATCGAGTCGAGTTAACGAGTCGACTCGAGTATAAATGAGCGGGCCTTAATGAGTCTTAGCTGAATCGAGTTGAATTTTGTTGGGTGTGTATCATTTACAAATTGAGTGGGTATCTACTTTCATGAACGGTTTTTTTTTTTTTTTTTTTTTTTTTTTTTTTTTTTTTTTTTTTTTCACGAGTCGAGTTCGATTCGAATTTAACCGAATGAGTACAGAGCAGGCTATCGAACAGACTGGTTTATTTATAGCCCTACTTACATAACATTAAATACTATAAGAGCCACCTGAGTTATTGATGGTCTCTCTCTAGAATTGGACCATCAAATTTGATCAAATTTTATGATCAGCATTATTCAAGAGTACTCTATGTTCTTTGCTATATATATGTTTACAAGCTAGATTTAATAAAAAAAGAAGTCATGCTGTACAACTTGTCTATGGTAGAATGAGAGAGAGTCTAGAAGATATCAATAGACTGGTGCGAGCTAGAGTTATACATGCGACCACCGATCACGGCTCAATGATAAGGCCATATAGGCCATTACCTAAGGTCCCAACCTATGCAAGGGATACAAAAATAAAAGTGAGGTGCTTTTTTCTCTAATTTTAAAAAAATAAAAATAAAAGCCATTTCATTTAAGAAAATTTTAAATAATTTTTTTATTTTTAAATGTGTGCAAGTCTCCATAATACTAAATTTATTATTTAATACAATGAATTATTTATATTTTTAAATAACTTTTTTAAGATTTTGCTAATTTGAGATACAAAATTTATATTGAGACCTCATTTTAAGTTGTATTAAATATAAATTCAAAAACAATTTATTTAAGTATTTTAAATAAAATCTCATTTTATTTAAAGTTTTGAAAACATTTCATATAATAATTTATATTTTATTATATTATAATCATAAATAACTCACTCAAATTTTATCTTAGGCCTCCATTTATATTGAGTATACCAGCATTGCGTTTAGGCCATAAAAAATACACTGAGACTTGCCTTGGAAAATCAATTAGTTATGACATGATCTCCAACTTGTAATTAAGTTATCATATTTCCATAATTGGCAATAGTATCATCGATCTCAAAGTTACCTAGACAGTGACAAAAGTGGACATACCCTTTCAGACACAGAAAATGTTAGTACGATTTTCGAATATGCTTCCCGAATATGCTTATTTATATATTTTTATTTAATTTATTTATATTTTTTAAGAAATAATTATTAGAAAATATATATACTTTTAAAGATATTTAAAAAATATTTAAAAGAGAAAAATTATTTACACTAATATAAACATTTGAGACGCTTATTTGATGTGCAACCTACCATTTTCCATAAAGATAATAATGAACATATATCTCATCTAAATTAATCAGTGATCCAAGGGTCAACTTCTGTCTAAAAATTTAGGAAAAATCTAGTTCTAATCACAATTATGTATTAATATATACATTAATCTATTGTGATTGATCAAAAAATAAATTTTATTAAAAACAGTGCTAATTTAAAATTTAAATATGAAAAAATCAATATTAGTACGTAAATTAATACGCGACTTTTCTCATTCGTAACAAAATCCAAAAATTTATTACTTCCTCGGGCCTTTTTCTACATCAAGAGTGCTACAATTGGGGCCAAGGCTACATTTGTTGCCGCTCAATGACAAGACTTTATGTACCATACACATCATCATGATTATTTTTCAATTTTTGGCTCATTGAGTGTAGTAGTCTCATCAAACAATGGGTTGCAATGCTGTCCGCCTTGTTTTAGTAAGGGATTTTTAATTTAGATTTACTACTTTTATCCCTTTTAAAAGTGTAGGTAGATTTAAGTTTAGTTTGGTTATACAATTAAGTTAATATAAGATATTTTGTTGAAAATTAAATAAAATATTGTTATAATATAATTTTTTAATATTAGTTTTGTTGTAGGATTTTAAAAAATAGAATTATTTATTATATTTTGTGTAAGAATTTGTGAAAATTGTACTGATTATATGAAATTAAATAATTTTATTTTGTTTTCCTTAATTACTTAAGTTTGAATCAATACAAAAAGAAAAATATTTTAGTCACAAAAAAATTTTATAAAAATAAAATTTTAAACTGACCTGACTTAACGTGATATATTAAATTACAAAATTACTTTTATTATAAAATAAATCTAACGTATTATGCGAAACAATGTTAGTTTATAAGTTTATTTATATATATGATATCTCTTTGTAGCTGTAGCACTTATTCTGTATTGTATGTCAGGATTCTCTGTTTAGTATTTTAAGGCAATTAATTAAAAGTTTTCCATATTACAATAGAAGAATCTCATTTGTCAAATTAGTTGACGACAATGATAAAGAGGGGTGAAAACATATTTGGGAAGCGAAAACCGTATTAATAGATGATGGTATTAAATATGGATATGATTTAGCCCAAATTAAATAAGCCCGAAGAGTCAAACCATATAAAAGAGTTTATGGTATAAGTCCAATATAGAAAAGGCCAAGAAAGCCTGTAAGACAAATTTTCAAATGAAAGATAAAAGGGTAATTTCTCATTCAACAGTGTCAATTTGCATACAAAATCCGGTGAAAAATAATAATTAATTTAGGAATATGTTAGTATCACTCTCCAATATGTTCACTCCTATTTTTTTTTTTTTCTTAATAATTAAGAAAATGACTACTAGAGAATTGGTATTTTTTTTTAATTTTTTAATAGTTAAGGATGTTTAAAAAATACTTAAAAGAAAAAAAAGAAAAGAAAGACCATTTACACTGGTGTACATATTTGAGGTGCACCCTAACATTATCTATTAAATAAAGGGTGAAGCATATGGTTACTATCATTGGGGGCTTCGAATCTAATGAAGACATGTTGTGTACGTAACAACTGTTCTAAAATAACCCTTATGTGTATAAAAAAAAAAAAAAGAGTTATTCCTTTTTAGGTTGGTGTACGGAGTATACTATTTATATTATTTAAATTATAAGATTTGATATATCAGATTTAAATTTTAAAATTTATCTTTTAAATCAAATTATGTTATGTAAATACCTTAGTACTAGATGTGCTTTATAGGCTTGAGAATATATTTTCTCAAAAAAAAAAAATATATATATATATATATATATATGTATATATGGAGGACAGATCAACTCTTTGGTGTTTGTGGGCTCTATTGGATAAAAGTTTATGAGCTGATTTTTCAAGTAATTAATAATCTTCACACTAAATGGGCCATCATCTTCTTCCTCGTAAATCCATTCCGACAACTAATGATTCTTGGAAAATACTAAAGATAGGGACATTTTGTGGGTTTCAATCTTTGGAAATTTCTCTCCATACTTCTCCGATCTATATTTTATTATTACTTCTTGAAAGTGGGTGGGTCTGTTTTCTGAGCTTAACCGTGTGTTAGAAAGCTTATATATATATATATATATATATATATAAGTGAATATTAAACAATGGTGAATAGGGTTTAGATGCACATTGGAACTCACCCTTTGGTCCCCCTTTGGGTCCAAACCATAGGTCAAGCCGGCTCTTGGTCCTCGAGAACGCGACAACGCGGTGTGACGACGCCCAGTCTTCAATCTTATAATTATAATCAAATGAGTTTGCCAATATTCCCACTATATGAAATACTTTATTCATAAAATAAATTATATAAAAATAATTTTATAAATTTATATAATTTAATATAATTTATCAGATTATAAAATTATTTTATTAAAATAGATATAATATATAGATAAAATCACGTTAATATATGAAATTATTTTATATATTTTTTTATAGATGGAGCAGTAATCTATTACAAATTATCCGTAAATAATACATGTGTCAGTAAATTGACTGGTCAAAGGGTGGACCCCACCCAGCAAGGTTTCTAACAACAGATGTGATCACCATTAATATTTAGGAGAGGTAAAGGAGTGGTAGCCGATGTGAGTACACAATGGGAAGAGAACCAATACATCTGCCATTTGTTTGCAAGGAAGTTCACTCTCCATGCTTTGGATAAGCTGTTGAGATCTGCTCCAAAGCTTATGCAATTCAATTCTGATTTGCATAGATAGGATGATCGTTGAACATTCATCCAATACACAAGGACAGAGTCAGCTTATAGGGGACTTGAATGTCTGTAATCTTAAAACTAATGATTTTTTGATTTTTACTTTTACACAACTTTACTTGTTTAGATCATGATTTAACTTGGTTAATAATTTTTCATACGGACAGTGAAATGAAGCATAAATAAGATTTCTCTAGTTATCTGGCCGAATTGAATAGACATAATACTAAATGCTTATGAATGGTCCATGATGCTCGAAAATCTTATATATTATTAAATATTGTAGGACCCACATGAGTTGTTGATCTCTCAGAATTGGACCATCAAATTTGACCAAGTAACTAACAAGAATTTTTGTGAGCACCATTCGAGTCTCTATGTCTTTGCTATATATAATATGTTTACAAGGTTCAATAAAAAATGGGGTCATGCTCCACAACTTGTCTATGGTAGAATGAGACAGTCTACAATATATCAATAGATTGATGTGAGCTAGAGTTTCTTTCTTTCTTTTTTTTAAAAGGAAAACTGTCATAATTCATTTATCAAATAAACTAATATCTATGACCAGATACATTCTGAGATGTCTCTGTATCAAACACGACATTATAAACCAAAATAATGTATTTGAAGCTTCACCAGTACACTATTTCCATTTGTGATTGATCTAGTCTTCACTAGTAATGTTACTCTTTACAGCAAAATGTCCAAGAGACAACACTCTTTATTTAAAAAGATATTCAACTTTACTCTTTATAGAAAGAAATTAATTAACCTCTACAAAAGTTTAAGAGATGAACTCTTTTTTATTTTAATTAATAATAAGGAAATAAAAAAAGAAAGCGGTAAGATAGATGCGAAAAAAGACACATTACAATTTGGACAAATTTCAGTAGACTTCAGAATCTGTGAAGGAAACACACTTGTCTCTTTTTAGCTAAAAATGTTAGATATGAAAGGTCTGGTGGTAGTGAGTTCAGTGATCTGGCACATGTGTCAAGAAGAGCAGTCGGAAAGAGTGGCGAATGAGGACCACATGCAGATGTGGGCAGCTCGTGAGGACTACATACACGGTGATTTTCGCAAAGTCGAACAATTTTTGACCTATGAATGTGCTTGGGCCGTGCTTGTCCCTTAGGAGTTGCTGGAAAGTTGTAAATCTGTCTTTTTCAGCCTTGAAGAAAGTAAAATAAAACTAAACAAAAGAAACTTTGATATACAAGGTGGGTGAATTGAGAAATGAAGGAAAGAGAGGGAGCAGGAGGAAAAAGTCGAAACCTCCTTTCCCTCTAGCGAAAACCAAATCTAGAGCTCTTGGTTTTTTAAGCAAGAGGGGATTGGGGGGGGGGGGGGGGGGGGGGGGGGGGGGGGGAGCAGCTGGTTTTGTCACCATATTGCTTCTCAATCGAATTGAGGGCTACATACTTATTATTTTCAATTGTTCGATGTGAGCTAGAGTTATACATACAAGCACTGGGTTAAGGCTATAAAATTTATACAAAGGCTGTCAAGATAAGGCATAAGATGGTATATTATATATATATATATATATATATTGTTAGGGGAGTCATCCCAGGTGTTGGGCCGAGCTAAACAGGCTCAGCCTGCAGGGTCTTGATAGGTCTAAGGGTAGCCCAATAGGGCTAAACTAGCTCGAGAGGATAGGACAGACCGGGCCCAGAAGGAGGCGACTAAGCGACACGTGCTAGTTAGGGGTTGAGAGTTAGAATGCCTAACACACTACTGGTTGAGAATCCCTATACGCTAAGTCAGGGACAACCATTGTCCTCGAACCCCAGCGGCTGGATAGGCTTGAAGGGTGGGCGTACTTGATCAAGGCCATGCCACATTAATAGAGGACGGAGACGAGCATGCCACAATGTGAGACCACGCCGCATTTAATGAAGCACCCTTCTGGACTACTAGTAGTCACCACGATCAGATCTGGACGATCAGTTGCACAGTAAGAAGTTGGCAAGGGAAATGCGACTTGAATACAGAACGACACCCCTGCGATTAGCTTGTCAGGGTCCATACTTATCAAGTATATATACAACCCCCTTTGTGAAGGGAAAAAACTCTCTAGATACTTTCCACACTAGAGCTCATATAATTCAATCAGACAGAGAACTACATACTGACTTAAGCATAGGAGATGCTTCTCACCACCCCAAAGCCTTCATTTCTCCATAGTTGCAGGTGTAGGTTGGGTAGCGAAACATGACATCAACAGTGGTGTCATCTATGGAATTTTTCATATAGAAGCGTGTCCTTCGTATGCCAACAATGATGCGGTCCCAAACCACGCAAAGGCAAGAACAACAGCTCAAAGTGATGGAAGCAAGACTCATCAAAATGGGAGACACAATAAAGAAGTTGATGGAGGAGGTGGGAATGCTCCAACAAGAAAACTCAATTCTAAGGCGAGCCAATGAAGAGCTGGTGTGAGGGACAGAACGCAGCCACAACGAGCATACTGAATCACGGTGCATTCCCAAAATCGCCATGGCCAAAGAAGACAAACGCAGGATGCATCTTGAGCTTCGAGAGCTCAGAGATAAGTACGCAGAAATGGCCAAATGAATGGGTGCATCATCCTTTGTGGATTAGTTGATCATTAGCACGGATCTATCATACAATGTGGGAGTCATGGTCGTTCCTCTCCCGCCCAAATTTAAAGTCCCCCAGATGGAAGCGTACAATGGATTTAGGGACCCGTTTTAAAGACATTCAAGGTGCATATGACTCTTCATGGGTTCCCTGGAGAGGTCGCGTGCCGAGCCTTCCCACTAACGCAAAAAGTGGCGTTGAGGGCCTGATTCGGGTCCTTGTCGTCAGGGTCCATAGATAGCTTTAATGAGTTGGCCTGCCTCTTCCTGATGCAATTTATGATCGGAAGAGGAGGAGCTTGACCTCCTACCTCCTAAAGGTTAAATAGTGTGATGGTGAGAGTCTAAAGTCATACCTCTCTCGATTCAATCAGGAGCGCATGACCATGAATGACTATAATGAAAAGATCACCCTGGCAGCCCTAATGGGGTGAATCTGGCCGTGGAACCCATTCATGACCAAAATAGCACAGAAGACCCCCATGATGTTGAGAGAGTTCATAGATCAGACCAATGGCTTTATCAACGTTGCGGATACCATCCGAGCCCTAACAGCCCCCCGAAGAACTGAGCTAGAATAGGCAAACAAGAAGGTTGAAGGGCAGAAAGGCGGAGCAAACCATGAATCAAACAAAAAGGTAAAACTAGAAGTTAAGTCGAGGAATGAAGCACCGACTTAAGCGTGTGGTTGACCACGTGCGCATACAAGTATGGCTGTGGAATACAATCGAACCCATAGCCCGCGGGAGGAACCCTTGCGAGATTAAGAGAATCGCAAGTACTACACCTACCATTGGTCAGATTGGCACCTTACCGAGTACTGCTATATACTAAAATGAAGGATGGAAAAGCTTGGAAGTCTACTAGACCATTGACGCCAGGCAGATGAATGGGGCAAATAGCCCGGCAGAGTGAAAACCCTAGGGGACAAAGGGCCAAAAGTGGAAGTTGACAGCCCGCGGCGCAAGAGTCTAGTGTGGGCAAATAGCCTAGTAGGAGAGATCTACATGATCGTAGAAGGATATGTGGGGGGAGGCTCCACCTCGTCGGCTTAGAGGGCCCATGCTTGAATAGCCCGTTATGAGGAAGTGTTTGCCACGAGGAGGGTCATTGCCAGTACTAGGAAACACATGGGGGAAACAGCCATAACTTTCAATAACATAGACGAAAAAGGCATCATTCACCCCCATGATGATGACTTGGTAGTAGCCGTATAGATTGCCAACTTCACAATGCAAAGAGTCTTGATTGACAACGTGGAGAGTCTTGATTGAAAACGGCAGCACGACAGACATCCTGTTTTGGGAGGCCTTTATTAGAATGAGGATAAGCCCTAATTGACTGTGTTGGCCCTAATGCTGCTCAAGGGTTTCATGGGAGATATTGTCCAACCGATGGGGGCCATCATCCTGTTAGTCTTGGCTGGAAAGTCCTTTAGCACTTCAGCAACGATGGTTGACTTCCTGGTAGTAAAGGCCCCCTCATTGTACAACGTAATATTGGGCCGCTCAACTTTGAATAGCAGCTTGAGGGTGATGATGTCCACATAATACCTCAAGATGAAGTTTCCCATGGGCAAGGAACTTGGGACTGTGCAAAGTCCACGGTGAGCAGGTACTGGCCTGGGAATGCTACGCGCGGGAGTTAAAGCACGAGGTAAAGGAAGTGAAGATAGTCGAAGGAGCGCAGGAGAGTATTTATAATTTCTTAATTTTTTTTAAATGGTTAAAGAAGTGACTATTAGTAAATTTATATATATATTTTTAATTTTTTCTTAAAAATTGTCGATATTTAATAAAATATTTAAGAAAAACCATTTATACTTATGTGTATATTTAATGTGCACATTTAACATGCACACTACCATTTTCCTGCAGATAGAAGTGAAGATGGATCTCATCTTAATTAATCAGTGATCCAAGGTTCAACTTCTGTCCAAAGATTTATTACTTCCTCGGGCCTTTTTTCTGCATCAAGAGCGCTACAATTGGGGCCAAGGCTACATTTGTGCCCACTCGATGACAAGACTTTATGTACCATACACATTGTCATGATTATTTTTTTATTTTGGCTCATTGAGTGCAGTCATCATCACACAATGAGCTACTGTCTGCCTTGTTATGGTAAGGGCATTTTAATTTAGATTTACTAATTTTGTCCCTTTTAAAAGTTTAGATGGAGTTAATTTCTTACTACTTAAGTTTGTCTCAAGAGAAATGTTTTATTCACAAAATTTTTTTTATATAATTAAATTTTTAAATTGACGTGACTTAATGTAATAAGTTATTTTTACTATAAAAATAATCTAACGGATTATGCGAAATAATATTCATTTATAAATTTATTTATGTAAATGAGATCTTTTTGTAACTGTAACACTTCTCTTATATTACATGTCATGATTATCTTTTTAGTATTTTAAGGTGATTAATTAAAATTTTTCTATATTACGAGAGAAGAATCTCATTTCTCAAATTAGTTACGACAATAATAAAGAGGGGTGAAAACATATTTGGGAAGCGAAAACCTTATTAAAAGACGATGGTACTAAATATGGATATGATTTAGCCCAAATTAAATATGGTCAAACCAAATAAAAGAGATTATGGTGTAATTAGTCCAATATAGAAAAGGCAAGGTCAAGAGAGACTGTTAGACAAATTTTCAAAGGAAAGATAAAAAGGGTAATTTCTCATTCAACAGTGTCAATTTGCATACAAAATCCGGTGAAAAATAATATATTATTAATTAAGGAATATGCTAGTATAACTCTCAAATGTGCCTACTAAATGTACCCACTCATCATATTGTTTTTATTTTTCTTAATAATTAAAAAAATGACTATTAGTGAATTTGTATTTTTTATTTTTTTAATGGTTAAGAATGTTTAAAAAATATATAAAAGAAAAAAAAAATCATTTACAATGATCATATGCATATTTGGAGTGCATCCTAGCATTGTCCATTAATTAAAAGGCCGGGCAAAGCATATGTTTACCATTATTAGGGGCCTTTGAATCTAATGACGACACGTAACAACCGATCTAAAAGGTACACAGAGAAAAAAGTTACTCTCTCTTGGTGTACAAAGTATACTATCTATATTATTTAAATTATAAGATTTAATTTATAAAATTTAAAGTTTATTTTTTAAATTAAATTATGTCATATAAGTAATTTAGTACTTGGTCATGTGCTCTACAATATACAGGTTTGAGAAAATAATTTAGTACTAGGTGTGCTCTACAATATAAGTACTTTAGTACTAGGTGTGATTTTTCAAGTAATTAATAGTCTTCGCATGACTAAATCGGCCATCATCTTCTTCCTAGTAAATCCATTCCGACAACTAATGATTCTTGGAAAATACTAGAGACAGAGACATTTTATGGGTCTCCATCTTTGAAAATTTCTCTCCATTCTTCTCCGATCTATATTTTATTGTTACTTCTTGAACTTCGGTGGGTCTGTTTTCTAAGCTTAACCGTGTGTTAGAATGCTTTGTGTATATAATATATATATATATATATATATATATAAATGAATATTTAAACAATGGTTAATAGGGTTTATATATGCACATTGGAACTCACAGTCTCACCCTTTTGGTCCCCCCAACCTTTTGAGTCCAAACCGTAGGTCGAGGTGGCGCGCTCTTGGTCCTCGAGAACGCGACACATGCGCGCAATATTGTCTAGTCTGCAATTTTTATAATGATAATGATCATATGAGCTGTATGCCAATATTTCCATGCTATATTATAAAGATAAATGATATTTATAGTTGTAGTTGTGCAAGTAGTATGCAGTCTTTTTAAAAAAAATAAATTAATAGGAGACTCACATGAAAAAAAAATTAACTTTTTAATCTTGGACCATACTCTTTTTTAAAGCAATTAATTGGATGGCGTTTGCACATTCGACGACTGTATGTAGCATTACTTATTAATTTTCTGTGAATAATACATATTGGCCAATACCAACATTAAATATAGATGAGTACTATAGCAATAGAGAGATTACATAAAAAGAATCTTACAAATTGATATATGTAGTTTCATGTAATTCATTAGATTTATTCATAATAAAAATAACTTTACAATATGACAAATCGCATTTAATCACATTAGTTTGTGAGATTTTTTATATAATTCTTTTATTACTAAAGCATTTCTCAATATAATGAGATCTCCATATTGTATCTAGCTAGCTATTAGATTGAGATTTCCTACATTTTTTTATCCGAAACAGTACCTTCTACATGCTGATCTGTCTATCTCTCTTTGAGTTGTAGTACTAGGTATTTAGATGTAGAATTTATCAGAAATCTCGATCCATTTTAGCTGGGAATATGAGTGGAAACTACTTCCAAATGTTCATTCGTTTGCTTGCTTTATAAAATATATATGCATACGATATTCTTGTTTGTTTTGGTCATTTTCATAGAAACATGCACTTTAATTTGTTAAAAACATCAATATCATGTACTCCCATTTTCTGCTTTCTAGCAAGGACGTACGTAGCTTCATGCCTCGTATGTACTTTTCCTTTTCGTTTGAAAGTCTGGTATAATAGCAAGCTAGGGTACTGCCAAGATTATCATCGCCATGCATCATCAGACTGCATGCAAAAGCGTACGTGCGTGCATGCTTTAGTTCGATCTCAAAAACCAACCAATTACCCATCCATTGCTACTAACTGCGAGCATACATATATATTTTTTAGTTATTTAATTAAAAATACCAACAAGGTGTAACCAAAAATTAAGAGCCTAGCTAGCTATTGGATGTATTAATTTCAAAGGGAATGTAGAAGATAATTTCTCACTAGTCATGACCCGAGAAACCACGAGAAAAGTAATATACAGTACTACAAAAAAAACGCTTGTTTGTAGTCATTCATTTGCTACAAAAACGAAAACTTCCTACCATAATAAATCCAGCCATTTTCGTTGTAAATAATACTCATTTTAATTATAAATAATTTGTTATAAATAATCATTTTTATTTGTAATATTGTATTTAATTAGAGGATAAAATAGAGACTTGCAACCATCAAGGGTACGTACTCTTCAAGCCCAATCAAGACACGATGTGCAACAAGGCTAGCGCTAACTAGTATTAATATGAGTAATACTATACACCAAACCATCATTCTACTTATATTTCACTATGTATAATGTGGTGTATTTATTACCATTTGATGATAAAAAAATATATAATAAATGATTATTCAATGGTGGTAAATGTGTCACATCTTACTTAGTGGGATACAAGTGAGATGGTAGTATGGTGTATAAAATTATATATATATATATATACACACACACACACACACACACACAATTACTCTTCTTTCAATGTACTCTTAAGGCCTGTTTGGGATTGCGTTAGGAGTCTTAAAAATTGCTTAAATATTTTTAAAAACTCTTTAATGAAAAAATTAGGTCGTTTGGGTGTTAGATATTAAAGCACTTTTAATCTCAAATAAACTAAAAAGTATGTTTGAGGAAAAGCATCAATTTCCTCAAACGAGCTTTTCCGGATAATGCAGAACGTAATTCGAATGTTAAAAAGACTGTCAATGGATGAATATATCTATATAAATTTAAGATAATTACAACTTTCAAACTTTCCAGAATATGATTATAATCTTTAAAAATTCGGATAATCGTCATTTCTACCTCGTAAAGTACTTTTTTAATTTGTTTCTAAACAAACGTAACATGTTTAAAAGTATTTTAAACATATAGTTACCAAACAGTAAATAACTTTTAATAATAGAACTTATTACTTAAATTATAAGTTTTAAGTCTTAAAATTATAAGTTATATTTTCCACCGTATTCCCAAACATGCACTTAATGGTGTTTGTGGACTTAATTGGTTGTCTAGATCATTTTTCAAGTAATGATCTTCAAAATGAGTCCATCACTTTCTATTCTAGACGTAGTCCATTTCAACAACTACTAGTGATTTATGGAAAATACAACAGAAAACGACATTAATTTGTAGGGAAATCTGATTCATATAATAATTTGGAAGTTTCTCTCTATGTTTCTTAACCGCGTGAGCAACCGTGTGTTACTAATTAATGGAAAACTCACCCTTTTCGTCCCCCTTTGTCCTTTTTGAGTTTTGAGTCCAAAGCATTTATAGGACCGGCTGATCTTCATGGTCCCCGAACAACACGGCACAACGTGCAGTTGCCTGCAGTCTCTCCGCTAGTTGGTGCAAATTAGTGGGATTAGTCTCTAGTCATGACCCACCATTAACAATGCCTCGTGAGTCGGGACCTAGGGAGATTTAATGATTGTACTAGTAGTCTCGAGATGAGTTCGAGCCTGGTGCACATGGATCTGCACGCGTTTCATTGATTTATTTGATCCCACATGATTGGCAAGACACTGATACGTAGATGGCAATAATAACCAATATTGCAAGTTTTGTTGAGAATATGCATGGAAATTGTGCTCTGAAATGTCAGTTCTTTCGTTTATTTGCAGTCTGCTGAGCTCTCCCGGCCCACTCACAACTTATTTTCTCCTGTTTCTTAAGCCTTAAAATATACATAAGATCTTTGATTCTGTTGGGTCTTTTTCCGGGAAAAGCAGAAGCACTTTGTTGAAAAGTATCAGTTCTATCAACATCAACCTCCTTTGATCTGCTACGTAACTGCATGCCTGCCTGCCTCCTACCTTCCTACCTTTCCTTCTCGTTGGAAAGCCTGGCAAAATTTCATGATTTGTGAAATTCATGAGCAGGTTCTTGCGGCACCGCACGCCGGGATGACAAAATTATTATTACGAGAAATGTTTTAGTTACAAAAAAATTGATATTGACACGACTTGATATAATACGTTATTTGTCAATTACTCTAAACTTGGAAAAAACACTTATTAATTCCTCATATGAGATTTATTAGCTTCTCCTTTCATGACTCGTTTTTTCTTCCTAATAAACTCAATATTCCGACAACTACTACTGATTGATGGAAAATACAACAGAAAACAACATTTTTTGTGGGGTATGATCCATATTTTTGGAATCTTCTCTCCATCCTTTTCCACTCGGCCGTGATGATGTTTTGATAAACCGTGTTACCTTTGTCCTGCATGTAGCTAGCTTTTGGGCCATGAGATCGATCGAGAAGTACGCGGCGCAATATGCATCAATATCATGTGCAGTGAAAACTGCAAAACTGGAATTAGTACTACTGATCTAAACTCATGCATTTATGATCATGATGATGAGAATTAAGCTCTTCAAAAATCAAAAACTAAGGAATTAAGTGGATATCGTTATAAATTAATTAATTTTCCTGTACATGATGATCGATCTCCACACGGTTCGTTGCTTTTGAGAATGTGCATGGAAACTGCTTCGAAATGTTCTTTCGTTTGCAGTCTGCGTGCAGCGCTAGCTGCAGATCATCGAACTCTATTCACACCTAGCTTGTTTTCTATTTCTGGTTGCATTATTAATATACAGATATTAGTAGGATCTTGTTTCTGTTGTAACTCATGTTGTTGGTATTTTTCAGATAAATTAATTAGTTGCGATGTAGCGTAATTTGTAATAGAATAGAGTAATTATTCTTTTATCAAGTACTTCTATCCAAAATATTTAAATGTTAAGATTTGATTTGTAAAGACGTTCAAGTTTTAAAATTTATCTTCCAAATCAAATTATACTATATAAATACTTTCTTATGTATGCTCTATTCATCAACTTAAGAATATAATTTCCATATATCAATATTCTACTTTTGATCTGTTACCACTTGTTAAGGACGTGTTTCACATAACCAACTATACAGATACTTATAATGAAGTAAGATGATGGTATAGGGTGACGGTGGAATTCTGATGCTTAAGTTAAAGAAGTGATCTTAGTATAAGTAAACTCATAAAGTGATATTAATTCATTAGAGATTCTATAAAAGTAAATCTACAAATTAATATGGCTTCATATGATACATCGTTAGATTTACTATTTTGCAATATAAATAATTTTACAATTTAATGAACCATATTAAACTAGATTATATCAGTATTTTGTAAATTTACTGATCTTGTGGAATTTCTTTTGTGGACATGAAAGCATTTTAGAATATTCATAGCCAGAAAGATCAAAGAACTTACAATCGACCACGCGGCATAAGAAATATTTATTTGAATTACCAAGTGGCCGAGTTGGTTGATCGAGACCCTTCAACGTATGTAAGACAGAATTCTCCCATCTGCAGCAAATTAATTAGAGATCAACATCAAAATATTGAGAAAGAATTAAATTTGGAATTATGTGAAAAGAAGAATATGACAGGTAATGGCAGTTAGAGAAATTATAGCAAAGGAGATTTTGGCATTATTTCTGTTAAGTGATTATGTTGAAATAATAACGTTAAAATCTAGAATAAAAATAAGGACAGTATCAATGTATTTTCTAATTAAACATAAAAAAAAACTAAGTAGTTTAGAATTATTTTTTTTTCATAAATAATATTGAATTCTATTAATACATAGACATGAGGCTAATTAAATATATATATATATATATATATCTTTGAAATTACCCCCACTTAAATAAATTTATATGTATAATAATAGGTTTATAGATTAATTAATATAAATAGTTGAAAACAAAGGGGTTGGTGAGTTTTGAAACCCCACTAATTCCACAAATATTATCATGAGTCGACCCTTCCGAGAAACTGAAGTACTCCTTGACAATTGTGTGCTAGCTTCTACTTCTCTCCATAACCTAATTGACATAAACAAATCAATATAATACATACACACATTTATACACACATATATATTATATATGCATAAATAAGTGATACATAAAAAATTTACATAAAAGTAAATTCACAAACTGACGTGACTTCATGTAATCATGTGATTAGTTAGATCTACTTTACGATAAAAATGACTTTACAATCTAACATATTATATCAAGTTATTACGTAATTTTATAAATTTATTTTTGTATAATCACTTTCTAACTAAACTATTTCTCATGTGTATATATATTATATATATTTATATCACGCGCGCTGATCATGATACGTGCACATGATGTAGTATACTGGTAGCTAGGATGAGTGTCCAACGTCCAGGATGAATCTAAGCCGATGATCAGTAGGCCCCCACAAAACGAAAGGAAGAGAGAGAGAGAGAAGTTGACTTTGGAGAAGGTTGACGTCAAAGTCATTACATCCGAAAAAAAGGCCACGTCGTGACTGCGTGCCATTCTTACCCAGCTCCTTCCTCCATGATTCCATGAAGCTTCTTTCTTTTTTCATTTTTTTTTCCTAAAACATCAATTATTTATTGAATTACTCACCTTCTGAGTACTCCACCCATCTTATGAATATAAATATAGAGCTATGGCCTTCTCCCCAAGTTGATCAAAGTCATCCCTCCAACCTCTCTCTCTCTCTCTCTCTCTCTCTCTCTCACTGACTCGTTTTGGAGTTAAGTTCTGTAGAAAATGGCGGCGAAACGCTTATTTAATGAATCCGAATCGTCCAAGGAAGATGATCAGCTAGCTGCAGCTGGCGAGAAAAGGAAGAAACCCAGATATTCTTTTGCTTCGTATGTATATTCATATGGCTTTTCTTACCTACAATTTGCAATTTTCCCGTTCTGATTAATAATAGTTTAGCTGCAGAGGAAGTTATTTCTTAGTTATGTTGCAAAGCTGCAAAGGAAACTTCTAACGTTTATGATCTTTGACAGTGTTATTGGAGAGGTGGTAATGGTGAATTCCTTGCAGAACCTTTTCTCAAACAGCTTGGAACCTTTGCTCAGAAGAGTGGTATGTGATCATGACCTTAGCTAATATTTATATGTGTCATTCTAATTACTCGGGCCCTAATGTATCAGTGAGAATCTTGTTGATATTATGGGAACCTTTGGATATAAAAATTAATGAACAAACACTCCACAAGCGGCTTATTTAAGTAGGAGCTCACCGCAATTACAAGAGGCCGGCCAATTACATGTGCAATTATATAACTTGCTTCTATATTTTTAAAAAAGCGTTTATGTCTCTCGCATGAATATATGCTGTATGGAACTGTGAATGATCATGTGCATCCCCTCAAACTCAGATCATGATGACAGTTTCAAGTGAGAGAGATGCATGAACACGTGGAGTAGAACACTTAAAAAATCGATATAAACGACAATATATGATGTGAGATCATTTATCATGTGTTCATCTCTTTTTACTTGAGGCCAGGCCCTAAATTTTGGGTAAAAACTACTTGAGATATTGATTTTTTTCCAGATTTTCGATAGTGTTATCATGGAGAACTCTAAGCTCTAATCATGAATAAAATGAATAAGTTTTTGTGGGTGAACATAACCCCCTACCAAAATGGATATTGCATTGATTAAGAAAAACCATACTTTTAAGTATTAATTGGCCGCCTTTTGTGAAGTTATTCTGCGAGATTTTACTCAATTATTGCATGGACTTAATTTTCAGGTGAAAGAAGAGGTGGAGAATGGTCTAAACCGATTTTCTCAATTATCTATAACCAGATCACCTTCATTGCGAATCCAAGCACCGGAGCCTGCATCAAGTCTCCGACTGATTTTCAGTAAGAAACTTTCACTTCCCATATTCACTGGAAGTAAGATTGTGGACATTGAAAACAACCCACTTCAAGTCCTCCTCGTAGACACAAGTGTTACCGGAGATCATCAAATGGGTCTTGTGCATTTTCCTCACCCAATCAAAATAGAAATTGTTGTTCTTGACGGGGACTTTCCTCTTGGTGATTGTGATGCTTGGACTGCTGAAGAATATGATAGCAAAATCGTAAAGGAGAGAACTGGCAAGAGGCCATTGCTTGCCGGAGAGGTAACTATCACCATGAGGAAGGGAATCGCTACTATTGCTGGAGATATAGAGTTCACAGACAACTCAAGCTGGATCCGGAGCCGGAAATTCAGGATCGGTGCAAAAGTTGCTCCGGGAAGCAACTCTCAAGGTGTTAGAATTTATGAAGCCATGACTGAAGCTTTTGTCGTCAAAGATCATCGTGGAGAATGTAAGTTTCTTAATTATCGTTTATTTCTTACAATAATTTTAGTTCAGGATATGAAAATATAGAAGACATGACTTCCTTTGCTTTTCCATGCATTTCAAAGTCACCATTAATTAGCTGTATATGTTTCAATCATAAAAGACAACGGAAACTTTCACTCCTCCAAACCAAACAAGGACTTTCTGTCAACATAAAGCCAATAGTTTTGCGTTTAATACTTCTAAATTATATATTTGTCGGGAAAGATCGATGCTCGACATATGGTCCCAACTCACAATTGCCCAAGTTGCAATGTTTCAAACCATAGATATATAAGACACCATCTGTTGTTGATCAATCAAAGCCATCCGATGCAATATAAGAAACCTTGCCTTGTCATTTAGTTTGCTCTTGTAATTTCATTTCTTTACATGCACGTTTAGCCGGCAGTCTGTTGTGTTTGGTAACATTAATACTTAATTATCTTAGGTCTCTTTTTTTGTCTTATTAACATTGTATATATATTTTTTAAGTGATTATCGTATAAAAACATTTAAAATGTGTCACATCAGTAAGATAATTTAAAATGAATAGACATAAAATATAAAGGCATGAACTGATGAAATGTTAATCTGTTTTGAAGTGTACAAGAAGCATCATCCACCAAAGTTGGCGGATGAAGTTTGGCGCCTACAGAAGATTGGGAAAGAGGGAGCTTTCCATAAGAAGCTGCAATCTGAGGGAATTAACAATGTACAAGACTTCCTGAAATTGTCCGTTGTCGACCCCCAAAAACTTAGAAGCGTATGTTTCATATTTATCCTAAGTTAAATCGAAAGAAGTATATTTAAAACCTTCGTGCATGCTTCCAAATAATGAACTTATTTTTACTCATGATGAATGAATATTGTTTTGCCAACAGATTTTGGGTGCTGGAATGTCTGATAAAATGTGGGATGCAACACTAAAGCATGCTAGGACATGCGTTTTGGGCAACAAATTGTACGCTCTAAGGGAAAACAACTTTGCCATCTTCTTGAATCCTATATGCGAAGTTGTTAAGGCTGAAATTGATGGGCAACTTATATACCCAACGTCGAGGGATTTGAACATAAACATCAACAGGGTATATTTGATCGATATATGATCTATTTCATTTATGGTTTATCATTTTTTCCAAGTCTTTTGTTTTGCAAGCATCATCATCATCATGTTCATGCATGCATGCAAATCTCAAATAGTGGCAAGCTAATTAATGGCCTAAAATCAATGTTTATGATGTTGTTGTTGTTGGTATTTGCAGGCCAATATTGAGAGCTTGACAAGGGTAGCGTATGAAAATTGGAGTTCCTTGCAAGAGGTGGATGAGACTGCTAACTTACTAACGCAAGGTATATATATATTCAATTGTCTTTACAAGTATCTGCATTCTCTTTAATCTAGCAATTCTTTTCTTTATCCTAAATTTTGTTATCCTTAGTCACACTTACTGATATGACTGATATGACATAATTTGAGTGATTTCATGTGTAAGTTACTTAAAAAATGTCTTACATATATATATATATATATAAATATGCGATTTGAGATGATAAAATATAAGATGAAGAACGTTTAATATCTCTCTAATAACAAACAAATGAAAAATTATATACAGGTGAAACGATCGAGCAATATCCCAACCATCAAGTAGAAGTACTGAGACCATTTCACCATGACACGGGGTATAGCTTCCTTCCCGAAAGACCTGTTGATCATCCTATGGTCATGTACGGCGGGTTAGGCAGTGGATCAGTACAGAGTGGGTGCAGTCATGACTCGGCAATAGACTATAACATGCCAATTGAAAATCCCATTATCACGAACTATAGCAATATCTCAGAATCATCAGATGGAGAAGTAATGAATCCAAAGTCTTTCTTCAGTTACTGTTGAAGATATATATATAGATAGATTATATGCATAGATCTCAGGTGCATGTATGTGTGTATAAAAAATATACATATATAGGCAATATATAATATATATATAGCACCCAATAATGAGGTGTGATCATGTTGTTAATTAATTAGTTTAGGTGCAAAGGGAACCCCCAAAGTGCACATGCCTTGCGCATTTTTATAGTTTAGTATTCAATCAGCCGCAGGTTCTGTAAATTAATTAATATCTATATATTAGTGAATTGTCAAATCAGTTTGAAAAGAAAGCAATGTAACAAAAGTTTGTTCATTCTTTTTCATATATTTTTTTCATTTAGTGTTTAGCCGTTATATTATATATATATATAGAGAGAGAGAGAGAGAGAGAGAGAGAGAGAGAGAGAGAGAGAGGGCATGACCCACTTAAAGGTCAGTCTAATTTGGTCTTTGCTTGTTTCCTTGTTAGTCCAGTTGAGGCTGTACACTATACAACTATTTCCTCAAACTAGTGAGTTTTGAAAATGGCAGATTTTAAAAAAACAAAAAACAAAATTAATATGCTACGTCAAATATAAATTTACTTTTTAATAAAAATAATTTTATAATTTAATATATTATATTAAATTATATCAGTTTATGAATTTACTTTACGAGAACACTTTGTGGGTGAAGCACTTCCCTTGTCTAATTTTGAGACAATCAGTAACTCTAGGTATCCAGGTGTAACCATGATTTTCCTTTGTAATGAGTGAGTGCATTCATTAAAATTTAGAGTACTATCATATTAAAAATAATAATAATAACACTTCCCTTGCCTTTAAAACACATGGGGAGAATCATTATTATTCACATAAAAAGCAAGTTTTTTGAAGAGGTTTAGACATTATTTGTAGTTCCCACAATATTAAATATTTTCTATAAATAATGTGATTTCATCACTAAATAGAGTAGGGGTTTACATATCTTTTCCACCCATAAAAATTCGAGTTAAAAAATTTGTAGAGAATCCTGATTTCTCGTTTGAGGATGTTAGAGCCCATTGAAAACGAGATTTTTTAAGTACATGTTTTTTTTATATATATAAAAGAGAGGGTATCAACTTCATTGTCCCTTATTATTCTACACAAACTTCATTGTCCCATATCTTGAGTTGAATCTCAATTGTTTGATACAGATTAATACGAGGTGATCCAGGTTCATGTGGACTAGAGTACTACAAATTCCAGAAAAATGGCTCATAATTTCTTAATTACAGCGCACAATCGAAATAATAAAACAAAATAGGATATGTTCTATTGGCACTCTTTCTCTTTGTTAGCAGAAAAGAATAAATCAATCTACTTGCGAAAACATGGACCCAAATAAACCCATGACAGCTCTTACATAATATATATATATATATATATATATATCTACATCTCTTACTCTCCATCAAGATATCATTTTTCAGCAGATTTACTTGTGCAGAACCTTTTTTCTTTTTCCTGAAAAGTGGAGTGTAATTTAAATACTGCCAGTTGATCCTGAAGAGGTGCTAATCCAATTCAGAGCAGAATCTGGAGAAACTGGCAGCGAATGATGCCTCTTCAACAACACAATTTCATCATCTGCAGATATATCTAACTGGTCTTCCACCTTGTCATGTTTAATGTAATCCGTATTTTGTATCTCTTTTAGTGTTTCCAGCAACTTTGCCATGGATGGTCTCATTTCCTTGGCATGTTGCAGACACTGAAATGCCAACTCCGCCACAGCAAATATCATTCTTCTTACACTGTAATCTGATTCAAACCCAAGAGATGGATCGACAATCTCGTGTAAAGTGTGGTTTTGGATCTTGTTGATAGCCATGTTTGACAGATTGATTTCCTGTCGATGTCGTGTGATGTCAACTGCAGGCATGGATGAAATAAGCTCGATCAAGACCACCCCGAAGCTAAAGACATCACTCTTGTCTGTAAGCCGGTAGCATTCGTTGTACTCTGGGTCGACATATCCAGGAGTCCCTTGTGGAGCAGTAGAAACATGGGTGGCATGTGTTGGAAAGAGACGAGACAGTCCAAAATCTGCAACTTTGACACAAAAATTGTTGTCGAGGAGAATATTGTTTGTTTTCACGTCGCGGTGGATGATGTCAGATGCATGTAGATATACCAAAGCGCTTGCTGTCTCTATGGCGATGTTCATTCGTGTAGACCAGGGCAGTGCACCGGGTTTTGCTCGTTCGCCGTGAAGATGATCGGCGACAGTGCCATTGGGAATGTATTCATAGACAAGCACGAGTTCACGGCTGCGGTGAGAGGTGCAACCGTAAAGGGAGACGAGATTTTGGTGGCGTAGGCGAGTGAGGATGACAACTTCGTTCATGAATTGCTCGGCTCTCTTCCAGTTGTTTTCATACAAACGCTTGACAGCAACAGCACGCCCATCTCGAAGCTTGCCTACTCAAAAAAATGCCAAATCAGTGCATAAATACATCATTTATCGCAGAACTTTATATAAAAAAACTTAAAACATGATGTTTATGTTAAATTGTGGCTGACTTCTACATCAGTGCGTATTTAGTCCTGTGTTAATAATTAGATTTTTGGATAATATGTAATCGGTTTGTATGTGTTTAGCGAGGAAGGGAGGGCGTCTTACCATAGTATACGGTACCAAATCCACCATCTCCGAGTTCTTTGTCTGAATCAAAATTGTTGGTGGCTTCCTCAAGCTCGGTGTAGCTAAAGAGATGAACTCCAAAGTAGGTACTTCCCATCTCAGAACCTACTGTTGAAGATGGATGAGAAGAGGTGTTTGGAGATCTCAAGGATGAGGGCACATATTTATTCTTTTTGCGTTGTTGATAGATACAGAAGATTATACACATAATTATAACCACGGTTACAGCAGCTGTGCCAGCACCTGGATAAAAAGGAGTGCCAAAAAGCTCAGGTTGATGACCAAAATGCAGAAATGCTGTGATACACTACAGATGGGAGGACAGGTAAAGGATGAAAATGGATGCATGCATTACCTATTCCAGCCTGCAGCCACCAATCCTTTTTCCGATCTGCAACAGTAAACGATGAAATCAATATACGAATACTTGAAAGGAAAGAAGCATAAAGCAAAGAAGGAAGATGAGTTGTAAGATCAAAAGTAGTAGAGGCATCAACTATAAGACAGGTAGAATATATTTTCTACTAAATGTAAAAGAGGAAAGAGATGGGGTGGGATGGGTTGGAGAAAGGCTGACAAAAAGGAAAAAAGGAGAAACCTGTCAAACCCAAAACCCACCATTTTCTGTGCTAAAAATTCTGTTTTCCAAAGAAACTTTGTTCAGTTACCAAAGCTACGGGTATAAAGAGTATGAAAGAATATCTGCCCATTTACTAACTATTCAATTTATTGAACACTCCAGAAACAGGACGACTCTACATTAACTTCCTCAACAGGTCCTCTTTTTTTCTATTATAGCTTAATATCCGCCTTGCATCATCATGATTTCTCACCCCTCTAAGTCATACTAATTCTTATTTCAAACATTGACTTTGAAACTGGAGACAGGTAGGACTAGACATCTAGCAGTCATTAGAAATAGTTGCCCACAAAGAAAAATAAATGCTTGTTTTCTTAGTCGTCGACTTAATGGTGCATTTAAGTCTTCCAAAGCTAAATGTTTCATTTTCTAGGAAGTGATTTGATTTCCACTTTTTTGACCTGACTGAAGGTAGACTAGACAGAAAAACTAAACGACCACTGGAAGATGAAGCAGCAGACTCTGCAGAATCAATGAAATGCTAAACCAATCAGACATTCCAACATCAAGGTAATTATGTCATTTTCTAGTCACAAACAGCAAGAAACCCATCTTTAGAATTTCAGTATGATTCATTTCCAACAAGCCTGTGAAGTTGACATTTTATTTGGGTCATTGCCACAAGTACGAGGTAGGCAGGCTTGAAATTTTATGTCAGGGATGTGAGTGATAGACTAAAAGTGGTGAAGAAGAAGAAAAAATGCATATATGAGAAGGATTTTAGGACATAAAGAAAGTTTTGGAGGTTCATTTGTGGTGGAAGGAAGCAAGAAGCAAAGGAGAACAGAGAAAAGGAAGGAAGCATTTGGATGAAAATTCCATGGTTTCCCTTTTGTTTTTGTTTTTGGTTTATGATTGAATTTGAATCTGGTGGAAAAGACAAAAGAAAGTTTCAAGCATCAGCAAAAAGATATGCTCCTTCAACAACTCCCTAAGAAGATCCTCACCCTATGTTACATTTAAATACTAAAAGAATTGTTGCTATTTTACTATATAACTTGTCTAATTTTTTGAATGTCTCAGTCAATTTCACATCATTCTTACCAAAAGAAATCTAAATCTGTATTCTTTTTATAGGTTGTAATTTTCCATTGATATGGACAATTTTGGACTCTATGCTAAGAAATAAATTTGGGCAAAAGAAACCATCCTCTCAATGGTGACATCATGATGATATGATATGGTGTCAGTATATACATACATACATACATAAACATAAAACAATCATATAACATCAAAATGTCATAATTGCCTTGAGAATGGGCAAAAGTTGAATAAAACGGATTGGGAATCTCCTAAAAAATAAGAAGGGGGGGAACCAATAATGAATATGGTGAATCAATCTCAGAAAGTCTGAGGAGGCCATGACCCCTCCAATTTTGTGTGGACTTCCGGACCGGGCAAGTTGGGGCGGTGCTAAAATTATAGGAGTAGATGACTTTTGGCTAAGCTGTGATTGGTTGAGCAGAAAGTTGAGGAAATACAGAACTCATTTGTCTCCATTCACAGGCCCCCAAAGTAAATGAGCAGAGAAAATTATGGTCTAGAGACTCTAGACTTATCTAGATGATGAAATGTGCACCGGATTGGTCGGTTTACTTCTGGTTGAAGCAACCTAAAAATGTTGTCAATTGTTGTTTTCTTAATCAGGTGACAGGGAAAGAGATATTTTGGAACTTAAAGATTTCAAGCGGTAGAGAGAAGTATGAAGCGGACTTTACAGTATTTATTGTCTACGAATTATCAGCTCAAACTAATCAATCTCAAGCAATAAACATGTTGAATACTCACCATTTCCTCTGTTTGAATGTTGACAGGGTTAGGCTGTAAGGCATTAAAGCATCTCTATCTGAGGGCGTCACTGCCCACTAGAGCTCCAAAATTAAACAAGATTGGGCGATCTTGACCAGTCAACAAATGCGACCACGTCAAGGGGGAAATTTTTTATAATTCAGATTTCTTAAGATTTTTCTCTTCATCAGATGACAGCTGTTTTTTCCTTTTCATTTTTTAATTTTAAAGTATCATTCCAACTTATAAACAGAGAAAAAGACTAGATATTTAACTACACTCATCCCTGCATGAACTTGAAGAGGATGGTATTTTTTTATATAAATTTCAACATCAATCTGACAATAGGTTCCACCTGCATGCTCAGTACAAGCATTATATAAAGTTTTTGTTTATCATTTCTCTTCTCAGTATTGATTAATTGGGTAGCATATCACTAGTTGTTATCCTTTCTGCACAGCTAGTTGATTATCTACCAGGAATTAGTTTATAAGAGTTGAGAAAAATGATATTCATCATCTTTTTAACCATCATCTCCTAACGCGGAATCATATTTATCTAGTCATTTGATTGAAGAATGATAAAGGGATGATAAAATAGGGAGAGCTAGTAATTAAACAGAAAAGAGAACTAATGTAGGGGCTAATCAATCAGATTTTGCAGTTCTCTGACTGAAACTTCTATGATCTCCAATGGCCAAGAGATACAATCTTTTTGCTGTTTATTTACTTCAATGCTCTGTTGCTATGTCTATTAAAGAAACAAGCATACCGACTTCCTGAAAAGCAAGATTGTTAACTATGCCGACTCCCCTGAAAAGAACTGTTCTTCCTTTTCCTCTACACGCTTTTTTGGGGCACCATGGATGGCCCCAGAAAAAAGAACTGTTATCTTATGCCATTATGCAGACTTTAGGCTAATTAATGAAGAAATGAGCAATACCAGCCAAACAGAGCAAACAACAAGAAGCTGCAACGCTTCATTGTTAACCTAATCGAAGGAAGAACACAAGAAATTAAGCGTGCGTGCGTACTTACCGTCTCTTCGACACATAACAGAGTTCACTTCGCCAGGGCAAAAGCAGACAAACGGCGCGGTACTGTTGCTCATGTTAGAGCCGCAGCTCCCACCGGATTTCTCACACTCGCTACATACATAAGTCATCCCATAAAGGTATTTCACCTCAAACCCTTCATTCAATACTATCTGAAGTGTCTGGTTTCCTGTTTCTTGAGGGTCCTGAGCAGAAAGAGTAGCACCACCCCACCGGAGAATGGGAACTTTGATATTAGAACGGCATTTCGCAACTTCTGTATTGTTGATTTCGTCTAAATAGTAAGTATAATTATATCTATCACCACCTTCTGGACCGCACATAAACCTTTTCTCTTCCGATGTATTCGCTGGAGAAGAGCAGTTGTAGACTAAAGTTAGGTTCTGAACCGTTTGATGATTGTAATCAAACAAAGTGTAGTTCAGAGCGGTGTTGACGAACTTTCGGGGACAAGAATGTTGGATGTCCCAGAGATCCACTCTTGCAATGGACATGATACGAGTAGATTGGTTGATGTTCAGAACCCGGAATTCAAGCTCTTCAAATTTCATAACCGTGTACGAATCGTTCCGGCACTCGAGCTTGTACTCTCTGTGGCCGCAATACTGAGGCCGCTCACCTCCCCAGAAAGGGAAGGAGATGTTTTTGAGGTTTCCACACTCGTAGGGACGACTGCAGGCAAGGAAAAGATCATCCTCGATGCAGTGAGATGGAGGTGTTACAGTTGAGAAGAAGGAGAGGGTGATGAGAAGGGAAGATAGAGAGAGATGGGTATCCATGTTTAAAAGGATATTCGTGGAGAGAGAGAGAAAAAAAAAAGAGTCCTTAGGAGAGAGAGATGGATGAAGAGTTTTAGAGGTGAATTGCAGATGACGCAGGTGGACATAGTTTTGTTGAATGAAAACTGGAAAGCGATAGAAGTAGGCTCCGTTTTCTCATTAACAATTAACAAGTCGGCCATTGTTTTGGACGGAGATTGGTTCCAGCAGACTTCTGATATTAGAGAGAGAGAGAGAGAAAGTGTTGACTTCGACCATGAGAAGGGTTGTGGTTTGAATATGAAGACGCAATAAAATGTCGAACTGAGCCGGGTTCATGGAACAGAGAGATGACGACCCCAAAATAGTCAAAGCTTGCCTAATTTTTTTTTTTTTTTTAAAGTAAAATTCACTTAATTTTTACAAAATGCTTAGATAAATTTAATTTATTTGATTCTTGTATCTATTATTATTTGAATGAAATCAGAGATTATTAAAAAATAATTACATAAATATTTTATAAAATAAATTTAATATATCATATAAAATGATATTAAATTTTTTATGTATTTATCTTTTTTATTTAATTATTAGGTTTGAAGCTCGACGACAATTCTGCAATAATATCCTAATCGTTTACTTTATTTACAATCTTTTATAAATTGAATTGAGCTTGTTGAGTGCAAGCCACGTTTGATTGAATAGTAAGAGTGAATCAATATGCATGTATGCATGTGTGTTATACATATATATATATACACGTAGAAAATATAGATATGCATATTTCTCTACTTGAAAATCTCAAGTAGAGAAATATAAATAATTTATTTCAATTTCAACCTCTCTTCAAAAATGGCAGCAGGATCACAAAAAGACATGAGTATGCAAATCTTACAAGGAAATAAAAACAGAAAATTCTTTAAAATCACGTTTTCTTTTAGTTTCTGTTAGTTTTAATTTGATTTTTCTATCCTGGAATGATGAAAAATGATATTGCTTAATATATAATCCAAGTAAACATAAATGTTGCATGCATGATAGACTCCATATCTTCGAGTTTTTATGAAAATCTACCTTTCGAATAATAATAATTTTTATCTTATATTTCAGAATCTTCTGTCGCATGCATGCGTAGATGTGGTACATTTTATGTGATTTTAAAAATTCACTTAAAAAAGTTTTCTACACATAATGAAAATGACAAAATCTAAAATGAAGTAGTACATTTTTCTTAATATTCTGTTTGGATGTTAAGTTGAATTGAGTATTTTATACATAATAGTGAGTTGGGATGATAGAGTGGGTTATATGGATCTCAAATGTAAATATGTGTTGAGTTAAGAAAGGTTGTAGGTCTAATATATAAAGAGATTTTGAGTTAAAATGAGTTTAGTAATTTGAAAATTGTGTATTTAAATATTAAATTTAATTTATAATTAGACTGAATTGAGTTGATATTAATTTAATTCAATTTCTAAATGGGGTATTAATGATATTCTCTAAAGAATATTTTATTGGCTATTTTCTAGTTTGACTTCATGTAACATTTATTAAGTATTTAATATTGTTTAAAAAATTTACTTAGGCAGCCATAAATGCCGTAAGTTCTATTACATGTATCTATCTCTTTTCACATTTTACACTTAAGAATTCAAATTGAAACTCTAAAAGATTGGAATCCTTCCAAAACTACCTAAGAATTTTCTAACATTACCTTTTTATCTGATTAAAACTCTAGAAGTGATGCACAATCTCCTAAGAAGACTGGATAAATAATGTATTTTACTAAGTTCTTTCGTGAATTCCCAGTCCTCTAATCCGGCGCCCCTACAGCTGGCCCCACGGCCTCCATTGTCTTATATATTGTACGGTTTACGACTATCTACGCGCTAACTAGCTGACATGCACAATTCCATAATTTCTTCTTTGTTTTTTCTTGGGCTCCTGGTCTTCTCATTTGCTTCTATATTATAGGAGGAACTCTCTGTTTTTACTAGGGAGAGAATGTCAGACTCAGATCCGATGTCCTCATCCACCAGCCGGCTGGCCGCTACTCTGCCTTCACAATCAAACATCATCTGTGGAACTTGAGTTTCCATAAAACTAAATCTATATACTGACGTTGTATGATATTGTGTGTTAGATTGTAAAATTATTTTTACTGTAAAATAGATCTAACATATCATATAAATTTATGTCAATTTATAAATTTAATTTTATAAAGAAAAAATATTAGCATCAGCTACTATTTGGGTCAGCTAAACACACATATACGTGGCATGAGCAAAATTATCAATTTCTCTCCAGTTGTAAGTTTTATCTGGTAGATCATTTCGATTTCACCCATTTTGATTTTGAAAGACCTCTACCCAGCTAATGAGAGAGAGAGAGAGCTTGATGAGAGAGACCCGAGTAGAGAGAGAGCTGATGAGTGAGAGCTTGATGAGAGAGAGACTCGAGGTGGGAGATAGAGAGCTGATGAGTGAGAGAGCTTGATGAGAGAGAGAGAGAGAGAGAGAGAGAGAGAGAGAGAGGGAGGGAATTGGATGGGAAGGAGAACTTGGATTTTTTAAAAAAATTAAAAAATAAAAATAAAAACGTAACGTGTGATACGGATCAACATAAATAATAGTTGATCAGTAGCAAAATCCTTTTGTAGAAATTAACGGGCCTCCTCTTGGTCGTTAGGCTCAAAGGGAATTGGTCTAGACCATGCTTTTCAAGCCCACCTTCTTTTGATTTTTCTATCAGGATCCTATTTATCCTAAATTATTCTAGTTAACAATATAACTTCTTAAGTTTAATTAATGTTCTTAATTTCATTAATATATGTAACATTTTGAGTAGTTTCATATGTCAAACACTTAAATATGACGTAAACTAGCTTGACTTGTGTCACAAAATAGACATAAAAATTATAAAATAATTCTACATATAACTATAAATATCACATAATTACTTGAAAAAAAAAAGAGATTTATTATTAAAAAATTAATTTTTTTATATAAATTTCTTATTTTATTTATTTTTTTCAAAACAATTATTTAGTAGTTGCATAATCTACTATTACAAATATCTTTTTCTAGAAATCAAAAGTTATACGTTCCCTATATGGTATTGTAAATAAATATTGAGATATATGCAGAAGTCAAACATGGGAAAGGGAGCAAAACTATCAGCTATCTAGCTAGAGAAACCAAGGCTTGTTAACCACATGGTAAGCGACTTAAATAATAGGATACAAAATAAGCCTAAAACAAAGGGGACAGATTCTGCCTAATTATATTATAATGAAGAAGTATATATAGACCTATCGATTGTGTTAAAAGATATAATTTAATAATTTAGTTTTAGTTTTTCTCATCAGAGCAATTTGTTGGAATATGCAGTGATTATTTAATGAGAAATGATATTTATAATTTTAAAATATGTAAATTTAGTTTATTTTCCTTAAAAAAAAGTAATTAAATTATATGAAATTCATATAAAAAATTATTTTTTAAGATAGATCTCATATTTTTTTAAAGAGAATACGTAAGATTTATGTATCTAACATTACTCTAATAAAAATTCTGATAAGTCCGAATCATGATTCTCCACTGCATCCCATTTAACTATGGTTTCAGATTGTTTTCCTTTTGTTATATATTTCTTCAGTTAAAAAATATTAAGAACATATATACACATAACTATATAGGCACAGTTATAAACGAAGTACTTCTCTAGGCCAAAACAATCAGACTCAAGACTATTCTTTTTATTCTTATTTTTATGAAAGAGGCTCAAGACTCTAAGCTTGGAGAAATGCACTAGAAAGCATACCTTTGCAACGGCCACTACGTATGCTGCCATTGTTGCAGAAACACAGCAACTCCCCTGCTGTTTCGTTATACCCACAATACCCACCGGACCTCTCGCATGAACTGCAATTCGCAAGAATTCCCCAATCGAGCACGAACCCATTGTTCATGGCGCCACCAAAACCTCCAATCAAATTCGAAATCTCGACTGCAGACCTCATCACATTCACCACAACTTTCTGCTCGCAGGTGACCTCCGACCACGGCTTGAAGCCTGCAAGTCTCTCAGTTCCCTCCACAAACACAAAAGATCGCATCAACTGATGGTCCAAGCACCCTATGGCCGGCAAAAGTGGAGGATATTTGCTGCAGTTGAAGTAGAAACTGAGGTTCAGATCATATTCTGCAGAGATATTCAATGGCAGCGTCTGCAGAGTAACGTTGTGACGCGCCCTCGGACACAACTGGTTTGTGGCGTCGATGTCCACAAGGGTTAGGGTATTTGCGGTGTAGTTTATGTCTTTCACGTAGTAAGTGTCGCTGGGCAAAGAAAGTACGGCAGTCTCGTGGCCCGCGTCCGAGCAAGTTAAGCCGAAGCCCGGGTAGCCACAATATGAGTCATTGGACGTGGTGTTACTGTTGTTTCCTTGCAGCCAAAAAGGGTATCTGATCGTAACGTTACCGCAAGTACTTTGAGAAGGCCGGCATGTTGTCGGAGGAGAACTAGTATTGGTGGCTGAGGAGTTTGTGAAGAATAGGGAGAGAAGGACGAGGAAAATGGTCAGAGGTTGTGACATGGTGAAAGAAATCTTCTAAAAGATGACAAACAGGAAAAGTTTGGCCATTTGTCAGAACTGGGTAATGCTTATATATATTGGTATTGAAATAATGGGTCGAGTAGTTGGCAACTACGGTGGATTCGTTTTAAGAAAAATAGATTTTCTATTGAAAATTTAATTTTTTTATATAAATATCATATTTATTTAATTTTTTTAAGTGATTTCATGATAGATTTATTCACGATTATAATTATTTTTTTTTTTAAATAATTTTTTTAAAAAACTTTTTATTATAAAATTATTTTTAATATAAAATAACTCTTAACATATTATATAAAATTTATAAATTTACTTTTACTTAATTTATTAGTTACTATAATATTTCCCTTTAGGTACAAAGTTATGTACACTGGGTTGGATGCGATATAAATAGACTAGAAAAGAGAAATGATTGATCCATACAAAAATTTTATACACGAAAATTTATACGTGCAGTTTAATGTCATCCATTAGATTTGGAAAGCTCGAATCCTAAAATAAATATAATATATTATATTAAATTACATCAATCACGTAAACTTTTTTGTATGTAGACAACATTTTTTAACAAAGTAGAGAGTACGTACTTGCATTAAATATTTAAAAATAAAAAATTTTATACACAGTCATTTTACATATTTCTTATTTATTATACTAATATAATTAGTTTAATCATTTTTTTAATATAAAATAAATATTTTAACGAATTACATTAATAAAATATTTAATATCTACGTAAAAAATGACTCTATATAATAGAACTCAAAATCCCTTCAAATATGTTCGATTATTTGGTCATTTTGTTTGTCTCTAATATGGTTGATCATTACCCCACTTGCAAAAGTTGACAAATTCCGTCGGCCATCACATTCAAGAGAAGTATGGGATTTATAATTACATGGTCTCTGTTGACCCATTGATTTGAATGTTGATATTTCTGAAGTTTAATTACATAAAATTCCTTGTACTATAAAGCATATATAACCTCTAAGTTATAAATAATTATGATAGTCGGTATCAAAGTTTGAAAATGTAGTGACAATGTGTCTCATTAATAAGATTTAACAATTAAACAGGATGAAAAAATTTGCCTCAATTTAAGTATCAAATTTTCTAAATATTTACAAAATTATGTATATTACAATTTGATAAACCACATAGAGATCTTATAAAAAAAAAAATTATAAATTAACGTAACTTGATATGGTATATTTAAGTATCATGTATAATTATATTAATTTGTGAGTTTATTTTTATAAAATTTATTCATAATTGGAGCATTTTTCTTACAATTTGAATGCTAATTATTATGGTTAAAATAGGAGTGAAATAGAAGTATCAAAGTGAATTCAACAATATTTATTTAAACATATTATTAAATAAATAATAAATATTATAAAAGTCTTTATCTTCAAATCCGAAAAGAGGGATAAACATGAAAATTTTCCTCCTAGATAAAGGCACCATTCCGTGTTAACGTCAGTAAAAGTTTGTGATTTCCACACGGTCAAAATTGAACTCATTTCCCCACCACATGGTAGTTTAATCATCTCTGTGGGAAAAGAATATTTTCTATGCCAGAACACACACGTACACGACTTGTCATATATATATTTTTTAATAATTTAATCTTTTATATAAAAAAATAATTTATAAGCTTAGTTATTTTATAGTATTATCTGCAATAAATTACATTATAAAGTTTAACATCAACAACCCATCATGCATGTACGTTCGTGGTTTTCATATATTGTTGTGTGCTACCCGAGCAGCATATTGTTTTGGACTCACGGGAACCGATGATCATGATGTTTGTCCTCCTCCTCATTATATTAACAAGTTTAAAGATAAAATATAATAAAAAATATTCTATAAATAGATTTTATAAAAATAAATTTATATATTAACTTAACTTAACGTGAAATATTAAATTATTAAAATAATAAATTTAATAAATTATATAAAATCACGTCGTTTATTTTTATTATTTTGGGACAATAATACTTTTTTAAGATTAAGTTTAGATAGTGAGTTAAAATGAAATAAAAGTTGAAAGTTAATTAAAATATTATTTTGATATTTTATTATTATTATAAAATTTAAAAGAATTAAATTATCTATTATATTTTATGTAAAAATTTTTAAATTTTATAACAATGAAATGAGATAAGATAAAATAAAAAATCCAAACCGAGTAAAAGTTTGATACTGCTGCAAGGTCGGGTCATGGGTGAGCATTAATCAAGAAAGAAGAATTCAAATACGACCGAAAATTTGTTTGGGTCATCCAAAGAAAAATGCATATTGTCTTTGGCATCATTGTGCAGGAAGCTGCCCAGAAAATTCATGCTCGAGGAATATTAAATTTAAAATACTAAGATCTCAATAAAATGGCAATAAAATAGAAGAGGCGTGTGTTCTTTCAATTCCTTTCATTATTATAACCCTAATTTGGTAGATGTACTTAAACCATTGCTTGCTCATTAACTGTGCTTTCTTTTTTTCTAGTCTGTTTCTGGGGAAGGTGCAAAGATTGACAGTCCTTGAATTGACCCGAAAGTTGTTGACTGAATTCAACATTTGCAGATTGATAATATATTTTTTGATTTGCAGTTCTGATCTTAGTGAGAAAAATAATATATTTTTTGTTTTTATTTTTACATGCTTAAGGCTGTGTTTGACTGGTTAGATGATCTAATATATAAGTTTTTATTCATAAATTTATCATTCCTCTATTTACATAATATAAATCATTTATTACTTTTGAAAACACAAGTTGGTGGAATTTTTCTTTAAAAAGGTTTTTCCTTTCTTATATAAACATTTCTCATTACATTCATTCGTAAAGAAACTAAATCATTTCCTATATCCAATTAACTCGTAAAGAAACTAAATCATTTCCTATATCCAATTAACTGTTATCACTTTCTATTAGTCAGTATATACTGTTGCACCATGTATATTGGGGTAACAGTCTTTTAAACCCGACTTCGCCCATAGACCCCGATTAGAGAATCCATTTCAATCAAGGGGTAGCACTATGTGCTCCCAGTATTATTTATCCGATATCACAATCTGCCCAATCCATTGGTACCATCATTTATTCAATCATGGCCGTTACGTAGTTTCATATATTAAATCATTCATTCATTTCCTTTCATCTCATTCCCTCATTCCTTTCAGTCATTTTATTACTCTTCATTTCATTCATCAGTTTATTTTATTTCATAAAACATCATTCCATATCATAAGCATAAACAACATCATTTTATAGAGTCATTTAAATAGCATTTCATCACATCATTTAAACATCATTTTATAACATCAATCATAAACATCATCATTTCATTTCATGGAACATAAAGATAATAGTACTACATATAACATTCATTTTCCGTGCATACAACTATTCTTGAGGTGCAAAAAAGAGGTTGCCAAGAAAGGTCACTACATACATATACCTTAAATATTAATACTTTAGCATACTTTCATAAACCATCATTTCATTTCTAAAAAATATTCTATTTTCATATTATTTAAAAAACTCTAGAAGAGTATAAACATAATACTTACTTGGACTCCATACCATTTTCATTTAATGTAATCCATTAATGTACTCCTTAGTTCACCTCTTTCATGACGTAGTTAGCTTTTTCTTTCGAGATGCATCTAAGTAATGGTGCTGAGAATCCTCGCTTGTATAACATTCCATCTATTATATTGAAGCGGGACGCCCTGTTTTTGATCTTCCTTGCTTCCTCACGAGAGGCGGGAATATTTCCATTCACCAAATATCTGATTATGTCATCCGCCCATGCCAGAGTGTGTCTTCCTACCTCAATGATCTCAACTCCTATAGCGGATGTGTCGACTGCCCGGATGCTTACTTTCTACGACAAAGTTTCTTCTGCTTCACCGAGGCCACTTGTGCTAACCGTCAACTTTCCAGTTGTCAACCCAAGGGATTCGCTTGATCTGAAAATATTGAAGGCAACTACACCCTTCCTGCACCTGATGAAGGTACTTTATTAACTTTTCACCCTTTGCTAAATACTACCTCGTGACTTGACCAACTACCACTTGCGAGTCTGCCTTTATTTCAATTTCTTTCCTGCCTGAGGTTTCTGTTATGGCTAATCCGGCGAGCACTTCTTTGTACTTGGCTTCGTTATTTGTCACTTTGAAACTCAATCGTATCGTATGGTTCATCTCAACCCCATCGCCTGTTACCATGTTCTACGCTACCCCCTGTTAAATAAGATGATCCATCCACATACACCTGCCACGGCTTCCCAGTTGGAGTTTTTGGTATTTCTTCTTGGAAATTTGTGAATTCTGCTTTGAAGTCAACCAAGACTTGTTCCTTGACTGCAGTTCAAGAAACATTACTAATGTTGTACTCGCTTAATTCGATGAATCACTTAACTAGCTTTCCCAAAGTGTCTGGCCTTCGTAATACCTTTTGTAAAGGCGCTGGGGTAATGACTTTTATGGGATGTGCCTGAAAATAAGGTCGCAGATGCCTTGCAGCCATCACAATAGTGGAAGCAATTAGTTCTATCTTCAAATACCTTGTTCCTGCTCCCCTTAGAGCTTTGTTTACATAATACATGGGCTTTTATTCATCTCCTTCTTCCCTTACCAATGTGGCAGATACAGCTTTCGGCTCCTGATTAGATATAATGATAAGGGTTCCCCTTGCCTAGTATGGCTAAGTAATGGCGGGTGCGCCAATTACTCCTTCAATCGTACAAAGCTTCTTCACACTTAGAATCCCAATCTTGGTCCTTTTTCAAAATCTAGAAGAAATGGAGGCATTTATCTGTTGGTTGCTACAGAAATCTATTAAGGGTTGCTATTTTTCTTGCCAACTTTTGTACCTCATTTAGATTCGAGGGAGACTTCATCTCGATGATCGCCTACAGCTTCTTGGGATTGGCCTCAATGTCCCTCTCTGACACCATGAATCCGAGAAACTTGCCCGATTGCACTCTCAATGTGCACTTTGTCAGGTTAAGCCTCATCTCGTACTAGCATAATACTCCTAAGGCTTCCCTTAGATCCTCCACATGCTTCTCGAATTACATGCTTTTTACCAGTAGATCATCCACATAAAATTTTATATTTTGGTCAATCTGATGTTTAAACATCCTATTCATCAGTCTTTGGTATGTAGCTCTCGCATTTTTTAGGCCAAAATGCATGACTTTGTAGCAATATAATTTTTAATCCGTTATAAAGGCCGTCTTGTCTTGTTCGGCTTGTCATATTAGAATCTAATTGTATCCTAAATATGTGTTTATGAAGTTTAATATCTTGTTTTCTGCAATTGCATCAACAATCAAGTGTATCCATGGGAGAGAAAAGCTATCCTTTAGACAAGTCTTATTAAGGTCTATAAAGTCCACGCACATGCACCTCTTTCCATTGGACTTTTTCACTAATACCATGTTCGACAACCACTTAGGATATTGTGTTTCTCTAATTAATCCCACTGCCAACAGTGAATCTACTTTTTCTACAATCGTCTTGTACTTCTTGGAGCTAAAATCCCTCCTCTTCTACTTGACTGTTTATGCGTCCGGGCTGATGTTCAATTTGTGCTCTATAACTTTCTTGCCAATTTTAGGCATGTCTTCATGACTCTATGCAAATACATCATTGTGCTCAATAAGAAGCTGTTGCAGTTGTCGCCTTTCCTTACTCACTATTCTGGTTCCAGTCTTCACATTGTTTTCTAATTTGGTTGGATTGAGGGCAAAAATTTCTAAGGGTTCATCCGTTTCCCCCTGCCTTAGAGCGTCTTCATCCCTTATTTCTGCATCGGTCATTAATATTTCTAATGACAGTGGATGGATCTTGTTGTCGTTTTCTTGCAATTCAACCACTTTTACTTCTGCACTGTCTGAGTTCCTTTACGTAGCATTCTCGGGTGAGTACTTATTCGCCACGAACTTCTCCAATTCCCACCTCTTTGGGAAACTTCATCTTCAAATGATATGTGGATGTGATCGCTCTCAGGGCATTTAATTTAGGCTGATCAACAATAACGTTATATGTTGACTGGGTTCTCACCACGAGGAAATTTGTCATGACTGTGGCAATGTGGGGGATATGCTCTTATTGACACTGGCAGCGTGATGGTGCCTAGGGGTTGCACTGCTTCCCCAGTGAAACTTTTCAACGTATTTGGTACAAGGCATAACTGATCTATTTTAATTCCCATTCTGGCCAACGTGTCCCAAAACAGGACGTTAGTAGAGCTCCCGTTATCAATTACTATCCTCTGTGTGGTGTAATTTGCCACCAGCATCGTCACTTGATGAGTGCGCAAAAGTACACTCTAAATACTCTATTATTTGATTAAAATACTAAAATGTAAATAGAAATAATGAGATATAATTTATATTATTGAATTTAATATCTATTCACACTAAGATATATTTGAGTATGATTTTATAATATTTCAAATCTCAAATATTGCATTACTGGTTAGTGAGAAATAATTTGCATTCTAACTTCTATTTTATATATATGGGTGAAGCATGCACTAATGCTTAAAGCAAAGAAAAAATAAAAAAAGTTTTACCTTTCAAGTGAGAGACGGTGTGCTCTTTTCTTTTGACCTTTTGAGTTGGACGCACGGCCCGGCACGGGCATTCGTTCGATGTTAGCTAATATATGCTTGGATTGGATGTTGCTTTGGATTAACTAGACTACTGGGCTATGCTATGGCCCAAGCCCATGATACAACCCAGCAAGTTCTAGAAAGTGGATTAAGCCCCTTCAGTCTCGACACCCAAATGAGTCCTTAGTAAATACGTCTCTTGGTAGAGAGTGAGAATCTTGCTTAGGATTGTTTTATAATTTCAAGTGAATAACCATATATATCACTTCCTAGCCATTGTAGTATTCTATGTTGTCATCTTATTGCCTCAAACTATCATTCATTTTAGTCAGAGACATTATATATAGTCCAGTAACATTTGTACATCTTTTTGATGCCCTGTTGGGCTTTTATAGCCCCGACCTGCAACACACTATTACTTCAATTTTGCGTCGTTGTCACAGCGCTAACCAACTTTATAGTCCAATCGAGACGTGCCATTGTCACTTCGACACTACCTAAAACAAACACAACCAACCACTTGCTCCTCCAAAACGTATAGTGCAGCATTAGATTTGGGTTGTTTTCTATTATTGCTTTGTTTTATTTATATTTTTGTGTGGGCTTTGGAGAGCTTGATCTACCAACATCTTCTAGGTATCCAGCGTACTCTCACTTTTGAGAGCACGTACATCTAGTGGCGGAACTGACAATTATTCTTAGGGGGCCAACTTTTCTACCACATGAGATGTTCATATACAATGAAAAAAGATTACAAATTCATGAGGCATAACTATATATAAATTTACATCTTGATAATTTTTCAAATAACGTAGAAATAAAATTTTAAAAACACAAACTTAATGTCTGCTTTATATTTTTGACAACAGTATTTCATAGAATAATATTTATTCATTATTATTTTTAGAAATACGAAATATTTAGAATTGTTTCTTCATAGAAACTATGAAGTGATCTTTTAGAATGTTATCTCTCATTCGAATATCTAAACTAGTTTATCAAATTTCATATAAAATCTTTCTATTTTGGTATCACATTAAGCATAGAATGCTACAATTGAGAGCTTAAATAAACTTTTCCTTGCTCAATCAAGTTTAGAGGATAAATCATTTCTACCATTTTTCATATAAATCATAAATTTTAAATGATTTTTCTTATTTTCACTTTAGATTCTATATTAAGAAACTTACTGTTGTATAATAAAAAACTTTGGGGTCAATGTTGATAGTTAATTATTTCTCCTAATCTTAATTTTGATTTAATTTGTAAAAAAGTTATTTGTAAAAAAGTAGATCCCATTAATAAATAAGATTTTTTTTTAAAATATTTTAGGTCGGGAACACTTTTTTGCAACGACTTGTATGAGACTTGTATAAATCATTTCTCTTTATTTCTATTTCTTGCACTGTATCTTGTTTAGTTATTAAATATGTCTAGCTTATATTAAAAAAAATATATATATATATGTATATGCCATGTTCAGGGATCCATCCTACATAGTTTTCAATTACGTTAGAGAAAAAACACATTTCGCAATTGCAGGATTACTAGAAATATGAGGTTTATCGTAAAATAACCTATGAAGTGTCATAAATTCAGAAAAAGTTCCTCAGAATATTCACTTTGCATTAATATTACGTGTGTAAACCAATCAAGCTATGACACTTTGCATTTCAATTCCAATGCATTAGAAAATAGAAAAATGATATTTGCAGTCGTGGAATGCTTAAATACTATGCAATCTCTTTGAAAAAAGTGAGTAAATACGATATTCACATAATAAAAAAAACTAATTTTTTAATAGCGAACTCTACTCTTTTTCAAAAGATTTGCGCGGCGCTTGTGCAGTTCATAGCGCGTGCTTGTGCAGGAGTTTTTCTTAGGGACTGTCATGGTGAGGTGCTTATATGTCAGCAAACAAGATGGAACATGAAGTCATTGATCCTATAGGAATTATAATGCTAGCTATCCTTAGGGGATTAATGTGGAGTGTGCACTTGGGGATTAATGATATAATCATTGAGAGTGATTCTTTCCTCATGGTGAAAGAGCTACAGCAGGATGAGCCTTCAATATCCATACTTGGAAATGTGATAAAGGATGCCAAGGAATTGATGGAACTGGTTCATAGCTGTGAAGTTCGACATGTCAGGAGAATGGGAAACGAAGCAACACATAGGCTTGCTAGATTTGCTTGGAATGTCCAGGACATGAGCTTTTGGTGGGAGATCTTTCCCTGATGTAATAACTCAAGTCCTCTGGACTGATAAACGTTTGTAAGGCTGATGCTTCTAATAAAATTTGTTTTTTTATTAGAAAAAAAGAAAAAAAAATGTTCACTATAAGTAAGTCCCACGCATTTTCCTTAAAAAACGTGGTCAAATATGAGATCCATATGAACAAAATTTATTTTACCCCCACTATTTTTCAAATAGAGTGCTTAAAACTTGCATACCGTTAAACTTCATCTAGCAATACTCTTAAAAAAAACTAGCGTGCCATGTGTAGAAATAGATTGAGATATTTAATTTAAAATAACATATAATTTGAAAAAAAAAAAAAGTTTTTACTTTAAACTGTTTAAAATAAAAACAGTATAAATCTTGGCAACGATTGTAGCAAGACCTCTGTGCTCATCTGGCTACCAGTTCTGAGATTGTAGCAATATTATCAGAACAAATTTCTTGCTTCAATATGGGCCTATCTTCTTCCTGATCTTCATCTGTTTTTCTTGAAAAAGCTGGCTTTTTGGGAATTGTTAGAGCTGCAGATTCATTTTTTAGCATTGAGGAAACTTCCAACATGGATGGCCTATCTTTTGCTGTTTCCTGGACGCATAAAAGAGCAATGTGCATGCATCTATTTAATTTCCAAGATAGAAGTGTATCATCCAGACTTGGATCCATAAACTCCATGCCTTTGTCTTCTTTCAACAGCTCATATGCCTGAAATTACAGAACATCATTACCCATCATTCATGGAGTGGAAAGGAAAATTTGCTACAGAATTGCCTATGTATCACTTTTTGACAAATCACTATCCGAGGTTTTAGTTTCACAAGATCACTCCTTGATGTTTCAATTTGTGTCAAATAGAATATCCTTATCATGTTAGGGTACTTCCTTACAAATTATCTTTTATTTAGTAATTCCCGAGACATGTCACAAGAGTACATGCAGCAAAACTAGTCAGCAGCTTCTAGCCACGAGAGAAGCACTGGAAAAATTAAAACTAAATTGTTTTGGGATGTTACTTACATATTCTAGGAGGTTTAGGCTTCCATCTGAACCATAATAATAGGCATTTCTCTTTCCACTAATGATTTGTAGAAGCAGGACTCCAAAGCTATAAACATCAGATTTAGTGGAGTAGACGCCCTTTTTAACATATTCTGGAGGAACATAACCACTGCAATGGAGATTTTCACATCAGTTAACCAGAAATCCTGAATGAGAAGGCTTTATATGGGAAAAATTAAACTTACTATGTTCCAACAATCCGGCCTGTGTTTGCTTCATGTTCGTGTTTCATGAAAGTTCTAGCCATGCCAAAATCTGATATCTTAGGCTTCATCTCTTCATCCAGTAAAATGTTGCTAGCTTTTATGTCTCGGTGAATAATTGTCATTCTCGAGTATTCTTGGAGATACAGAAGCCCCTGAGTTATCCCTTCAATGATGCCGATACGTCTTCTCCAATCCAGTATATACGATTTGCTGGGGTCTAATTCAAAGAAGATCATGATTAAGAAGTCAGTCATACAACTTTCATGGGGCTGATAAAGGCATAAGATGGGATAATATGCACAAAAGTTTAACAAGAATTCATGTGCCATGCCCCTATAAGCTTAAACTGAGATCACCTTAGCTACGTTTGAGGTTAAAGGTGTTATGATTTTAACTTGTATCTAGGTGTTCTCTTTGTATGCCTCCAGTATACTTGAGCTATGCCGATTTACTTCTATCAATAAAATCTTTAAAAAAACTTCTAGCAATAGTATTGGAGTATGTGCTATCATAGGATCCGACGGATATAACGCTCAACTATTAGAATTGATAGGTAAGTGGAGCCAGCCAAAAGAGAAAAAGGCTACAAGGAACCTAAAACCTTTGGATGCCTTCAACAAAAGCCGCAAGGAATAAGAGGCTTACGACCTTCTATGCAAATCAAGATGCAAAAGCTCATATGATGTTCCATTTAACAGTTCTTGCATTTATCGTAATTGAAGATATGAAAGATATCAAACCAAAGAGGTAGAAGTCCAAGCTTTTGTTGGGCATGTATTCGTAGATCAGCATCTGCTCATTCCTTTCAGTACAAAATCCCAAAAGTCGAACAAGATTTACATGTTGTAGTTTAGCAGTAAGTACAACCTCATTCTTGAATTCTTCAAATCCTTGTGTAGATTTTTTTGAGAGCTTTTTCACTGCTATTTCTTGTCCATTTGGTAATTTTCCCTGAAAATATAAATAGACACCCACGATCAATTTTTATCTTCCACTCAGTAAGATACTGCAAGACATTTTCTACTTCTGTTGTAGAAGTTTACCTTGTAAACAGGACCATAACCTCCCTCTCCAACTTTATTTTCAATTGATAGTTTACCTGTAGCTGCCTCAATCTCATCCAAAGTAAAGACTTGCAGATTAGGAACATTGCCATTAAAATGTCCTGCAGCTGCCATATGATTCATTTTGGATTTTTATTCTTTAGATGTAACAAAATTTCCAATATTGAAAAAAAATGAGTGAATATGGATCATGGTGGTTGAATAAAACTAACTTTTATGTATGGATAGTGGATCCATTATAAATGTGGTAGAACAAAGTTTACCTTTTAATTTGAGCTTTCTCCTCTTTAAGTAACACATTACAAGGCCTAATAGGAGAACAATGGTTGCAGTTGGAGTCAAAATGAGTACTAATCGCAGTGTGTCCTCCCTTTGAGCTGATAATGCATCTCATATTGAAACTTACGAGAGAAAAATAATTGATAAAAGATAAAAGATCTTAAAACAATGTCATTAAGAACTTTTCAAGAGTTTAAGTACCTTTAATTGCAGAGATTGTAGAGCATTCATTTAGTTTACTTTATTAAGCCTATAAATATCAATGCCATATGTCATGTTTTATCTCTTTGTAAGTCAAACCCATAAATGCTTGAAAATTCAGTTTCCTGAATACGGCCAAGTGATGACAACCACAAAACAGAAAAAGACAATGAGCACATGTGACAGGAGAGGCAAAAATCTAGTTGTTCTAAATCAAAACCTAAGAGGAGAAAGTCTAATGGAAAAGGGTGGCCATTGGCATCTGGACAAGCCCAGGCAAAAATTGGACACTGATCAAGTCAACCGTCCTTTCTGAGTTAAATCTACATTGGGATCTCCAAAACTTTGGCTTTCTTTTTGAGATTAGATGATCTATCATTCAGGTCATATCGAACTATTATAATTCTTAATATATGCTGGAAAGTAGACTAAAATTCAAGTATTATGCAGTGAGACCATGAAAATGACTTCCATGCATCTCTTACCTTCGAGAGAAAGCTCCCAATTGTCATCGTATGAGACTTCCCACACAGAGTAACCAAAAGTTTCAACTGTTTGGCATAAGCAACCTTTATTCTGACCACCTCAGCATCATCAAAGCCAACCCAAGTCCATCCAACTGAGAATATTTGACTACATATGTTGCACTATATACCAAGCCAGCCTCATATCGCTGAATATAACTCTTGATATTCTTGAAGGCCATGAAACCGCCTTCATCAATGGTTGGACCTGAAGCCGGTGCACCTATACCATTGTTGTAGGGATTCTCTAAAGGTCCAGGCATAGCCATACAAACTCAAAACCAACTTGCTAGCAGTTAAACCGCCACCAATCCATTCACCAATACCATTATCAGCGCTAACATGGCCATAAGGGTCATATAAGCCTGCTTGAGCAGCGGTAAAGTTGTACCACTCAGGCATATATAAGTCATAAGCCATGACATTCACCCAATTCAAGTGATCCCGAATGGAGTCCACTGGGAAAGAAGCACTCTCCAAATTTGGTGAATTTTGAACCGCAGCAGTCAAGATCAGTTCTGTCAGGCCAGAGCTTATCATTATACTTCTACTATTTTATTATTATACTTTTATTATTTTATGACGTGGTATTAAATTATTACAAATTATTTATTATATTTTACTTATAAACTTATCATTTAGAAGTATGATCTGGAGGAGTATATGAGATGCCTAACTCTTATGGTTCTAATAGACGAACTACCCTTTCTGTTTGTGGGGGGATGAAGAGTTTCAAGCATATTCTAAATACTTGGAATCTAAATTTAACCTTCATTCCCGCCACACGTTGGTGAAGGATATTATTAAACTATATGGTGTACAAAGAGACCTGTTGAGAAACCAATTGATGGGTCAAAGAGTTTGCCTCACTACCGATATATGGACACCGGTCCAAAATTTGAATTATATATCTTTGATGGTTTATTTTGTAGATTGTGATTGACAGTTAAACAAAAAAATTCTTAAATTTTGTTTAACTGTCAATCACAAGGGTGAGAGATAGGTAGGAAGGCGGCTTGAGGCTGCAATAAAGGAGTGAGGCCGCAATAAACGAGTTCACTAACACCATTTGTCAGTCTTTGTACGTTACATCCAATGAATATTGTCAACAAATATATCAGGTGAAAGAACAATTCGATGAAATATACTAGAGAGTAGATTGCGGGATATGACAATGAACATGAGGACTATGTATGAAAAGCATTAGAGAGATTTGAGTAGGATAAACGGTTTCGTTGATATTGTTTTTTTTTTTTAATTATATATGTAAATTTCAACATCAATCTGACAATAGGTTCCACCTGCATGCTTAGTACAAGCATTATATAAAGTTTTTGTCTACTGTCTTGTCTTATTTAGATAGAATAACAGGAGTTTAATTCAGATTTCTCAGTATTGATTAATTGGGTAGCAAATCACTAGTTGTTATCCATTCTGCACAGCTAGTTGATTATCTACCCGGAATTGAATTGAGAAAAATGATATTCATCATCTTTTTAACCATCATCTCCTAAAGCGGCATCATATTTATCTAGTCATTTGACGACACATCGGTGATTGTGAATAATGATTGAATAATGATCAAGGGATGATAAAATAGTGAGAGCTAGTAATTGAACAGAAAAGAGAACTAATATAGGGGCTAATCAATCAGATTTTGCAGTTCTCTGACTGAAACTTCTATGATCTCCAATGGCCTATACATTCAATCTTTTTGCTGTTTATTTACTTCAATGCTCTATTGCTATGTCTATTAGAGAAACAAGGATACCGACTCCCTGAAAAGCAAAATCGTTAACTATGCCGACTCCCCTGAAAAGAACTGTTCTTCCTTTTCCTCTACACCCTTTTTTGGGGCACCATGGATGGCCCCAGAAAAAGAACTGTTATCTTATGCCATTATGCAGACTTTAGGCTAATTAATGAAGAAAGGAGCAATACCAGCCAAACCAAGAACGCTTCATTGTTAACCTAATCGAAGGAAGAACACAAGAAATTGACACGTGATAACAGAGTTCACTTCTCCGCGGCAAAAGCAGACAAACGGCTCAGTACTGCTGCTCATGTTAGTGCCGCAGCTCCCACCGGATTTCTCACACTCCCTACATACAAGAGTCATCGCAAAAAGGTATTTCACCTCAAACCCTTCATTCAATACTCTATGAAGTTTCTGGTTTTCCTCTTTCTTGAGGGTCGTGACCAGAAATAACAGCACCACCCCGCCGGAGAATGGGAACTTTGATATTATAACGGCATTTCGCAACTACTGTATTGTTGATTTCGTCTAAATAGTAAGTATAATTATCTCTATGACTATCACCACCTTCTGAACCGCAATTCCGAAGTATTCACGCGCTAACTAGCTTGACATGCACAATGCCTTAACTTGGTTTTATGCATTCATTTTTTTTTCTTGGATCCCTCGTCTTCTCATTCGCTTATTTACATAAGAATAATGATAGCCTTTTACTATTTTATCATTATTTATCATTTTTTTTAATTTTTTAATTTTTTTAAAATTTTTTTATTTAATAATTAAGAAAATAACTATTAATAAAATTGTATATTTTTTAAATTTTTTTAATAATTAAATACATTAAAAAAATACTTAAAAATAAATAAATAAATACATTACAAATCATAAAATAATAATAAAACAGTGGTGACTCTGTCATTATTCATGAATGGAAGGAAATCTCTGTTTTTATTAGGCAGATCATGTCAGACTCAGATCCGATGTCCTCAGCTACCGGTCTGCCAACTGGCCTGTTCTGCGGCCTTACCGATCAAACATGACATGTGGAACTCGAAATTCAATAAAAATAAATTTATAAAATAATTTAATATGATATATTAAATGATAAATTATTTTTATTTAAAATATATCTAAAATTTAAAATCGAATCAATTTATAAATTTATTTTTATAAAAATTCTGTATTCTTTCTGACCGTAGAGTTTACTCAGTCGTTGGGCTGAAAGGCAATTGGTCTGGATCAAGTTTCAAGCCCTTCCTTTTTGTTTTTTCTTTTGGGATCCCTTAATTATTCTAGCAAATAAATTAACTATTTATATTAAATATTAGTATTCTTATATGCACTTATTTATGTAATATTAAGAATTATATAGGCACAGTTATATGGGAAGTTCAATAGGCCAAAACAATCAGACTCGAGACTTTTCTTTTTATTTTTATGAAAGAGGCTCAAGACTTTAAGCTTGGAAGAATGCACTAGAAAGCATACCTTTGCAATGGCCCCTACGTATGCTGCCATTGTTGCAGAAACACAGCAACTCCCCTGCCGTTTCGTTATACCCACAATACCCACCGGACCTCTCGCATGTACTGCAATTCGGAAGAATTCCCCAATCGAGCACGAACCCATTGTTCATGGCGCCACCAAAATCTCTAGTCAAATTCGAAATCTCGACTTCAGACCTCATCACAGGCGCCACAACTTTCTCCTCGCAGGTGATCTCCGACCACAGCTCGAAGCCTGCAAGTCTCTCAGCTCCCTCCACAAACACAAAAGATCGCATCAACTGATGGTCCAAGCACCCTATGGCCGGCAAAAATTGAGGGTATTTGCTGCAGTTGAAGTAGAAACTGAGGTTCAGATCATATTCTGCAGAAAATTTCAATGGCAGCGTCTGCAGAGTAACGTTGTGACGCGCCCTCGGACACAACTGGTTTGAGGAGTCGATGTCCACAAGGGTTAGGGTATTTGCGGTGTAGTTTATGTCTTTCACGTAGGACGTGTCGCTGGGCAAAGAAAGTACGGCAGTCTCGTGGCCCGCGTCCGAGCAAGTTAAGCCGAAGCCCGGGTAGCCACAATATGAGTCATTGGACGTGGTGTTACTGTTGTTTCCTTGCAGCCAAAAAGGGTATCTGATCGTAACGTTACCGCAAGTACTCTGAGAAGGCCGGCATGTTGTCGGAGAAGATCTAGTATGGGTGGCTGAGGAGTTGGTGAAGAATAGGGAGAGAAGGACGAGGAAAATGGTCAGAGGTTGTGACATGGTGAAAGAAATGTTCTAAACGATGACAAACAGGAAAAGTTTGGCCGTTTTTCAGAACTGGGTAATTCTTATATGTACGTACGAAGTTTTATCCATTGGGATGGAAAAGCGGATCAGTAAGAAAGGAGAAATGTTTATCATACATGAACAGTTTCAAAAATTGTTATGATTTAAAGTTATTTTTTCTATTATAAAATAGGTTTAACATATTAGATAATTTAATATTAATTTATATAATTTCTTTTATATAATTATTTTTTATGACTATAACACTCATATTTAATTTATATACTTCATTATATTAAAAAGTTGTTATTGTAAAATAAATTTAATATATTATATTAAATTATGTCAATGTGTAATCTTCTTTATGTGGGCTTAAAATTTTTTTTACACGATAGATCAGATCAGTAGCATCGATCATTTTAAAATATTCCTTCCGCCCATGTATTTGAACAATCACTCCATTTCACTTTGCAAAGTTAATAAATTACATCCACCACATTCAAGTGAAGTTTGGGATTATAATTACAAGGACTGTTCGTGTTGATCACACATTGATTTGAATGTTGGTATTTGACACGACTTGTGATAATTTTTTTTAATAATAATTTAATATTTTATATAAAAGAATAATTAAGCTTACTTATTTTCGAATATTATATGAAATAAATTACATTATAAAGCTTAATATATAGTACTACTCATCATGCATGCATATGCGTACGTCGTTTGTGGTTTTAGATATTGCTGTGTGCTAGCTCGATATTCCATGTTGTGCTGTGTTTAGATGTTGAGTTTTCAATACTTCTCATTATTATTCATTACTTTATTATTATTTTTTACTTACTTTTATTACTATTCTTTACTTTTTATCTATTTTTATTACTATTTATTATTTTATTATTACTTTTTATATTTTTTTATTACTATTTACAACTCTTCTCAACATCCAAATTTACCTTATCAGGAGTGGCACTTTAGCCACCGCTCACAGTTACTGTTGTGAGTTACAGTTAGAATAAAATTGTATATTTTATTTTTTGTTTTCTTTTATCTGTAAATTTTTAATATATTTTTTAAAAAAATCTATAATATTATTAAAAAATACTTTCTTATCACTCCGACTGAAGCTGGGAGTGAGAGGCTTAGCATTTTTAATGATGATGATATTTGTACCCCAAAAAATATTAAGATATTAATGCTGCAAGGTCTCGGTCACGATACTGGAAATCGCTTCAGAAAGAATCAGTCATTCAAATACGACCCAAAATTTGGTTGGCTCATCGAAAGAAAAAGCATATAGTCTATATAGTGTTTGACTGCGTCGCTGTGGATCGAAGCTTCCAAGCAAATTCCTGCTGGACATTTATTATTTTTATATATTTTATTGATGTGATTGATTATATATTAAAAAAATTAATATAATTAATTATAATATTAATAAAATGCATAAAAGATAGAGCTGTTCATACGGGCCGGATTTTATCCGGCCCGGACCGGAAATCCGGATAACCAGATTCCGGTTCCGGTTTTCAGACCGGGTCAAATCCGGGTCGATACCCGGATTTAAAAAACCGAATTAATCCGGTCCGGATACCGAATTTTAAATCCGAAACCCGAGTTTAAAACCCGGTACCCGGTTTTATAAAATGAAAAAAAAAAACCCTAGGTCTCTACTGCGATTCCACCCCGCCCCCATTCAGATTTCCTTTCTCTCTCTCTCTCTCTCTCTTTCTTCTCTACTCTGCTTGGGCCTTCGCCTCCCTCCCCCAGCTCTCTCTCTCTCTCTCTCTCTCTCTCTCTCTCTCTCTCTCTCTCTCTCTCTCTCTCTCTCGATTTTCAGGGTTCGTGCTTTGGTCTGTTGTAGATGGTCTTGGTTGTATGGGTTTGTGTTAGTTTGAATATGGTCCAGTCGTTGGGCAGTTGGATGAAGCCGAGGAGTCCACCACGAAGTTGTTTGATGTAAATCGCAAATTAGTGAAGACTGTTGAAAATGGTTCCCGCTCCGTCAGTGGAGTTTCTGCAACAGACTCAAATGAGAGTGTGAATGTGAGAAGGAGGAGAATCTCAGAACAGGGACGAAGAGGATCCGAAAAAATTGTAGTCTTGAACCCTGAAACGGCGTGAGCGAGTCGGATCTTGAACCCATGAAGAAGGAGCTTCGCCCTGAGGACCTGTCCACTCCGATCGTGTCCGGGATGAGCCAGGGTAGCGGCGAGTACTTCTCGCTCGTGGGTGTGGGAAGCCCGACCAAGCCCTTCTACATGGTCCTTGACACCGGTAGTGACATCAACTAGTTCCAATGCCAGCCCTGTTCGGACTGCTACCAGCAATCCGATCTGATATTCAACCCGAGCTCATCTTCCTCCTACAAGACCCCTGCATCTCCCAACAAGTTGTTTATGCCAAGAAAGAGAATTGCTTGTTGATTAAAATTTTATTTGATGAATGCAGTTTCAGTATTTAAAAAAAAAAAACCCAGTTTTGATCCGGAACCCGGATTTCCGGGTTGTAAAAACCCGGATTAATCTGGGTTTCGGACCGGGTCATAACCCGGATATGACTGGGCCGGAACCCAGTCCGGATTTTGAATCCGGATTCCAGTCCGGGTATACCCAGATACCCAGTCCGAAACCCGGTTGAACACCCCTAATAAAAGATACGTAAAAATAATTATAAATAACATTTTTCTTAAATTTAAAAGTCTGGGAGACGTTTGCTAATATCTCAATAAAATGGCAATAAAATATAATTAATGGATCAGACGTGTGTCCTTTGCCATCCTTTCATTATTGTAACCCTAATCTAATGGTAGAAGTATTTTAATTGTAGTTGCGATATTGAAGATAAGATGATTTTACATAAAAGTTAAAAGTTAAATAAAATATTATTAAAAAATATTTTTAAGAAAAAATTAAATTATTTATTATATTTTATACAAACTTGAAAAAGTTAAAAATACTTTAAGATTTAAAAAACTTGTATTATTTATTATATTTTATATAAAAATTAAAAAAATTATAAGAATAAAATAAAATAAAATAAACACTTTTATTATCAAAACCGCCTAAGTGCATGTTTGTAGTTGTGGTGGAAAATACTGTTTTTAACTTAAAGTTTATAACTTAAAACTTAATACGTTAAACTCTACTATTCAAAATTATTTATTGTTTGAGATTGGTATGTCTAAAGCACTTTTAACATATTAAATTTATTTAGAAACAAATTAAAAAAATATTTTTTGATAAAGAAATGACATAAAAGGACATATATTTGATAAAAATCAAATATTATAATAAAATAATAACAAAAATAGTGAAATAGATTTTTCAGTAATTATAATAGAAAAGAAAATATCTTCAACTATGCATAAGTGATAGAAGAAAAATAAAAAAAATTGATGGACAAAGTCTTGAGTAGATTATACAAAAATAATGAAAAATATAAATAGACAAAATTTTCATTGTGTTAAAATGATGATGGTCATTTTGTAATGTACATAGCACGATAAAATATGAATTACTTTTTCTAAAATACTTTTGACAAAAAGTATCATTTTGATGCTTTTATTGAAATATAATTTTTTACTTTTTTTTGATTTAAAAATACTTTGATATAAAATTATCAAATAAATAATTTGAAATAAAGCATTTTAAATTATTCTATAATACTTTTTAAATTTCTCATTGGAATCCCAAACAAGGTTAAGCATTGCTTGCTCATTATCCGTGTTTTATTTCTCTTAGTCTGTTCCCGGGGTTGGTAAAAAGGTTGACAGTCGTGGAATTGACCCAAAACTGGTTGACTGATTCACTGAATTGAACAATTTCAAATTAGATGTTTTGCCTAGCCAAAGGTATAAACATGCAGTTCTGACCATAGTGGATAAAAAGAGATTGTTTTATCAAATTAAGTTGTTTTGCCTGGCCAAAAGGGAGCCACTCTTTCTCAAAACCTTCCCTTAAAATAGGCAGTCGGATGGAGAGGAGTTTTTATCAAAAAAGTTTAAAATTTTTACTAAAATTTATAGAATGAAATGCTATAGGCATAGGATGTGAATGCTCTATTATTTGGATAGTGAATTGAGATGAATTAAGATGGAAGTTAAAAGTTAAATAAAATATTATTTTTTAATATTATTATAATTTTAAAATTTTGAAAAGTTTAATTATTTATTATATTTTATACAAAAATTAAAAATAATAAAAATAATAATATAAGATAAAATGAAATATTTTTTATATTCAAACATATTCAAAATATTTTTTTAATATATTTAAATACTTTTTTAAAAAATAAAAAACATATCAATATATTTAAAATTATTTTCTTAATCATTAAATTAAAAAAAATTTTAAAAAATCAGCAATATACTGTAGCGGTCAAGTAAAGCGGCATACAAGCTTTATTCTTACGTAATAGGTACCGACGAAGGTCGACAGTCGTACGTGGAATTGACCATAAAGTGGTTGACTGATTCACTCAATTCGGAAAATGCCATGCCCACCGTTCGTTCATCCCGCTTGACGTGGCATGTCTTAATAGCTAAACAATTACACCCTCTTCAAGAGTGAGAAACCGAGCTTGGTCCCTTCGTGTCCTCAAGCTTTCAGAGCACTAGCATTGAGTTAATTAAAATTGAATGTATTTTTAAATTTTGATAAATTTATTTAAAATAAACTTATATTAAATTCATTAAATAGATATTTGAAAAATTTTGAGCTATAATATTTATTATTTTTTTTTAAATTTGAAGATCTACTATTATATCTTCAAACTAATATTTTATTTTAATTTTAATAGATAATAATTTATTTTATTTTATTTTAAATTAATTAAAAATTAATTATTTAAGTATTAAATTAAACTATTAATGTCCATATAATTAATATAATTACAAAATATGAAGAAAAAACTATTAAAAATATTAAAAAAATAATATTCTATTATTATTTTAATAAATTTAATTACTAATGTAACGTAGAATTATAGATATGAAAGTTTTAGATTTATGAAAAATTTATACTTTTTATCAAATTTTTAAGATGAATTTTTAAGATGAATTTGATGAATGCAATACTAATGCTCTAAAAAACCCAGCCCATAAGCTTTGACCTCCATCACCTCAAACTACAAGCCATAAAAATTTCATCCCGTAAGCTTGGATCTCCTTCGCCTCAACCTTCAAACCCATTCCTTGAAAGTCTCACAGATAAGAATGAAATTTCTTTCACAAATAAGAATAAAGGTCTTCTAAACCTTGTTATGGTAAGATGATTTTTCTGACTCTCAGACCAATCCGAAAAAGGAATGCTCAGAGCCTGCGGCCACAAGCTATGTATTTCTACTGGTATTTGCTTCCATCAAGATATAAGCAAGCATCAGCCCAGGAAAATAAAGATACACATGCAGAAATTAACTTCCATGATACACTTCTTTTCCTTATCTCACTATAAAAAAATGGAACTAGTGGCATATAAACGATAAAGAATTTTCTAGAAAAATCATTGTGAGTAACCAAATACAATCATCAACCCTGGGGAAACAATAAGAAAAACTACAATGATCAGCATGATCCTTTTAAAGATCTTACACACTAATATAAATACAGTAAAATACTGCAAAGGCACGCATGATTTTCAATACATCAAGCTTTAAATTCTCCGACGTTTTCTCAAAAAGTTAAGCATCTGCACGCATTGAACTGGCCGTATGAGTTCAATTTGTTCTATTTTACAAAGGAAAGGCCACATAAAAGTTGGCCAACTGATGAGAGAGAGAGGGAGGAACAGGAAGCTGGCCTCTACCACTTTGATCCTTCTCCAGATCTTTCACACATAAAATAAAAAACAGCTGCTAATCTGAAACACATGGAAGTGGAAAGCTAACCTGAAACAGAGCATAAAAAGCCCTAGAAAACCAACTTAAATCTCAGCAAAGCAATCCTTTCAATTGCACAAAGACAAGCGAACGAAATAGCTCCGTGGAGGTCTGACGGAGGAATGCGGATGCTATGAAATTCACGAATTGAAATTTTTTCTTCTTAACTATCGTCGTTTTACGAATTGAAATAGATCTCTTGCCGCGCGGACTGGATGCTGGTGGAGGTCTGGCGGAGGAGTCGGAGGAAATGAAGGCAGGTTCGACTTCTGAAGAGGAAAGTGTTGTTTTGGGGGGGGGGGGTGGGGGGTTGGGGGTGAAGGGAGAGTGAGAAGTTGGGCGGGAGACGTGTTTTGCTTTTGTAAATTTTTTAATTAATTGAACACATGCCATGTCAAGCGGAAAGAGGAAACGGTTTACATTAGCGGTAACTGTAGCATTACCCATTCAGTAAGGCCACCGCTGGTGTCTCCCGTTGGGGCCACCGCTGGTTATTTTTTTTATTTTATGTTTTTAGTGATTAAGAAAAAATTATTTTATATTATTATAAATTTTTTATATTTTTTAAAAATATTTAAAAGTATTTAAATGATTTGAAAAAAACCAAAAAAAAAAAAAAAAAAAAAATTTACGTACTGGGAGCCAGCGGTGCCTCTAGCACCGGCACCGTTCTTGAACAATTGGTTGCTTTGCCTAGCCAAAGGTACTATTTGACAAGTTGCTTTGCAGTTCTGATCATGGCGGAAAAAAATAGATTATTTTATTATTTAGAGTTAAATGTTTCTTTGACAAGTCGCCATCAAGAAATAATTTTTTATAGGTAGAAAATATAAAATAAAATAGAAATTAGAGATGGAGAAGAGAAAAAGACAGAGAGAATTTGTCTCAATTTATAAGTAAATGAGGTTAGAAAAGGAATCAAAATACAATAAATTCATTATACTGATTGATTTGCATAATAAATAAAATATAGTAGAGAATAAGTCATGTTACTATACATACTAAAATATTATGTGTTAATGCGTAAACTCATAAAATAGGTCAGAACAAAATAAATAGTCATTCCCGACTCACAAGGGTCATTCGAGTCACGATTATTCTAAGGCAAGAAAAGCATTACAAAAAATCAGATTTTTTGTGTACAGTATAAACCACATATGTTTGGAAAAAGCATCAACAAGGTGAACATAAAATTGAAATTTGCCAATGGATAAATATCGGCAGGACCCCATAAGTCACGATAAATCTTGTCAAATATACCAAAAACGGAAGTAAACAGGGGTAAAAATGACAATTTGCTCATTTTATCTAATTGACAGCTTTTACATAGAGATGAGCCTGCACGTGTATAAGGCCTTTAAATTTGAGGATGTGAAGGGTAGGGTATCCTTCGAATACAGCAGGTTCTCTTTGGTAGTAGTGTAAACCAATTCATTGTCCCCTTAAGGTATTTTAGAACTCGAGAAATAGCATCCAATGGCTCTTTTCCTCGATTGCTAGTAAATTTACTTAGCATCCTAATGACAAGTGCAATATTAGGTCTTGTACAATGCATAAAATACATTAGACTCCCTATCACACTAGCATATTCTAATTGGGATCTACATCTTCCTGTGTTTTCTCTTAATTTAAAACTAGGATCATATAGAGTTGAGACTGATTTTTGGTCTTCATGACCATACTTCTTGATCACTTTCTCAAAATAATAAGACTGTATCAAGGATAAACCGTTGATTGTCCTCACAATCTTGATTCCAAGAATCACTTTAGCCTCTCCCATATCTTTCATTTGAAATATTGAGGAAAGAAACCTTTTAGTTTCTTCTATACATTCAAGATTACTTCCAAATATTAACATATCATCAACATACAAATATATGATCACACAATCATTATTATCTACTTTAGTATAAACACATTTATCAGCATCATTCATTCTAAAACCATAAGATAAAAACTATTTTATCAAATCTTTCTTGTCATTATTTAGGAGCTTGTTTTAAATCATAAAGGGATTGAATCAAAATTTATAAACTTTGTTTTCATGACCAACCATGATTAAACCCTCGGGTTGCCCCATATAAATCTTTTCATCTATGTCTCCATTAGAAAATCAATTTTTACATCTATTTGGTGAACTACTAGATGATTGAGAGATGCAAGAGAAATTAATATTCTAACGGTGGATATTCTAGCAACAGGAACACATGTATCAAAATAATCTATACCTTCTCGTTGTTTATTTCCCTTAGCCATTAAACGAGCTTTGAATTTATTAATAGAGCCATCGGCATTAAGCTTTTTCCTAAAAATCCACTTACATCCTATTTCTTTTGAACCGGGACATAAATCGACTAGTTTCCAAGTTTGATTTGAAACTATTGATTCCATTTCATTATTTATGCCCTCTTTCTAGCTAGTAAGTTACATCTTGTGATGACATAGCTTCTTGGTAAGATGAAGCGTCAGTTTCAACGTTAAATACAAATTTAACTCTTTTCTTCAACACATTTCTATCCCATTTTACGAGATAGATAAGAAAATCACAGCTAAATGATGTTTCTTTTCGAGGCTTTTTGCTCCTCCATAGTTCAAACTCACTAGGATTTCAATTTCATTTTCAAAAGAATTTGGGATAAGAACACGAAAATCATTCTTTCGATAATCTGACTTAGTTAAATTTTCAAAACATTATGCATCCCTAGACTCATATATTTCATTTGAATTTAGGTCTAAAAATTTGTAGGTCATACTATTTTGAGAATATCCAACAAAAACACATTTATATGTTTTGGAACCCAATTTTGGTCTTTTAAGATCCGGTTTTCCCCAAGCATCCCCTTAGAAAAAACTTCGTCTTTACTCTTGAGCAAATAAACATTTGAATATCTAGTACAATCATCAATAAACCTAAGAAAATACTTAGTACCACCACGAGCTTCAATATTTTTAATATCACAAACATTACTATGAATAAGTTCAAGAATTTCATATTTATGATCAACATTTTGAAAAGATTTTCTGGTTAATTTTTATTGTGCACAAATCTAACATTGTTTAACATTATCATCAAAATCAAAATTCTCATCCATTAAATTCAATCTAATCATTCCATTACATTCAATTTAATCATTCCATTACAAGAGTAGTATTTCCCTACAAACACCCTATTCATGGATAAAATAAATTTATCCGATTTATACACAAGCTTAAAATCTCTCTTATTCAAACGATCACTAGAAATTAAATTTTTTGCCTTCTCAAGAACATGGTGTATATTGAACAGAGTCAAAACTTTTCTAGAGGTGAACTTTAACACGACGGTTCCTTTTCCAATGACCTTGGTTTGAATTTGTTATCCATTTTCACCTCGGTTCCATCATCAACCATTTCATAAGTCTCGGAAAGACTTCTATCGTTTGAGATATGAATTGTAGCTCCTATATCAAGCCACCATCCATTCTCGGATGTCACACGGTTGGATTCACACAAAGTCGCCACAAGATATTCGGTCACAACATTTGCTTTTTCTTCCCTATCTTGACATTGATAGGAACGATGCCCTTGCCTACCACAAACAAAACAATGATCTTTTTTTCTTATTGTTTTGATATTTGGCATGTAAGGGCAATTTTCTCGAACTTTTTATCATTCTTTGCCTGAAACTTATTTTTTTGCTTGTTTTTATTAACAGCAATGCCATTAACCTTGTTTCCATTTCAAAAGAATCATTTTTTCTGTCTCTATTCCTAGAATCTTGATCTTCAATGCATAAATGAGATTGAAGAAATTCTAAAGAACATTTTCTATCATCACTTAAGCTTCCTCTTGTAATCATTCCATGTTGAGGGCAATTTATTAACAATTGCTCCCACTATGAAACTTTCAGCAATATCAATTCCCATCGATTTAAAATCACCAAAATAATGAATAATTCATATACTTGGTTAAAACTGGCTTATCGTTAGACATCTTAAATTTCATAAAATTTGAAATAATAGACATTTTGATACCTACTTCCTCGAGTTTATATTTTGTTTCCAACTCTTCTATAAATCAAATGTCGAAGGAGCAGACTGATAGACATCTTATATTGAATTGGACAATGCATTGAGGATGGGCCATTGCATAGAAAATCGTCCTCTTTGCGCTTCCTTTGTTTTCCTTCAACTTGGCACTTTCTTCTAGAGTAGGATCGGGAATCGCCTCCAAGTCATCTTCCAAAATGTATGTGAGCATCAAAGTAGTGAGGAAGAACAACATCTTTTGCTGCCAACACATGAAGTTCTGACCATCGAAATGATCAAGACAAACGAAGTCTTTGTTCATCACTTGGATAGACTGCATCTTGTCCACAATACAAATTATGTTCTAAAATTGTTAGAAAAATATAATGAAAATAATAGAATCACGAAGGCAAAAAATAAAATCTAGGCTCGATCGTCACGATGATATTTTTAGAACATATTTTGTCCCCTTTCAACATTATATAGAGTATTAAAAGAACTATTCCCATAATACAATGAAGCCTTATTTGATCTTCTCGTTGTTCCACAATATCAGTTTTATAGAACAACTCAAAAAACATCATTTTTTGATAATTACAAGATGGAGAGAGATCTTTTAGAAGGCTCTGGTTTTTCTTATTTGTTCTAAAATCTAAAGAGATAAATTATTTGTAGCCACTTAGGAAGCATTCTAACGGCTAGTTTTCCTTTACGTAACAAGTGCTGTTTAATATTTCATTCTTCATATATTTCAACATTTGACGTTCTCCATCAATGCACAAGATTTTATTTAAACTTATAAGGAAAATAAAATATTACATTATTATTTAAAATATCCAAAAATAATTTTATCATTTTAATAAAATCTAATGTGAATAGTCGAAGGTGGTAGACTAGAGAAGAAGAGTCGTCATTCCCCATGTAGGTTAAGTATTGGGTCAACTTGAATTCTCATTATTGGGAGTCTTGAGCATGGGCTTACTGAAGTGCAATGCTGACCTGCTGAGATATCTCTTGGCCGATGATAATATCGAGAGAGTCCTCTGAGAGGGTGTCGATAATCCAGCCCTGAATGAGCTAGTCAACTTTGCTCCATTGCAAATACATCTCATTGAGTTTTGGTTTATAAAGAGGCGAAGCTCCATCAGTGGGAGTCTCGAATTGGGGCAGAGGGGCAGGGTTTCCAGTAAGGTGACCCATGAGGTCTTGGCTCTCAGCCAGCACCACAATTTGTTCATGATAGAGAGAGTAATTACCTTGATTTAATTTGAGTGTAACAAAATTACTCACTTTGAGTGAGATAGCAGCCATGCGCCGAAGACTCTCTTGCTCTCATGCTAACTCTTGATAGCATAAAGATAAATGCACACAGGGTGTTTGCAAAAAAGTCTCACTCATTGTGAGAGAGCTTATTGAGTATTGTATATATACTAGATGTTTACAACCTATTGTTGATTCAACATAATTGTGTGATGTTACTAATGAGATACTCGGGTTTCCTGACACTCATTTAATGCGACCTGTCTTGGGCCTGGTATGCCCAAAACCGGACTCGCCTAGCCGCCTGCACTCTGTTGCAATTGTTTGCCATGTACCCTCTAGCCTGGTTTAGTCGGTCACCGAGGTATCTGGCATCCGTCACCCCACGATGGTGGTCTACCCTCACATTATCCCGTGAATTCTTAGCACAACCACATGGTGAGAATTCAATGTGTCTCGTCCTATCCCTTTGAACATGCACCCCTCGAATTGTTGGAGCTCTGTGAGGGGACCTTTGGTCTTTTGATGCCTCTCCAGCTTTTGACAGTTGGGATTGGCCATGAAATTTTATTGAGAAAATCTACACAACCTCCCAATATCCCAACATCCTATCTTTTTTTAATTTTTTAATATTTTTTTAATATTTTTTTTTGAATTTATTCTTTTTAAATTAATTTAATTATTTTATTTATTATTTATATATTAAATATTTAATAAAAAATAAAATAATAAAAATTAAAAAAAAAAGTAAAGTGTTGGAATGTTGAGAGGTTGTGTAGCAAAACCCTTATTTATTTCTTTCCGGTCATAGATTGGCCCGTGTCCTGCACGTTCCCTACCTTCCCCATTTTACTTGTTTCACACGGTTGCCCGTCAGTTAAGTTCTCAAGGCCATCTGTCCCCCTTAATGAGTGTGCGTCTTTCCAGCTCTTGTGGCTCACCCGTTTCCCAATGGTTGATTAGATAGGTTGGTGGCTACTCGTTCCACGTATTAGGAAGCTCATAGGTCTGTGCCTCCCACGTTCCTAACACGACAACTATAATCCTTGCAAGTAGTGCTCGTTGGGATTCCCGAGCCGCTTTGCTGGCATTATTACTGTCAGTGTCACTTCATTTCCCGCGCATCTTTCCCTCGGTCGCTGCTATAAAAGGCTTCCCCATTCCCTTTTTTCTTCAATTTTGCTCTTTCCTCCCCGTGCTTCTTGAGCTTCCTCCTTGCCTTTGCATTCGTTTCCATTTCCCACAAGCTGCACTGTCGCCATCCCTCTTTCCTTCTCATACTTCCTTGCCATTGTTTCTTTCTCCTCTTCCCGTCGATTTCATGGCCTCTAAAGCATCCTCCGAGTCCATCCCCCCATACTTAGCTGGGAAAGACCTTCAGGACAGGAGGCTTTCCGATCCAGGTATGACATTCCCTGATCGGGGGAGCATGCGATCAGTTTCAATGGAATGGCATCTCGGGTGGCTCTCTTGATGCCGAGCAGGTTTGTCTTGAGGGGACCTGTCTTGATGCTGAGCGGGACCGAGTAGCCCAGGAGAGAGAGCAAGATTCGGCTCGGGAAGAGATAGGGAAGCTCAAGCGAGAATGGGCCTCAGCTTGCAGGCAGCGCTCGAGGCTATTGTCCAGGAACTTCAAGATTAGTCAAGAAGCCCAGCACCTAAAGGGGCAGCTGCATCAGGCAAAGAAGTAGATTAACAACCTTCCGTAGGTGGTGGCTGAGAAGAACCTCTACCTCTCAGCACGGGAGGTCGAGATCACGGGTTTGAGGTCTACCTTGGAGGACGACACCCGAGATCCTAAGGAGATCAGGTCCAGGGTCGCGACTTCTAACGCCATCTGGGACACTACGTGGGTGTATGGCTACCAGAAGGGTCTTGAACGAATGCTCGAACAAGTGCAGGTGAAGCCTAGGTTGGATTCGCACACTTTGGCCCTAATCTCTCTTCCCTCGAACCCTTAGGCGAAGGGCTATGTCAGAAACTTTGGGAAGCCCGGGTATCCACTGTTTTCCTGGGGGACTCCTCCTCCTCCACCTCGTCCGTGATGGGTCTCGGGCCTCGTTGTGCTTGTAATTTTCTTTTTTTCCCCTGTAAGACTTGTCTCATTTGAAAAAAATAAAAAAGAGTGAAAATCGTGGATCTAATCGTTAAGGGTGATGTGTACGTACTGCAGAAAAATGTAAAGTGCTATAAATAATAGGACTGTATGTGATCAGTTATCTTGAGATTGTAAGTCATTTGAAAAAAAAAAAAACCATACTCGCAGTGTTTGTGTAGATTGTTTGAATCATGTAGGATCCAAACATTATTGTACCATGCATTGATGTGTAGGCTGCTTTAGCCCAAAACTTCAACAGAGAAGTTATCTTTATTTCAATAAAAAAGAGAGGTAGAAGTCGTGAATCTAATCGTTACAGGTGATACGTACATGCTGGAGAAAGGTACAAAGCGCTATAGATAATAGAAATGTACGTTAGTTGCCATAAGATTATACGTCATTCGACATATTAAAAACAATACTACAACATAAACCCCTTTTTGCATCCAATATATTTGCGACATTATGTATGGTTGACATGAAAGCTATTTGTTGACCATTTAACGACGTCGACGACAAGAATGTCGCTATAAGTGAGGTTTTGTGACATTTGTGATATCGCCGCATTAAGTGTTGACCGATTAACCTTTTTATTGCATTGGGGCGATATTTCATGGCGATCTTAGGTCGACACAATAGCTATGCATCAGGGAAATATACTTGCAGCGAATTTCATCACCGTTAAAGGTAATTATTTAATCGGCACCCCTGTTTCTCCCCCAACCCGATACCCTACAATTTGTCTTAACACCTATGTCTCTATCTCACAAACTGCCCCTAAGGCTCCTTCCCACACCGCGTGGTCTTGTAGTAGTCTCTCTCTCTCTCTCTCTCTCTCTCTCTCTCTCTCTCTCTCTCTATATATATGTATATATATATTTGTTGCAAGAAAGTGCTCTGCTCAATTGGTTCTGCTCTCTCACCCCGACACAAAATTTTCTTTGCCCAACAATCGCTCTTTCTCTTCTCATTGACCTTTAGTTGGTCTGTCTCACCCCCATCTATCGAGCTCTATACCCCATCATATGGTTTCTTTTGAACTCTTCTATGTTTTGTTTGGTTAGTGATGGGATTAGATGATGCCAACAAATTTCAATTACATGATTTATATATTAAGTTTTCAATAAGCTTATATATTTCATAGTTCCATCAATTAGGGTCCCTGGTTAATATTTTGGCCTTTGAGTATCCCGGACCATTTCAATTGGGATAGTCAAAGACTGTATAGTGATTTTTCATTCACATGCAGATTAGTGCATTAGAACATATTACATTTTGAATTTTACATATAAAAAACAGCGAGATATTCGCAACAAGTAAAACGGCAGATCAAATTTAGATGTTCGTGTTGGCTATAGTACTAGTGTGTTAGATCGAATTGGCAACCTTAAATTTGTCTTTCATTGAACACTGAAAATATAAGCTCCAAACATTCAGTTGCGTCAACTTGGGTAGTGATCTGAACATCATGTTGAGGAAATTATTTTGTTGAATCACTATATTTTTTTATCATTGATTCACAGCTTGTGCCCTTTGAACAAATTCACCCACTGCCACACAAAGAACACATACATGCATATTATAAAGGCATCATTTTAACAAGAAACTAGTTCACTTTACCAGCAAAATACATTGTAATCCCAACCTATTTTGGTAACTAGAAAGGGGAGTAATCATGAGGAAACTAGATCAGCATGATTTTCCAATGAACCATGCTTTTGGACCAATTTTTACAGGCCATGCTTTAATTGTTAAGAAAACATGTGACTTGCATTTATCATTTTTTAGCCTTTTCAATATTTCCAACTCCATTGTCCTTTTTAGCAAGAATGGCGCTTTCATATTTACAACCAAACTTGATCCCCTGTTTTCAGCTTTCCATGATTCATACTTTATTCTTACCATATAGAGTGTGTTCTAATCAATTAAAAATGGGCCATTAATATTTGTAATGATTAAGCGAGGTATTCATATTATGTTTTTAAAATAATAAGTTTTTTATTTTTTTACTTACTCCAATCCATGTTTGTTAGATTGGTAAACTATGATAACAAACCTAGTGTTCAAATATTTAAATTTTCAGATAGACAAAACTTAGGTGCATCTCACCGATAGGTTTAGTTCAAGAGAATACGGCGGAAGGGTTAGGCAGTTTCTCACAATGGCTTGAGCTCATGCCCTTGGAAACAACATTGTGAGGTATCCATGTCGTAGATGTTGTAATAATTAGTCCCTCCTATAATCGAGGTAGAACGATGTTTATTTATTATGGGCGTAGATCCAACTTACATTGATTGGATATTTCATGGAGAGTAAGAACCCATGAATTTCATGGACCAGGACGAAGAGGAGCCTGATAATCTTGATGATAGTTATGTTGATGACATCGACGATATTTTAGGTGACATTCATGTAGCAACCACCATTGGTGTTGATGAAGACGTAGCTCTGCATACTATGGGAACTAGCACGGTTGAACTCGAACCAACCACTTTTGAGATGCCGTTGGAAATTCTCGGCGTCCACTTTACGATGGTTGCATAACATTTTCTAAACTATCATTCATTGTGAAGTTGCTGTACATCAAAACAATTGGTGGGTAGAGTGTAAAATCTTTTAACATGCTACTTAAACTATTGAAAATAGCTTTTCCCGAAGTGCTCTTGCCAGACTTTTTCCATGGTGCACAATCATTGGAGCATGGGTTGGGATTTAGATATATTAAAATTCATGCATATCCAAATGATTGCATGCTATTTTATAAGGAAAATAGCAACAAGAAAGAGTGCCCTAAGTGTAAAGCATCTAGGGTGGTTGTCCTCCACACCTTCTAAACGATCAATATCCTAAAAGGTAGTGCGGTATTTTTCACAAAAGTCAAGGTTGTAGAGACTATTTATGTCTAAGAAACTGCATTATTCATGAGGTGGCATCAATTAGAATGGGTACACGATGAAAACACTTTGCAACATGCTGCGGACTCTGACGTGTGGACCACATTTGATAGAGAGTATCGTTGGTTTGCTAAAATGCTCGTAATGTGAGGCTCGGTCTTACTAGTGATAGATTTAACCCATTCAATAATATGAGCAAATCATATAGCATATGGCCAATGATTCTAGTTCCATATAACTTGCCTCCATGGCTATGTATGAAAGATTCCATCTTCATATTGTCTACACTAATTCCTGAGCCTAAATCTCCTAGTAGTGAAATTGATGTTTACTTACGGCCTTTAGTTGATGAACTAGTTTATTTGTGGGAAAGTGATGTTGATACGTATGATGCCATGGTTGGATAAAGATTTCAATCACATGCAGCGTTATTGTGGAAAATTAATAATTTCCTCACATACGATAACCATTCTGGCTGGAGCACTAAAGAAAAATTGGCATGCCCTTGTTGCAATCTAGATACAGAATCTCAATGGTTGAGACGTGGGCGAAAACATTGTTACATGGGTTATCGTCATTTCCTACTAGTAGGTTACATCTGGAGAACCAAGAAGAATACTGTTAATGGCAAAGAATATCACCGGATGCCACCTACATTGCTTTCAGGATAAGATATACTGCACCAATTAAATAGCATCAGTCATGTAGATTTTGGCATAGCAAGTAAGAGAAGGAAACACACCCCTGAGGAGTTAAATTGGACAAAATGAAGTATCATTTTTGATCTACCCTATTGGCCATCTTTTAAACTTAGTCGTAATCTAGACGTGATGCACATCGAAAAATACATTTCTAACAATGTGTTGAGTACATTGATGAATATTCCAGATAAAACAAAAGATGGTATCAATGCCCGATGAAACTTGGCCGATCTCCGTATAAGATATGAGTTACATTTGAGAGAAGTTGGTAATTGAGTTATAATCCCTCATGCATATTTCATGTTGTATGGAGATGAGAGAAAAGAGTTTTGTGCAAAGCTAAATACTGTAAAATTTCCTGATGGTTTTGCATCTAATATATCCTGATGTGTTAATGTTACTAATTGTAAAATATCTAGTATGAAAAATCATGATACCCACATATTCATGCAAAGGCTACTGCCAGCAGCAATTAGAGGGTACTTAACATATTCTTTAGGGAATTATGTGCACAAACATGTAAGAAAGAAATAGTGAAATGTCTTGAGACGGACATTGTCCTCATTCTTTACAAGATGGAAATGATATTTCCACCAAATTTTTTTTGACATAATAGTCCACCTAGCTATCCACTAGCCCAAAGAGTTATTGCTTGTAGGACCAGTTAAATATAGATGGATGTATCCATTCGAGAGGTATTTAGAAAAATTTAAGTGGTACGTGAAAAACAAAACCTGCCCAGAAGGATCCATTACAGAGGCATATATTCATGAAGAATGTTTGACATTCTCATCAATATATCTATATGATGTACCAACTAGGTTCACTCGAGAGGATCAAAATATTGATGTTGGTGTGTAAACATCTGAGATATTTGCCTTCTCAATATTTTCTCAGAAAGTGCGACCACTCAGTAATTCAATACCCATCCACTTAGAGAAGAAACTATTTAAAACTGCCAGATGGGACACCCTCAACAACTGCACTAAGATTGTCCAATACTTGGAGTAAGAACCAGACATTGACGTGACTTGTTAACTAAACTGTTCTAGGGTACCATTCACCATCTCGGCACTTTGGTGAGAAATAAAACATTTTATTACTAATTGTAGGGAGCACTATAACATCTTGAGGGAGTGGGGCATATCTAACATTGAAAAGAGGCATGAAGCTAAATTTCCATCATGGTTGTTGCCCAGATGACTAACACAAGAGGGGGGTGAATTGAGTTGTATTAAAAAAAATAACAATTATAAATCAAATATATAATATAAAATATAAACAAAATATGAAATAACAATAAATATAAAGAGTAAGGGTAAGAGAGAAGCAAACTCAGTATGTTAACGAGATTCGGCCCCACTGCCTACGTCCTCGCCTCAAGCTACCCCTTGAGGATTCCCAAATTCACTATTCAACCTCCTTCAGGTGGAGATAGAAACCTATTACACCTTTGAACAACACCGCTACAAAGGATCCGTGTAGAACATCCTCTACACTTGCAATCACCTTACACGTGGTGATTCAACTATTCCCCGTGTAGAATACTTTCTACACACACAAGGGTTATACACACCCTTTTTTTGATACAAGAGCTGATAGTGGGTAGGTTATCAGAAAACACTCCTCAATGAGTGAAATAAGAACAATACAGCGCAAACTATATCTCTCAAAATGAACAAGAATTAAGGCTCAATGCTTAGAGAAGAGAGAATGAAAACTTTGAATGAATGTTGTATGCTCTTAGTGTTGTGGATGTGAAACTCTCAAATGATCTATTTATAGGCATATGAGACTTCATATTCAAATTTAAAAAGATTCACATGTCAAAAATAACATCATTCACTTTTTCAAAAAATTCAAATAAAAGGTTCTTCTTTTTCAATTGTCAAATACAACATCATTCACTTTTTCAAAAAAATCAAACCTAATATTTTACTTTTGGCATATGACAAAAGGAGCACACTTTACTTTTTAAATATTTCAAACAAAATCATCTACCTTTTGTATAAGTCTAAAAAAGCATCAATCACTTTTGAAAATATTCAAATAAAACATGCACATGTGAAAGATGACAATCAATCATCTTTAATATTTTCAAAGTTCAACCCTTTAATCAAGGCATGCACATGTAAAAGATGACAATCAATCATTTTTAATATTTTCAAAGTTCAACCCTTTAATCAAGGCATGCACATGTAAAAGATGACAATCAATCATCTTTCAAAATTTTCAAATTTAATTTTCAAAAATATTCATGCACATGTGGAAAATGTATTTTAATGCTTTATGATAAAATATTAATTTTGAGCATTAATCTTAATTTCGAATTTTGAAGAGATTTACAACATTACTCTATAACTTTAATGTGAATTTGTTCCCTTCTTGCTCATGCTTGTTTCCTTGATGTGCTTGACTCCATTGTGTAGACAACTTGAGCTTGAGACTTCTTTATTTTTTGAATTCATTTGTTATCATCAAAATTCATGTGTAGATATATAATTACACAAAACTTGAAACCTTGGGTTCAACAATGGTTTAGGAAATGTGTAAGTTCTATTTGTTTTTTTTTAATCTATCAAATCTGGTATGGATGATCATTAAACCTTAGTCATTGGCATTTCCTTTTCACATACTTTTAGTCATCATTTTAGATTCAAGCGCTGTGACACCCCCAAATTCTGTTTGGGATCGGACGGATATTTGAAGCGTCGAGACATGTAACACAAGGTTACCTGCCCCCGTTCATGACATATAAGATGCAATGTTCCTAACATGCATCTAACATTATGCAATATTCGCAGCGGTTAAATTCTTTTTTTTCTTTAGCAATACTATGCACCAAATTGAAAATATTTCAAATGCTTAAAACATACTTCATACATAAAAACCCATTGAACAACTAAAATTACAACACTAGTCCAAAATGGTTATGATCCAAAAAGTACTAGAGATGCAACTCCATCATACAAGTAGTAATTTACGTTAACTACTATATTAACATTAACATCACACCGTCGCTCAGTCAACTGTGTCTAGTTGGTCAGCTCATGATTCTCCTTCAGATTCTATAACAAGATCTACCATTCGGGGGGATGGTAGTTGGGACTACCAAAGTGAGATTTGATTACAAATCTCAGTAAGTTAACAAAAAACTTCCACACAACCTAATGATGCATGGATGATAGTAAAAGCATGAATGCATAATCAAATTCATAAGTAATTAAAGCATAACTTGAAGTACAACATAATATAACTGACATAACTTAAATTGAAACGTGAACTAAACTTGACTTGACATGAATTTGATCTGAACTTGACTTAACATGAACTTGCTCTAAAACTTGACTTAACATGAACGTGATCTGAAACTTATTCTTTAACTGCTTAAATACATACTCCACAGTTGTTGTGGCCCCATGTATTCTACGTGTCACAATTGTTGTGTCTCATGTAGTGTATGCGTCACAATTGCTATGACCCCATATATAAGTAATCAAAGTATAACTTGACGTACGACAGCATAACTGACATAACTTAAATTGCAACGTGAACTGAACTTGACTTGACATGAACTTGAACATGAACATAATATGTACGTGAACATAACATGACATAACATAAACTTGATCTTACACTTGACTTAACATGAACGTGATCTGAAACTTATTCTTTAACTGCTTAAATACATACTCCACAGCTGTTGTGGCCCCATATATTCTAAGTGTAAATACATACTCCACAGTTGTTGTGGCCTCATGTATTCTACGCATCACAATGCAGTTAAATACATACTCCACAGTTGTTGTGGCCCCATGTATTCTACGCGTCACAATTGCTGTGTCTCACATAGTGTATGCGTCACAATTGTTGTGACCCCATACTTCGTGTGCCACAGTTGTTGTAGACCCCACGAAACTGAATGTAACTCAAGATGAAACGTGACTGGAATACGAAAGGACAGAACCCATGACGTAACATAACGTGACTTAAACATAACTTGAAAGACATGACCAACTTAAGATATGGTTATATCGTGACATGACTTAAACACGTGACACACAATATTTCATATATGATATCACATGTAACGGAAACATACTTAGCATGACATACTTGCAACAGTGAACATGACATGACATATATGATAACACACATACATACAATGTAGTTCCTTTACTTAGCACACATACATAGTAGACTGCTAATAAGTTAAAAGCTAACTTACCTCGATCTCCGCGTTTCTTATAAAAGCTCAAGTGCGATCACGAGGAACTGTAATTAGTGATTCTAAAAGTTAGAACTAAATCATTAATAATTTGAAATATGGAAAAATACTAACTTAAGAGTAAAATTTCCATTTTACCTTCTACATGTGAGAAAATGATAATTTTACCCCTAACTTAAGGGTTTTGCATGCTAACTCCAAAAGTCACCAAAATTTACATGCCTCATGTAAATTTTATCCTAAACTCAAATATCAATTTAAAAAAATTTAAAACTAATCACAACTATTAAAACTCCATAGGGCCGAAATTCCCATAAGCTATTTCCATTGATTTTTGTTTCTAACTTGTTTTGATCAACTTTTTGATCTATTACTTATAAAGATGTGATCTTCAAACCAAACTGTCACATGATTTAAAAAGATGTCCTAAAACATATATAAGTTTCTAATTCAAGATTACATGGTTAAACATCAACCAAAACATAAATTGAGCCAAGAACATCCACACTTTGGCCTATCCGAACATCTCTTTGCATAATATTTCATATCTTTGAAACAAACATCAAATATCCTCAAAATAATATTCTAATATGTATATAAGAGGCTTAGGATCCTCCAATAAAATTATCAAAGCCATTGGAATAGGTTTAAACCACCAAAGATTTAAACTTTCTCAGAACAGAAACTATTTTTCATCTTCCAGTTTCTAAGTTTCTAGATCTAAGAAAATATTTCATCAAAACCTTTAATCATGCAACAAATCCTAAACCAATAATCATATACATATGTTAACAATACTTCATAAAAATTTCGGATCAAGATCTATCCATTAGCTTGGTCAAAAACTTCAAAATACAACATATTCTCCAGTTTATCTTCCAGAATGACCTTTTTAGAGTTTAAATAATATTTGACTGACCAAATAATCTTCAAATGAAACAAATAAGATATTCACGTAAACTAGACTAAAAAAGGAACAACTTGTACAAAGGAGACTTTATGATAAAACACTTACAAAAGTTTCGAAAAGGGCGTGCAAAAGAACACCTAAAAGCTGTCTTAGAGAGTGTTTGGTGTTCATTCAATGAAAGGTGTAAAGAAAGATGATTTCATGGGTAGTGTCTGGATGTATTTATGCACAAAATATGGAAAAGGGTGAGGCTGAAGTGAGGGTTGGGTGTAGGTCTTTCTTACCCAATAATATCTACAAAAATCAACTCAAGATATTTTTACCCAATAATATCCACAAAAATCAGTTCAAGATATTTTTATCCAATAATATCTACAAAAATCAGCTCAAGATATTTTTACCCAATAATATCCACGAAATTAGGTTAAGATATTTTTATCCAGTAATATCCACAAAAATCAGCTCAAGATATTTTAAATATCCAATAATATCCACAAAAATCAGCTCAAGATATTTTTATCCAATAATATCCACAAAATCAGCTTAAAATATTTTTATCCAATAATATCCACAGTTTTGAACAAACGTTTCGTCCGAAAATATGAAAAAGAGTTATTACGCCATAAGACCTTAAATAATCCACCGAGTCTAATGGCACAAATCATAATACATTTTGACACTTCTAACTATCTCCAATAATCACAAACACACTTCTGATACCATAGTGAGTAATAACACTAACTATGTAGTTAGACTAAAATCTATACAATTAATGGATTCGTGAAAACTTATGGGGTCTTCACGAGGTTCCTAAAGCCAATAGAAATTCCACAATTGAATAACTAGCGGGCTGTTACAAGCGCTGCATGCCACAGATCCTCAAAGTGTATCTGATGATCTTTATGCAATAGTTTTTGGACCAGACCCTTGGGTGGGTTTATATTCTGGCTGTATAATGAATGGTATATGGTTTCATATAAAGAATCGAGAAGTGAACCGTAGGACACAAAATAGTGGTGTATTAGTTACAAGTGAACACCAATTGACTAGGGTTGACTTCTATGGTGTTCTAAATGATATCTTAGAGGTAAGGTACATGGGATGGCGATGAGTATGGTTATTTTCTTGCGATTGGTTTGATGTTGGCGATATGATTCGAGGTATCAAGATTGGTGACCATCTTACAAGTGTTAATATGTCCAAAACTTGGTATAAGGATGACCCATTCGTATTGGCATGCCAAGCTTCGTAAAATTTTTACCTCAAAGACACAAAATTATCTGGCTCTTGGCACGTAGTGCAGAAGATCACATAGAGGAATGTCTATGATCTTCAACAGTTATGCTTAGATGATGAAGGGGATGAGTCTATCGAGGCCAATGTGTTTCAAGAAGAACAGTCTTCTGATGTTTATAGACATGTCGACATCGAGCACAATGACATTCAGTCCCCATGGCTAAGGGCAGATGTTTAGCCCAACACTGTATCCACTGTTGCATTATATAGGGGAAGTAATGACATTCTCGAGGACCAGACTAATATGAAAGACATATTAGAGGAGGCAGAATCTTATTCCATTGATACTATGTCCAACCCTTCCACTGATGAAGACCTACTTGAAGACACTGATGCAGAGACCGATGCTGAAACTAGTTCCATGGATGACACCGATCGACCATCTAATTCAAACTAAGGTTTGTTTTCCTTAACACTTTCTCAGATGGTGTAATGGTTCATTTGATCACAATATTTTTGACTGTCCATACTGTCTGATATGACTATATTTTGTCAGTGTTATTAATGAACGCTTGCTGATGAAATATGATTAAAAACCTGGAGATGAGACTCTTTATATAAATTTATATTTATGTCAAGTTGCCATATCTTTCTAAATATATAATCCTGACAAAATGGTAGGTGTTTCTGTTTCCAGTTGAGAAAAAAAAAAAGAAGCCTATCATCTGGCAGCTTGTTTAATGAATTTTGAAAATTATCTAATCTGACATCAAATATGGGCTTTTAACTGTGTTGTAGACCAAGCATGCTGCGGGGAAATTGATTGCAATTTCGTATATGGTCAATGAACAGATGACTTCATTGTTTGTGTCTGTCAGTTTTACAATAGTTATTGTAATGACTGAGCATCACATTTAAAACTTTACAGATGCAATTGTGGATGACATTTTAGTCTTTAAGTTATACAAATGATCTATAGCTTTTGACCGCTTGTGATGAGTTATTTAAATTCAAAATAACTTTGTTCTATTCAGTATGGCAGTTGAAAGTGTGGTTTGTTACTACGATGCAAAAGATGTTGTCGTGTAATACTGTGTGTTGGACGTATTAAGTTATAAGCTTGTCAATTTCCAGCATCTATTTTTAACTTCTTGTTTACATTGTCAATTCCTAGTCTGTTTATTGCATGTCCACTTGAAAAGATGCATGCGGTTATGCAAAACAGAGTCTTAGTTTCAAATATCTCTTGATTTCCTTGCTCACTCAAGGAATAGAGGATAATTCTATTATCATTTTGAATTTTCATATTGGCCATTTTTACATGATTGTTGTGTGATAGCATAGGCCAATATAATGTCGACTTGTGGATGTTTCCTTTTTGCATGATTTCAAGTCTGTGGGGAAGGAACTAAATGCGAGGATCTTTGATGGGTCTATGGACTCAGTTGATGAGTTTTGTTCTGTACTGCTTAAGACGTATCCTTATGTCTTGAACATTGATGATTTGTTAGTTTGGCTGAACTAAATTTTATGTCATCTTGTTTTTGTTTCATCTTTAGTTAGATGGCTCCACTCCCCTTGTATACATCAGAAGAGGAAAGGACCAATGAACCGAAACTGAAGTTGAAAAGCTGTGCAAAAAGCTTATTCGAGGTAGGTTGGTCTTCCAAAATTTTCCAAATTTTAATGTTGCAAATTTCTCTGTCACTGATTGAAGGCCAATTTCAGGTACTTAGAGAGTACTTTTTGCTAAAATAGCTAAAACTTCTTATTGATGAGCATTCATCTTCTGTTTTTTCGAACTTCTCTTCAAGGAGAGATGCTCTAGCTTACCTGAAACAAAAGGTATTGTTTTTGTGGTTGTGTTTCAATTTTATGATTTTTATCCTCGGAAGAAAAATGGAAAGATACAAAAAATGAGGTCACACTAAAAGGAAATCTGCAACCATGTTAATCTTGTGAACATTTTGGGAATTTGCATCGAAAGTTTTGGGATTAACAAAGTCTGATCTACGAGTACATGCCAAACAATATATGTGGGTCTATCTGTGTAGTGTTATCGAGAGGAGTGAAACATAGAGAATTTCAAAACTATGTAAGGACTCTTTCGTGGTATATGTTTGTTATGTAACGTTTTTTTCCCTGAACAAGTAATCCTTCTTGATTATTGCTATAAAACACCTTCTCTATAATTCAAATATTTTGTAAAATTTCTCTAATTTTCTTGGAAACAAGGCTGACAGTCTGTTTGAAATCATCTGTGTTAACACAATTTTGTGTGCAGTTTTTATCCTTGGAGCAGTTGTTGCTTAGTAAGATTGTCAGTGGTGTTATGTGCCAATCAGCATTCTTGTACATTTTTAATACTGCCATATATTTTGAAGCATGGGTAATCATAATAATATTAGTATACTGCCATATATTTTGAGGCATGGGCAATGTCAAACCGTATAACTTAGACGTGGGTTGAATGGTGTTTGTAAAGTAGTTGGTGATTGGTGGATTTGTAGTTCTAATCAACATGAATGAGCCAATTGAATGATTTTTTTGTATGATGGCTTATATTTATGTAAAGAATGGTGGGGCCATAAATTGGGTGTTGTTCAGAATCTGTACTGCAAAAGCTTTCATGTTGATTGCCATCATCAATGGTCATCAAGCCTGCCGAGCAAACACCCCTGTCAACTTTTTACTATGCTGTTTATTGCTAAGCTGGTATGTTATCATATAGAAAATCAACCTTTATACTTGCATGAGTGTAACTAATGGTCCATATATTCCTTATTCCAGTTCCTCATTTTTCTCCTTTTACACGTTGTGATAACTTTATTTTATAAGGCTGGTATCCCAAATGGAGTTCTAAACACTACAAGAGAAGCGGGTTTTTGTGACCAAAAGGATTATTTCTGACGAAAACCGTTGTCATGCATGGGATTTGGACCCGCTGCTGGTGCTGCCATTAGCCCTCATATAGACATTGATGTGGTAATTTTTAGTATTTAATTAGTTTGATATCTGTGTTAAGAGTTGTTTAATGCATATTTTGGCAAAGTCTAGAGGCACTTCTATATTACTTCAATTGCATCTTCTATATTACTTCTGTAGATAAAGCTGCTCACCTACTTTGTTGGGCATTCTATTTACATTTACATTTATTGGTATTTTATCTTCATTTTAGATTTAATGCATTTTAATTATCAGAAAACTAGTAAGGCTAGAAAATTTGTGGCTTTTACAATATTTAATTTTTGCAGACCTGTCTTTCAATTTTTTCTAAGGAGAAATATGTCTGGCAAGTTCTCGCGTTTTTGTTCAAGATTCAAGAAGGTACCAAAATGACAATTTCCAAAGAAGTTATAGTGGAAAAGGCAAAAGATTGGGTAGTTGGGGATCCATTTGATCCTAAAGTAAATAAAGTGAGTATTAGTATTCCGTCACCCTTTTCTATATTTCTGCTATTGTGTTAACACATTGACATTTTTTATTGTCTCTAATATCATTTTATCAAATAATTAGTACTTGGGATTAGGGCTGCAAATTAACAAAGTAACTCGTAAATAGCTCGAGCTCGGCTCCTATATACTCAGTTCGAACTAGGTTCATTTAATAAATGAAATATTCGTAAACACTAATATAGTTTCGAATATTAAACGAGCAAAATTCATATAAACTCGGATCAACTCAATTTAGACTCATGAACAAAATTCGTAGAAACTCTGTTTGACTCATTTGAGCTTGTTTTGAAGCTCGTAATATGTTTTATGTATGTATATGTTATATATATTATGTGTTAGTTATATTTTATATATTTAATTATATATTATTAATTTATTTATAGTTTACCTTATTTAATATAGATATGTTATGTTCCCAAAATGTGTATAGGATAATTTGTATGATAATATATCATACAACTACAACTATTGATTTATTATATTATCTATATGTATTAAATAGTTTAGTTCATTACATTTATCTTATGTATTATTCTTTTAATTTACAATTATAAGTTATTTTTATAAAAAAAAAAAAAGAAAAAAAAAGAACTTTGAATCAAAATTATTTGGTTAAATAGTTAAATGGTTTGAGTTTTTTTTTTTCATAAAATTTAAAATTTTTTTATTAATCAAAATATAAAATTAGAAATTTCAAAATAAAAAATTGAGTTTGAGTAGTTTGTTTATTTTTAGTTGAGCTCGAATCAAATTCGAACAACATTAATAGTTAACAAACTGGGTTCGAGTAAGGATGTTCGAGTTTTATTTAAATTTGAGCCGAGTTTGAGCGAGTAAACATATTAATCGAGCTCGAATATCTCTGTACAAATTTAAATCGACTCAGTTCGTTTGCAGCCCTACTTGGACTAAATAGATTTAGATTTCCTATCTCTATATAAAATCTAGGGTGGGCAGCGGGGCCCCGTTACCCGCTGCCCCGCCCCCGCATAGGGCGGGGCGGGGCATCCGCACCGTCAGGGCCAGGGCGGGTCCCCCCGGCCCGTATGGTGTAACCCAGCGGAGGCGGGGGACGGGGACGGACCCCCCCGGTCCGTTTTTCCCCCGCCCCGCCCCGTATGTGATATATATATATATATAATATATAATATATATATTAATAAGTTTAAGTTATACGTAAATGAAACGGCGCTGTTTTGTAGTTGACAAAACGGCACCGTTTCATCTTAGGGGTAAGGGTTTATTAATAACCCACTAAATGAAACAGCGTCGTTTTGTCTTTGACAAAACGGCGCCGTTTCATTTAGTGGGTTAAACTCTTAACCCTAACACCCCCCCGGCGTCCGAAACCCCCAGAAACTACCTTCTCCAGAGTCCCGACTCCCCTCCCCTCCGAAACCCCCAATCCCCTCCCCTCCGACCCTAAGTCGTAGTGCCGCACGCCGTCCCTCCTTCCTCGCCCTAGCAGTAGCCGACGCACGCCGGACGCACGGTATGTATAATTTTCTCCTCCGGTCATTGATTTTCTCCATTAAATTATATATATATATATATTTTTTTTTTTGAGTTTTGATCGGAGATTGGAGGAAGGATGGGGTTGAATCGGAGATGGAGGATGGGATTTGTGAATTGTGTGTTGTGGATTCGTTGTTTGTGACATTGTGTGATTGTTTCAGATTTCAAACATTTTGGATGTTTCGGATTGCCCATTTTTGTTGTAAATTTCATTGAAACCCTAACCCCTAAATCAATTTAGGGGTTAAGGTTTCGGATTGGGACCCTAAATTAAATTAGGGTTCCAATCCGAAACCCTAAATTGATTTAGGGGTTTCATGGATTGAAACCCCAATCCGAAACCCTAAACTCATTAATTTCCCAGTGCCCACCCCTACTTTCAACCTGCAAATTTTGTTTACAAAATTATTGAATACAAAAATTGTAAAGAATAAGAAAAAGACCTACCAATTAATTAAGAAAGAAATTATTTATATACATATATATATAAATATATTATACTTGGGGACATCCAATGAAAAAGTATCTTCCTAACCACTACAATCATCCAAAACCACGTACTTCCCGATCCAAATTATTTTATAACATGTCGATTGATATTCATATAGTTATTTTATAACCTATTTTCCTGAGTTGTTCTACAACCTTTGATTCCACTTCATGAAAATATATATTAAATTTTGTTTATTTAAATTCTAAAATTTAAAGACTAGAGCTGGTATTAGAAAAAATAAAAATAATAAATAATAAAGATACACATTTGAAGGGACTTGAGTTTGCAGAGAAATTCTGCAATCTAATCCAACATATCGATCTTTTAAAAATATTATGCAATGACTAAGCTTAGAATTGTATATCTTGAGAGCTGTCTCCAGGTCATTGTCACTCTAAAGAAAAGCATGGCTACTTCTAAAACCCAACCATGGAATGCAAAGGCTCACATGAACAAACTCGAGCAATCTTCAATAATGGCCTTCATTCATAATTTTTTTTAATACTTGTAAAAAAATTCATATCTAATCCAGGGGTAAAAAAATAATACCAGTGTCGGTACTATTAAAATCAATTATGGAAGGATTTAGAATCAAGTCAAGAACTTATGACTTACATGAGGTTCGCTTTAGAGCAATTGCCACTAGAACATAAACTATGATACAAGAAAGAATGCATTATGAATGATTTGTTGAATGAATGTTTTTTTTTTAAACAAATCATCGAAAAAGCTTATAGAAATGGGTCTTATTCAAGTTAATTTATTATGAATGATTTGTTAAATGAATGAATAAAATTATCATATGTATATATAAAGTTTTATACTCATGACTCCACATGATATATATAACGTACACATGATTAACCTAAATTACCTTGGCCTATATATAAATGACACGAAATTAACCCCTACACTTGCCAAAACTTAAAAAAGGGTAAAAAAGAAAAAAGAGAGAAGAAAATAATGCCTATTAAAAAATGCCTATTAAAGTGGCCGAGAAAAAAATAATAATAATAATGAGAAAGGAAAATATGAAGCATGTCTCTTCCTAATCAAATTATTTGGAATTGCTTATATGAGGTGTAAAAACTTATTACAGTGTAGCATTTCAATTATCATCATTATATATAAAAAGTACTTAATACATCAATAATAGTTTTGTATGTAGTTTTTGCTGATTGTGTTGGATTGCATTGAATTTTTTTTTTTTGTTGGAGAATCAGGAATGTCTTCGGATTTCACTAATAGCTCGCCTTCCCCAGCCAACACCCCTACCCCAGAAACTAACCCTACTCCTACCCCTATAACGAGTACACCTTGCCCTGCTCTGAAACCCACACAGGGCAAGAAACCTGTATCTATAGTTTGGCAACACTTTACCAAACCAGAGGGTGGTGACCCCAACAACCCACAAGCTAAATGTAATCACTGTGGAAAAATGTATGGATGTCATTATAGGAAACATGGTACATCCCAACTGAAGGTCCATCTAGAGGAACAATGCAAGAAGAGTCCAATTTTAAAATCCTTAGTAGAGAAGGGTCAATCTAGACTAGATTTTAAAATGGCGGATGGGAGTAGTGGGGCCGGTGGGCCAACATTGAAGGGGTATACGAAGTATAACCCCGATGAGTGTAGAAGGAAGTTAGCTTGTATGATTATCATGGACGAGCTGCCTTTTCAGTTTGTGGAGGGTAAAGGGTTCCAAGAATTTGTCCAAGAGTTGGAACCGAGATTTGTACTTCCTTCTCGTCACACTGTGGCAAAGGATATTAAGAAGATGTACCTCCGTGATAAAGATATTTTGAGGGGCCAACTCGCGGGTTTGGTAGTTTGTCTCACTACCGATACTTGGACTTCTATCCAAAATATGAATTACATGTCGTTGACTGCGCATTTTGTTGATGCTGATTGGGTTCTACACAAAAAGATTATTAAATTTTGTCAAATAACTGATCATAAGGGTGAGACGATTGGGAAGGCATTGGAGGCCGCAATAAAGGAGTGGGGGTTGGAAAAGGTTTTGTCTGTGTCAGTTGATAATGCGTCGTCTAATGATGTCGCATTGGGATATCTAAAGAATTATCTTAAAGATGCAAATAAGACATTCTTGGGTGGTGAATACTTGCATGTTAGATGTGCTGCACATATTTTGAATTTAATTATGACTGAGGGGTTGAAATATGTTGATGACTCGGTTGCACGAGTTAGAATGGCTGTGAAATGGGTGAGATCTTCTCCTTCTAGATTTGAGAAATTCAAAGTTGCTGCAAAGGCTGCGGGCATAACATCGAAGAAGGGTCTTTGTACTAATGTTCCTACCAGATGGAACTCAACCTTCTTGATGTTGGAGGCGAACCAAGAATATAAGGCAGCCTTTCAATTATTGGGTGATGAAGACATCCAATATGTCAAATACTTTGATGAGTACGGGGGATCACGAAAGCCTAATGATGATGATTGGGTGGTAGTTTCTACTTTCGTTGATTTTCTTGGATTAGTTTCTAAGGAAGGTCAATTTCCTTGCAGGTGAGGATTTTAATCATAGAATTATGGACTATTTCATCAAATTGATATATATGTATGGCAAGGACATCAGCAAGGAAAACAGAGCTCTTGGGAAGCTAAGGAGGGAAAGTGAGCGCGCCAAGAGAGCTCTTAGCAGCGAACACCAAGTCCATGTCGAGATTGAATCACTTAATTGGGTGTTAACTTCTCTGAACCATTGACCTGAGCTAGATTTGAGGAGCTGAATTAAAGATTTGGACTGAAAGACCATTAGTCCATCTTAAGAAGGCTATGGAAGATGCCGGTTTTTGCAAGTAAAAATTGATGAAATTGTGCTTGTTCGTGGAAGCACTTTCTATCCAAATGTTCAACAGCTTCTTAAGGACTAAAAATCTAGAAACTCACCAAACAAAGCTGTGAACCCAGATGAGGCAGTTGCTTATGGTGCTGCTGTACAAGGAAGCATATTGAGTGGAGAGGGTGGTGAAGAAACTAAAGGTACTACTTTTCTTTTCATATTATATGTTTGCAATAATCTTATCCATGAGATGGTGCTACCATAATGTAGACAACTATATGGGCAACACTGACAATGTGCCTTGTGGGATTCTTGATGCTATTATCGCGTTTTCTGTTACGTGGCTCCACTGACCCTTGGAATTGAAACTGTTGGTGGAGTGATGTGGAAATTGATCCCAAGAGACACTGTTATCCCGACACATGAAAATCGCAGGTTTTCACCACTTACCAGGATCAGCAGACTACCGGTAACATTCACATATGGTACCGGCACGTAGTAATATTTTTCTTCTAGCATGGAAAATTTTTTTCCTAGTTGGGTCTTAGCTTTCTTGAACTGTTAATCTAAAAGTTGGATGCTCCTATTATGACACCAGGTATTTGAAGGTGAAAGGAGTCTTATAAAGGATTGCATATTAAGTCTCGGGAAATATAAATTCTAAATAGAGAAGAATTCCTCCAGGTCCAAGGTTTGCTTTCTGACATGCAGAAAACCTGTAATCAATAGTACTGGCTTTGCCAGTAATTAGTGCCTCTCGGAACTCTATTACCTTCCCTTCTTACTTAATAGTTGATGCGACGGTAAGGGTGATAGAGCAATTCACACAAATGGGCTGACATTCATGTTAGCTGCAACAATTTAAGCCATGGTACCATGGTAGCATATTACATCTCCGATGCTTAATTATCCTAAAAGCATATTGGATTTTGCTAAATTGGACATAACAAATGTTAGTTGACAACTATTAATGGCCACACACAAATGACTGTCAGAAAATAGTTTAAGCTTCTCTAAATACATAAGTGTTACTCAGGAATTACTCTAGAAAGAAAAGTTTGAAACACAAAAACCAGGAGCCGATGCTGTCTTTAGAGTGCATAGATGTGGGTTAGGCTTAAAATCCATGATGTTTGTAACATAAGAACCCCACTCTAGCTTGGATTCAGCTAGAGTGGAACCCAAATTTAAGTGACCCAGAAAATATAATGAATGCAGTTTACAAATTGCAACTAGAACATGTTAGTAATAAATAACAGCAAATAATAACACATAAATATATTTGTTACTCAAAACAGTCTCTCTTCAATGTGAGCAAAACCATCATGTAAAATCCCCATTTATTCCTCTTTTAAGTTGTATTTACCACAAAAGCAGAACAACTAGAACATAGCATCAATAAATAGCAGCAATTAATCCCATTGCCTTTAGGTAGTTGATTGGAAGACAGGGGCTCATGGAAGAGTTAATTGATGGAAAGATTGTTTTGGGAGATATGGGAGAGGGGACAATCTGAGTCATTCTTCATTATAAATTCACATGACAATCATGTGTGTGTATATATATATATATCTCCCCCAAGCAATTCTAACTACAGGGAGACCATCTCATGAGAGATTCTTTTATTTTCTTTTGATTTATCATGTAGTCTTAATAAGGTCATGTGTAGATTGGGTATCATTCATGCATGATTTTTGGTGGATCCATGCCAGATATCCATGAGAATCAAACTTACTGGAGCAAATTGGAGATTATATATATTTATAATCAAAAGAAAATAATATTAATGTAAAAAATAAATAAATATATTAGCATTGGTCAATTTTCTGGAAATTAAAATTATTTTGAACATTAGTACCTGCCTCAAATTACATGCATGCCGGCCACTCCAGTCCTTTGCTTGAGTTAAAAAAGTTCAATATTAGTAGGCAGCCTTAAAGATCTCCACAAGAACACTAGAGAAAATCAAAACACCAAACTCAAAACCTCAAAAGACATTTCTAGATACAAAAGCCCACAAAAGAAATTTTACACAAAAACTTATCCAAAAAAGGCCATCTCTTTAAGTACATGATGGAGATGAAAACGGCCTAGAGCAAATTTAAGAGAGAGTCTGCAAGCAAATAACAAGTACAAGCATCATGAATGGCATACTTGACCTGTTCATGAGAGAAAACCGTTGCAAATACTGATATCTGAGAAACTTGCACTTTACATCACCACAAAACACACATTCTCATCACTCAAAAACTTCTTGATAGATTCAGGAAATTAATCTATGCAGTGCAACTGAACTATCAGGCATCGAGTCCCAACACAAAGGAAATAGCAAAGCTGCCCCATGTAATTTGGAATGGACTTAATATCAAATGTGACAAGGATTAACAATAGGCTTTTCGAGTGCAGACCTTAACTCTGCAATATGGGCATCTACAAGAACACCACGGTCTACTACACTTGCCTTAAAGCTTTACATCAACTCCTTGTATTTCTATGTCATACATGCACATTTTGGATAGGACTGAAACAGGAATCATGGTGGTACATTGTAACAAGAAAAATCTACAGCCTAGCTTCTGCTGCCACTCCTCACAAGAAGCTGATCATCATGTACTGAACATGGCCTAGGAATAGCACTAGCTCCATTGAACCGTTTAGACCCAGAAGTATGAGAGTTTGGTGGTTTGGTGGTGCAGCTGCTGTAATTTAATTAATTACTTGAAGTTAATTAGTCACACATAACTCAGTTGAATGTCTTCTTAGCACCTAAATTCTCTTGACGCTACAACTGAATGCTAGGGTTCTACAATATTGTATTGTCAATGAGCATGAAAATTCGTTTTCTAGAGTTTAATTTTGAGGGAGAAATTGCATTTTTCCAGCGTTAGCCACTCATTTTGCAATAGGATCACTAAACTATCAAAATTATCATTTTATCCCCTAATCTAAAACAAAATTTTCCACTTACCCCGACTTTGCAGAATTGGCCATTAAGATCATCACCATCTCATGTCACTTACTTTTTAGTAGAATGTTTTGATGCTACACATGAATCTACATATCTATGAGCCCATAATGTTAATCTAAATTCTCAAAAAAAAAAAACACCTATGGTTTAATTTTCATTTCTAATTTATCTCACTAGTTAGGGAATCATTTTTATCTGGGAATAGCATCAGATCATCCCGCTGTACTGTAGCTAGCTAGTCCTAGCTCCAACTATCAGATCATTAATTGCTTGTATTATGGTTCAAGGTTTGGCACTATGAAATATATCACTAGTGTGTATTTATTGGTATATATAACTTTAATTTTTGTCTTCCTAGCTAGCTAGCGAATTAGCAAGCTTCTCATGTCTTTAATTTCAGTCTGCTGCAGTATATCTTTCTGATCATCTATGTATGTTGAGATCGAAGCCTGTCAGAAAGCCTCCAAATTTTGAAGGTATTGGAATAATAAATTACTTGCAGTCTTAATTAGCTTTATACATAAACATCCTTATTAGTACTTTCATATACGGTATTTAAGATCAGATTAGGATCTGAGCTGCACTGAGGAGATTTGCATGATTAATTCTAGAAAACCAGAAACACTATGAATTGGAGTACATGGTCGATCACTAGCACGTACGCTCCAGTAGAAATATACATTGGAATTCATACTTCTAATAAACAAAGTATTACAAGCAACAAATTTATAGTCTCTGTCTGATAACTACTTAATACCAAGCTTGAGCTACAGCGTTTAAAGAAATGGAAAATTATACTCTTGCTACTCATATACAAACTTATCTACTATATATTCTTTTTGTAATTGATTTTTTTTTATTTTACTTAATAATTAAGGAGGTGAGTATTAGTAAAGTTATATATTTTTGTAATTTTTCCTTAATGATTAAGGATGTTAAAAAAATACTTAAAAGAAAAGAAAATAAAAATAAAAATAAAAACTTGAAATGCACTTGAGTGGTAGATGCATCTGGTTCAGAAGTACAGAAGTTTTCTGGGTATTCATCTCCAAATCGTTGCTTCTATCCTAAGAAATACAGAAGTTCTATTTGCTTAATGCCATGTATTATCTAATGCACACACCCTTTCCTCCAAACACAACAGGCAGCTACACAACCAGTATACCTAAAACACACGCACATGCACATCAATTTCCCATCACTTAGCAAAAAACACAAGTGTACATTTGAAAAAGGACAACGTTTGTAATGCAAAAAACTCGTAAAGGGGTTTCATAGATTCACAAGAAATAGGAGATACCTTAGGCCTCGTTTGATCATTCTGGAAAACAGAGGACTAGGCACTTCGGACTAGAAATGGAGGCACAGAATCGTCTATTCCAGCGAAGGTGGAAACGTAGTCATTCAGCTTCCCAAACGGAGACGCCAATTGCCAAATAAAATGGAAGGACGTGTGCAAGAAACTAGGGTTTGATCGTTGGGAGATCAAAATCTTCTTTGGAAATTCTGAACAAATATAGCGCCGAAAATGGAATTTCTGCTTAATGGGAGAAATTGTTGGAAAGTGAGCTCAAGCCACTTGAGAATGCAAGGAAACTAGGTTTTCGTTGGGGTGGATTGAGCTACGACGAAGGTTGATGGGAACAGATTGAAGTTTTCTCAGGACTATTGCAAATCGGGCGGAGTGAGGAAATGTGAGGGCAAAAAAACTTGGGGGGAAATATAAAAGTACTGAAATTATAAGGTGTTTGGCGCGGGAATGAGTTGTAGTAGCGAACGATACAGCGCTGCAAAATCACTTTGCTAACTCGGACGGAAAATATCGTTGCAATAAGTTTAAAAAGTGCTGCAATTTTAAGCAATGAACAGGCTTTTGTTTTGCAGCGTTCATTTTCGTTGTAATAAGTAAAAAATCGCTGCAAAAAGTGTTAAAAGAAAATTACTGTTTTATTGTCCTCAAATCGCTGCTTTTACTATGCTACTGCAGTGATTTTAATTTCAACAAAAATAAAATCGCTGGAAAATGTCTGATTTCTTGTAGTGTGGGTTTGAAGAAGTGAACTTTGGCAATTACCATGAAATTTTGATACAACCATTCAAGATCTATTTTTGCTCTCTATCAAATGGAGGAGGAAGAAGAAGTTGTTGGTCTAAGCTTCTCCCCTTCTTTGTCCCTGTCTTTTCTCTATGTTTTTCAAATCAAAACTTTTTTCACTTTTTACCCCCGAAGAGTTAAAATTCTAATATTTACCACCAACTATATAATTATAAATTTGATTTTAAAAATTTTCAGGAGTCAGAATGCTACTACTGAACTTGACTTAAAAATATTTCCTCTTAAAGAGGTGCCAGATACGAAAGATCCCATATATATAAATGATTTCATGCTTTATTTTTTAACCAAATCTTCCCTTTTAAAAACAATAAATTTTCCCTTTTAACAAGTATTAATCTTTCTTACTTATGCATAATGTATCATTTTTTTTTTAAAGTTTCTTTGTACAATATATAATAACACAAAGGTTTCCTAGATACTATGTTTTCTTGCAATTGTGATCAATATAGTGATCTTTTGTGGTTTTAAGAGAGAAATAAGATAGAACCATTGACAACAAAATTTAACAGATTTACTTAGTTTCATATAAAGTCATGACCCATACTCTTTCTATGAGGTTTAGCGAAGAAGTATATTTATGTTTCATGCTTGTAATTTCTTGTGCAATCTATGAGTAATAATTGATAAAGAATCCGGTAGTAATATTTTGAAGTTTTTTTTATTTATTATTTTCTTTCAAAATTGCTAATTCACGTCTTATTAAAGTTGTTTATTTTCTTTGCGAAACTCGAACTAGGAATGCCAAGTAGTATTTTAACAAAAGAAAATACACAGAAAGCGACAGATCTCTTGCATACTTGTAAACTCTTACCATCCGTACTTTGTTTTCCATTTTTCACCAAATTTTTGTTGTGAATTGATCCGTATTAATTATATTTTTTTAATAAATGAAAACAAAGCTTTCAAAAGATTAAATGAAGGATTCTAGTATGGGGGGGGGAGAGAGAGAGAGAGAGAGAGAGAGAGAGAGAGAGAGAGAGAGAGAGAGAGAGATGAAAATCATGCAGCCCCTTAAGGAGAGAGGGGGACGAGTATGTGTTTGGTGTTTTATCTTCCCCATTACCAAGTCCTGTTCGAAGTTTTTTCCTTTTTAGATTGTTAATCCCAGAGATACTTAAAACTGACCATTTAATACGGTCCTACTAAACAATTTTACTTTATAAGCAAAAAAGACACAATACACCATACAAAGAAAACTCAAAGAACCATGAAAACTTTGGTTGTAATTGAGTTAGAGAATCTTACGTACGGTAGTGTTTGATGGTGGTGAGCTATTCTTCGGCGCCCTCTGCTGCAGTTGCTGGTGGCAGCGTGGGCCGTGGCTATTAGTTTGAACTGTTGTTGAAGTGCTCTGTTTTGAGGGTGCAAAACAGAGCACAATGCAGTGGTCAGCCGGTGTTTAAGCGAATTGCAGTGAGCTTAAGGGAGGAAGGCTGGTGTTTTTAAATTGCCATGTAGGGACATTGCTATGTGGAGGAGGAGATGTGATCAGCCGGCCCGGCGCTGTGATCAAGCGATGTGTGGAGGCGTTGCTGTTTGGGGATGTAATACATGATCAGAGTGAGAGTTGAAAATATTAGGCAGCCCTAGCTATGTCAATGGCCGGGGAAGATAAAATGCCAAACACATAAATGGGGTTATATGGGCCTGCGGGGATATATATTTGAAGGATATAAATTCGGCTGATACTTTATAACGCCAAACACATCAATTCGGTTGAAGGATATAAACGCCAAACACATACATGGCGTTATAAGCCCAGATATCCAGATTATAACCAGATTTTAATTTTTTTTAAGACTTTAAAACTTAAAAAAGAAATTATAACCGGGATTTAAAAATTTAAAAAAAAAAAAAAAAAGAAGGATCCGATTAATGATAACCGGGTCTCAAAACTGGATCCGAGTTTATTTTATCCACCCGGATGCACCCGAATTCCGGGTTTCAGACCAAACTCGAAAAAAATCTGACCTGGTTCTACATCCTTAGTTTGCAAGAAAGAAAATAGAAGTAACACTTGGCAGCCTCTTGCCCTAGTATAGTCAACACATCATTTGCTCGCCTAGTGTAGGCAAACCATCATTCATCACCTTGTGCTATCTTGCGTTTGTCAGACTCTCTACAACATGATGCTCACCTTACTCCTAGACCGATTGCATGTTACTCGCTCGACTGCCTCGTTATTGCCAATATTTTGTTCGCGAGTCAACACGATGCTCACATGTATGACAGACAAGATATATAATAGCTTATGTTATGACAGTGAAGACAGTACCATGAAATAAGGGCATATTGCATTGCCAGGATGAGCGCATTAGTAATGCACCTAGAGTTGTCATCCTCATGTATGGATTTCGAATCCATGGCCAAAAGGCAAAATTAAATTTTCAATACTTGCAAATCCTAACTCAAAGGGATCAACAGTACTGAGTTAGATTGGCAATATTACAATTTTCAATACTTGCAAATCCTAGTTCAAATTTTCAATACTTGTGAATCCTAATTCAAGGTTTAGGCGGCCATAATTTAATTGCCAATATTGTTCGGTGTTGAAAAGTATCATTTAATAATATGTTTATATCATTAATAGTTTATAAGTATTACTATATCATTATAGTTAATAGTATCATAAATGATATAGTGTTCGTATAACTAATACTATAGTGATTTATATTATAATTTATATATAGGCTTATTGTATATTATCAATAGTAATAGAGAGTTAGTTTTCATTCAATGAGAATTAATTGAAACAGAAAGCATCATAATTTTTTTTGATCACGAGGGTGTTGATTTGTTTATGCATGATTGCAGAGCATTTTATTTGACCAGTTAGTGATTCAAGCAGGTGCAGATTTTAACCTATGTGAGTTAAGCAGTCAAGTTCCTTATTACGATTATGCACTTGATTTGATTTTCGATGTTGAAAATAACTGTAAAGCCATTGCCAACCACGTGAAGCAAGTTTTCAGTTTTCAATTTAATTGCCTATTAGCGATCTTCTCGGGGAAGGAAAAAAAAAACGCGGGTGCAGATTTCTCAAGAGTAGCCATATTGAACATAGTGTCCATGAATTCCACAGTGAATGAGACCAACGTAAATGGCAAGGAAATCATGGGTTGCGGTTCGCTTCTGGTCGTTGCCTCAAATATAAAACATATGATCAAATAAATATGGTAACATTATCATGTTTAAGATTGTAATACCATTATTATATATATTTTATATAGACATAAAATTATAATAACATTATCTTAATATATATATATAATAAAATAATATTATATATATTATATAATATAATTATATATAATATAAAAAATATTATATATTTTAATTATAGAGAGGATTGAAATATTTGGATCAAATAGTACTACTGAATAAGCATAATGTTAGTCAAGAAATTAGAAGGAAAGAGGCCAAATAAGGAAAGAGAAGAGTAATAACATATGTGGTGGCGTGTGTGTACATATGCCCATATATAAGTTCCCTCAAAATATTTCCAAAACAAAAACGTGAGAAAACTTAAGCGCCAACCTCCCTGCATCAAATTTTCAGGAAAGTTTAAATTTCCCTCTCACTGCTAATTAACACGCTGCAACTCGTGGGAATGCCACCCTCCCATAAACTTAAACTCCAGCGTTGGCCTCTTTTCCCTCAATATTCAAGCCAATTGTTAGCGCCTCTTTCGTTCGTTCTCTTCATTTCTTTCTGTCAAGCCGGCGCTACCTCACGTCAGAAATACCATGAAAACAGCCCAACCACAGCGTCCCAATAGCCCGGCAATTTCCTCTGTTTTGCTATGCCAAAAACAAAGCAACCCACCACTAGTTCCACCTTAAACCACAACTCTTTGTGTCAAGCGAACCCACCGCAAGCTACCCAGTCCAATCGTAAAAATCACCTAGAACGGCAGCCTCTCATCAGCCATCGTGTGTTCCAACCTTTGCATCGAATGGTTGCTCCATCAACAACCGCGGTCATATCTACTTCAGCTATTAAACAAGTTTTTTTTTTTTTTTTAATTTCATTTTCTAGATTTTTTTTCATAGAAACAAGTTCCAGAAAGCGGTCATATCTTGTCTGGCTATGGCTTCACATCTGTTAAATCTTGCCCTTTTGCGATATCTTTGTTCTTCATTTTTCCTATTCTGTCTATTGCAGTTTCTCTTTTAATTTTTCTATTTTTCATTCCTTTTTTCCATCTTAACTGGTTTCAATCGTATTTCTCTTCCCGTTCTAGATTGCTCAAGTTTGTACCAACTTTGGTGTCAATATGGGGGAATATTTATGCTAAGTTTGCAAATTCTATGATGACGATGTAATTATGCTTTCTCAGATTCAACTACCTGAATGGGGAAAATAAAGAACTTTATTTATTTTATTTGTATCCATAGCAATTAGATTAGATTTTGTGTTTTATTCGTACACTCCACATTTTACTTATAGGTATGCTTACATGATTTTAACTTATTTTCTGAACTGCTCATATGATCAATCTAATGTTCATACGTTTGGATGGTGAAAAGAAGCTATGGCTACATGAACCTTAGTCTCATTGTTAATGGACCTCACTATTTGTCAAGTAAATCAAAAGTAACAAATGCATTCAAACTTGAAAGAGATCATGAACCAGATTTTCTCGTCTAGAAATTTTCCACTCAAACCACAACCAGGTGAATCAATACATGTTGGTAGCTTCTTTCAGAGTTAACAAAAAATTCTAATTTTGAAACTTTCTTGATTGAGACATGTTTCTTTGTGATTCATTGTGCGTTGCTTGTGAATCATTGATACATGTTTCTCTGTAACTTAAATTGCCATAGATGCAAAGGCATGGGATGAAGGAACGTCTTGATTCCATTAGAATTTTTATATAGTTATTGAATAGTCTGGACATATGGTTCATCCCATGGTTCATAGCTTAAAAAGTTTTGCCTATTTTGTTACTGCAATGTTTCATTGTGAGCACAGTCAACACTTTGCAGACGCCAATGATCAATGCTAGCATGGTAAGCTGTTCGATTTGCTTTTTAGGTTCTTTCTATGTTTATTCTTAATGCTATTTCCCTGTATATTTTTTGTCCCAGGTTCTTTGTGGCAGGCATTTTGGTGGAATTAACTACCTTGTTGGTGGGATTGCTAAGTTCTTGGCAAAAGGCCTGATTGATCAAGGCAGTGAAATACTTTCGTTATAGCTGACAGCTGTTCCTGAGGAGATGATCCGATTTTGTGAATTTTGTTTTGGAATTACCTTTCGTTATAGCTATTCCTGGTGAACTTATTCGATCTGGTATTGTTCCCATCCACAAGAAAAGCAGCTGAGGGTCAACATGAGATTGAAGAATGTGGAGTTCGTATCCATGATGAAGAATGGGGAGTTCCTATCCATGATGACAAGTAAGCCTCTCTATCCGTCTTTCCTCTCTCTAGCATTCACACATGCCCATAATATGACTGATTTCATATCTCTTATCTATCAAGCAGGATGTTGCTTGAGTTTTTGGTCTTAAGTGGTGCTCAAGTTGGGTTCTTTCTTTCGACTAACACACACTCAATCTTGTTTTCTTTTTGCAACACAATATCCGCTTTATTTCATTTAACATATATTACTCTTTAGAACCTCTAACATGATATATATCAACTTCATTCACAATCGCATTTGCCACTTCATCTATTATTCCTTTAACATATATTACTCTCTTTATTAATTTAGTACGACTTTTTTGATCTTTTCCAGGCTCAACGATTGCATAACAATTTCAAAGCACTATTGGATAAATGTGAAGAACTACCCATGAACGAAATGGTCCTACAGCCATTGACAAACACAATATGAAGAAGAAGAATTATCCATGAAGAACTTTCATGTGATTTGATTTGTAATTTTCAATTATTATATAAATAATCACCCATTATATCATATTTATTATTAATTTATATATTATATATATTTTTTATTGTGGTATATCATATTATTAGTGCGTTTTAAACGTCATTAATTAATAAAATGAGCCGGAAACATATTTGTAGTAGCATTTAAATTAATGTCATTAATTTAAAAAATGTGTTGGCAACAAACTAGTGGCTGTGTTTACATTACGTCGTTAATTTATACAATGTGGAAAAAATAAACTTGTGGTGTGGTTTAGATAAATGCCTTTAATAAATTTGCCAAAGTACTATTAGTGGCATTTAAATAAATACTGCCAAATTATATGATGAGCCGGCAGCGTACTAGTGGTAGCATTTAGATAACCGCCGTTAAATTAGCTCATTGGCGGCGTTTAGATAAACGCCATTAAATTACTCAATGTGCCGCCGCCAACATATTTTTAGTGGCATTTAAATAAATGCCGCCAATTTATATGATGTGTTGGCAAATTACTAGTAGCGGCATTTATCATAACGCTGCTATTTTAAAAGTGGCGGCGGTCAGATAAATGCAGTTAACAAATTCAATGTGCCGCTGCCAACATACTATTAGTGGCATTTAAATAAATGTTGTTAATTTATATGATGCGTTGGCAAATTACTAATAGCGGCCTTTATCGTAATGTTGCTATTTTAAAATTGGCGGCAGTCAGATAAATGCCGTTAACAAATTTAATGTGCCTTCGCCAAAGTACTATTAGTGGCATTTAAACAAATGCTGCCAATTTATATGATGCGTCAGTAATGTAGAAGTAGCGGTGTTTATGGTAACGCCACTAGTATATGCCAGGGGATGGCAACGATAAAGTGGCGGCATTTTGAAAAACGTTGTTAATGTAGGTACTATGGCGGCGTTACAAGAAATGCCGCTAAATTGTATATAAACGCCGCTAATGAGATTTACAAATACCGGCATTTGCGCAAATGCTGGAAACATGGAAATAGCAACCCTCCATTAACGGCGGAAGGTTACGCTGGTGAAAAAACGCTGCGAATTAATTAGTGGCCTTTTTTTGGATAGTTGCCAGTGCAAAACCAACACCGGCAATTCTATCTTTTTTTGTAGTGACTTTTGATAGGCAACGGGATAAAGTACTAGTGGGTGGTTGTCTGTGGTAATTTTGTGAGTGGCTTCTCTAGCTAAGCTGGTTGGGTGGTTGGCCACATGAAATATACTCATGAGAGATTCTGTTTATTAGCACTGCTGAGGAGTTAAAATATACGCACTTGTAATTAAGCCATAGACCAAAGGGACTGTCAACTAAGTATTGCTTAGCAACATCCAGATCTGAAAAGATAAATGTCATGGGTGGGTGGCTTGTATGAGATTTTGTTGTGGCCATGGAGCACTGAAAAGGGACTGTGCACTAGGTATTGCTTAGCAACATCCAGACCTGAAAAGATATTACTCATGGGCAATGGGCTCTATGAGATGCTTTTGTAGCCATGGAGCACTCAAGAGGGATAGTTTGTGGCATATTGCATGTACTACATGGAGATACTGTGAAATGTACTGTTGTGGGGGCAACAACTTTTGAAATAGGTATCACTAAAAAACTCCACGGATACTTGGATGAATTTATTTACATTTTAGGTTAATACTTTGGGCTACTTCATTCTATGCCATGGTCTTATATGGTTTGTAAACTATCCTATAATTGGTGGATATAATAATGGGTAGGCATGAATATATTTTAGTTAATATATTGGCCTTTACTCAGCATTGTGAAGTATCTTCTTCCGTAAATTGTAGTGGTTCAATGATACATGGATAGGTGATGCTTATTTGCATGTAAATAGTTTGATACTTGTAGTATGAATTGAGAGCATTAAGCTAGGTTAGGAAGCTGCTGGTGTGATGGTCTTTTTATTTTAATCAGCATTCTATTTCCAGTTGGTTGCAATGAACGATTATGCGATTTAGTAATGAAATGTCATATATTTCATCAATACGTAAAGTAGAATGAACATACCTTTGAATATTCTTAGGTGCTGAGCTATGTCCACAACATGAACAATAATGCGGTATTTATTAGTTTTCACAAAGACATGGGGTTAAATGAGCCATTGGAAGTTTATTTAACAACCTGAGAGCAGATAGGCGCTGCTGTTTGATGGTATATTTGATTAGAGGTTTTTCTGAACATCTTGGCCTCGGTTCATGTAATTATGCCGAGGGGATGGGGCTCCTTTTTGGCTTGCGGATTGTGAAAAACCTGGATCTATTTCATGTTGATATTGAGCTTAATTGATTCTATGATTGTTTTCCAGTGGGTGCAGAAGTCACGGTGTGGTCTGTGGTACTTTGAAGATTTTTGGGAGGAAATTCTTGATATTTGTTGAGGTTTGAACTACCCTATTTCCCAAGTGTATAGATAGGGTAATGCTCCATCAGATTTTTTGGCACGGATGGGTGCTGAAGGTAATAGTGTGATATGTGATGATTTTTCACACATTCCTCATTTATTAAAAGGAATGTTAAGATGGACAAGATGGGTCTTCTGTATCTTAGATTTGGCTAAAGTTGTTTCATTTATTTTAATGCACCTTATTCTTTGTAATACGGTATTCCTTCACCACAAGTGAGATTTTTTTAATAAAGTTTGGAGGTCTTGTCCTCCTTTAAAAAAAAAAAAAAACAACTTATTTCAACTTGGATTATTGGTCTTTCATTCCAATTTAATATTACTTGGTTTATTTAAATCTTAGTAAACATGGATGCAGAAAAGGGTATATTACACTGCCAAGATGGGTCATTGCTGAAGAGATGGGATCTACAGGTTCTCTAGGCTAATATCTATCTCACCATGCTTCCAAGATAGAGGGGACAAAGATGTTGTATGCCACATGACTATAGAATATATTAATGTCGCCTTGTATTAAAGGTGCAAATGATCATTGTTTGAGTTTCAGAATATGTTGAACTTATTAATAGTACCTGATGGACTTGTATTTGGTAGATGTATAGAGTGATTGGTACATCACTTACTTGGATGATGAAATACACTTCTCAAAAAGGGAGGTAATTTCTGTGCATGTATAGATGGTTGGCATCCAAATGAAATATTGATGAATATTTTAAGTTGGCATTGAATTTGTTTCGTAATTGTAAGTACTTGCCTATATGTATAATAATTAGTAAGTGGCCATAGTTTACATCCACTGCTGCAATGGCTCGATGATTTTCAAGTTTTAACTCAAACAATGCGGGTTGGGTTTATAGTCAGGGTTATGGTCATGAAAAACCAGTTGATGATTTGTTCAACACTTTAATTTGCTTATTATTGAGGTCTTTATAGTAATATTTACTGTGACGCCCCCAACTCCCACGTATGGACACATGGAAATCGAGACGTCGGGATGATAACAGCACGGGTCATGCATCCCATCGCCGAGTGCCAAGTGTGTGTACATGCAACACGTGTACATAAAAATAATGCAGCGATAATAAAAGTCTTACAACTAAGTACTAGAATTTTGTTTAAATACAAATTCGCTTAAAACACAAGCGTACCAAAATATTACAAGTTTAACATTGTTTCAAATCCAAATTACATAACATAAAAACAAGTAGAATAATTTCCAAAGGTAAAACAACTCCAAATCAATAATCTGGCGGAGCAGCCTCCTCAGGCTCAACCTCCTCCTCCTCAACCTTTGCATCAAAATCTACGGTACCAAAATAGTGCCGCAGGTAAGTAATAATCCAAACATCACAAGATAAAAATATATTAAACTCAACAATATGCATGAAAAGATGCCATATGCATGAGATCAAAACATAATCTTTCTCAAAAATATTTCTTTTCCAACTCACGCCAAAAATTACATTTGGCCCAAAAATAATTCCTTTAAAACTCACGCCAAAAGTCACGTTTGGCCCAAAGTATCTTCTTTAAAACTTTTCCTCACCATTATTCCAGAAAATGGCCCAAGATACAAGTCTCAAATAAATTTCCATTTTCCTTTAAAACTGAATGCACCATGACCTCCCCTAGAGGTCATCCACACACCCTAGCTCCCTTCGTCACATCATAGTAACGACCATGCATGTGACTTCGTAACGAGCGATGCCCAGTTCCACGCCCAGCGCGTACGTAGCCAACCATCCTCTAGCTCCTGCCAGCAGAGGGGCCACGGAGTCGGTAAGAGAGCGTTACTATCCTGTCCGATCCCGTTGTTGCCCAGCAACAACTCAGGGGACGTCACTCAGTATATTGCGCTCCCGAGTGACCAGGGGAGCCCCACTGAGATAATGCTCCATCTCGGCTTGAGGTCGTGATACACACGCACCCAAAAATCCATTTATGCATAAAAACCCAGTTTTCATTATACAACACATGTATATGTATGCCACTATGCGAGAAATCCAATTTTTCCTTTTTAAACATGAACATGCATGCTACATGCAATGCACACATCAAGATACAAATTATCCAAGAAATCTCAACATTAACCAAAATGAATAACTTCATCCTCAAATCTATCCGACCCCCGACTCCTCGGACTCAGTCCGGAATAACCAACCAGTCACAATTTATTGTAAAAGTAATAATATATTTAAATCTAAAATGAAGTTTGGAAAATACTTACAGCACTATATAATAATTTCTTAAGGATCAAGGGGCTGCAAAAGGTGGAGGAAAAGAAATGTAACAGTGTAAAAATAATGTAACAGTGGGTTGTAAAATATCCACTTTTAAATGGGGACGAACCAAGGCTTGGGATTGATAAGAAATGGCTTAGAGGTGTTTATGAAGCTAGTGGAAGTGAGGGTTGGCCATGGGTGGCGACGAAAATGGCGGTGGAAGGCCAAAAAGCCCAAAACGAAGTTGAGCTCGTGGGGGCTGCTCCGGCGACGGATCGGAGCTAGAAATGGGTGGTTTAGGTCGACAAGAGGTCGGTGAAGAAGTGGTGGCCGGAGGTAGAACGACGGCGGCCCTGGAGAAAAATGACGCCACAGCTTGGAAGAGCTCGTGGTTGTTAACGCCAGCTCATATGGGGCTGAAATTTGGTGGGGATGTTCACCGACAGGAGGGGAAGAAAATGGGATGGGTGGTGTAGCTCACGGCGGCGGAAGGCAGCAGTTCTGGGCGGACGAAGAAATTGTGGACAGGGAGAGGGGAAAGCGTCGCTAGGGAGAGAGGGGACCGGGAAAAAAGTGGGGAAAAAAGTAAGAAAAAGAGAATAGAAAGAGGAAGGAGAAAAAGAAAAAGAGAAAAAGAAATGATGGGGAAAAGAAATGAGGTCCAATCCTCACCTCTGGGGTCCAGAAACTGATCCAACGTAAGCAACTTTAAAAGCTATAAATTGAATAAAATAATTTAAACACAATATCTAACTAAAATATAATAAATAACTAGTAAAAACTAACAATAAAATTTTAAATCCAAAAACAAATTAAATTAAATTAAATTAAATAGCAATTTAAACACAAAAACAATAATTAATAATAAGAAAGCACCACAAAATAAATTTCACAACTAAATAAATCCAATTAAAATTTGATAATTTAAAATAAAAGAACTAATATTTTAATTAAATTAAAATACTCATTCAATAAAAATACACGTAAAAATGAAATATCACATTTACAGATTATTGTCAAGGGAAAATTAATGATCATGATTAGATCATACAATATTAAGTTTTGCTGCTACTTAGAAAAAATCTGTAATGTGGGCATACTATTTAATTTAAAGCATGATTCCATAAAACTGGATCAACATGTAATTGCATTGATAGTAATTGCAAATATTTGCTGCGAAAATATTTCTATGGATACAAGCAAGAAGGCCATTAACTAGTCCATTTGTGTCGAAGGTAGGCAGTTTTTAAAAATTTCTCTCGCCGCAAATATTCACGACAAGCTGTCTATTTGCGTCCCGAGGTCTGTGCCGCAAAAAATGATATCTATACCTGCACATATTCAAGTTTTTGTGACACATGACTGAACATCAGTTACACTGATCGACCATTTGCGGCTTCATCGTAATTTTTTTTGCTGCATGAAATATAGATTGTTACTTGTGTAGTAATTGCGGTGATTTGTTGGGTATTTACGACGCCCATAGATGGAAGCTAACTGTGCTAATTCCCTACCATTCTTCTTGCTGCTAATATATTCGCCGCAAGAATTCCATATTAGCATCCTTACGATTTTCGCCGCAAGTTATACAATTTTTCCACATTGATATTTGTGGCTCCAATGTAACTTGTTGCGACGTTAAGTGTACCGTCGTAACTATGTATTATTACATTATATTATGTGTATTCGTGACCCTCATAATTGGATGCTAATGTTTCATTTTCCCACGTACCATCACATTTTTGTTGCGTCAGCTGAAAGAGATTTTTTTGGCCGGCGTCCAATTTCGCCTGAATTTTTACAGCTTTTGCATAGCAAATCTGCCGCGCCTTTTAAAACGTTTTGAGATAGACTTTTTTCGACCATGTAGCGGCGAAATCTTTTGGACGGGAAAACAAATTTGTGACCATTATTTATGCTATTGTAGCGATTTTCTTTGACGCAAATTGTAGGTTGTGTTGGTAGTGAACATACTCGCATTGATTGTGTAGGCAATTTGAATTGTGTAGGATCAAAATCGTCTTGTATCATGCGTTGATGTGTAGATTGCTTTGGCCCATAAAACAACATCTTCAATCTACAAACGATGTATTTTGTGTCGATTTGCTTGAATTCTGGCTGCTCATGTAGATAATCACCACTAAAAGACAATATTAGGCATATAAATTTAATTAAAAAAAAATAGTTTTCCATTATTTCCATGAAAATACAAGTAAGAGATATTACGTAGGACCTCCTAAGGAACTTCAAACTATCAATCTCAGGGTAGGTTTGGTAAGTAAGATGAGAATTTTGAGTCTGAAGTGAAAATTTAAAATATTATTTTTTAATATTATTATTATTTTAAGATTTAAAAAAATTAAATTGAAATTTGAAAAAATTGAATTATTTATTATATTTTATGTAAAAATTTGATAAAATTGTAATGATAAGATGAGACGAAATGAAATGAAAATTTTGTATCTCATCTCTACCTCTAAACCTGTCCTAAATAGAACTTTTGCTGACAAACAAGGAATGGAAGATTTTTGAAGCTCCTGAGAAGCTCATTTGATATACTCAACTCATGACGAGGTCACAATTAGCTTGTAATAATACCTTTAGTAATATTGCATTAAATTATTGAAAAATTATTTATTATTCATTACTTATCACCAAATAAATATATGTCACAATAACGGATAAGAAAATGATCAATAGAATCTTTATTCACCAAATATCAAACTCTTATTTTGACTTATTTTAAGATGTATAGTCAGATGCTTTCGCTGTCATCTTGGTGATTTATCTTTCTTTTTTTCTCTTTTCAGGAAACTTGGTTATTAATATATGCTTTAAGTAGACAAGATATGAACATCCATAAAAACATGAAAAATAATAATAATAATAATAAATAAAAAAATAAAACTCTCCCAAAAAGCCTTCAGATTGATTTTGGAAGGAGAGGACTTTTCCCTCTTCTCCATCTCCTTCCCTCCTTTTTCCATCTACTTATTTTATCTATGGCTGTATATCGATGGGTTCGACGTCGGTTTCGGCTCCAAATCGAGACACCACCGACGTCTGCCATGAGCCAACACCACCGACCAAAATCATGGATTTGGAAAGAGAAAACCGATCATATCAATCTCGACGTGCGTCAGTGCAGTCTTTGGTTTACCGTCGGCGTCTTCTGTGAAGGAGGAGGAACTGAGGAAGAAAGCATCCGCGTCGTGCTATTGTCTTCCATGGAAGAATAAGAAAGTTGCAGAGAGCAACTGAGGAAGAAGACGATGCGGAAAAGAAGAAGAGGGGTAGGAGGGGTTATTAATTCATTTTGAAACGACACCGGTTGACTTGTTCTATTATATTTTTTTTTAACTGCCAAGCCCTAAAACGACGTGTTTCACCTATTTAAGTGAAACGGCGTCGTTTCTATATGTATAAAAAGAAAAAATATATATGAATTGGTCGGTCAGTTCAGCGATTTTTCACACAGAAGAATTGAAACTGAATCAATCGACGTTGGTTCCTATATATTTCACTCGACCGCCAATCGATTCTTCGCCGGTATCAACCAGTTCTAGCGTCTGGCGGTCGTTTTCCAATGGTGGAGATCAGTTTGGCGGTTTTCTGTATACCCTTAACTTTTTGTATCAAGGTAGTTCTATTTTCTTAGTTTTATTTTGTTTCCTTTAGGTAAAAAAATATAAATCTACAATTTTCTGATAACTCTAGAGAGACACGCACAATACAAGAATACTCTCAGGCCACAAATCATTCTGAGGATAGTTGAGGTTTTGTGAAGTTCACCACATGGGGTCCTCGTGTGCTGCTCACGCCTGTGCATGATCTTCACGTGCCACCACTTCAGGTAGCTTTTCTCGCCACACATGCCGAATCATCGGAATGACCACAATCAAATCTTTCAGATCTGATTTTTGTGGCTAATAAGAGCATGTTGCCTTCACGTGCCGTAATCGATTCCAAAATCTATCGGAGTTAAATTGTAATCCATTATTTTTTTGCATTTATCTTAGTGTTTTTCTTATTATTTAAACTAAGTGTTGTCTCCTGTACTTTTATCTGTAGAAAGTATTAGCAGTAGTAAAAACTAGACTAATTATAATATGAAATAGTATACTGGTATAGTTATAAATGCATTAATTGGTTTATGAGGTAATAAATGATTTGAGAATATTCTTGTATATATCTAATTATAGATATAAATTTATTTGATAAATGACGACACTTAACCTTTAAAAAAAAATGTAGAAGAGATATACTCATAATGTTCATCCACATGTTTTCGTTAAAATGTATAAATACTTCAGGAATTATCTCATGTTTGAATGGGATTTGGTTGATTTATTTTCTGGGATAGTGGACTTGGGAGTTCCCATATGTTCTAGTACCAGTCGAAACATTTTGAGCAGTCAATTTTTGTTTATTTTGGTTGGATGCCTCAATCACTACGCATGGCATGGTGGGAATTAACAGTAATAAATCCATAGCTTTATGCTTTATCCCGTCTTTCACAACTACCTTTCTTGTTGTCTCCTCTTACTTTCTGATTTTTCACTATCCCGAAATATGCGCTTGGATTTCCTTGTCGATATCTCCTTTTTAGCAGCTCGAGAAAGAACACAGCTGTTGGATTCCAGGTACAGCTGTTGCGCAAAATGGTAGAATAAAATAAACATGTCGTCCACTTTAATTAAAGAAAGGGAACACGAAGTCATGCCACCCTTGTCGTTTTATCTGCATCTATGACTTCGAATGAGAAAGGAGAGTTGCATATATAGCTTCCAATTAAGAGAGAGTTGCATGCGTAGCTTTCAGTTGGTCTTGATCGTAATTCCAAACGATGAGTGGGCTGCAATTGGTAAATTACTCATGTCCTTTTTCACATTTTCATATTTTAAATATTTTTAAAAAATAAAAAAATATCAATTCATTAATTATCATAAGAAAAAAAAAATCATATCATGTTCCTCAGGTAGAGAAACACGTGATATTTTTCTTCCATGACATCATGCACACAACAGATAGATTTTAATATAAATAATTAGAAATTATTTAATATAAACCATAAACACAGTAACCCCAGATTTTTAAAAGAAATGAAATGGCCATATTTTTAAAAAAATGGGTACGTTGATTGGTGGTAGTCCACCATGTGACTGAAGCAAAGAAAAATTGAAAAAGCATATATACAAATGATAAAGAAGCCGGCAACTTAGGTCCCACCCACGTTCCTAAAACCTAAAAATAAAAAATAAATAAAATAAAATAAAATTCTTCTTCTAGCAGTAAGAATTAAAGTAGTGAAATATTGAAATTTTAGCTAAAATTTAATTAGAAAATTTGTTTCAATAAATTTAATTAACTACTTTTTAATGATGCTATATAATAAATATTTTTAATTATTATTATTTTATTAAAATATTGATTATCAAGTCTATTTCACTATATATGACTTCTCAAACTCTAAAATTTCAATAAAAAAAGGTTTCAATGTCGAGCCAAATTGAAAAGTGGATGACAGTAGAGGAAAAGAAAAACAACAAAATCTGCTTGGTCTAATTTCATGATTCAGAAAAATTAAAAATTATTCATTAAGTTATTGAAATGTTAAAAAGAAATCATGCAATCAGAAGAATTTGAAGGGGCAATGAACATCAATGATCAAGTAGTAAAAACTTACAGAAAAATAGAACATGGGTCCTTAAAAAAATAACCGAAAAAGCTTTAGAACGCTGTAGCAATAGTGATCGATGTTTTGTTTCTCTAGGTGTGGCGCACGATAAAGATAGAAGTATGAAGATTATTTTATAGCCAAAATATTATTTGACCAGCAATTTAGAGTAACTATATTTGGCTAGTGAAACGACGATGACTAAAATTAAAGTATAATTATTAAGTTTGGTGTAGGAAATTTTTAAGCAACTTGATTATAATTTGGCCAAAATAGACTAATTGAAAATTTTGATAATAATTCCGTAGTATAATATAATCCTATTCTTTTATAATTATAAATAACAAAATGCATAACATATACACATACATTTACATGTACACTCAAATAATCAATCATTATATAAGTTTGGCCACTGATTTGAACAGACATCAAATTATTTAGAAATTATTTATAATTTGTAATTTACATGTCGATTGTTATGTCATATAAAAAATATGAACAGACGAACATGATTTACTATCTAAATATTTCATTATAGGTTATAGAAATTGAGACGATCATAACTCATACATATTAATTTTTATTGAATTTTTTGAAGTAGCATTTACCATAACCATATTGGTATTTTTGTATGATATTTAAAAATCAATAATGATAAAACTCATGAATAAGTTTTATATAAGATAATCCTCATCCTAGATGTATAATAATTAGTAAGTGGCCATAGTTTACATCCACTGCTGCAATGGCTTGATGATTTTCAGGTTTTAACTCAAACAATGCGGTTTGGGTTTATAGTCAGGGTTATGGTCATGAAAAATCAGTTAATGATTTGTGCAACACTTTAATTTGCTTATTATTGAGGTCTTTATAGTAATATTTACAGCTTATTGTCAAGGGAAAATTAATGATCATGATTAGATCATACAATATTAAGCTTTACTGCTACTTAGAAAAGATCTGTAATTTTGGCGTACTATTTAATTTAAAGCATGATTCCAGAAAATTGGATCAACATGTAATTGCATCGGTAGTAATTGCAAGGATTTTCTGCTAAAATATTTATATTGACACAAGCAAGAAGGCCATTAACTAGCCCATTTGTGTCAAAGGTAGGTCGTTTTGAAAAATTTCTCTCGCCACTAATATTCAGGACAGGCTGTCTATTTGGGCCCCTAGGTCTGCGCCGCAAAAAATGATATATATCCCTGCAAAAATTCAAGTTTTTCTTACACATGATTGAGCATCGGTTACACTGACTATTTGCGGCGTGAAATATAAGTTGTTACTTGTGTAGTAATTGCGGTGATTTGTTGGGTATTTACGACGCCCATAAATGGATACTAATTGTGCTAATTCCCTACCATTCTTCTTGCTGCTAAAATATTCGCTGTAAGATTTCCATATTAGCATCCTTATGATTTTCACCGCAAGTTATACAATTTTTCTACCTTGATATTTGTGGCTCCAATGTAACTTGTTGCAACGTTAAGTGTACTGTCGTAACAACAATTAAAATGAGATACAAATTCAGACCATATATTAACATTTTCCGACTATATTATGATCAACTTATCATAGGTTAAAGAAATTGACACCATTGTCACTCATGCATATAATTAATGTTTATAAGTGACATTTTTTGAAATAAGCTAGTGAGAGAAACTCTCCCTTCTCTCTAGGAAAAGCTCAAGAAAACGTTAAGAGGGAGGAGGGAGCCTCGGCTCCTCCCTCCCTCCACTCTTTCCGTTTCTAGTTGTTTTAGGATGGTTTTTTTCAGGTTTTTTGTTGTGTTTTCAGTCTGCTAATAAAGTCGTGGCCGTGAATCTATGGGACGAATGACCATTACCAGGCCTGGTTCCCCTGTCCTTAACCGATACAAATCACGCAGTTGGGCGGGGAGAAGTTTATACGATGAAGGTGAAGGGTATCGGGTGTAAGGCAATGGTTGGCTGGAGAACCCATGACCCAATCCAGTGTCCCTGACCGGCTGTTTTTGGACGGTTTAAACGATGGGGAGGCGCTAGCTTCCAGATTTATAAAATGAAGACATGCATGCTTTAAGAGGTGCATGTGGGGTTGAGGATGGTTTGGGGTTAGTTGCCGAAAGGTTGGTCTGCTGAGGGGATGGTTTTGGAGGCGATGGTTAGTGCGGCTTGCTCTCGGAGGCGATGGTTGACGTGCGAAGTTTGGGGTGCATTCCGGTGAGGTTTAAGGACTCTGTTTCAGCCATGGAAAACAGAGGAGGTTTCGGTTGCATGCCAACATGCATGGGGGGATAAGGTGCCTTTTCTGGGGTGGAGCCCAACCGTAGCTTATGGAGGTTTCTTTATGGATGGTGGTCGAAGGAGGGGATCGGCGACGGTGGTTACAGTGGGTTATAGTCTGTTATTACAGTCGGTTTTTAGTCTGTTTAGTCTTTTAGTCTACTTAGTTGTCTAGCCTGTTTTAGTCTGGTTCTCTGGTTCGGTTTGTATTTTTTTGTTATAGTCTGTTTGGTTCCTGGTGCTTTTTAGTCTGTAATAAGGCTTACGGTGAAGGTTTTTCTGCTGCCTGCATGTTTGTCCGGTTGTGCATTGAGGATGGTTTTGCTGCTGCCTGCGTGTTTGTCTGGTTGTGCATTGAGGATGGAGCTGTCTGTTGCTTACCTGCAGGTTGCAGAATGTGGCAGGACGCAGGATGGAGGCAGTTACGGTTATGGTAGGGGACAAAGTGGGGAAGACAGTAGATGGGCTTTTGGCGTGGGCAGTCGGCGTGGATAGCATGGTTTCTCCTTTTAGGGTGTTTTAAGTTGTTTTTTCTTTTTGTTTTGTCTATTAGGGTTTAAATAAAAATTTGAAATAGGCATTCCCTTTCCTCTTGGAGGATAAGGGTGGTTTAGTCCCTATCCTTTTTTGGAGGATGAGGGTAAAAAGTCCCCCTCTTCTTTTGGAGGGTGGGGTGGTTGTGTTTTCTCGTAGACAAGTCGAGATGGACATCTCTGTTTTTACAGAGTCTCGCATCTCAGAATGGCTGTGTCATTAGAGAGTCTTTTTGAAGTTTTTAGACAATGTCCGACACGATGAAAGTTGTGTGCGGGGGAGCGTATCACCAATGAGTAGTTGACTTGTAATTAGGGTTTATACCTGAACTTATTGGTCACAGCTGTAACTTCCTTCATTCATGAATTGAATTGAAGTCTATTTCAAAAAAAAAATATAATTAATGTTTATTGAATTTTTTGAATTAGTAGCATTTACCACATTAATATTATTATGATATAATTAGTTTCTAGATAGGATAATCCTCATCCTAAATTTTGTCACACTTATCAATTAATTTAAGCCTCTACTATATTAAGTGATTGATTTGTGGAATCACTTAGGCTGTATTTGGTAAGTAAACTTTATTACTAATTATAAATTACTATGGATATGATTGTGGATAAAAATATTTTGTCATATACAGTACTGCATATTGATGATAAACTATAGTTTTCTTTATGTGTGTGTGTATATATATATTTTCATAGTCACGAAATTAGCATATATACATTCCAATCAAGAAAGAGTTGCATTCGTAGCTTTCAGTTGGTCTTGATCGTAATTCCAAACGATGAGTGGGCTGTAATTGGTAAAGTGCTCATGTCCTTTTTCAGACTTCCATATTCTGCATAATATTCGCTTCAACCAAAGGTGTCATGATAACCATTAATGGATGTTGACCTTTTGGATAAAAGTGGATGACTCAATCACCTTTCTTCTTGAATCTTTGCTTTCTGATATTTCGCCATTACTTCCACGAGATACTACGGAGAACTGGAGAAGCTCCTAAGGAGCTTCAAACTACCAATCTCTAAATAGAACTTTTGCTGACAAAAGAGGAATGGAAGATTTTTTAAGCTCGTGAGAAGCTCATTTGTTATACTCAACTCGATCATGACGAGCTCACAATTTAGCTTGTAATAATTAATACCTTTAGTAATATTGCATTAAATTATTGAAAAATTATTTATTATTCATTACTTATCACCAAATAAATATATGTCACAATGACGAATAAGAAAATGATCAATAGAATCTTTATTCACCAAATATCAAACTCTTATTTTGACTTGTTTTAAGATGTACAGTCAGATCGATGCTTTCGCTGCCATTTTGGTGATTTATCTAATTTCTTTTATTCTCTTTTCAAGAAACTTGGTTATTAATATATGCTTTAAGTAGATAAGATATAAACATCCATAAAAACATAGAAAAGAAAAAAGAATTTTAAAAAAACAAAAAAACTTTCCTAAAAAGCCTTCAGATCTGATTTCCAAAAGAGAAGGCTCATCTTTTTCCCTTTTCTTCTCTCATTTTTCCATCTACCCACTTTATCTATTAAGGTAGTTCTCTTTTCTTAATTTTATTTTATTTTTTTAAGATTAAAAAAGATAAATTTATAATTTTTCGACAATTCTAGAGAGACTGCAAAGCACAAAAAGACTCACAAACCACAAATTATTTCGAGGATAGTGAAGGTTTTGTGAAATTCACCGCATGGGATCCTCATGTGCTGCTCACGCCTGTGCGTGGTCTTCACATGCCACCTCTTCTGAATAGCTTTCCTCGCCATATATGCTGAATTATCGCCACAATCAAATCTTTCAGATTGAACTTTTGTGATTGAAAAGAGCATGTTACCTTCACGCGCTGTCACGAGTGTGTAGTCCACCAAAATTAAACTATAATTCATCATTTTTTACATTTATTTTACTGTTTTTCTTATTGTTTAAATAAAGTGTTGTCTCTTAAAAGTTTGTCTGTAAAGAATATTAGTAATAGTAAAAATCAGATTAATTATAATATAAAATAATATACTAATAGAGTTCTAAATGTATTAATTGATTTATGAGATAATGGATAATTTGGAAATATCCGTATGAGATTATGTATGTAAATTTTTTTGATAAATGATGACACTTTACCGTTAAAATAAAAAAAAGGAGGAGAGATATACTCATGGAATGTTCATGCACATGTTTTCGTTAAAACGTGTAAATACTCATGGAATACTCTCTTGTTTGAATGAGATTTGGCTAATTTATTTTCTGGAATAGTGGAGTTTCTTGTCGTCTCTTCTCTTACTTTCTGGTTTTTCACCATCCCGAAATATGCGTTTGGATTTTCCTATCGATCTCTTCTTTTTAGCAGCTCGAGAAAGAACACAGCCGTTGGATTCCAGGTATAGCTGTTGCGCAAAATGCTAGAATAAAATAAACATGCCGTCCACATGAATTAAAGAAAGGGAAGACGAAGTCATGCCACCCTTGTCGTTTTATCTGGCATATATGACTTCGAATGAAAAAAGAGAGTTGCATGTGTAGCTTTCAGTTGGTCTTGATCGTAATTCCAAACGATGAGTGGGCTGCAATTGGTAAATTACCATGGCCTTTTTCACATTTTCATATTCTCCATTATAATTGATTCAAACAAAGGTGTCATGATGGCCATTAAATAATGTTTTTGGATAAGATTGGATGACTCAACATATCACTATGGCTGGCATAGTGGGAGTTAACAGTAACCAATCCTATCCCGTCTTCTCAGTCACCTTTCTTCTCGAATCTTTACTTTCTGATTTTTCACTATGTTAAAAAATATGTAATTTTCTGATTTTTCACTATGTTCAAAAATATGTAATATTGACAGTCGTAGTCACGTTAGGCAATTTTTTTTTTTTTAAAAAAATATATATAATTTATTAAAAAATTTTAATTTTTTTAATAATAAACTCCATTTTTCTAAAAATATATATATATAATATTAATTCTAAAATTATATCTAATATTATTTATTTTTAAAAGTAATACTATTATGTTCTCTTAATTTATATATTTGATGTGCCCTTATTACAAACTATAATTTTTTTTAAATATTTAAAAAAAAAATCAATTCATTAATGATGATAAAATAAAAAAATCATATCATGCTCCTCAGGTAGAGAAACACGTGATATTTTTCTTCCATGACATCATGCACACAACAGATAGATTTTAATATAAATAATTAGCAATTATTTAATATAAACCGTAAACACAGTAACCCCAGATTTTTAAAAGAAATGAAATGGCCATATCTTAAAAAAAATGGGTACGTTGATTGGTGGTGGTCCACCATGTGACTGAAGCAAAGAAAGATCATGATTAAGCCACCGCTGGTGGGGGCCACCGTTAGGTTTAAATTTTTTATTTTTTATTTTATTTTTTTTTCAAATCATTTGGGAAACAAATTTGTGACCATTATTTATAGGGGTGGGCAGCGGGGGCCGCCCTCCGCTACCCCACCCCCGTTCGCCCCGCCTCTACATGGGCGGACAGGGTACCCCGCACCGCACATGCCGGGGCGGGGGACATGAAATACACTAAGTGGGGGCGGGGGGCGGGCAGGGCTCAACCCCGCCCCGCTTTTCCCCCACCCCGCATTTTATATTTATATTTATAAATATATATATTTTTTTTACAAATTGTATATATATATATAATATATTACAATTTGTTAAACTTGTTCACAAGAATCACAAGAAAGTGAGACTTGTTCATCACAAGATTGCATATGCCGTAAGTCCCACATTGCTCAAGTAAGACTCTTGTATTGCCTTAGAGTTCTATATAAATGAGGCCTATGGTGCCCATGACATATGCAATCTTGTGATGAACAAGTCTCACTCTCTTGTGATTCTTATGAACAAATTTAATAAATTTAAAAATTAGTAACATAATTTTTATGTTATTAGTTTTTAAATTATTATTATATATATAAATTTTAATTTACGATTTAATTATATAATAATTTGGGTCTAAAAATAATATTTTTAGACACAAAATTTTTTTTTAAACCTATTGAAATATGGGATTCTTGATGTGGGCGGGGGGTGGGGCGGATGGGGTGTTCACCCCGCCCCCCGGCACCGGAGCGGGGGGCCCCGCCCCCGCCTCACGGGGGTGGGGTGCGGGATGAAATATTCATCCCCCGCATATGCGGGGGCGGGGAAGGGGAAGGGGTGCACCCGCCCCGCATGATGCGGGTAGCACCCTAATTATTTATGCCATTGTAGCGATTTTCTTTGATGCAAATTGTGGGTTGTGTTGTAGTGAACATACTCGCATTAATTGTGTAGGCAATTTGAATTGTGTAGGATCAAAGTCGTTTTGTATCATGCATTGATGTGTAGATTGCTTTAGCCTAAAAAACAACGTCTTCAATCTAGAAACCAAGTATTTTGTGTCGATTTGCTTCAACTTTGGCTGCTCGTGTAGATAATCACCATTAAAAGACCCCAAAAATTTTATATATATATATATATATAATTAAAAAAAATAGGCCGCAAAAATCTAAGAAGTTTGAACACAAAAATTTAAGGTTATGTTAAGATGTAGAGTTAAATTTTTATGAATAATAATAAGTTGAGTTGACGAAATAAATTATATAGAGCCCATCTAAAATGAGTTTAAATATATTTAAATATCAAGATAAATTTAATACTATCTATAAAAAATTAAAAAATATTATAGATTCCACGTATAAAAAATATTATAGATCCCACGTATAAAAATATGTTGAGTTGAAAAAAATTATAAGTCCCACGTTTCATATGTAAAGAGATTTTAAGTTGAGATGTGTTTAATAATTTAAGAGTTAGATATTTAAATAGTAATGAGTTGAGTATGTGAAATGAGTTATGTAGAGTCTATTTAAAATAAATTTAAATGTATTTAAATATTAAGATAAATTTAATATTATTTATAAAAAATTAAAAAATATTATAAATTTTACATATAAAAATATATTAAATTAAAAAAGATTATAAGTTACACGTCTTATATGTAATGAAACTTTAAGTTAAAATGTATTTAATAATTTAAAAATTAGATATTTAAATTTTATACTTAACTTAAAATAAAACTGAACTGAATTAATTTTAATTAAGTCTTATAACTAAACCGGATTAAAACACCAAGATTTTGGCCTATTCGTAATTCCCCTTCTTTCTTTGTTTTTATGGTATTGATGGTAATTACATGGGATGAATGGGCTGCAAATGGTAAAATACTCATGTCGTTTTTCACGCTTTCATATTCTCCATTATATTCGCTGCAACAAAGGTATCATGATGGCCACTAATAAATCGATAACTTTATGCTTTATTCCGTCTTCTCAATCACCTTTTTTCTTGTCGTTTTTCATATTTTCAAATAGAAAAAATTTACATAATCTCTTATTATTTACATAATTTTCATATATTATATTTTTTTAATTTTTATTTTTATTTATCAAATATTTAATATATTAATAATAAATAAAAAATTAATTTAATTTAAAAAAAAATAAATTCAACAAAAAATTAAAAAATTAAAAAAATTATAATACGTAAGATTGAGAAGTTGGATAGTATTTCTTTTCAAAATATTCGTTTGAATTCCACGTTGGGCTTTTTTTGTCGATCTCCCCTTTTAGCATCCCGAGAAAGAATACAACTGTTGGATTCCACGCACAGCTGTTGCGCACAATACTAAAATAAAATAAACGTATCGTCCACGTAAATTAAAGAAAGGGAACTGATCCATCCACGAGAGGTGGGCCGTTCTACCGACAAGTGCATGCATTTTACTTTTGTTTTTATTTATATTTTTAAAATCATATTAAATATTTTAAAAGAATTATAAATTTATTTAAAAATATTTTCTTAATTATTAAATAAAAAATATAAAACACTTAAAAAATTAAAACCATATTTAAATCTAAAAAAAAAAAAACTAAAATCGGAGTAAGTTGAAAGAGTTATTTCGTTGAGTTTTATTATATATAAATAAAATTATATATTAATCTACATATTAATATTAATTTTTTTATATTTAAAATTTAAATTAATATTATTTTAATAAAATTTACTTTTTAACTAATCATATTAAATTAATATATATATTAATACGTAATTATACTTCTAACCAATTTTTTTTTTTTATTTCAATTGCATTATAGTGGTTTATATTCTTTTTATTCTTTCTATTCAACAAACTCAATTACTAATAATTGAGTTTTACTATATACAAATAAGTTACGTATTAATCTGTATATTAATATTGATTCATTCATAATTAAAATTAAAATTAATATTATTATAATAAAATTTATTTTTTGACTAATTATATTAGAATAATACATATATTAATACGTAATTATATTTCTAACTGATTTTCATTTTATCTCATTTTTATTATTATTTAAATATAAATATTTTAAAACTAATTATTACAATTTATATTAAATTTTTTTTAAAAAAATTATTTTTTCAAATTTTAAAAAAATAATATTTTAACTTTATACCATTTTTTATTTAATTTTTTTCTCTTTTAATTTTTAAAATTCAAACTATCTATAAAACTTTAATCTTTATCTCATTGTTCATAATCTCGATAGTAGCCAATACTCTCTTGTTTAGTGGGATTTGGCTAATAAGTCGGGATAGTGTGCCGCTCGTAGCTTACTGCTACACCGCTAGTTCTAAATTTATATTTTATTTTTATTTATATATTTTTATTTATTTTTAAATATTTTAAAAAAATAAAAAAATTATATCAATACATTAAAATTTAATTTTTTAATCTTTAAATAAAAAAATTTTACTGAGCGGTTAAAATTTTTTTTTAACGGTTAAATGAACCGGCGACTAACAGGTAGTGTAGTTGTTTTTTTCTATGGCTAATATGCTTTGTGGAACAGTGGAGTTGGGAGTTTCAATAGGGTAATGATGGACTTATCACTGTTTTACCATCACTTTATTATTTGTAGTGTATTTATTTTCTCTTTATTTTCTTTTAAGTATTTTTTTAATATATTTAATCATTAAGAAAAAATTTAAAACATATATAATTTTATTAATAATTATTTTCTTAATTATTAAGTAATAGAAAATTTTTAAAAAAATTAAAAAAATAATAAAAAAGTGATAAAATAATAATAAAGCTATGATTATTCGTTCCCAATGTGTTCTATTAGTACTACTTGAAGCATTTTGACCAGTCAAGTTTACGATTGTTTTGGAAAGATAAAAGGGCCAAAATAAAAAGTCTTTGTGAGTTTCAGTCAGCTAGTAATGCCATAAAACACTGGGCATCGACTCAGTTGGGCGGTGCCTATCAAATCCTCATCCCTATCAATGTTGATTGGATTTGTGGTGGTCCACTAACATGTGACTGAACCAAATAAAAGAAGAAGAATTGTCACAGTCTCACAGACAGAGAAAAAGCATATATACACGAGAAAGAAGCCAGCAAGTTTGGTCCCACCCACATTCATATAACAACCAAAAAAATTGGATTCTCGCTATAGCAATAACAGCCAAATGGTCACAAATGCCATCAAATGTCTTTCAAATTCTTCCGATTGATCTATTTTTAATATCTTCATAGATACCACAATTTTACTAATTTCTTTTCTAAGTTGGAGTGTTTAGAAAATTCATCAGCACCAGAACCGATGCATGCATCAATTCGCGTAATGGGTTACAACAAATAATAGTTTTGACATCATACTCTTATCAAATTATGTCGATGTTTCCTCGTATATCTCTACATTTTTCTCGATTCATTCCTTAATTTCTCACATGAAAATAAGTAGTGGGAGAGCTAGCTCTTTATTGGATGTTTCAAGATTGAACCCAAACATGCATCATATAGCTAGCTAGTTTCCCATGTTCCTTAAATTATCTGAAAATCTTCCAATTGTATCTTTGAATTGTGCCATAAGAATGTGAACTGGTTATTCTCTATGGATTTGTTTGAATTATCATCTCATAGATTCTACAGATGTGATTGCATAAGAGGAATCAAAGAAAAAATAGAGTAAAAAGACTTAAAAGAAAGAGAAATACTTTTTGCAGTCGGCAGATGCAGTCGGCGTGCAGTCGGCTGTAAAAAAAAAATTAATACGGGACCTACATGAAAAAAAAAATTATTTTTATAACTTTTTATAATTCATGTAGGTCCCCCTGAATATAAAAAAAAATTTATAATTTTTTTTTATTCATTCCGTACAGCCGACTGCACGCCGACTGCATCTGGCGACTGTATGTAGCAAAGTCTTAAAAGAAAAAGGAGACTTGAACATAAGTCTTTGGAGTTTGGCATAACTACAAAATCAATTAATGCATAGCCAGAAAAACTTTCTCCTATATCGAAAAGTTGCAAGCCATATTTAGGTTATACAAAGCTTTTATTTATTATAGTTTTAAATAATAATTTTAAAAATAATTTAATTAATTACGAAAATAGAAAAAAATTAATTTTAAAAATATTATCATATTCACAAAAAAATAATTTAGATTTTTGTTTAAAATATTCACTAGAGTAATAGTTCAAAACATAAGAAAAAATATTAAGTAATTAAGTTTATAAATGGAAGTGAGAGAAAAAAAGTAATAAAGAAATAATAGAGAAATATTATTTTAATATAATAGAGAAATGATAGAAAATGAGATATAAAATTTTTTTGAAATATGAGTAAAACTTAAGAAAAAATTTTAAAAAATATACTTTTTAGTTAAATTATAGAGAATTTTATAAAGAATTAGACATGAATGCTCTAAGACAGACAGAAACCCATGATGCTTCTTCTGCCTCGACTAGAGCTTAATAACTCGTCGTGTTGTTCATATTATCAATACATTCTTATGGTCGATTAAGGACCTTTTGGTAGAAAAGTTGTACGATAAATATGTGATTTTTAAAAAGAAAAAATGCTTGAATCAGAGGAATCAAAGAAAAAACAGAGTTACAGAGTGGAAAAAGACTTGTGAGGATTGTGCATAAAAAGTCTTGTCTTCTCAATTACCTTTTTTCTTGTATGTTTCTTCCTTTATCCCAAAATATGCGTTTTCAACAGATCACACGACGACTTGATACTTTCCTAATTTCAATATCAATAATTTTATTTATCATTTTTACATTTTACAAATATGTAATATATAAATCATAAATAAAATAATTTAATTAATTTAATAAAAATAAAATAAATAAAAATAAAAAATATTATTAAAATATATAATAAAAAATGATGCGTAACATTCCTCTTTCAATAATATTATAATATTTTCCTCCACGATATTATTTTCCATGTAATTGCAAAATAGTTGAATGGTAGGTTTGACAACTAAGATAAAATATAAAATTTTTATCTCATTTCATCATTATAATTTTTTTTAATTTTTATATTAAATATAATCAATAATTTAATTTTTTTAAATCTGTATTTAATTTTTTTAAAATTTTAAATAATAATAATATTAAAAAATAATATTTTATTTAATTTTTAATTTTTATTTAAAATAAAGAGAAATCTCCTCTCACCTTCTAAATTTATAGTTAATTATTTCGAAATATGTGTTTAGATAATTTATAGTTAATTATCTCGATATCTTCTTTTTTCCAGGTCGAGAAAGAACACAGCTTGCTGTTGGATTCCACGTGCAGCTCTTGCCCACAATGCCAGAATAAAGTAAACGTATGGTCTTCCAAAGGAAACTGTAGGGCGGCCCTGAGTTCTGTCCGCATTTTATTTTATTTATTTTGTATGTTATTTTTAAATATTTTTTTAAATCATTTTAAATATTTAAAAAAATTATAAATTCATTAAAAAAATACTATAACCATTAAATAAAAATAATAAATAAATATCTTAAATCGATAAGAAGTTTCGAGACCATCTCTCGGTGGCCAAATATTTTCCTTTTTAAAAAAATGGAAATCATATTCAAATCTAATAAAAAAAAAGCCTAAAATCCGGAGCAGGTTTAAAGAGCTCTTTCGCTTGCATTATGATTACGGTGGTTTATCTTCCTTTTATTCTTTCTGTTCAATTAACACGTGCGCTTATGTTTTCGTTAAAACTGTAAAACTTATAACGGCCGGGATGTTTGTAAATAATTTTTATTTTATCTTATTTTATTTTATTTCTAAACATCATTTAAATATAAATATTTTGAATTAATTAATAACTTTTTTTCAGATTACTTTAAAAAAATAATTCAAGTTTTTCAATTTAAAAAAAAAAATTAATTTCCATGCCATGTTCATCATGTAGAGAAAGCACATGATATTTTTCTTCCTTGACATCATTCATGCAAACAACAGATAGATTTTAATATATTGTAATACAAATAATTAGCAATTATTTATTATAAACCATAAACACAGTCTACACAGACCCCAGATTTTTAAAAGAAATCAAATGATCATATCTTTAAAAATATGGGTACGTTGATTGAATTTGTGGACGTCCACCATGTGATCGAACCACCAAATAAAAGACGGTCAGAAAGAAAAAGAATCATCACATAAAGATAAAAATCATACATACACATAACAAAGAAGCCATCAAGTTAGGTCCCACCCACGTTCCTATGCCCAAAAACAAGTAAAAAAAAAAGGGATCCTTGCTGTTGCGGTAAGAATTAATCAGTGAGACTTATCTTGGCCCCTTGCCAGAAGAAACCACTGGTTTTACTCATATATCTCTGCATACTTTCTCTAGTACTCATTCCTTAATTTCTCAGACAAAAATAATGGTCGCAGTGGGAGAGCTCATTCTTTCTTCATTCCTTCAAGTGTTGTTTGACCGATTGGCGTCTTCTGAGTTGCTGCACTTTGCTTGCCAAGAAGGACTTCAAGAACAGCTGAAAAAGTTGGGCGAAACGTTGACAAGAATTCGTAAGGTGCTTGATGATGCAGAGGAGAAGCAACACACTGAAAGGTCGGTGAAACATTGGCTTGATGATCTCAGAGACTTGGCCTACGACGCGGAAGATATATTGGATGAGGTGGCCACGGAAGCAGCTTTGCGACCCACGTTGATGGGTGACAATCAAGCTAGCCCCAGTAAGGTACGGAAGCTCGTCACTGCTGTGTTTACTAGTTTAACTCCAAGTGCTAGGATCAAGACTAGGCTGGGGTCAAAAATAAACGATATCACTGCTAAATTTAATGATCTCGTGACACAAAAAGATCAACTGAATTTGAAGGAAATTGTTATAAGTTCGAGGCCAAGCAAAAGAACAGAGTCAACTTCTCTGGTGACCAAAAAGCGCATCTACGGTAGGGAGGAAGTCTTAGAGGCTGTACTTCAATTATTGAAAAGTGATAGTAGTGATGCCTTGACTGAAGTGAATGTGATTCCTATAGTTGGTATGGGCGGCATCGGAAAGACAACCCTCGCCCAGCTCGTTTACAATGATGAAAAGGTTGAGAGCTTTTTCGATCTGAAAGCATGGGCTTGTGTTTCGGAAAATTTTGATGTTGCTATAGTTACAAAAACAATTTTACAATCTGTGACTTCAGAAAACTGTGACGGCAAAGATCTAAATTGGATGCAAGTCAAATTGAAGGAGACATTAGTTGGGAAAAAGTTCCTAGTAATTCTTGATGATGTTTGGAATGAGAAGTACGATGACTGGTTTCTCCTACGTACCCCTTTTGAAGCAGGGGCTCCTGGAAGTAGTATTATCGTCACAACTCGTAATCAGGGAGTATCATCACTGATGGGAACCATTAAAGTACCTTTTCAGTTGGGGTTGTTGCCAACTGATGCTTGTTTGTCCATATTTTCCCAACATGCATTGGATGCAGAAGACTTTAGTGCGAATCCAGACCTTAAAGATATTGGGGAGGGAATTGTTGAAAGGTGTAAAGGCTTGCCTTTGGCTCTAAAAACTGTTGGAGGCCTGTTAGGCGGTACAAAAGACCGCAATGAATGGGAGAAAGTTTTGAAGAATAAGATATGGGATATACCAGAAGAGAGAAGTGGAATTGCTCCTGCTCTTATGTTAAGCTATCACAATCTGCCTTCAGATTTAAAGAGGTGTTTTGCTTATTGTTCTATACTTCCCAAAGATTATGAATTTAAGGAGGAGGAGGTGGTTCTACTTTGGATGGCAGAAGGTTTGATTCAGCCAGTTGACGAAATGGAAGATTTGGGTAGCGAGCATTTTCGCAATCTGTTGTCAAGGTCATTTTTCCAACAATCCGGCTTTGATAAATCACGATTTTTAATGCATGACCTCATCAATGATTTGGCTCAATCGGTTGCAGGCGAGACATGCTTTAGAATGGAAGATGAGGTTGGGGGTAGTCAGCATGGGAATCGCCCTATTATAAAGGCACGCCACTCATCTTACTTGGGTAGCCGATATGATGTTGCTAAAAAGTTTGAGGTTTTTTCTGAACTCTTTAGTTTACGTACATTCTTACCTCTCATGCTACCACATCGAGGTCGTTGTTATTTGGCTCGTCATGTTTTTCTTGAATTGGTTCCAACGTTACGATGTTTAAGGGTGCTATCTTTCAAAGGATACTGGATCACTGAGCTATCCGATTCTATTAGTGATTTGAAGCTTCTGCGGTACCTTAACCTTTCGGAAACTCAAATTAAAAGCTTGCCTGAATCAATAGCTACTCTCTACAACTTGCAAACATTGTTGTTGGAGAATTGCTATTTTCTGGAGAAATTACCTTCAATGTTATGCAAATTGGTCAACCTGCGGCACCTCAATATTGAAGGTACAAATTATTTGGAAGGAATGCCTGTGCAAATAGGTAAATTAAGTCGTCTCCAAACACTGTCTAATCTAGTTGTGGGAAAAGACAATTGCTCAGGGTTAAAGGAGCTTGGGCCTTTGAAGCATCTTAAAGGGAAACTTCACATTTCAAGATTAGAGAATGTGATTGAACCGAAGGATGCAAAGGATGCTGAATTAATTAAAAAGATGAAAATCAGTGCGTTGTCGTTGGAATGGAGTCGTCGGTTGGAATGGAGTCGTCGCATGGATGAGTCGAAAGACGCGACAAGTGAAGTACTAGAGATACTAAATGGGCTACGGCCCCACGCCGACACTTTGACGGAGCTATGTATAATTAGTTATGGTGGTACCAAATTCCCTAATTGGTTAACACCTCCTTCATTTCCTCATATGGTCTCCTTGAGATTAGAAAATTGTTACAAGTGCACCTCATTACCTCCACTGGGGAAATATTTGCCATCACTCAAAAATCTTTGGATCATTGGCATGGCTAACGTGAAGAGTGTTGGTCCTGAATTTTGTGGCGGTAATTGTTTCGCACAATGTTTTAGATCCTTAGAGACTTTGCATTTCTATCACATGAAGGAGTGGGAGAATTGGACTCCTTGTGAAGAATTCCCAAATCTGCGTGAGCTTTCCCTTATAAGATGTTGGAAGCTATTAGGGAAGTTACCAAACAACCTTCCTTTACTAAACAAAGTTGAGATAATTGGTTGTGCGCAGTTGGTGGTCTCACTTTCATGCTTTCCAGATAAATGCAAATTTAACATTAAGAATTCCAGAGGGCCTGATATGGAAGGGGTGGTGTGTGGAAGCAAGGTTACAATCAAAAACATAGGATTCGACAGATCACTTTCAACAATTTCAAATGAAGGGCTTGAGTTGGACGGGTTAACTATTAATGGATGTTATGAGTTGACGAATTTGTGGTCAGACAACATGGGGTCACTGCCACATCTCTTATTTCTGAGTAATCAAGAGCGTCTCCAACTCAGAATCAAATCTATTTCTATCTACAATTGCATAGCCTTGGAATCATTACCCAAGGCATTGATGTACAACAACACGTGTCTTCAATCTATGAGTATCAGCTCTTGTGATTCGCTAACGCATTTTGCAAGAAGCCATCTGCCTCCAACTTTAAAGTGGCTTAATATACGGAGCTGCAAGAGTATGAGGAATTTGGTGGAGAATGATGATACTGATACAAACAACAACGGTAGTTGCAGTAGTGGCATCACATCTCTTCTTGAGGACTTGTGGATTAGCAATTGTCCATCCCTTGAATTCTTAACATCAAGCGGAGAATTACCTACCACACTTCAACGCCTCAACATTATCGATTGTCCGAAGCTGGAGTCAGTAGCTAAGAGTTTTCGTCATAACTCGTCTCTGAAAAGCATCACCATCATTAATTGTGGAAGTCTTCAGTTCTTGAATTTGTGGTCAGACCAAAACACATGTGATTCATTAACGCATTTTGACAACAGTAGTTGCAGTAGTGGCGTCACATCTCTTCTTGAGGAATTGTCTGTTAAGAATTGTCCATCCCTCGAATCCTTAACATCAAGCGGGGAATTACCTACCACACTTCAACGCCTCGAAATTTACGATTGTCCGAAGCTGGAGCCAGTAGCTAAGAGTTTTCATCATAACTCGTTTCTTACAAAGACGCTTATAAGAGAGAATTGTTCGAGCATTTTATCATTTCCCAAAGAAGGTTTTCTCACAAACCTAACAATACTTGGCATCTCTCATCTTAAATTCACAGAAGCCTTGTTCGATTGGGGGCTGGACAACCTCACTTTTCTTAATAAACTTCATCTTGGTGGATGTCAGCATCTGGAGTCTTTTCCAAATATGAAGTTGCCTGCCTCTCTAACAAGGCTCTGGATCTCAGATTTTTCGAATCTGGAACGTCTTTCCGAGGGCTTAAGAAAACTCACCTCTCTTGAAAAACTGTTGATCAATGACTGCGAAAACCTCACGTATTTTCCAGAGGTTGGCCTACCTCCCTCACTCCTAAGCCTTTGGATCTCTAATTGCCAAAAGTTGAGGTCCTTTCCTAAGAATGGCCTACCTCCCTCACTCCAGAAACTTAAAATCAATGGATGTCCTCTGCTGGAAGAACGCTACAAGAAAGATCAGGAAGGAGAGTTGCGCAAGATAGCTGACATCCCTTGTGTTGAAATTCGGGCCGAAAGCATCTTTTTCAAAGATGATTTGAATCTTGAATTTTGGTATTGAAGAGATCTCATCGCTCCTATTGCTTGCTGCAACTCTGGTTGGTATGCTCTGTCTAACGATTCTTCTTCTGTCTTTTTTATTTTTTATTTAAATCTTTTTTGTTCTTGTTGGGTTTGCATAAGGACAAAACAAGTGCTTGTCAAAATTTCCAAATCTCCAAGTAAAGAGAGAAGGTCTTCCAACATGCAATTTTTTCTTTTCAAAATGGCAAATTGCTGAACTTGACAATGATTGGGCTCCCTTTCACGTGTTTTTCTTTTCCATTTATGGATTGAATTTTTTTTTTTCATTTATGGATTTGCTGCTTGTCAGATCGTCGATTGTATGACATGGGTAAAGATGAAGAAGGGGAAGGAGTTCTGCCAATGTAATATCCTTGGGAACGAACTTAATTGGGGTGAGGAATATGATTCTCAAGAATGTTTTTACATCCATAGAAGGCTGATGAATCTTTATTTGTTCAATACTTGCTGATGGTTCAAAAGACTGATGCAAGCTGTTGCAACTTCCGACTGCTATCTGAAAAATGGATGTGCAAGTAATATTGCTTTTCTCTTGCTCTGATTTTGCTTACTGCCTTTACCTAAATGTAACAAACCACTTTCAAGTTAGTATAAGTGATTGATTCGTGGAAGAACTGTTGGAATTTTAGTGAATTCCATAAGTCAAGATCACACCTCAAATCATTGTAAAAAAAAGTTGATTTTGGCAATTATGCAATGTATGATTTATGAGCTTTGTAGGTATGCTAATAGAAAAGAACTGCTAATCTTTGTTCTCAGGTTGAAGGAGGACAAGAAGTTGTAAACCAAGCAGCGAATGATCATGGATTCTTTTTCTGCCTAAACACACTTCTAAAATTGCAGCAGCAAGTTGTTGGCATGCCAAGTCTTTCTTCATGTTTTTGGATCCCCCCCAATGCTTGTAAGAGCTGTCAAGGAGGTGATTAAAAAGCGTGCTCTCTCTCTCTCTCTCTCTCTCTCTCTCTCTCTCTCTTGTAATTTCTCATTATTTTATCTGGTTGAAAATTTGTAATGAATCACAGTAATCCCAAATGTGAAATGAAGGTAGCTGAACCACTCTCAAATAAATAATCCGTTGAATGTTCTTCAAATAAATAATCATTTGAATGTTGAATGGTGGCAATGGAGAGATCCATCACTCCTATTGAATCTTGCGACTCTGGTGGGTATGCTGAATGTCTAACTATTCTTCTTGGGGATCTTTTGTTCTCAATGGGTTTCCATAACCACATAACAAGTGTTTGTTAAAATTTTCAAATCTCAAAGCCAAGAGAGAAGGTCTTCGAGCATGCAACTTTTTCTTTTCAAACTGGAAAATTGCTGAACTTGACAAATTATTGGGCTCCAAAACAGCTGCTTTAGATTGAAGGGAAATTTGCAATTGGTAAGAGAAAATTGCATGTTCCAAGGCCTTCTCTCCATGCCATCACCTCTTTTTAATTCTATTAAAACGAAATACGCCTCTGTTTGAAGGACAGACATAAGGAAATTGTTTTTGAAGAAAACTTTATTTTATAGTAGGCATAAGGAAATTGTTAGTGCCCGTAACATTCATTAAGTTATATCAAACTCTTGAATTATTATTTAGAGTTGGTGATGGTCGGGAATTTTAGTCATTTTACCCAATTAACTTATATCGAGCTCTTGAATTTTGGAGGAAGTTGGAATCCGTTAGGGTCATCAAATTCCTTTATCTGTGAAAGTCATTGCACGTTTGCGGAATACAATAGGATAGCTAGAGACACAAAAAACTAGATCAATTTTCATTGCCTTCATGTTCTCATTTAGGGAAAGCAGGGTTGTAGTAGGATAGCTAGAGACACAGAAAACTGGCCGTTTGCAGAACCTGAAGAACACCGGACACTATACTGATGTGTGAAGGTCACAAGCATGTGGGATATACTTTTTAGAAAAATATATTATGTCCTTTAGTTTCCTCCTTGATATTTTTCTATTGAGTAGTGCTGAATTAACCTTCACCAAGAGGTTTTTTATTTTTCATTTTTTTGTGGCTTTCATATACCATTCACAACTCATTTCCCTTCTATTCACAGATCAACTCATCTCATCTCACAATCCAAAATGAGGCCAGACAAATGTACATCTCAAGCTGTGAAGAGCTCAAGTCCTTTCTAGAAAATGGCATGCCACCCTTGGTCCTGCAACTTTCTATCTCTTAAGTGCCAAACGCTCGTGTAATTTTCAAAGAATAGCCTACCTCCGATACTTGGACAACTTTATATCTATGCAGGCCCTATGCTGAAAGAATGCTGCAAAAAATATCGAGGAAGGTAGTGGTTGAAGATGGTTGAAATCCCTTGTATGAAAATGAATGGAAAATCCATTAATGACTTAGAAACTGAGGAGTTAAGTTTTTTGGTCCTAATCCAAGGTTGCGGTGGGATTGGAGATCGGACCCTCGTGTAACACTTATCTCCTGTTGGTGCTAGATCTGGCTGGTATTTGTAGAAACACAAACCATGGAGTGAAATGCAGTAGATTCCAAACCTATATATGCAAGAAAAGGAAAAATATTTTCTGTTTATAAAAAAATTAATTAACTATATATATATTTATTTAATTGACATGGGAAAAGTTGAAATACCATATCAACTTATTTAATCCTAAATTACCGCAAAAGCCTCTTTTATTTTCTTGACATTAATCTTAACTTGAATATTATGCATAAATAATGGGTTTATCTATATATGTTGCCCATAATCCACTATCTTTCACTTTTTCTTTTTCTGTTTTTCAATTAAAAGACTCCAAGGGACATGTTATTTATTTATTTATTTTTGTCTTTCTTCAGTCCCACTTAATAATATTTGCAAAATAATATTTTTTTGGGATCAAGTCTATGATTTTAAAAATTAGATCATATACTTAATTAATTGTCAATAAAAACTATCATGCAGCTAGTAGGGTCATATATTCCTTAAATTCTTGAAAATAAAATGTTTATTTTGACAGTTTTGGAGCCTTTCGATTAAGCGGATAGAATGAATAGAATGGCTAGTTTCTTGAGTTTTGAAAATTGGTGTTCGAATGAAAGTGCTGGTGGTAAGTTGTGGTTGTTTTGGAAGGAACATCAGACTTTTGAGCTGTTTAGCATGTCGAACCAGATTATCCCAGGCTTCTTTATTCTCGAAGGAAGAAGAACTCTGGTGTCTTTTGTGTATGCAAAATGTAGAAGCCTGGATAGGAGGAGTCTGTGGATTGATTTGGAAGGGATTCAGTTGCACTCCATGCCTTGGTTGGTTATTGGTGATTTCAAAGCTATAAGGGAAGATGGGGAGAGGATTGGGGGGAGTTGTAGAGTTGTTCTCTTTTGGTGGTGTCGTGGTGTAATGGCCATGAGGATCCGACAAGGAGTTGGGCTTGACTTGATAGAGGCCTTTCTAATATAGATTATACTAATGGTTTTCCGTCGGTTTCGCTTGAATATCTTAGGTGGAAAACATCGGATCATTGTCCTATGGTAGTGCGGTTCTCTAAAGCTTTGGATAAATATGGTCCTCCTCCGTTCCGCTTTCAAAATATGTGGTGCTCGCATGAAAATTTTCTTCGGGTAGTGCAGGAGGTTTGGTCGGAACCAGTGGCTCAATCGGGACTCTGTAAGCTGGTGGCTAAGTTAAAAAAGAAAAAAGCAGTTCTGAGGCATTGGAATGTTCATGTCTTTGGCAGTGTGGATTGTAATATTAAGAACCTGGAAGATCGCTTAGACTTACTTGAAAGTCAGATGCAAAATGGGTATAATGATGAATTGGAAATGGAATACTTGGTATCAAAGATAGAACTTGAAACCTGGGAAAGGAGGGAAGAATTGAGGCTTGCTCAAATTGCCAAGGAAAAATGGTTGGCAGAAGGAGACAGCAACACAGGTTTTTTCCATGTTGTATTGAAGCAACGGCGCAAGTCTTCTTTAATTTCCTCTATGAGGCTGGAAGATGGTTCTTCATTGGTGTCTCCGGAGGAAGTTCATGAAGGAGTTGTTCGTTATTTTCAAAATTTTCTAACAGATTCTGGGGAGAGGTAGAGGCCCGATTTGAGTTCTTTAATCTCTATTGTTTTAAATGAAGATGATAATTCTTTCTTATGCAGGGAGCCGTCAGAAATGGAAGTGAAAGATACCTTCAGTTCTATTCCTAAAACTAGCAGTTCAGGACTAGATGGTTTCGGCTCGGCATTCTATTTGACGTGTTGGGAGATTATCGAGAAGGATTTAGTTGAGGCGGCAAGTGATTTCTTTAGAGGGACTCCTCTCCCTCCTTTTTTCACTTCATCTTTCTTTGCGTTGATTCCGAAAAAGGAGATGGTGAGCAGTATCGATCGATCAATCACAATCCATAAGAACTCAAACTATAAATCACATTTTGTGCTTGAAAAAAGAAAAAAGAAAAAGAAAAAAAAGGCATTGTAACAATAAACCGTGGGGCACCTCAACATGTAACCTTCTGCTTTTTGTCCGTTTGTTGGCTAATTTAATTTAAAATAAAAATTTTATATATAATTATTTTTATTTATTTTTTTATATTAATTATATAATAAAAAATTAATCTAACCAATCAGAAAATATACAAAAATAATTATATGTAGCATTAATTAACTCAAAATCATAATCGGTGAGAGATAACTCTTGAACTCTCAAATCAAATCATAATTAATAATAATAGTAATAATAATGATAATAATAGAAACTAGCCGTTGGGTATCCAAATTCAAATTGTTTGGTCATAAAGAGTAAGACAAAAGAATATCAGAGCGCTTCTCTCTCTCTCTCTCTCTCTCTCTCTAAACCCTAGAAACCGTCTTTCGTTTCACGGTAAATCTCTCTTTAACACTCCCCTACTCTCTCCTTCCCTCTCCAGCACTTTCTCTGCGTGTGTTAAAGTTCATTAGGAAAAACATACTTCTGCTCTTCGTGTTTGGAGGGTTGTTGATCTATTCGATTGGTTTCGCCTGCTCGGATCCGATTGTTGCCTACTGAAATTCTTGAGTTTCGAGGCTTCCGTGAGTGTTTTTTCTTTCCATTTGTTAATCATTTATGCTGTTTGGTATATCTATTTTGTTTAGATCTCAGCATTCGATGCTGAAAGCCCAATGGCTAATCGAGAATAGTTATCTACTTCTTTGTGTGTTTACTGTTTAATGCCAAGGAAGATGGAATCCATGAGATTTGTTTTTTTAATTAAGTTTCCTTCTATGACTCAATGCGGCTTCTTTGATCCGTGTTCGGAAATGGAATCTTTTTGGTTATTTTAAAGTGATCAGCTTCAAACTCTTAACAATATGGAAGTTAATTAGGAAGTATGGGGAATTTGTGTCCAAATTAGGAAATCATTTTATGATTTTATCTCAACTGCAATGAAAACGGGTAGAAAAAGTTGGAGATAATAATAATTATAATAATTATAATAATAATAATAATTAATATTTCGTTCTTAGTCAAGTAGTTCCTGAAAATAAGAATAAATGAAATAACTTCAAAATTCTCACTTTGAAAAGTTAATTTGGACTTATTCGACCCGTTTGATCCAAGAAGATATAAAAATGAGGAGGCTTTTGTTTTGTATTATTCCATATTTTGTCTTTTTTTCGGTATAATTATATCTTTTAGAATTCTGGAAGAGAACTGCATGTTAGTACCTTGGGTTATACAAATACAATTAGCAGAAAACCTCGAATTCTTTCACTTTAAGTCTACGGCTCCCTGAAATAAAATTTTCAGCGTTTTTGTTCAAAACAACAAAACCAAGAAGAGAGAAAATGGAATTTCTTGAAAAATTGGCATGCTGAGTGAAAATATCTGGGATGAATAGGATAAGGGATAAGTTAGTAGAAGACTGAATTGATTTTCGAAAATTCGAAAACTAAAAAGTTTTAGTGTTTATTTTTGTTTAGTCTTCATTTATATATTGTTATTTTGTTGTATTTGAAGATTTCTGGCTGCAAAACACGGAGGAAATGTTTAAAACAAATGAAGAATTATGCATTCTTTTTTCATGCGTGCCATTTTTTTTGTTGGTTCGTTTCTTCCTTCACTACGTTTTAATGCACCCTTTAGAGGGTCAATATTGAATTTCATTCCACAAATCATCTTCTTCATTCTGATTGTTTTAATAATTATGTGATTGTAATTGTGTTGTCATAGATTGACACATCATGGATTTTCAGAGTATCTTCCAACTTGATAGCTCCTGAGATCCTATTTTGTGTTGCATCCAGTGGCAGTTTGATTCTACAGCCTCCTGTAGTAGACGCCTAGTTTCCCGCTTCTTCTTGGTGTTCTTGGTAGTTTAAATTTTGTGGAGAAGAGAAGTAATTGCTTAAAAATAAAAATGACGGTCAGAACACCAGGAACACCAGCTTCAAAGATTGATAGGACACCGGCATCAACCCCTGGAGGGTCCCGAGCTAGGGAAGAGAAGATTGTAGTTACAGTACGGTTAAGGCCGTTAAGCAAAAGGGAGCAGTTAGCCAAAGACCAAGTGGCATGGGAGTGCATTGATGATCACACAATTGTGTACAAACCACCACCTCAGGACCGATCAGCTCAATCAGCCTCATTCACATTTGGTAGTTAATGATGTTATCGCCTTTTCTATATATCTTACCTATAAAATCTTGTTTCCTTTTTCTTATCTCAAAAATCTGCAGTTGACTACTTTAGAAAAAAATTCAGTTAACAGTCTCTTATATTTGCAGATAAAGTTTTTGGTCCTGTGAGTCCAACTGAAGCAGTATATGAGGAAGGAGTAAAGAATGTTGCCCTATCTGCTTTGATGGGCATCAATGGTAGCAAAATTTTTAATTTGTTTATCTTGACCAGCTTTTAGTGTTGTTTTTAATTATATAACCATTATATATCTAAACTGCAGCAACTATTTTCGCATATGGACAAACTAGCAGTGGTAAGACGTACACAATGAGAGGAATAACTGAGAAAGCTGTTAATGATATCTACAGGCATATAATAAATGTAAGCTTTATCAAAACCTTATGTAATCGTTTCCAGGAATTTTGGCTCCTGATGAAAAACCTTCAGCTGTTGCTTGAGTTCCATATGGTGTGAAGCATTGTACTCGCTTTTTACAATGCCAGCATAAACTGTTATAGTATGTTTATACTATGATAAAGTAATTTTTTACATGAAATTTTTTTAACTCAAGTAGGAGGCCATGTCTAGGTCTATGTGTAAGTTGGGAATAGATGGGAAGAAATATAAGCATATATAAAATATTTGTAAATCCTGTGAGGTGATCATGGAATCCCCCCTGCTGTAATGTGGAGGCAGCTGTTGAAAAGAGAATTTTTATTTTGATACACGGCCAGCATAAACTGTTAAATTATGTTCATACTAATAGTAATTTTTCACACGATAAATTTCTTAACTCAAGTAGGAGGCCATGTCTAGGTATACGGGTAAGTTAGGCAAAGATAGGAAGAAATATAAACATATTTTTATATGTTTAAATCCTTTGAGGTGATCGTACGTGGAACACCCCTGATTCTCTGGTTGATGAAGTTACAGCAGTAAGTATGCATTGAGAAAAATGTGTCTTCTAAACTGATTTACTTTTTGAAATGATTGCAGACCCCTGAGAGAGATTTCACAATAAAAATTTCTGGACTCGAAATATACAATGAGAATGTTAGAGACCTGTTAAATTCAGAATCTGGTCGCAATCTGAAGCTGTTGGACGATCCAGAGGTAATGTATCCCCAATTGTTTTGAGGACTCAAGTGCTTTGACTTTGAGAGAGTTTCCCCCTCATCAACTGGAACTTTTTTCACTCCCTGCATGCAGAAAGGTACTATGGTTGAGAAGTTGGTAGAGGAAACAGCAAGTGATGATCAGCACTTGAGACAATTGATCAGTATTTGTGAGGGTAAATAAGCGTATCCTTGTGCATGATTTAATTTAGCTTCCTTATATATGTAATTTCTTGGTTGGAACTAATGGTTTTTCTTTGGTTTTGTAGCTCAAAGGCAAGTTGGTGAAACTGCCCTTAACGATAACAGCTCGCGGTCACACCAGATAATAAGGCTGGTAAGTCTTGTGGATCTTGATTTCTTTTGATGCTTCTTACATGAAGTCTCTTCTAACATGCTAATCTTGGCTTTTTAAACAGACAATTGAAAGTACTCTTCGTGAAAATTCTGATTGTGTGAGGTCTTTTGTCGCAAGCTTGGTAAATACAGACCATTTTTATCTTCTTCTTTTTTTCCTTCTAATTTGAATTTTATCAATAGTTACTTTCATTACAATATATTAATATCTGTAATCTGCAGAATTTCGTTGATCTGGCTGGGAGTGAAAGAGCTTCACAGACACATGCAGATGGTGCTAGGCTCAGGGAAGGATGCCATATTAACCTTAGCTTGATGACACTTACCACCGTAATTAGAAAGCTCAGGTCAGAATCTGCTAGAGCATATATTTCGATCTGAAGACATGATAGATGTTTAAAAGCCTGCTTCCATCCCAACCTCTCTAATGCAATACCTGTCACAATTTGGCTCTAGGAAAGAAACACATCTTCCTTCCTACCATACATGAGAGTCTCGACTATAGCTTCATGCTTCTTAAGTTATAGGTGAATTCAAATAAAATATGTCATCGTGATGTAACGTTTTGATGGAAGCCTTCAGATCATATAGATCCAGAACATAGGATCAGGTGTGATTTGATAGAATCCTAAGAATCATATAGATTCCCGGAATGCAATGCTTAAATAAAAAGTCAGGAGTTGATCACTTGGTGAGCATTCTGTAAAGAGTGCAAGAAGGATTTTTTATGATGTACACATTCTGCCAAACAGCTTATTGGTTCTGATTATATTGTGATAAGTCTGTTATGTTAATATTCTGTACTCACCTTTTTAATCATTTACATGCAGTGTTGGCAAAAGAACTGGCCATATACCCTACAGGGACTCAAAACTCACTCGTATATTGCAGCACTCACTTGGTGGGAATGCACGCACTGCCATCATATGTACTTTGAGTCCAGCACTGAGTCATGTTGAACAATCTCGAAATACTCTTTTCTTTGCCACCCGGGCGAAGGAAGTAACGAATAATGCACGAGTTAACATGGTACTGTTGCTTAGTCCTCACCGTGTTAATTTGCCTTTTCCCAACTGGTTTTATATACACACAATCAATTATCCATTTTTCCTTAAACATCTTATCAGGTTGTTTCAGACAAGCAGCTAGTGAAACATTTACAGAAGGAAGTAGCCAGGCTGGAAGCAGAACTGCGCACTCCTGATCCATCAAAGGAAAATGAATTGAAAATCCGGCAGGTAAAATTACAAAGTATGTTTGAATTGACCTTGGAGTTAATGCGGTTAGGTAACATTATTTGACCATGTCCAGATGGAGTTGGAAATTGAAGAATTGAGACGCCAAAGAGATCTTGCACAAACTCAGGTGGATGAATTACAAAAAAAACTTCAGGAGGACCAGCAGGTCTCTCTCTCTCTTTCTCTCTCTCTCTCTCAGACACACACTCACATAAACGAGATACATTATTTATTTAAACTTTCTCACAAAAGGGAAAAAATAGTTTCAACTTTTCCTTACATTTATATTGTTCAGGGTTTAAACCCATTTGAATCACCCTGTCCATCGGTGAAGAAGTGTCTCTCCTATACTGGTGTGCTATTACCAAAACTTGAAGGCAAGGAGATAGGTCATGCTGACAAAGTAAGAAGTGTGATGTTAAGGCAATCAGTGAGGCAGTCATCAACTGCACCATTCACCCTAATGCATGAAATTCGCAAACTAGAACATCTTCAGGAGCAGCTTGGAGAAGAAGCAAATCGAGCACTTGAAGTACTGCAAAAGGAAGTGGCTTGTCATAGACTAGGTAACCAGGATGCAGCTGAAACAATTGCAAAACTGCAGGCAGAAATAAGGGAAATAAGTGCTGTGCGTTCAGAACCCAAAGAAGTTGAAGTTGGAAGTATAGTTGCTCCAAATAAGAGTGTCAGTGCTAATCTGAAGGAAGAGATTACAAGACTTCATTCGCAGGGCAGCACCATCGCCAACCTTGAGGAGCAGCTTGAAAGTGTTCAGAAGTCAATAGACAAATTGGTAATGTCTCTTCCAAGCAATACCCATCAGTATAACAGTGAATCACTGCCCAAGACTAAGAAGGAATCAAAAAAGAAGAAGTTACTTCCTTTGGCTTCAAGTAATACTGTCAACCGGCAAAATTTTATAAGATCTCCTTGCTCCCCACTGTCTGCTTCTCAGCAAATTTTGGTTCCTGATATTGAAAATAGATCTCCTGAGCATGATGATCATGTGTCCACTGAGACACTGACAGAGTCTGAAAAGGGGACACCAACAAAGAGTGGAGAAGGTGGAGATGTCTCATCTAAGGAAAACAATTCAGGCTATAGACGTTCTAGTTCGGTGAACATGAAGAAAATGCAGAAGATGTTCCAAAATGCGGCAGAAGAGAATGTAAGAAGCATAAGAGCATATGTAACAGAACTGAAAGAACGTGTGGCTAAACTTCAATACCAAAAACAACTGCTTGTTTGCCAGGTACAACCTACTTGTCTTCATAGTTGCTAAGTTGTCTTACTTTGTCCCCCTGATAGGGAAGTTCATTTTATTCACTTTGTAGTGAGTGTAGTCACTTCTGCCATTCCATCATTTCATATGCATCTTTTTATGTACTCTAGGTGCTGGAGCTTGAAGCAAATGAAGCAGCTGGGTACAATGTGGAGGATGAAGAAAACAACACATTTGAGCCAGCAGAGCCACAGGTTCCATGGCTAGTAACTTTCAGGGAGCAAAGGCAGCAGATAATTGAGTTGTGGGATGTGTGCCATGTCTCCATCATTCATAGGACCCAGTTTTATTTGTTATTCAAAGGGGATCCAGCTGATCAAATTTACATGGAAGTGGAGCTTAGGCGGTTGACTTGGTTGCAGCAGCACCTAGCAGAACTCGGGAATGCAAGCCCAGCTCACATCAGAGATGATCCCCCAATCTCTTTGTCATCAAGGTTTTCCCTCTCTCCCTCTTGCCGCCGCCTCCCCCCCAACAAAAAAAAAAAAAGACTACTTATGACAACAACCATTAATCATCACTTTTAGTTATCTAAGGTTATTGAGCTACAAAAGGTTGTTCCTAGTGACAGAAAAATTAAATTACATATCTTGTTCTATGTGCAGTATTAGAGCATTGAAGCGCGAAAGGGAGTTCCTTGCAAAGAGGTTGACCTCCCATTTGACTGCAGATGAGAGAGATGCATTGTACATTAAATGGGATGTCCCACTTGAAGGGAAGCAGAGGAAGATGCAGTTCATAAACAAACTTTGGACAGATCCCCATGATGCTAATCATGTACAGGAGAGTGCTGAAATTGTGGCAAAGCTGGTAGGGTTCTGCGAAGGTGGCAACATTTCAAAGGAGATGTTCGAACTTAATTTTGTGCATCCATCTGATAAGAGGCAATGGCTTATGGGCTGGAATCAAATTTCAAACCTTCTTCATTTGTGAAACAATTTTATTTGTTTGTAAGTAACATTCTTATCTCTTGTACATGTAATTGAGTTTTGGTGCTTTTCTCCGTAATGTCTTATTATTCCTTTCTTGTGTGACTGATTAAGCCACATGATTATAAAATAATTCATTCCCCCGGTATCCATCTGATTAGAAATTTTGGATATAGTCAGTGTTTTTGGGTATAATATTTCTTGTAGGTTTCAACCAAAAATTGGGCACTGGCAATATTGCCATAAAAGGGTACTGACAGCATGAATGATAACTTATGGATGAATGCTAAAGATTAAGTTCTCTATAATCATGAATTCAAAGTGTACGGGGCAAACAGAAATTATGTTATCCAGAGGCTATTTTCTGAGCATAATGATCTGTTCTATTTTTTCTTCTTCGATGTCTTGCCATTCTTCAGCAATGCTGTCAGTTATAAGAACTGCAATAAAATTATCCTTTCATGGAAATGTTGATTGGAAAGATTATTGATTCCAACCCTCGACAGATGTGCATAATTCTCATTACCTTCAGTGCTCCTGCGGAGCTACAAATAATGCAAGACCTATGGAGTTCTCGAAAGTTCAAAAACATAAGAAATGGTGGCTTACCAATTTCTTCAGTAGATGCTAATGCCATTTATGAGGAATTCAGTTTAAAACTTTAAACATGTCTCATGGAATTAAAAATTTGGAATTTTTGTGCATTCTATCAGTATATTCTCTAGTTGTTTTGCAGTCCACTTTCCATTATTAACCATGCAAGTATGAATGAAGCAAAAGGCTAATATTTAAATTTCACCTACTTTGTTTGGTGTTCATTTTTAAAGGAAAGAAGATCTTACTAGCTAGAAGCTTCGCATGACACCACTTTATCTCTGTGTCTTAAATGGTCTGCAGATTTGACAAGATCTACTTATCTTCCAATTTCTGTTACGTGATTAGTGCCTCTTCATCTTTGTATCTGTCTCACTTGTTTCGTGGAAAGATATGATGATGTAATTCTAATCCAAATAAATTGTGAAATGCCCTATCTTCCAATTTCTGTTGCGTGATTAGTACCTCTTCATCTTTGTATCTGTCTCACTTGTTTCGTGGAAAGATATGAATGATGTAACTTCTAATCCAAATAAATTGTGAAATGCCATTTTCAATTTTCAATTTTTATATGTATGTGCCCGAGACATGGAGTCCATATTCGTCCCATCCGTCCATAGTGAGGAATACTGTGTCTGTGTGTGTGTGTGTGTGTGTGTGTGAGAGAGAGAGAGAGAGAGAGAGAGAGAGAGAGAGAGAGAGAGAGAGAGAGAGAGAGAGAGAGAGAGCTTTAGGAAACAATGCTATGATTCACCATTGATGTTGATAATGCATAAATTAGTGGCCTTGGAAGAACTAGTAAGTATATGATAAATCACACCAACAGACTAGGGGAACATGTACGCATGACCCCGCATTATTACAACCACGACTAATGCTTCTACTAGCATATTATATAGGAGAGACCACACCCAACTTTAAAAAGTAAATTAACTCTCTAATCTCCACCCTTTAGCTAATACATCAAAGAAGCATGATGCATATAGAATGGAGAAGTCCTTCCTTGAATGTTTTAGGGATCTAGCACTTGGGGAAGGGAGTTCCACAAGTGTTAGCAACTTTCCTTGCATTGGGGGAGTCGACAAACTTTTTGAGGTTCGGGTTCTTGAGGTACTGACAGAGGCAGGGCTTCTGTTCCTTGATCTTACTGCAGCACAGGGAAGATGGTGGATTTGAAGATGTCATTGCACTCACACAAGGGCTCAGCTGTGTGGGGTTGCATGTTACTGCCATTGTTACCTCTGTTTTTGCCAGGAGCAGCACCAGCAAAGTGCACACTGCAATGCATGATGCCTTCATTTTCATTCACTCGAGGATGTGGCTCAAGATATGTCTGTGTGTGTGAGAGAGAGAGAGAGAGAGAAAGAGAGAGATGATGGGGGTGTGTGTGGTTTGGCTGGGGTTTCCTTTCAATTTATAGAGGAGATTAGAGGTAAAATGAACATCGAAAATGAATAGCAAGTGTGAAAGGATTTTTCATATCATTCACCTCTTATCTGAAAGGAAACATTTAGTTGTAAGTGATTCTACACATTAATGCGTGTATTTATCTAATGAGATTGATCAGAAAGTATATTTTATTAAAAATATTGTTAATTTGAATTTTGAATATAAAAATATCAACATTAATATGCAGATTGGTACGTAAATTCATTCATACGGAACAAAACTCGATCTGAAAACTGTTACCAAAAGAATTATATTTGAAAAATTCCTTCTACTTTAAAGTTGATCCATTGCATAAAGAAGGAAATGATTTCCTACCGAAGGATCTGGCATGCGAAGAAAACTGTTTGATCCAATGATTGCAGCCGATTTTAATAATTTTTTTAGAGGGCAGCTGTACTCACATTCTATTCTTGGCACTCTGCCCACTAAGTTTGAGTTTAGGGAAATCATTATGATTGAGGAGGGTGCAGCCCATTCCACAACAGCTTATATCAATTTTTTTTATTGTTTACCCAACTAGCAAATGAGAATGAGTGTAATGTCCACACAGAATGGAAAAGTTTCAAACCTTTTTTCCTTATGAAATCGGCTTGATTTAAGTTTGATGCTTCCTGATGAATACATCTTCATGTTCTATTGAAATGAATATGCCACAATATAGTAGTGAATTGAAAAAAAAAAAAAAAAATCATTTTACCCTTACGATAATGACAAAATGTGAGAGAGAGCATACTCACAACATTGAAGAAAATCAGCAATAACACATTAAAGTCAAGCAGGAAGGTTTTTTTGTCAAGGATTTTGAAATTATTTTACACAAAAGTCAGTAAGTTTTATCTGGTTGCAGGAGCAATCACACGCGGAGCTATGTAAAGAAATACATTAGCCATAGATAATTTTTATATGAGAAATTATATTTGCAATCGTGGTTGTGCAAGCGCTGCGCAGTTTTTTTGAAAAAAAGTGAATTAATACGAAATTTACATAAAAAAAATAACTTTTTAATCGTGGACCCCACTCTTTTTCAAAGCAATTGCACAACGTTTGCACAATTCACGACTGTATGTAACATTACTCTTTTTATAATAATAAATTCATAAATTAACATAATTTGATGTGACACATCATATTATAAAATTATGTTTACAGTAAAATAGATCTAACATGTTATACGAAATTAAGTCAATTTATAAATTTACTTCAATAATATCTTTTTGTATTGTAACAATATCATATAAAGTCACCTCAATCTTTAGCTCAGGCTTTAAACGTTCCCTTGTCAACTAATCATGTACACATCTCATATCCAGATTCAAAAACTCTACTGATATACACAAATAGCTCTGTCTTTGGTTTAAATTTCCAATACCTAGAAGTTTTCACTTATCTTCGGAAACTAGTACCCAGATTGGTCTGCAGCCAATGTTCTCGTGTGTGTGCTGTATGCGGTATGGAATGGCCTTTTCTTGAATGGCAGGCCTGAATCAACAATGATTTAGATGAAATTGCCGCATCCACCCAACTCAGATATTATTTTTCTGGGTAAATCTAACATATTCTAGAGTGAAAAAGCAACACTCTTTCCCCCCATCATGACAATCTTAACTGTAGAGGACTAGACCTCTCCCCACTTATTATCCACACACACATGTACACGTACATGTACATATGCATAACAATTACTGGGTGCATGAAATTGCAGTGTCCCACTTCTTAGTGCTACTTTGGTGTCCTGATGATGTGAGTAATGGCGGCATTTTTTCAGTGGTTTTCTTTGTGGAGCCAAGTGCATGCTGTCCTCATTAGTTTGACCTGAAGTGATGAGTTTTGTGTAATCATGATCGTAATCACTAATCATCCCGAACCCTTTTATCTGTAATGCTATTGTTATAGTCCCTTGACCTTAATTCTGGTGCCAACATATCAAAGTGGGATGGTTGGCTACTAGTGGAATAACAAATGGAAAGAGGAAAGAATTCTACAGCCTATGTACACTGAACACGTACTCTGATTTTGTCTTTCTCAATAAAAGTTATTTTGTTGCATAGGAAAAAATAAATGAGTTCTACTACATACCTGTCATTTTTATGTATTTATTATGATTAGCTAAATGAGTTATTTTATATTAAAAAAAGTGATACAGCCAATCACATTAATAGAATGTACAAAAAATACGCAAAAATGATACTCATAAAATTTTTATAAAAAAACAGTGTGTTTGCTGATAGGCTTATAAGTACTAGAATTCATTTATAACTTGTACTCTTGTTCTGGTCAAGCGACGGGGACAAACAAACAAGAAAGAAGGAGATTACTCGGTAGAAAAAAAGTGATGAATTGGACCCACGACACATCAAATTTCATACTTGGTCAAAAATTAAGTGGTAGATGACTTGGCTATTTTAGAGGTAAACTTTTAGGAGGGACGTGTGAAAGGAAGTGTTATTTTGTGAGTATTTGCCAGTTGGAAAAAGATAGGGTTATTACTATTTTACTACCTATTTCCTACTCATTTTGTATTTGATTTTTTTTTAATCACTACCCTTGCCAGTTTGCCTTTGTAGGCGATTGGGAGGCGAGCCTTCATTGTACTTGAGAAATGCAACAATTGTCTCTGCTTTTTCTTGTGATGCATAAAGGATCTTGTGCGATTCATACAATGTTCATATGTGTGGATCACATGCAACCTTTATTGAGAAAAGAAAAGGCAATGCAATAGATTTTCTGCAATTTGTGTTGGAGAAAAGAAAGAAGAGAGGAAGGGGAGTGTTCTTCACAAGATCCACCAAAACTTGTCCTCCTAAATATGAAGAAAAATAGGAGAGTAAGTTCCATAAAACTTAAAAAAGAACAAGTGAGATTCAAATTCACCACTATAAATACTGCAATTTCTTCAATAATAAGAAGATTATTTCACTTAAGATGCAATACTTTTTCTTAGATTCCCGTACTACTACTAGAAATGACATGTTCCATCCATTCTAATAAACTTTTGTACTAGAAATTCACTGTCGCTTCTATCCTTTCATTTCCACCTTTCTTATCTTTTCTTTCTGCTCACTTTTCCATCCTTACTGCAAGTCTTAAAGTCTACAGTTAAATTGTACGACTCTACAAATAGAAATATTACTGTGTTTTGCTTGGAACTATGTCTACTACGAGTTTGCATATTGTCCTTGTGAACACCAAAAAGTACATAGGACAGATTTTCATGTACCAGACTAAAGAATCGAAAATCCCTTTACCCTTCTAACTCGTTTATTCTAAGCCAGAAATTGGTCACTTTTACCTTGTTGTTTGGTGCTAAATTCCCAGGTTGAAAAAGAAACCCAATCGGGGTGAAATAAAATCATTAGAGCGTGAAAATGGATCATCATTGATCTTACTCAGAGTGAGAAGTCTACTCGGTCAAAATTAGAGTGCTTGATATCATTATGTGGACCCTTAAAATCATGGGACTTCATCTCTTTAATCTTTATGCTCACTTGATAAGTAATGAATCTTTTATCAATAAAGCAACGTTCTTCCATGGCAGTGCTGGGTGGTGTCTGGTAAACAACCCACTATAAAAGATTTTGCTAAAACACTATCATAACTACCCACCACTGGCTCCTTTCCTGTTGGGACAACAAAGCTCCTAAAAATTACAATAAAATTATATTAAGAGTAACACAAATCATGCATGCTAACTGTCCAATCTGATAAGCTTAGATCCTTTATGGAGATTTGAATTGAAGCCACCTCTGCAACAGTCCTTACATTACATATGCTGTGCTTGTTTTATTAAAACTGGATCCAATAAAGCGTATCACAATCTTAATGAGTCAAGCATGCTTATTAACAGAACTACACATGTTGTACTGTGTAATATGGGGTCAGAGTTATTGCTTAGGCATGCTATGCAGCAACTCTTAGCAGAAAATGGTGGCTCCATATGGTAAAGAGAAGTGGGTTTCATTTAATTTAAGGAACTTTATATTTAAAAAATAATGGATTATCACAGCACCTTTAGAAATCATAGTTTCTAATTACTATTCTGAGCACTTGCTTTTTAAAATGGTAGGTTTGAGATACATAATGTTAATCCTACTTAATTTATTGCACCTTAACATGCTCAAGTCAACGGATGAAGGATGCAACTAAATGTGAAACAAAAAGGCCATTTTCCCAGTGTTATACCCACCAAAATGATAATGCACATATGCATGATAATCCGAAATTTTTTTCCGAAAACCTTATTACATATCCTAGCTTTCAACTGGATAGTGATTTAAGGTAGAATCTCTAATTTTCAAAAAAGGCTAAAGTGTAAAACTGGGGAACCATTAGGTAAGCAACCATTTGATCCAAATTACTTTGTCTAAGGGAGGATTTTTGGCTGGACTACAACACTTTCCAACTGAAATTTCCTTGTCTAATCAATCTAATGTACAGCAAAACATGCTCCTAATTCCCTCAACATGCTCTTCAAGTTGGAGAAAATTCATATGACCTGGGAGATCTGGCGATGCCAATGTAACATCATGCAATAAGTGGAAAATCAACTTTCCTTTGGAATGATAGTTGGCACCATTAGGGACCATTTGCTGCAGAAATGTTGTGATGACCCGTTTTTGAGGGTATTTTCGCTGAAATGGTTGTTTTTATTTTAATTAATATATTAGTTATTTATTTTAATTTATTTGCGTTTTTTAAAATTTGTTTTTAATTTATTTGAGGTTGTGTTTTATTCCTTTTAGTTGTTTTGTGGTTTTTAATCTCTTTTTGGGCGGTTTAGTTTTGCTTCCCGGAATGAGGATTAGATCTCCTCTTTTCCCTACATCTCTTTTCTTTTTTTTTTTCTTTCTTTTCTTTTTCCTTTTTCTTTTTTTCTTCTTCTTTCCTTTTTCCCTTCTTTTTCTTTTTTTCTTCTTTTTCTTTTCTCTCTCCCGCGTTCGAACCCCCCCTCCCCCGATCGGCTCTCTCTCTCTTCCCTCTCCCTCACGGCCGAACGCCTCTTCAGCCCAACCCAGTGCCGTCCGGCCACCGTTCGGCCCCCCACCGGTCCCATTCTCTTCCCCTCCCTCCGGCGCACCACCCCTCCGAAGGCCACCCCCAACCGGCCGGCCGTTTGGCCGGAAAAGCTCCAAGAAGGGCGCACGGATTTTGCTCCGATTCGCCGCCGTCGCTCCACCTCCGGCCACCACTTCATCACCGACTCCTTGCCGTCCTAACCCACCCATTTTCGGCCTCCAACGACCACCGGAACAGCTCCTACGAGCTTAGTTTCCGATTTGGATTTTTTTGGCCATTTTCTGGCGATTCCGCCGGCACCCACGGCCGTTCATCACTTCCAATAGCTTCACAACCATCCCTAGACCATTCCCTATCAATTTCGTGTCCTAGTTTGTCCCCGTTCAAAAGTGGGTTTTTCACAACCCACGGCCACAGTGAATTTTCACTGTGACGTTGCCTTTCCGGCGCCGTTTGCAACGCCGCGTGTTTTCTAAAATTGCCATATAGCGCTGTAAGTATTTTTCAAACCCTATTTTCAGATTTTAATATATATTGCTCATTCATTTATTTAATTGTTGTTGGTTGTTGATTCCGGACTGAGTCCGAGGAGTTTCGGGGGTCGGATGGATTGAGGACGGAGTGCTTTGTTTGGTTGATTTGGTTGTGCCGTGAGGCGTGCGTTGCATTTTATTTGCGTGCGTTGCATATTGCATACATGTGCATTTTATTTTATTTGAGTAAATCATGTTTATCGGCGTTTTTGGTTGTTGGGTGCGTGTGTCTCACGAGCCCAAGCCGGGATGGGTTATTATCACGGTGGAGCTCCTCTGGTCACTCGGGAGCGGATAATACTGAGTGACATCCCCTGGGTTGTTGCAGGGCGACGAACGGATCGCACGATATGGTAACGATATCGTGTCGACTCTGTGGTCCTTCTAGTGGCGGGGACTAGAGGATGGTCTGGCCCGGTACGCGCTGGGCGCGAGTCTGGGCATCTCTCGTGTAGGTGTCACACGCGCAGTCGTTACCTGCGGTGTGGTACAGAGCCATGCATACGGATGATCCCTAGGGGAGATCATGGTGTATGCGTAATCGGAACTCCTCTGGTCACTCGGGAGTGGTTAATACTGAGTGACGTCCCCTGAGTTGTCGCTGGGCGATGACGGGAGCGGAACTAGAGGATGGGTCTAGCCCGGTACGCGTTGAGCGCGAGTCTAGGCATCGCTCTATTCACCGACTCCGTGGCCCTTCGCTGGCGAGGGCTAGAGGATGGCCTGGCCCGGTACGCGCTGGGCGCGAGTCTGGGCATCGCTCGTTTAGGTGTCACACGCGTAGCCGTTCTCTGCGGTGTGGCACTGAGCCAGGGTGTGCGGATGATCCCTAGGGGAGATCATGGTGCATACGGAGCGAATTGTTGTTATGGTTTTCGGTTATGGGCCATTTTCTGGGAAAATGGCAAGTTGTGATTTTGAGCCATTTGATCCATTTTCTGGGAAAATGGTGGTTTGGGCCATTATCTGGGATAATGGCGAGGTTTGGTTTTATGGTAATGTTTTTTATGGGCCATTTGGGTTTTTGGCGTGCGTGGTAAAAAATGTGTTTTGCGGGGCATGTGTTTTGGTTGTTCTTGCATTCATGTTGTTTGGATTATATGTGCTTTTATCTGGTAGTGTTTGGGTTATACTTACCTGCGGAACCATTTTTGGTTCCGTAGCTTTTGGTGCAGAGTTCGAGGACGAAGAGGAGGAGGCTGAGCCCGAGGATGCGGCTCCGCCGGGTTGCTGATGCTGTGTTTTATATTTGTTTTAAATCTGTATTTGTGGTTTTTGTAATATTTTATTTATGTATGTTTTAAAAAGCTTGTATTACATTAAAAAAAATTCTGGTACTTAGTTATTGACTTTCTTTCGTTGCGTTATTCTTGTGCACTTTGTTGTCTTTGCACATACTTGGCACACGTCGTTAGGGTGGTGACCCGTGATGTCACCATCTGGACGTCTCGATTTCCCCGTGTCCGTGCGTGGGGATTTAGGGGCGTCACAGGTGGTATCAGAGCGGTTTGGCTCTGAGTAAAACCACATGTCCCGTAGGTAGTACCAGAATGCTTTTAAAGTTTGTGTTTTAAAATTTATGTTAAGTAAAGTTGTTATTTGATTTGTTTTATTTGTTTATCTGTTTGGGCTTATTTGCTTGTTTTTATTTATTTAGTTATGTTTTGGCATGTTGGTTTCTTTTATCTCTTGTTGTGTAGTGTTGTTTTTGTTTTTGTTGGTTTTATGATGATTTTAATTGTTTTCTTAAAGGAGGGTCAAGAGTGGTGTTGTGACAGGAAAATGGGGAGACCAGGGAGACCAAGGAAATCTACTCAGGAACCACGGGACAATACCTCCAGGGATGACTCCATAGCCGAAGCAATACGGCAGATGACGGAGTTTATGCAGCAGAACGTTAGGCCACAACAGACAGGGCCTTGACCACCACAAGGACCTTGGCCACAACAAGGGGGTCCTTGGCCACCACAAGGAGGGCCTTGTCCACCACCAGGAGGGCCTTTTCCGCCACAAGGAGTGTATTGGCCACAACCAGGAGGTCCTTGGCCATATCAGGGAGGGCCTTGGATGTATCCAGGAGGGTCCAGTAGCATGTTGCAAGCCGGATGCACCTATGAGCGCTTCCTGGCGCATAGGACTCCACACTTCACTGGAAATGAGGATCCACTTCAGGCTGGAAAATGGATCAAAGATTTGGAGAAAACTTTTAAGGTGTGTGGGTGCACTGAGGCACAGCAAGTACTTTACGCCAGCTATCTCTTGCAAGGTACCGCTTCTGATTGGTGGGATACCAAGAGGGTGCTGTTGGAATCTGAATTGGGATCTTTCGCTGCGGTGACCTGGCAGCGTTTCAAGAAGGAGTTCAATGACCGCTTCTTTCCCGCAACGGTAAGGAAGCAAAAGGCAAGAGAGTTCTCCAATCTGGTCCAAGGGGGTGCGACAGTGGAACTATACGCTCGGAGGTTCATAGAACTTGAGCGGTTTGCTCCTCACCTTGTCGCCACTGAGGAGATGCGAGCAGATCGTTTCCAGGAGGGGCTGCGTCATGACATACGCCGTATGGTGGTCAGCCATCGGATATCCACTTTTCAGGAGTTAGTGGATGTGGCCACCCTTATAGAGCGGAAAAATAATCTGAGTATGGGCTCCCCTCCAGGGCAAAAGAGGCGGAGTTTTTCTGGTGAAGGAAGCAGCTCGGGTTCGCCTCAGAAGTTTGTTCAGCGGACCGGGACTCGACCGCAAGCATCCTCAAGTGTTCGCATGGGAGGACGTGTACCTGTTTGCGGAGTTTGCAATAGAGCCCATGTGGGTGAGTGCTCTTCTGGTGGGGCTCGATGTTATAATTGTGGCCAGCAGGGTCACTTTTCCCGAGAATGTCCAAGAATGGTTCAAGGAAGCCGTGGAGGTAGGCGCGGTGGAAGAACCAACCCGAGACAAGCAGTGCAAGCCCGGGTTTATGCTGTCACACCCGGAGAGGTGGATGATGAGGCACCAGCGACCCATGATGCTGGAGTAATCACAGGTATGGATTAATATAATTTTAAGTTGGATTTATTTCTTTCGGTGTTTTTGGTTTATTCTTTACTTTTTGGATTTCATGGGTTGTGTGTTTGGTTCAGGAAGAGTTCGTTTGTATGAGTTTTATGCTTGTACCTTGTTTGATTCCAGTGCTTCACAATCGTTTGTGTCTTCCACGTTTGCACGGGTGTGTGATTTGGTCACAGAACCATTACCGAAGGCTATGGTAGTGGCTCTATCCGATGGTGAGATGGTGTGGTGTTCCAAGGTTACTATGGGATGCCCGTTAAATTTTGAGGGAAGGTTATTGGATGCTGATTTGGTGGTGTTCAAGCTGTTGGGTTTTGATGTCATCCTCGGGATGGATTGGCTATACCGATATTCTGCGAGTATTAATTGCAGAAGTCGGATAATTAGCTTTCAGCTTCCAGATGGTGATTGTCTGGAATTTGCGGGGAGTAAATTAAAAGAAAAGCAGATGATCATATCGGCGATTCAGGCAAAAAGAGAGATTGCATGGGGAGCGGATGCATTCTTGGTTCAGATGGTGTCCACGCCGTCTGAGAAGAAGTCTGTGGCAGCCATTCCAGTTGTAGAAGAATTTTCCGATGTATTTGTGGATGACTTGCCCAGACTACCCCCTGTACGGGAGATGGAGTTTGCTATTGGAGCGGCACCTGTGCATAAAGCTCCTTATCGCATGGCACCGGCTGAATTGAAAGAGTTGAAAACTCAGTTGCAAGAGTTGGTAGAGAAGGGATTTATTCAGCCTAGTACGTCGCCGTGGGGTGCACCAGTTTTATTTGTTAAGAAGAAAGATGGAACCCTCCGTATGTGCATTGATTATCGGGAATTGAACAAGGTAACCATCAAAAATAAATATCCTCTCCCGCGGATAGATGATTTATTTGACCAGCTTCATGGAGCAGCCGTGTTCTCTAAGATTGATCTGAGGTCGGGATACTACCAACTGAGAATCAGAGACCAGGATGTGCCTAAAACTGCTTTCAGGTCGAGGTATGGGCATTATGAATTTAAGGTGATGCCGTTTGGGTTAGCTAATGCCCCTGCAGCTTTCATGGATTTGATGAATCGAGTGTTTCGACCTTATCTGGATTCCTTTGTGGTAGTATTTATTGATGATATACTGATTTATTCCCGAGATGTCGAAGAGCATGTGTATCATCTTCGTCTGGTACTTGGGAAATTGAGAGAACACCAAATGTACGCCAAGCTCAGTAAGTGTGAATTCTGGTTGGAAGAAGTTAAATTTCTTGGGCATGTAATTTCCCGAGACGGAGTGGCTGTTGATCCCAGTAAGGTAGAAGCCATTTTGTCATGGCCGCGCCCGACTACAGTGCGCGAGATCCGGAGTTTCTTGGGGCTCGCCGGATACTATCGAAGATTTGTAGAGGGTTTTGCTCGCCTATCCGGACCTCTCACAGCCTTGACTCGGAAGAATACAGAATTTGTATGGTCAGATAAATGTGAGAGAAGCTTCCAGGAATTAAAGAACAGGTTGACGACGGCACCAGTGTTAGCACTCCCAGAACCGCATAAGCCTTTCGTAGTCTTCAGCGATGCGTCTAAGTTTGGTTTGGGTTGTGTCCTTATGCAGGAAGGACGGGTTGTAGCCTATGCATCTCATCAGCTTAAGGACCATGAGAAGAATTATCCGACGCACGATCTAGAATTGGCTGCGATTGTTTTTGCACTCAAGATCTGGCGGCATTTCTTGTATGGGGAAGCTTGCGAGGTATTTACTGATCACAAGAGCTTGAAGCACTTGTTTTCCCAGAAAAATCTGAATATGAGGCAAAGGCGTTGGCTGGAGCTAATCAGTGACTATCAGTGTGAGATCAAGTACCACCCGGGGAAGGCTAATATAGCTGCTGATGCTTTGAGCCGGAAGTCACATTTGGAAGATGAAGCCGAACCGTCAGAAATGGATTCGTTGCTTTATGGGATGAGAAGGCTCCTTATAGAGAGTTCGCAGCAAGTGGAGATTTTATCTTCAGTTCTTGATATTCGGGTAACTGATTTTGAAGAATTGAAGACTCTCCAAAGGAAGGATCCGAAGCTGTTGATCATCATAAAAAGAGTCAGAAAATCTCGAGGGCCGTTGCATTATAGCATGGATAATGATGGGATACTTCGGTTCCGAGATCGCAGAGTGGTCCCTAAAGACTCAGAATTCAAAGAGCGGATCATGGCGGAAGCTCATGCGGCCCCTTATTCAGTTCATCCCGGCAGTACAAAGATGTATCGGGACTTGAAGAAAAATTACTGGTGGGATGGAATGAAGAAGGACATTGCCTTATATGTTGAGAAATGCCACACATGCCGTCAGGTAAAGGCCGAGCATCAGAGACCTGCAGGTATGCTCCAACCCCTCCCAATTCCTGAGTGGAAATGGGATGACATCACGATGGACTTTGTTGTGGGTTTGCCGAGAACGCCTAGTGGGAAGAATTCTGTTTGGGTGATTGTGGACCGGTTAACGAAGAGTGCTCATTTTCTGCCTGTTAATAACACCGACTCTTTGGGTAAGTTGACCCGTTTGTATGTCAAAGAGGTAGTGCGGCTACACGGCATACCAAAGAGTATAGTGTCGGACCGAGACCCGAGGTTCACGTCGCAATTCTGGAAGAGTTTGCAGGCAGCTTTGGGCACTAAGTTGAAGTTCAGTACTGCTTACCACCCGCAGACAGACGGCCAGTCAGAGCGCACCATACAGACCCTGGAAGACATGCTGCGAGCATGTGTCATGGAATTCCAAGGGAGTTGGGAAAATCATTTGCCGCTCATCGAGTTTGCCTACAATAACAGCTTCCATGCGACCATTCAGATGGCTCCCTATGAAGCTCTTTATGGGAGAGAGTGTAGGTCGCCCTTGTGTTGGGATGAAGTTGGGGAGAGTAGGGTAATTGGACCCGAAATAATTCAAAAAATGCAAAGCCAAGTCCGGATCATCAGAGACAAAATGGCGGCAGCTCAGAGTCGCCAGAAAAGCTACGCTGACACCAGGAGGAGAGAGTTGTCTTTTGAAGTTGGTGATTGAGTTTACCTTAAAGTCTCTCCCATGAGAGGTGTTAAGCGTTTTGGTAAGAAGAGGAAGTTGGATCCGAGGTACGTCGGCCCTTTTCAGATTCTGGAGAGAGTAGGGTCCGTCGCCTATAGAGTTGCTTTGCCAGATTATTTTGGGGAGGTTCATGACGTCTTCCACGTATCATCCCTGAAGAAGAGCTTTGGACAGCAAGAGCCACGCTTCGTCGACCCAGCGGGTATTCAGTTGCAACCGGATCTCACTTATGAGGTTGTTCCGTCACAGATTTTGGATTGGAAGGAGCAACGGTTGAGGTCCAAGACGATACCGTTGGTTAAAGTGGCTTGGGGAGATCCGTTAGCACAAGACTTCTCTTGGGAACGAGCAGCGGACATGAGGGAGCAGTACCCGTACTTGTTTGAATGATGAAGGTATGTATTTTAATCTTGGTCTCAGTTGGTTTATGTGCGTTTATGTGGCTTGTTTAAGCTGGTGGTTGATCTTGCAAATTTCGAAGACGAAATTTGTTTTTAAGGAGGGGAGGATGTGATGACCCGTTTTTTAGGGTATTTTCGCTGAAATGGTCGTTTTTATTTTAATTAATATATTAGTTATTTATTTTAATTTATTTGCATTTTTTAAAATTTGTTTTTAATTTATTTGAGGTTGTGTTTTATTCCTTTTAGTTGTTTTGTAGTTTTTAATCTCTTTTTGGGCGGTTTAGTTTTGCTTCCCGGAATGAGGATTAGATCTCCTCTTTTCCCTACATCTCTTTTCTTTTTTTTTTCTTTCTTTTCTTTTTCCTTTTTCTTTTTTTCTTCTTCTTTCCTTTTTCCCTTCTTTTTCTTTTTTTCTTCTTTTTCTTTTCTCTCTCCCGCGTTCGAACCCCCCCTCCCCCGATCGGCTCTCTCTCTCTTCCCTCTCCCTCACGGCCGAACGCCTCTTCAGCCCAACCCAGTGCCGTCCGGCCACCGTCCGGCCACCGTTCGGCCCCCCACCGGTCCCATTCTCTTCCCCTCCCTCCGGCGCACCACCCCTCCGAAGGCCACCCCCAACCGGCCGGCCGTTTGGCCGGAAAAGCTCCAAGAAGGGCGCACGGATTTTGCTCCGATCCGCCGCCGTCGCTCCACCTCCGGCCACCACTTCTTCACCACTTCATCACCGACTCCTTGCCGTCCTAACCCACCCATTTCCGGCCTCCAACGACCACCGGAACAGCTCCTACGAGCTTAGTTTCCGATTTGGGTTTTTTTGGCCATTTTCCGGCGATTCCGCCGCCACCCACGACCGTTCATCACTTCCAATAGCTTCACAACCATCCTTAGACCATTCCCTATCAATTTCGTGTCCTAGTTTGTCCCCGTTCAAAAGTGGATTTTTCACAACCCACGGCCACAGTGAATTTTCACTGTGACGTTGCTTTTCCGGCGCCGTTTGCAACGCCGCGTGTTTTCTAAAATTGCCATATAGCGCTGTAAGTATTTTCCAAACCCTATTTTCAGATTTTAGTATATATTGCTCATTCATTTATTTAATTGTTGTTGGTTGTTGATTCCGGACTGAGTCCGAGGAGTTTCGGGGGTCGGATGGATTGAGGACGGAGTGCTTTGTTTGGTTGATTTGGTTGTGCCGTGAGGCGTGCGTTGCATTTTATTTGCGTGCGTTGCATATTGCATACATGTGCATTTTATTTTATTTGAGTAAATCATGTTTATCGGCGTTTTTGGTTGTTGGGTGCGTGTGTCTCACGAGCCCAAGCCGGGATGGGTTATTATCACGGTGGAGCTCCTCTGGTCACTCGGGAGCGGATAATACTGAGTGACATCCACTGGGTTGTCGCAGGGCGACGACCGGATTGCACGATATGGTAACGATATCGTGTCGAATCCGTGGTCCTTCTAGTGGCGGGGACTAGAGGATGGCCTGGCCCGGTACGCGCTGGGCGCGAGTCTGGGCATCTCTCGTGTAGGTGTCACACGCGCAGTCGTTACCTGCGGTGTGGTACAGAGCCAAGCATACGGATGATCCCTAGGGGAGATCATGGTGTATGCGTAATCGGAACTCCTCTGGTCACTCAGGAGTGGTTAATACTGAGTGACGTCCCCTGAGTTGTCGCTGGGCGATGACGGGAGCGGAACTAGAGGATGGGTCTAGCCCGGTACGCGCTGAGCACGAGTCTAGGCATCGCTCTATTCACCGACTCCGTGGCCCTTCACTGGCGAGGGCTAGAGGATGGCCTGGCCCGGTACGCGCTGGGCGCGAGTCTGGGCATCGCTCGTTTAGGTGTCACACGCGTAGCCGTTCTCTGCGGTGTGGCACTGAGCCAGGGTGTGCGGATGATCCCTAGGGGAGATCATGGTGCATACGAAGCGGATTGTTGTTATGGTTTTCGGTTATGGGCCATTTTCTGGGAAAATGACGAGTTGTGATTTTGAGGCATTTGATCCATTTTCTGGGAAAATGGTGGTTTGGGCCATTATCTGGGATAATGGCGAGGTTTGGTTTTATGGTAATGTTTTTTATGGGCCATTTGGGTTTTTGGCGTGCGTGGTAAAAAATGTGTTTTGCGGGGCATGTGTTTTGGTTGTTCTTGCATTCATGTTGTTTGGATTATACGTGTTTTTATCTGGTAGTGTTTAGGTTATACTTACCTGCGGAACCATTTTTGGTTCCGTAACTTTTGGTGCAGAGTTCGAGGACGAGGAGGAGGAGGCTGAGCCCGAGGATACGGCTCCGCCGGGTTGCTGATGCTGTGTTTTATATTTGTTTTAAATCTGTATTTGTGGTTTTTGTAATATTTTATTTATGTATGTTTTAAACAGCTTGTATTACATTAAGAAAAATTTTGGTACTTAGTTATTGACTTTCTTTCGCTGCGTTATTCTTGTGCACTTTGTTGTCTTTGCACACACTTGGCACACGTCGTTAGGGTGGTAACCCGTGATGTCACCATCCGGACGTCTCGATTTTCCCGCGTCCGTACGTGGGGATTTGGGGGCGTCACAAATGTGGTCAAGGAATAGTGCCTGACTCAATCAGCCGGATGACGGCCACTGTTTCAAGTGTTATTCTAGATGGTAGATAAAATTGCCGTCCTACTTGAGCTTAAGATTCAGTAGAAATTAGTCGCTGACCCGTGCAATGTGTGCAAATAATTAAAACCGTTCATTACAGTTCAAATAGAACAGTTAGGAGATGAGAAAGTCAAATGGGTAAATACGAAGAATCAATAGTTACATTCAGATGAATAGTTTTTTTTTTTTTACTGAAAAAGTAATAATAAGATGATAGAAGAGTTAAGATGAAAAAAAAAAATCCTCTATTGAATTAGCAACCATAAAGGGTAGAACTTTGGTCTTCAAACTTTTTTTTTTTTAATCTTAATGTCAATAAATCGAGTGAGTTTATTGTGGTAATAAAGACAAAATAATGAAAGATTTTTTAAATATGAAGGGTTGAGAGCTTGGGAAGGGCAAATAAGATAAAATAAAAAATAAAATGAAGTGATGAGGTAGCTCAATAGAATACAAAGAGGATATACATCAGAAATTATATTGGTAATAAATATATTACATGGGTTATTAAGCTTATTCACTCTAACCTGGGAAGTTTTGAAGTCAGCCATTTATGACTGGTCCGGACTCCGGGATGCAACTAGAGGAAGTCTTTATGGTGTTGATTGATTTGAAACAAACTTGGTCCCCTAAAGCTATTCCAAGGAACGCTTTTGTAGCCTGGTTAGCTTTTCAGAAAAAAGGCTCACTATGAAGAGCAGGCTGTTGCTTTTGCAGAAGTACTATGGAAAGCTTAAATCAATTTTCTTATGGATGTGTCTATTTTGAAGGTTTTGGAGAAGATTTGTTGCAACTTGTTACATAAACAAGCAATTGAAGGATGGATTCAGAGCTGACTATTGTTCTAAGCACTTGAAAGGCAAGTTCTTTAAAGTGAAAGGAATTCTGGCAGTTGCATGCATTTTGAAAAACTAAAGGACAAGAAACTCTTCAGGAAACCTTGTTGCAGATCTATGCCTAGATTGACTTCATGCAGGAAGAAGAGAGACAGAGACGAAGAAAAGCCTTTTTCCAAACCTGGGGCTATTCCTACTGAGCCTTATATACAGGATGACTCTTAAATAGATATCTTTTTTATCAAAAAAAAAAAAAAAAATCAAATGTGGAGCTAATATCTATTATTCAAATGGATTCTAACAGTAAAAATTAGTGCTGAATGAGTCATACTCTTGCAAAATCTTGCTTCATTTCCATTTCCATAGCCCAAATTGGTGGCTGCTAGTTCCCCTCAGAAGATGATTTGGATTGCTAAGATCCAGCCTCAATGAGAATAGAAGTAAATTCCAAAATGAGCTATAATGTGATCTATTAATGTTGCTTTAGTTATATTTATAGAGAAATGGTAGAAATTCAAGGGAAAAATATTGTGACGGCCAATGTAAATTCTGTTAGTCCCTATGATAATCTTCACATAACAAATTCAAGTCCCTCCGTCCATTTCCCTAGGGGTCTTATGCCCTTTGTGGGGAGGCCATGCCACCATTTTAGTGGTGTTCCCCTCTTTGTGGTCAACTGCTGACACCATGAGTAAGGGAACCCTTTTTCCTTTCTTTTTTTGTTAATTTATTTTAATGCTTACACTTATAATCTTACTTTATATTCAAATAAATTTTCTTAACTGTTTTCATGCTGAGGTGACATCGTGAAATTACATTTTATAAATTTATGAAGGGTGACTTTACATCCACTGCCTCGGGACCCAAATTTGGGCCCCGACAAGCGTATAAAAAAATATTTTTTGCTTTTTTTCTGTATTTTAAAAATACTTTAAAATATTTTAAAAAATAAAATAAAATTCACAACATCAATAAAAATTTACTTAATCACATAAAAAAATTAAAAAAAAAAAAGTATCGGAAGAAATGCTCATGCTCAGGATCGAAGTATTTCTCATTTATGAATAGAGAATATCTTCTTGCAGGAACTTCCGTTTTCCTGCAAATAATATCCTCTAATAAACATCTGCCGCGTAGACACCTCAATCTCTCATTCTTGCACCGCACCACACCACATCGCTTTTTCCCCACTCCCAATCCCCCCCCTCTCTCTCTCTCTCTCTCTGAGCCAGGAACTGATCATTTTGCACAGTGTGCGGTGTAACCGTAACCTGTGATGACCCTCCCTCCCTCCTCCATGAAAGCGTCTCGGATTTTGGTGAAAGGCGCTTCGATTTACCAATAACCTATTACCATATCAAATTCTTTTATATCTAAACGTTATCTTCTTCAATAACATATACATAAATGATTGATGAAGGAACCAATAAACCAAAAATTACATAAACGGACAGTGACGTAATTCTTGTTCTGGATTGGAGCTTAGATACCATTAATATCTTAATCTAAACACTTGGATAACTTCAAGTAGCAATTCCAGCAATCAGCATTCTTAAGCTTCAACATACTTTAAGCTTGATACATCGACGACTACCCTTAGTCTACTCTGGACTCTCAGTGTTTGAGACTTATCAGATATGCTCTCTGTTTCCCATACTCTCTGTTTCTTTTGTTTCTCTTTATGCTTATCCAAAAAATGGTTTTTATTTATTACCCCATTATCTGTGATGGCCATTGCTTTCACTCCAGTTCTTGAGCACTTTAGCATCCGAGCAATGAAGGTGTTCTGGATTATTCTGCAAAATCAAAAAGCATCTTGTTCATCAATTTAATGTTACAAACGATCGATGTAAATTGTAGATGAGAGACGTTGATGTAAATTGGGACGGTTTGAAGAGGGTGCGCCGGTTTGGATTGGAGCTCCTCCGCCAGTGTGATGGTCGTAAGGTGAGCGGTTGTGGCGTGGGTGCAAAGTTTGGTCCGTCGAAACTGGTTGGTCTCTCTTCACAAAGGAAAATGTATACACGGAGGAGGAGATTTATTTTTGTATCCTATGTGATGAGGTGCAGTAACCTTTTTATGAGGACTTCTCATTTGTAAACTCTCTATTGGGTGCCGACAAACCCACAATATAGGAGTTGCCGTCCCAAAGAAGAACTCCTATGAATACCTGATTGGTCATGACGTGAGAGACAGTCCACGTGTCCATGATTTGAAAATGGAGGGAGGGACAAATTTGAACACTTGAGTAAATTTTAAGACTTTCTACTCAAGGATTAGTTTGTAATTCGGGCAAACCACGGGACAGATATGGTAATTTTACTTCACATGAACTCTTCCCAAAATAACTGTATGGTGTGCTTAGCTACATTGATCGTTTTTATACTATAACTTTCAAACTGTTATAAAACTATCGAAAATGAAAGAAAGAGATAGATTTATTATAAAACTTTCTAAAAGGAGAGAGAGAGATAGAACTCAGAGAAGTTATGAAACTTATGAATTTCTTAAAGAATTCAACGATATATATAGACGTACAAAGGGAACTATGCTAGCTTACTATGCAGTACTATGCTGACACTATGCACTATGCATATGTCGGCCATTTACTATGCCAGTTACTATGCAGTACTATACTAGCACTATGCACTGTGCATTATGTCGGCCATTCACTATGTCAGTTACTATGCAGTACTATGCTGGCAATATGCACTGTGCATATATCGACTAGCTCAAGGTGGTCATACAATTTATTTTACAACAATGTTATTTTACAACACTCTCCCTTTGGATGACCACATATAATGAATATGCCTCGTTAAAATCTTGCCAAGGAAAAACCCTGTAGGAAAAAAAACCAATAGCCAAGGAAAAAGAGTACAATATTCATGTGTACCGTAAAATGCTTTAAGATTGCCTCATTAAAACCTTGCAAAGGAAAACCCAGTGGGATAAAACCTTAGCGAAAGAAAAAGAGTACAATCAGTATAAGTCTTCAAGACATTACTCCCCCTAAAAAGTGCATGATAAAAGGTATTCAAGTCTCCGCATTCTAATGTTCTGCACAATCTTCTTAAATGTTGCAGTTGGTAATGCTTTTGTGAATAAATCTGCCAGATTATCACTTGATCGTATCTGCTTGATTTTAATTTCACCTTTCTCTTGAAGTTCATGAGTATAAAAGAATTTAGGTGAAATATGTTTGGTTCTATCACTTTTGATATATCCTCCTCTAATTTGAGTAATACAAGCAGCATTATCTTCGTATAAAGTTGTTGGGCTATCATTAATCACTGGAAGACCACACTTTTCTTGAATATGTTGGATCATTGATCTTAGCCAAATACATTCTCGACTTGCTTCATGAATTGCAATGATCTCTAAGTGATTTGAAGAGGTAGCAGATAATATTTGTTTGACAGATCTCCATGATATAGCAGAATTTCCATAAGTAAATACATATCTAGTTTGAGATCTACCTCTGTGTGGATCTGAAAGATAACTTGCATCTGCATATCCAACTAATTGTGGATTTGAACCATGTTGATAAAATAATCTCATATCAACCGTACCTCGAAGGTATCGAAGGATATGTTTAATGTCATTCCAATGTCTTCGAGTTGGTGCGGAACTATATCTTGCAAGTAAATTAACTGAAAATGTAATATCAGGCCGAGTGCAATTTGCAAGATACATCAGGGCTCCAATTGCACTGAGATAAGGTATTTCAGGACCCAGAATTTCTTCATTGTCTTCACAAGGACGAAATGGATCATTTTGCACATTAAGTGATCGAACAACCATTGGAGTACTCAGGGGATGAGCTTTGTCCATGTAAAAGTGTTTCAAGACTTTCTCTGTATAATTTGACTGATGAATGAGAATTCCATTTGGCAAATGCTCGAGCTGCAGGCCGAGACAAAATTTCATTTTGCCAAGATCCTTCATTTCAAATTCATTCTTTAAATATGTAGCGGTTCTTCTGATCTCTTCAAGAGTTCCAACAAGATTTAGATCATCAACATAAACCGCAATAATAACAAATCCGGAGTCTGATTTCTTAATAAAAACACATGGGCATATTGGATTATTCTCAAATCCTTCTTTCAATAGATATTCGCTAAGGCGTTTATACCACATGCGTCCGGATTGTTTTAACCCATATAAAGATCTTTGAAACTTAATAGAATACATACTTCTGGATGTACTCATATTAGAAGCTTCAGACATTTTATATCCTTCAGGGATTTTCATATATATGTCATGATCTAATGATCCATATAAATATGCAGTGACCACATCCATCAATTGCATATTCAATCTTTTTATAACTGCCAAACTGATCAAATATCTGAATGTGATTGCATCCATAACAGGAGAGTATGTTTCCTCATAATCAATCCCCGGTTTCTGCAGGAAACCTTGTGCAACAAGTCGTGCTTTATATCGCACAATTTCATTGCTTTCATTACGTTTATATATAAATACCCATTTATATCCAACGGGCATTACACCTTTTGGTGTTTGTATAATTGGTCCAAAGACCTCTCGCTTTGCTAGCGAGTTTAATTCAGCTTCAATAGCTGATTTTCATTTTGGCCAGTCATCTCTACGTCGACATTCTTCGACAGTTCTTGGCTCAATTTTTTCATTACTTCTGTTAATGTCAAGAGCCATTTTATATGAAAATATGTTGTCGACAACAGTTTTATTTCTATTCAAAATTTCTCCTGTACTCATGAAATGTATCGAGATCTCGTTATTTTCAGGTATCTGTCCCTCTTCAAGGGAAGACATTTCATGAAATACCTCTTCAGGAGGTTCTTTTTCAGGAGTATATATACTCTTATGGCCTGTGTTGGTATCGACTCTTCAGGAGTACCAAATTCATTTTGTATTTTCCTCTTCCGAGGAATTTTGTCCTTAGCACCAATAGGTCGTCCACGCTTCAGGCGTATCTTAGATTCGCCTATTGCTATTTTGGCAACTTGTCCTTCAGGGACTGCAATCCTTGCTGGAACATTAATAGTAGGAATATATGATTTTACCACACCTTTAGTGTCAGTAAATACATCCGGTAATTGGTTTGCAACACTTTGCAAATGAATAATCTTTTGAACCTCTAGATTACATTCTTTTGTACGAGGATCAAATTGGGAAAGAGCTTTATTTTCCCAAGTAATTTCCTGTCGTGCTTCAGGCACCGACTTCTCATTACCCAATGTTGGAAAAATGGATTCGTCAAAATGGCAATTCTCAAAACGTGCCTTAAACATATCCCCTGTAAGAGGCTCATGGTATCTGATAATAGATGGAGAATCAAACCCAACATATATCCCAAGTCTACGTTGAGGGCCCATCTTTGTACATTGTGGAGGTGCAATTGGAACATATACAGTACATCCAAAAATATGAAGATGAGAAATTGTTGCCCAGATGACTAACACAAGAGGGGGGGTGAATTGAGTTGTATTAAAAAAAATAACAATTATAAATCAAATATATAATATAAAATATAAACAAAATATGAAATAACAATAAATATAAAGAGTAAGGGTAAGAGAGAAGCAAACTCAGTATGTTAACGAGGTTCGGCCCCACTGCCTACGTCCTCGCCTCAAGCTACTCCTTGAGGATTCCCAAATTCACTATTCAACCTCCTTCAGGTGGAGATAGAAACCTATTACACCTTTGAACAACACCGCTACAAAGGATCTGTGTAGAACACCCTCTACACTTGCAATCACCTTACACGTGGTGATTCAACTATTCCCCGTGTAGAATACTTTCTACACACACAAGGGTTATACACACCCTTTTTCTGATACAAAAGCTGATAGTGAGTAGGTTATCAGAAAACACTCCTCAACGAGTGAAATAAGAACAATACAGCGCAAACTATATCTCTCAAAATGAACAATGATTAAGGCTCAATGTTTAGAGAAGAGAGAATGAAAGCTTTGAATGAATGTTGTATGCTCTTGGTGTTGTAAATGTGAAGCTCTCAAATGATCTATTTATAGGCATATGAGACTTCATATTCAAATTTAAAAAGATTCACATGTCAAAGACAACATCATTCACTTTTTCAAAAAATTCAAATAAAAGGTTATTCTTTTTCAATTGTCAAAGACAACATCATTCACTTTTTCAAAGAATTCAAATAAAAGGTTCTTTTTTTTCAATTGTCAAAGACAACATCATTCACTTTTTCAAAAAAATCAAACCTAATCTTTTACTTTTGGCATATGACAAAATGAGCACACTTTCATTTTCAAAAAATTCAAACCTAATCTTTTACTTTTTGTATAAGTCTAAAAAAGCATCAATCACTTTTGAAAAAATTCAAATAAAACATGCACATGTGAAAGATGATAATCAATCATCTTTAATATTTTCAAAGTTCAACCCTTTAATCAAGGCATGCACATGAAAAAGATGACAATCAATCATCTTTAATATTTTCAAAGTTCAACCCTTTAATCAAGGCATGCACATGCAAAAGATGACAATCAATCATCTTTCAAAATTTTCAAATTTAATTTTCAAAAAATATTCATGCACATGTGGAAAATATATTTTAATGCTTTATGATAAAATATTAATTTTGAGCATTAATCCTAATTTTGAATTTTGAAGAGATTTACAACATTCCTCTATAATTTTAATGTGAACTTGTTCCCTTCTTGCTCATGCTTGTTTCCTTGATGTGCTTGACTCCATTGTGTAGACAACTTGAACTTGAGACTTCTTTATTCTTTGAATTCATTTGTTATCATCAAAATCTATGTGTAAATATATAATTACACAAAACTTGAAATCTTGGGTTCAACAATCTCCCCCTTTTTGATGATGACAAATACTTGATAGAACCTGAAACCTGAATTAATACTTAAGCTCCCCCTGAGAATGTGCGTTAGTTTTTCAAGCAAAAGTATAAATATAATTCCAAATATATATAATAAGTTTAGCAATTCAAACGATGTTAATGTTCTAGTCTAACACTTCTCCCCCTTTTGGCATCATTAAAAAGGATCCGCAACAAGTAAATGGACTGAAGAAAACGATGCGTTTAATAGTCATTGTAGATAGTTGAAAAATGGAGCCGTCCGTGACCCGACAAGTGCTGCAAAGCCTCGAGGCCTAACTCTATGAATTTAATACGGCTGAAGATTTAAACAATCGCCTGATGTTGTTGACAAACGGGATTGAAGGCTCCGAGTTTCTATAAAAAAATGATCATTTTCATCTATCGGATGCCAAAAAAATAATCACTTCTTGACCTGAGTTCTGTTTTTCCACAACGATAGAATGGCTGAGCAATTCTCTTCCACTAATGTTCCAGACTTGAATCAGGAACCCTTGACGCATTAATCATCAATCTTCTCTCCTGAGGCCGTCAATACCATGATAGGAGCAGTGAACCGTTTTTCTAGTAAGGCTGATTCTGAGATTATTGCAGAATCAAGAATGCTCAGTAATCAATATGCTACCTCTGTTACGATCATGTCTCGAAGGTTAATGGCGAGGGTGAGTGAGATTGATCATCTTAACATGCAAATATCTGAGTTACGACAGAAGCTTGCTAATAAGGATATTGAGAATAAAAGGCTAAAGTAAGAAAACCAAGAGTTGAAAAAATTTGCAGATTGGTATGCTCATGATCTGCAACCACGAATAGAGGAGCTGGAACAAGAAAGGGTTCAGATACAAGGTCAACATCGGCAGATAACAGCAGAGGTTTATCGTTTACTAGAAAAATAGGGACAATCTACTGTTAATCTCGCTGGCTTAGTAAGAAAACTTTTGACAATGTGTGTCCAGCATATCTTGTATTTCTTTTGACTAAATAAGATTTGAAGAGAAAATAGTTTGTCTTATTCTTTATGCTATCTCTATAAAATCAGTCCTGAAGTTCATCCAATCCGCATCAAGTTTTCATCTCATCTCTATAACTCATCTGCATTTCTTCAGCATTCTCGTTTTAAGCCTTCTATTCTTTTCTCAATGGCTCATTCTTCTAACATTTCTCTAGATCCATCCATGAGGCATTCTGCATCTCAACCTCCTGTTCTTTCTGCAGCTACCATTGGTGCCATGTTGCAGCAAGAAAATAATAATCTGACTAATAAGTCAGATTCTGATGCTATTTATGACTTGGTGAGTCTTGGGACTCGCTACTCTTCCTCTATTGTGGCTTTTTCTCAGCGGCTACAAACCAAAAATCACGAAGTTGAAAAGCTCAAAGAACAAATTGTTGTACTTCAACAAATTGTTCAAGAGTCTCACACAAGGGAAGGAATCATTCGGCAGAAGAATAAACAGTTGAAATCTTTATTAGATTCTTCATTCCGCTTGCCGGTTCCCATGAATAAGAATGACATGATATTGTATGAAGAAAATGAGCGTCTCAAACATGAGGTTAAGAATCTCAAATTTATGTAAAAGTATTAAAAAAAATCTATCTCTATTTTTATTGACTCTGGTCTATCTTTTAAGAGATATTCATAGCATGCATCATACCTATTTCTCTTCTGATCATACATAATCTATCTTCTGGTAAAGGTTTTGTGAAAATATCTGCTAACTGATCGTGTGTGTTTGTGAACTCTAACATTATATCACCTTTTTGCACATGATCTCGAAGAAAATGATACCTTATTTCAATATGCTTAGTTCTAGAATGTTGTATTGGGTTCTTTGAAAGATTTATAGCACTTGTATTATCACATTTGATTGGAATGTGATTATACATGAGTTTAAAATCTTCAAGTTGTTGCTTCATGTAGAGAACTTGAGCACAACAACTACCCGCAGCAACATATTCTGCCTCAGCAGTAGATAGTGCAACAGAATTTTGTTTTTTACTAAACCAGGAAACTAATGCATGACCTAAGAAATGGCATGCTCCACTAGTGCTTTTTCGATCTATTTTACAGCCAGCATAATCTGCATCTGTGTAGCTGATTAGATCGAAAGATGTGTGCTTAGGGTACCATAACCCTAGGTTAATTGTACCACTAAGATATCTAAGAATGCGCTTAACTGCAATTAAATGTGATTCTTTTGGAGATGATTGAAAACGTGCACATAAGCACACACTAAACATAATATCTGGTCTACTGGCTGTTAAATATAATAAGCTACCAATCATACCTCGATATATCTTCGAGTCAACTGGCTTACCGGATTCATCTTTATCAAGTTTAGTTGATGGGCTCATTGGTGTTCCAATTTCCTTAGCATTTTCCATCCCAAACTTTTTCAGTAATTCCTTAATATATTTTGATTGATTGATGAATGTCCCACTTTTTGCTTGCTTAATTTGCAATCCGAGAAAGAATAATCCGAGAAAGAATGTAAGTTCACCCATCATGCTCATCTCAAATTCTTCCTGTATAGTTTTAGCAAAAACTTGACACATATTTTCATTAGTAGCACCGAATATTATATCATCAACATAAATCTGAATTAAAAGAATATTATCATTTTCATATTTAATGAAAAGAGTTGTGTCGATTTTTCCTCTTGAAAAACTTTTTTCAATCAAGAAACCACTGAGTCTCTCGTACCAAGCTCTAGGAGCTTGTTTAAGTCCATATAGTGCTTTTGTGAGTTTGAAAACATGATTTGGGGAAATATGATTTTCAAAACCTAGAGGTTGCTCAACAAATACCTCTTCATTTATAAAACCATTTAAGAAAGCACTTTTAACATCCATTTGAAAAAGTTTGAAATCTTTATAACAAGCATATGCAAGTAGCATTCGAATAGCTTCTAATCTTGTGACAGGTGCATATGTCTCATCATAATCGATTCCTTCTTCTTGATTAAAACCTTGGGCTACAAGTCGAGCCTTATTTCTAGTAATGACTCCAGACTCATCTTTCTTGTTTCTAAAAACCTATTTTGTTCCAATAATAGTATAATTTTTGGGTCTAAGAACAAGTGTTCAAACATCATTTCTTTCAAATTGATTCAACTCTTCTTGCATAGCTAGAATCCAAGATTCATCAAGAAGTGCGTCATCAATATTTTTGGGTTCAATTTGAGATAGAAAAACAGTATGATTACAAATATTTCTAAGAGATGATCGAGTACTTACACCTTGTGAAGGTTCTCCCAAAATTTGTTCCACTGGATGATCTTTCACAAATTTCCACTGTTTGGTTGCATCTTGTATTAAATTTTGATGATCTTTTCTGATGGCTCCATGTTGAACTTCCTCTATTGCTTTCTCTTTATTGAGATTGAGACTTTCTGTGTTATTTATACCTTCTGTTTCTTCATCAATAGATTTCTTGGAGAGTGGAGAATTAGATTCATCAAATACTACATGCATAGATTCTTGTACAGTCAAAGTCTTTTTGTTGAATACTCTATAAGCTTTATTATTAGTAGAATACCCGAGAAAAATACCTTCATCAGATTTTGCATCAAACTTGCCTAAATTATCTCTGTCATTCAAAATAAAACATTTGCATCCAAATACATGAAAGTAACCAATGTTGGGTTTTTTCTTATTCCAAAGCTCATAGGGGGTTTTATCTAATTTAGACCTTAACATAACTCTATTTATAACATAACATGCAGTACTTACCGCTTCGGCCCAAAAATAACTAGGCAAGTTGTTCTCATTGAGCATTGTTCTTGCCATCTCTTGAAGAGATCTATTTTTCCTCTCTACTACCCCATTTTGTTGAGGAGTTCGAGGAGCAGAAAAATTATGAATAAAACCGTTTTCATCACAAAATGTTTCAATATTTTTATTAACAAACTCTTTTCCCCTATCACTTCGGATACTTGAAATAGTATAGCCCTTTTCATTTTGAATTCTCTTGCATAACTTGGTAAAGGCATTATGTGCCTCATCTTTATGAGCAAGAAAGATGACCCAAGTATATCTAGAGAAATCATCAACAATAACAAATGCATAATATTTTCCTCCTAGACTTGCAACTCTATTTGGTCCAAAAAGATCCATGTGTATCAGTTGCAATGGTCTAGTAGTGGAAATATGTTTCTTAGTTTTAAAAGAAGTTTTTGTTTGTTTACCAAATTGACATGCATCACAAATTTTGTCTTTAAGAAAATATGTTTTTGGTAAACCTCTCACAAGATCATTTTTTGAAAATTTGGAAATAAGTTCCATGTTGGCATGACCTAATCTTCTATGCCATAACCAACTAGTTTCATTTTGAGCTGACAAGCAAATAGCATCTTGTGAGGTAATTTCTTCAAAATCCATTGTATAAACATTATCGTTTCTAAAAGCAATAAAACAAATATTACAATCATGATCATTCAAAATAATGCATTTATCCATTTTAAAAGTAACTGTAAATCCTTTATCACATAATTGACTTATGCTCAAAAGATTATGTTTTAAACCTTCAACAAGTAGAACATCTTCAATTATGAGAGAAGATTCATTACCAATTTTACCTATTCCCACGATCTTCCCTTTCGAGTTGTCTCCAAATGTCACGTGTCCTTCTTCTTTAGATCTAAGATCAAAGAACTTAGTCTTGTCTCCCGTCATGTGTCTTGAACATCCACTATCTAAAAACCACTTATTTTTGCTTGTGGATGACTCCATGCATACCTATAAAAATAATTAAAATGATTTTTCTTGGTATCCAAGTTCTTTGGGTCCTTTATTTATTAGTATTAGAAGAAACAAGATTTTTAGGTACCCATATGACCCTAATAGTCATTGTATGATTTCTTCTAATAGGACAAGTATGATAATTATGATCATTTCTATTACAAAAATTACAAATAGCATGTGACATATATGAAAAACTTGAATGATTATAATAATATCCTTTTTTGACAAAATTATTTTTATGAAAAGAATTTTGAATATTAGTCTTTGAGGTAGAATGATTATCAAAGAAATTTTTATAAGGTTTGTATTTTTGTTTTGGCATATATCCCAAACCTGCCTTGTCAAAAACACATCTTTGACTACCAAGAAGTTTTTCAAAATTTCTTTTTCCATTCGTAAAGTTTTCAACAATATTTTCTAAATCGGTTTTCTTCTTATTCAATTCAAGATTTTCATCTTTCAAAATGATACTTTCTTTTCTTAAAATTTCAATTTCGTTTGTTAAAGAAGAATTTTTCTTTTTCAAAGCAGTATACTTGATACCCAATTTTTCAAATTCTTCATAAATCTCTTCTAAAATATTTTGCAATTCTTCATATGAAGGATTTTCAATATTATCAAGATTTGTTACCTCAATGTCATCTTTAGCCATAAGACAAAAATTTGCTGATTCTTCATTGCTTGCTTCACTATCTGAGCTACTTGAATCATCATCCCATGTAGATTTCATTGCTTTCTTGCCCTTGTTTCGATCTTTCTTTAGCAGAGGACAATCTGGCTTGATATGACCAGGTTTATTGCATTTATAACAAATTAAAGTGTCGTTTTTACCTGAATCTTTCTTGGAAAACTTTTTGAAAGATTTCCTCGGAGGAGTTCTATTTTTCTTCAAGAACCTCTGAATTCTTCTTGTTATCATCGCAACTTCTTCATCTTTATCGTCATTTTCCTCATCTTCATCACTTTCACTTTCATGAGGAACAACTTTAAGTGCTAAGCTCTTCTTTGGCTTTCCTTCTTCTTCTCCTCTTTTCAATGTGTACTCATGGGTAATAAGTGACCCGATGAGTTCATTGACTTCGAGCTTCTTGAGGTCTCTAGCTTCAAGAATCGCTGTAACTTTTGATTTCCAACGTTTTGGTAAAGAGTTGAGAATTTTTCTTACTATCTCCACCTTGGAATAAACTTTGCCAAGAGCTGTCAAGCTGTTTATGATGTTAGTAAAACGAGTGTGCATACTAGAAATAGATTCATCATCATTCATCTTAAACATTTCATATTCATGAGTAAGAATATAAATTTTTGATTCCTTGACTTGCAAAGTTCCTTCATAAGTTACTTCCAAGTTATCTCAAATTTCCTTTGCCGTAGCGCAATTCATTATTCTATTAAACTCATTTCCATTAAGAGCATTATATAATAAATTCATAGCAGTTAAATTTAAAGTATAAAGTCTATCGTCTTCACGATCAAACTCTTCTTCTTCCTTTTTGACATTTACTCCACCAACCACTTTTGTTGGAATATAAGGTCCATTTACAATACATTTCCATATTTCTCTACCTTGAGCTTGAAGAAATATTCTCATTCTAACTTTCCAGAATGAGTAATTATCTCCACAAAAGAGTGGAGGCCGACTACTAGATTGACCTTCACCAAATAAAGCTGCAATGTTAGCCATAAGATCTTAACTCAAAAGATAGTTAATCTTATAATAGAGCTCTTAGCTCTGATACCAATTGTTGCCCAGATGACTAACACAAGAGGGGGGGTGAATTGAGTTGTATTAAAAAAAATAACAATTATAAATCAAATATATAATATAAAATATAAACAAAATATGAAATAACAATAAATATAAAGAGTAAGGGTAAGAGAGAAGCAAACTCAGTATGTTAACGAGGTTCGGCCTCACTGCCTACGTCCTCTCCTCAAGCTACTCCTTGAGGATTCCCAAATTCACTATTCAACCTCCTTCAGGTGGAGATAGAAACCTATTACACCTTTGAACAACACCGCTACAAAGGATCCGTGTAGAACACCCTCTACACTTGCAATCACCTTACACGTGGTGATTCAACTATTCCCCGTGTAGAATACTTTCTACACACACAAGGGTTATACACACCCTTTTTCTGATACAAAAGCTGATAGTGAGTAGGTTATCAGAAAACACTCCTCAACGAGTGAAATAAGAACAATACAGCGCAAACTATATCTCTCAAAATGAACAAGGATTAAAGTTCAATGTTTAGAGAAGAGAGAATGAAAGCTTTGAATGAATGTTGTATGCTCTTGGTGTTGTAAATGTGAAGCTCTCAAATGATCTATTTATAGGCATATGAGACTTCATATTCAAATTTAAAAAGATTCACATGTCAAAGACAACATCATTCACTTTTTCAAAAAATTCAAATAAAAGGTTATTCTTTTTCAATTGTCAAAGACAACATCATTCACTTTTTCAAAGAATTCAAATAAAAGGTTCTTTTTTTTCAATTGTCAAAGACAACATCATTCACTTTTTCAAAAAAATCAAACCTAATCTTTTACTTTTGGCATATGACAAAATGAGCACACTTTCATTTTCAAAAAATTCAAACCTAATCTTTTACTTTTTGTATAAGTCTAAAAAAGCATCAATCACTTTTGAAAAAATTCAAATAAAACATGCACATGTGAAAGATGATAATCAATCATCTTTAATATTTTCAAAGTTCAACCCTTTAATCAAGGCATGCACATGCAAAAGATGACAATCAATCATCTTTAATATTTTCAAAGTTCAACCCTTTAATCAAGGCATGCACATGCAAAAGATGACAATCAATCATCTTTCAAAATTTTCAAATTTAATTTTCAAAAAATATTCATGCACATGTGGAAAATGTATTTTAATGCTTTATGATAAAATATTAATTTTGAGCATTAATCCTAATTTCAAATTTTGAAGAGATTTACAACATTACTCTATAATTTTAATGTGAACTTGTTCTCTTCTTGCTCATGCTTGTTTCCTTGATGTGCTTGACTCCATTGTGTAGACAACTTGAACTTGAGACTTCTTTATTCTTTGAATTCATTTGTTATCATCAAAATCTATGTGTAAATATATAATTACACAAAACTTGAAATCTTGGGTTCAACAGAAATATTTGGTTGCTGACCAAATGCAAGCTGTAATGGTGAATATTTGTGATATGCTGATGGCCTAACTTGAATTAATGATGCTGCATGAATTATAGCATGTCCCCGAGCAGAAATAGGAAGATTTGATTTCATGAGTAAAGGTCTAGCGATTAGCTGAAGCCTTTTAATCAATGATTCAGCTAAACCATTTTGAGTGTGTGTGTGGGCAACTGGATGTTCAACATCTATTCCTATTGACATGTAATAATTATCAAAAGCTTGAGATGTAAATTCTCCAGCATTATCCAATCGAATAGTTTTAATTGGATAGTCAGGGAATTGTGCTCGTAGCTTAATTATTTGTGCAAGAAGTTTAGCACATGCAGCATTTCTAGTGGAAAGTAGACAAACATGTGACCATCGACTTGATGCATCAATTAAAACCATAAAATATCTGAACGGTCCACTTGATGGTTGAATAGGCCCACATATATCTCCATGAATCCTTTGCAAAAAAAATGGAGATTCAAAAACAACATTTGAGATAGATGGTTTGATAATCAATTTACATTGAGAACATGCAGAGCATGGATATTCATTGGGTAAGATAATCTTCTGATTCTTTAGGGGATGCCCATACGAATTATCAATTATTCGTCTCATCATTATTGATCCCGGATGTCCAAGGTGATCATGCCAAGTCATAAATATTTTGGGATCAATGCACTTCTGGTGCATTATAACATGTGATTCAATTGTTCTCATTTTTGTATAATACAATCCAGATGAGAGGGCAGACAGTTTTTCTAATACGAGCTTCTGGCTCGAAATTATTTTAGTAATGAGAAGATACTCTTTATCGTCTTCGTTAATGGTTTCAATATGACAACCATTACGACGTATATCTTTAAAACTTAATAAATTTCTTCTGAATTGTGAAGAAAATAGAGCATCATTAATACAAAATTTGGTGCCATTAGGCAACACAATATAAGCTCTTCCGGAGCCTTCAATTAGATTCAATGAACCGGAGATGGTATGAACATAGGCTTTACTCAATGTTAGATTTTGAAAATATTTTTTATCCTTAAGAATTGTGTGAGTTGTAGCACTGTCAGCCAGACATACATCTTTATTATTCATCTCGGAGATAGAAAGTTCATCAATAAGACTCATGATTCTACAAAATATATAAAACTTTCATTACTAAAAAAAAATTACAGAATAAAAATATTTTACAATAATATAAATGAAATACATTAATTAAAAAGGAACACTTCCATGATCAACTCTACCACTAGAATCCTCAAAGAAATCAGAAATATCAAGACTTGTAATATCTTCTCCATCTATAGAATTTAAAGCATATGATGGTTCAGCAAAATTTGTTTCAAATTTCTTTGTTTTTTCTTTTATGGAAGATTGGTATAAGTCAACCAAGTACTTAGCTGTACGACAGGTACGAGACCAATGTCCAGTCATACCACATCTATGACATTCATCTTCATATTTCTTTACAAATTTATTTTGAGGACATTTACCCTTTTCTGAGTTGAACCACTTCTGGTGGTACGTTGTATATCTATTATTTTCCTTTTTAGTGTGGTCACTTCTAGGACCTCCACTTCTATAGTTTTTCTTACCACGTTCACGCCCTCTTTTTCTTTGAAAAGATGCACCATTCGCTTCTGGGAATGATGTAAATCTAGTATCATTCACTTCAGGGAATGATATAGAACCAGTAGGACGTGACTGGTGATTTCTTAATAAAAGCTCATTATTTTGCTCAGCTAATAGAAGACAAGATATAAGTTCAGAATATTTCTTGAACTTTCGCTCTCGATACTGCTGCTGCAGGAGCACATTCGAGGCATGAAAAGTAGTATATGTCTTCTCTAACAAGTCATCATCAGTGACTTTTTCACCACATAATTTCAATAGCGAGCTAATTTTAAAGAGTGCAGAGTTATACTCACTAACACTCTTGAAGTCTTGCAACCTCAGGTGCATCTAATCATGACGAGCTTTTGGGAGGATTACAGTTTTCTGGTGTTCATATCTCTCCCTTAAATCATTCCACAAAATAAGTGGATCTTTCACCGTTAGATACTTAGTTTTTAATTCTTCATGAAGATGGTGCCAAAGGAAAATCATTGCCTTAGCATGGTCCTGCAGGGACCCTTGATTTCCTTCTTTAATTGTATCTCCCAGGTTCATTGCATCCAAATGGATCTCAGCATCAAAGATCCAAGATAAATAATTTTTTCCAAAAATGTCAAGAGCAACGAATTCCAATTTTGTAAGATTTGACATTTTCTACATATATAAATCAGGAACATAAGTATGTTTAATATTTCATATTCATTTTGAAAACTACAAAAAATATATTGAAAGACTTACTTGAAGTAGAGGACTATTAGCTTCAAGATCGTCAGAACTCTCGTGCTGATAACGTGTTATAGAACTATCGAAAAGGAAAGAGAGATAGATTTATTATAAAACTTTCTAAAATGAGAGAGAGAGAGATAGAACTCAGAAAAGTTATGAAACTTATGAATTTCTTAAAAAATTCAACGATATATATAGGCGTACAAAGGGAATTATGCTAGCTTACTATACAGTACTATGCTGATACTATGCACTGTGCATATGTCGGCCATTTACTATGCCAATTACTATACAGTACTATGCTGGCACTATGCACTGTGCATTATGTCGGCCATTCACTATGCCAGTTACTATGCAGTACTATGCTGATACTATGCACTGTGCATTATGTCGGCCATTCACTATGCCAGTTACTATGCAGTACTATGCTGGCACTATGCACTGTGCATATATCGACTAACTCAAGGTGGTCATACAATTTATTTTACAACAATATTATTTTACAACACAAACAAGTCAATTGCCATAAACAAAAACTCTCTCTCTCTCTCTCTACAGTCGGTTCTAGGGCCAATAACCTCACCTTCTATCCCATACTTACTGGGAGCTTGATGGAAATTGATAGCTTTATCAATTTAGAGGGTTGTTGGAAACTAGGAGTGGGTAGCGTGGTGCGGTGGGCAGCGGGGCCCTGCACCCCGCTACCCCGCCCCCGTTCACCCCACCCCCCCCGCATGGAGGGGTTGGCAACACTGCCCCGCACTAGCCCCCCTAGAGGGGCAGGGGGCAGGGAGGGCCCAACTCCGCCCCGCATTTCCCCCGCCCCGCCCCCCTACATATATATATTATATATAAAAACATAAATATTTATATATATATATACAAAAGCATAAATATATCTTTATATATATAAATATAAATATATCTTTATATTTTACAAATTGTGTATATATAAATATATATATTACAATTTGTTAGACTTGTTTACAAAATATGCATTAGCAAATTTAAAAACTATATAGTTTAAAACTACTACACTACAACTTACATAAAATATGTACTAGCAAATTTACAAACTACATAATTTTTAAATTATCATCTTATTTACAAGATTTAAATTTACAATTTGAATCTAAAAATATATTTTTGATTACTTTTGGATCTAGAAATAATTTTTAAATATAAAAAAAAAAGTAGTAGTTTTTTAAAGTGAAAATGAGCCGAAGCGGATATTCGTTCCACACCCCGCCTAGCGGGGCGGGAGACGGATGAGAAAACCCCACCCCGGCACCATGCGGGGAGGGGGCTACCTCGCACCACCCTCACCCCTATTGGAAACTGATAGCTTTATCATGTGATTATCTGGGCAAACTAGGGTCATCAAAGGTATGCTAATTCCTACTATCTCCATGGTGACCAACAAATAGAGGAATAGCATTCACCTAAATTCAATGTGAAATCTAGGCAAAGAGATTAATTGGTTCATTCAACTTTTACAGTACAGGTGTATATCCATCTTAAAACATAAAAAGAAAAATACATGAAATCTGAAATGTAAGATTCATAACTCATTTATGATCATTGACATGGATATCTCATATGATGATGCAGTCTTCTCAGTTAGCAAGTACAAAACTCGTCTGATAATGCTGGAAACAATTTCTTTCCGAATTCCAATGATAACAAAATCAACTTTCACACAAGGTGAAGTGATTTGCTTAAATGAAAATTATTTGAATCCTTTATCATACATCTCACCTGAAGACACATTAATCTAAGCAGAGATCGGTCCTGCCTTGTCATTTATCAGAAATATCAAATGGAAGCCTACCGGGTTTTAGGGGGCATGGTTCAAAAACAACAGAAACTTACAAGCTCCACTCACAGTTCCAGAGGTAAGGAAGCAACAAAAGTTGTAGTTCTGCAGATAAGTAAGAATAGTTAGCATATAAATACTGAAATTAGTAACCATAACATGTTGAATTATTTCTCAGTTTGATAAAGTACAGCATAAAAAGCCAATGGTATTAAATTATTGAGCAATATTTTAAGTTCTCATCTAAATTTTGGAATCAAATGCTTCCATCATTATCGTTTCTCTTTTCTTTTTCCACCCTCTAATTGCCAACTGTTTTTGGTCAGGTCACTTTGAAACTGATTGGTGCAGTGCAGTGATTTGTAGCTTTAAAAGGTACAAAGAAATACTAGTAGTACTGCCACCATAGCATTGATATCGTACTGCCTGTAATATTTATGTGGTAAAAAAATCAAAGTGATAAGGCATTGCAGTAGAGTTTGATTTGAGGATAGGCGCATAAGTATTCACAAAAAATGACTGGAGCAGATGCTTGACTCATATGACAATGCTGGAGATCACAAGAACAAAAAGTTCATCGAGCAATTATTTCTAGATAATGATGGCTGTGGCCTATGAAATTTATCAGAAATTTAAGTTTCCAATTTTTTGTCCTTTTTATAAAGCTCAGGTCTAAATAGCTTGTTCACAAGGAATGAAATGAATAAACAATAGTTTGAGTCACCCTTCAAGAAGTAATTCAACACACAAAGACCATTGCATGGTAAATGATGAAACTAGTCTCATGATCACCAACAGCGTGCAGCATTCACTGTCCTTCAGAACATTTAAACAATGTGCTTCTCCATCGCAATTAGATTGGAAAAAAAAAAAAAAAACTGTTAGATGGTTTAATAATGGCATACCAAGCAATATTGTCCCAATGAAGAAAACCACCATGGCCTCGAGCATTCGTGAACTTGTAAACCGCACCCGAGACTAGCAAACAAATGATTTGTCAAAAAAATAGCCAAATTTTATAATAATAAAAAAAAATACAGCAAACAAACATATAAACATTATGAAGTTTTGAGTCGTGCTGAGATTACCCTCGTAACCCTCAAAAACTGGATCTTCAGATAGCAAAAGGGGTGTGTCTAGGTCAACGAACCTGTCACAGAAAATTACTACTTAGATCTCAAAACACCAGTGTAGATGATAACTCAAATGCATGTAAATAAACATTTGTAGGTATGTTTCCTGACAAAAAATGATTTATGATACTTACTTGAAACACCCAAGGCCAGCAGCAAGATGGCCAGCAAAGCCCATGGCCAGTCTAGTCTCAACCATACCACCAATCATCAGATGCAATCCTGATGCTCTTGCAATATCAATAATCTCAAGGGCCCCCACTACCCCAACTTTGGCAAGTTTAATGTTAACGACATCTGCAAGATTTCCTTGGACTATTTTCTGGACATCAACTAAGCTCCGACAGCTTTCATCAGCGGCAACAGATACCCCATATTTGTTTTTAGCAATACGAGTAACTAGACCGAGACCCTCCAAATCATCTCTATGAACAGGTTGTTCAAAAAGAACAGGAGTGACCCCCATTTCTGCAGGAAAAGTAATTGTTTTAATAATAGTTCAGTGGCCAAAGAAGCCTGAATATTTGAATCATAAATTTGAGACAAGTACAAAATAAGTTCTCTATTTGGGCTGACCACGCACATGCTAGCATACAGGATGGTAACTCGAGTTTTTTGCAAGCTATATACATTATATACCATGTAATTTTTCAAGAACTTCAATTGCTTCTGTTGGTTTGTATCCCTCATTAGCATCCAAGATAAACAAACATTCAGGATGTGCACCACGTATGGCCTGAAGAACTTCTATATCTGCTTTCAGATTCTTTCCTACCTTAAGCTTCAAAGTATTGAATCCTTGATTGTAATACTTTGCAGCCAATTCTGCAGCTTCAGCTGGCGAAACAATTGGAATCTGCAAGTATAAAATGGCTTAAAGATTTAGTCGATCACAAAAGTATAACTTGCTAAATTAGTCCAGTATTAAATTATAGTCACATAAATTTCTTAATTACTCCAGCAGTAATGAACCCCAAACTTCCAAGAGGAAGGCTTCTCCCAGAAGAGAGTTGCAAGTGAGAAGAAAACAATAATATCCGTTGCAGTGACTAATAACCAGAAGAGCAGACGATTTTTACACAACCAGAATCACTAAGATTGGAACCTAACTGTTATATCAGTTGTTATGGTATTTGAAACTCCCCCAAATAGTTTCCACAGAGGCACGCCTATGCTAGTAGCAACTGCATCTATCACTGCCATTTCAACTCCTGCCCTAACCTTCAGTTGCAAGAAGACACTTGATAAGATATTAAAATACTTCATAAATTTGCAAAGACGACGCAGCAAAACTCTGAATAAAAGTATAACCATATAGAAATCATCACTCGATGTGCAATAGCAAACACACAGATTATTATGCCCTTTTACCCAATGATTAATCATCAATGATAACAAGGCATAAATTCTCAACATAAATGACTAAGATTCTGTCGCAGTACATTTCAATTATCTTTTCAACAAGTACTACATTGTAATTTTCATGTTTCGATCCACTTTATGTGGCATCTAATTGAATTCAGACACAGAAATTATGTGAAGTGTTGATAAAGTGTAATTCATGAAGTACACGCCCTACAATTACCATCATCTTCTGCCCAATTTTGGACATTTGAATAAACCCAGAATGTGATACAAAAAATGATAGTGTCACTTGAACTGATTCGATCCACCAAGCAGAACGGAAGATTGGCATAGAGAAGGTATGCATTCAGGATCGAATAACCCTCCATTTAGTTGCTAAGAAACAACTTCAAAAAAGTGAAAGATAGGTTTCAAAGTTTTCGTTTCTTTTCTTTTGGAACCTGAAGTTTTGTGTTTAAAAAATCAACTTGACCGAGTAAAGTTCTTGTAGTAGACCCAATTGAAGGCTTGTAGTTTTCTGATGTGAAGTTTTCTCAGAAGTTTTTTATAAAGTTGTTTTCTCAGAAATTAAGCACAACATAAAGATAATCGTCCAAATCAAAACAACCGACCATCAGTAAATTCAACTCTAAACATCCAAAAATCAACCAATCACTAAAACCCCCAAATACTGTAATTTCTTCCACAAAGTTTGAACACCAAAAGTAATCACCAACTCTTTCTAAAAGGGAAAAAAAAAAGTATTGACGAACTCAACCAACAGAAGATCAAAAACGCCAGAAAGAGCTAAGTTTTCAATTTATCTCACTGAAGCAAACTCATGTCCTGGAAGAATCCCATCAATCTCCGCCAACAACAACCCCATGGTCATTGCCGGACTCCGCTTTAGAAATTCACATGCCTCCGCCGCCTTTGACATAGCCGTACTCTGATCCTCTGCAGTCACAAAAGGCAAAATTGGAGCCTCACCCCACCCCGCACACCCATTTCTGAGCTCAATTCTAATTGCCACATTCTCAACCCTCTCAAGCCTCGACGATGAAATCGTAAAAGGCGCAATCAAAGGGACATTCAGTGGTCTATTCTCTGCTCTCTGCACATCAACTGTGAATGTCTCCATCAAATTCTTGAGCCCGAAGCTAGTCGTTATCGCAATAGGCGTTGTGGCCGCCATTTTTTTGGTGGGAGTAGACGAAAACTGGGAAAAGGGATGAGATTTTGGAGCTGTTTCAGTGGGATGAAGGGGAGAACAGAGGATAGGAGCGCGAGGTGGTAAAAACAAAGAGAGCCCAGTTGAGAACATTGGTCTCAGTCACCCGTGGGCTCTACGTGGGAAACTGATAGATGGGATTGCAAGTGATTGTGGAGTTTAGATGGGTTTTGATTGGAAGGTAGAAGGAAATGCGAAGAGCCGCCATGTTATTCGCTCTGTAGTTAACAGAGTGTTGAAACGGTGAGAGGAAATTCATTAAAAAATAGAGTTGCTAAAGGCGTGGAGGAATTATTTAAGTCAATAATTTAGCTTTTCTCGACATGTTTCAGTTTCATTTTCATTTTTGGATGCATGTGTTGTTGTTTACTGCTGCTTTGTACAACAGGTTCTGCTCGATAAGTGCCATAAAAATTTTAAGTATAAGATAAAATATTATTATTATTTTAAAATTTAAAAAAATTTAAAATTAAAAAAAATTATAACGAAATGATAATTTTAAACTTTTAAGATAAAATTTTATTATCAAACCGTACCTAGTTTCTACACGTGATCTATATCATTGTACGAGGACAACTCTCCACGAATTACGGGTGGACCGTGGGGATCTGCAAATTTCACGTTTTGCAACAACTTTTGCTCCAGATGTGTTTTGTCATTACATAAATTTCATACTGGAAGTTTCATATTTGATATTACTCTTCTAGATTTCTGAACTGCAATTTTTTAAATTTCTCATAAAATATTTTCTGTTTGACAGACGTGTGGGATATCCTTTTTACACCAACAAATTAGAAATTACCCCGTACGGTATGAGTTTTAGTAAAATAATTTATAGGCTTGCATGTACTTAAATCATTTTTTTTTTTTATAATTCTTCTACAGACAGTCATGAGATGTAACCGCGGAGCAGTCTCCTAATATATTATGCCACGACAGTAGCTAATTTATTTAAATAAAAAAAATTCCATAAAATCAAAAAAAGAACAACCAAACCAAGAAGTTTGGTCTATGTAAAACCAACGAGTTTGGTCTCTATAAAATTGAAAAAAGACAACCAAACCAATGAATTTGAGTTCCTAAGCACTAGTTTGCACAGTTTTTTGAGGTAGCACACAACGAGTTTCCTCGTCGGTAGCAGTAAGGATCAACTCCAGTTAGTTGATATCCCTAAGAAGAAGATCCAAACTGAAACCAGAATACAAATGAATTTTTTTGATGAAAACTTTGCAAATCTAGGCAAGCGAGGTTGATAAATTTACAGAGGAATACATAGTGCAAATCTAGACAGTCTTCAAATCTTCTGCTAAGGAAGAACTAGAAACAGATTTTAGCTATTTTTCTTCCTCAAAATCTCACATTTATGTTGATTTGAAGATATGTTGATTCTCTTTCACAGGAGCCAAAAATCACTTCAGGCTTGAGATTGGTTTCGTGTCTTAGATCTGCTACTTGGTCAAATTATATCTGAAGCCGAATCTTTGAGCAAATCGTGATCTGAAGCAAAACCAATTTCTTGAAGATAAAATTTTCATATCCGAAACACACCAGTTGAGGAGAGGAGGCCGTGCTTTGACGATCTAAGAGGAGTTTGCTAATCCCAAGTAGACCATCTGGATTTAATTCTAGCGTGACTCGAGCTAATTGGAATTGAATGGGAGAAAGATTTCTTAGAAATAGAAGGGAAAGGGAGAAAGAGATGGGGAATCGAAGTCTCGGAGAAGGGGGATGGGGACTGTATTTTTAGATGAAACGGTGCATTTTTATTTTTCCATGTCAGACACATTTATCCCGCGCTTGCATCAAGCGACTGCGTATAGCATTTTTCTTTCTTTTTATATTTTCATCCGTCCTTCTTCCCAAATTCCAACTCTCTCTCTCTCTCTCTCTCTCTCTCTCTCTCTCTCTCTCTCTCTCTCTCCCTACTTGTCTATTATATCTTGGTCAAGCATTTTATCAGTTTTCACAATTTCAAATTCTTTTGATAAACTCGATGATCTCCATTGTTCTTCATCTTTTTTTTTTTAATTTATTTATTTATCGTTACAATTATTTGTTTGGTGAGTAAAATATATTTATCTGAGTTTTATTCGATTTTCTTATTGTTATTATGAAATTATTTTTAAGTACTCTTGAAAAAAATTGGAGGAATTTGAAAAAGATGATGAGAAGAAAGAAATCGATGAAGAAGCTGCACTTGGAGTGATAATCTCATGGGGTTCCATTAATCGAACTTCATCAATGAGGAAGTTGTTTATGTACTCCATTGGGTCAAATGGGCTTGTCATGCTTTTCTCTTCCTCTTTGGTTTTAGTAATGGAGGATGATTGTAATGATGTCTCAAAAGCTATCGAAAAGCTTTACGAAGATGCAGTTTTAAGGAAGCCACAGAGAGAGGGGGTGTTGCAGGTGACGGGGGGTGGGGGGTAGGAGAAGAGAGAGATGAGGGGAAGAGATAAAAAAAATATTAAAATAAAATTAAGTATTCTATTGTTTGTATATGAGTGTAAATTTTGGTTTGGTACACATCGTACGTAGTAGATTTTTATTAGCTGCTGTTAAAATGGAGTTTTCAACCGACCGGTTTAAAGCTTTTCCCTTTCTGTTTCCAAAACATCTTGTTCCATCAGTTTATTTTTCAATACTTTGGAAGTTATTTGTAATAAAATAATTTCAAATTCACAAAATGACGTAGTTTAATATAATAAAATAAATTATAAAATTATTTTCATTATAAAATATATCTAACGTATAAATGAACCATATTAATTTATGAGTTGGCTTTTGTAAAAAAACAAAATTGTGGTTGTATCGGTTTTCCTATTGCTATCACACCATATTCATTCATCAATCTATCCAATGTTATTTGTTCATATTATGTGTTAAGTTACCACTTATTTGTAGAAGCTTAAGTTGATAATAAAAGCAATTTTGCTACATATGATTGTCATTATCTTCCCTAACACACATAATAGATATTACTTGTGGCACATACTGCGAAAATTCTTTGAGAAGCTTGAAGTACATAGTCAATACAAATATGGGCTACAAAGTAAGTTGTTATTTTGTGTCTATAACTCCCTTAGTATCGAGGAGTTTAAGAACTCTTGGGAGGTCTTAATTACCACGTTCAATTTGCATGAAAATGCATGATTGCAAAATTTATATGTAGAGTGAGAGTTTTGGGTTCTGGTATATTTGAAAATTTATTTTTAGGCTTAAATGAGTACAACTCAGCACAGTGAGAGTATGAATGCTTTCTTTGATGGCTACGTACATGTTAGAACAAAATTAACAGAGTTTATTGATTAGTTCGACAATGTACTGAAGAAAAAGATTGAAAATGAAAACCAAGTAGGCTTTCATTTATTTAACTTCACAATTCCTTACATTTCACACTTAGCACTTGAGAGAAAGTTTTAAGAGTTGTACACAAATGCCAAATTTAGGGAGGTTAATTAAGATATAATGAGGATGATATATTGTTATTGTCATTTCTAAAAACAGGATGGAGTAATCTCAACTTACCATGTAGATGACCATGCTACAGCTAAAGATTTTATCAAAGAGGTTACTTATATTGTCTACTTTAAGGAAGTTGAATGTCAAACGAAGTGTATCTACAGGTTGTTTGAGATGCTATGGATAATGTGTAGATATATTATTGCTATCCTTTCAGCTAGACGAGTTTTGTGGGCTGCCGAAAGAATACATATTGGACCCATGGAGGAAGGACATAAAATGTAAATATACTGTTATTCCAAGTAGTTATGACATTGTTGATCAGAGTCAAGAAACTCTCAAATATAAACGTCTATTGAATATTTGTTATGAGGTGATAACAAATGAAATGGAATGCGATGGGTATATTAAAGATATGGTTTCGAAGTTGTATGTGATGAATGAGGTATATCGTACCTCGAAACTCTACCCCATAGTTTCCAATGTTAAAGTAAGTATTGTGAATGCAACCACACAAAAAAGTTCTAAAAAAATACTAAGTCTCCATGTTGTCAAACACAATGTCATGCTCCCATCTAAAAAGAAGGTATCGTGGATGAAGGAACATGCAAAGAAAATAAGAACCAAAGCTAAAAATCAAAGTAATAAGGAAAAAAGTAGACTAGTGAGGGCATCATGCAACTTATGTTAATTATCACCTCTCGATCATCCTTGAGTATTTGCTAGTGTACTATATTTACACTTATTTTATGAACTAAATATATATATATATATTTGGATTATTAGAGGCATGGATTGGACATCGAACTTTTGAGAGCAAGTGGAAACCAATTCGGCTAGCCAATGTTGGGACGCAAGAAAGTGTACAATTATCACATTGAAGTCTTTATTGTACTTTTATGGTTTTTATGTGACTCTTACTTCTTTTTTATTACATTTACAGGTGCAACTAGGGATGAAGAAACACAGTCGAAGATGGCGGATGGAATGTAGCAGGACTGCTTTTTGTAGCTTTGTGTATTGCCATTATTGGAGTATGTTGATTACGGCTGTAAATTAGTTTGGAATATTGTGTATTGGTGGTTTGGGATGTTACATGTTGGTGGTTTGAGATATTGTGTATTGCTCGGGATGATATGTTGTGTGTTTGGTGGTTTGGGATGTTATGTATTGTTCGGGATGATATATTGTGTGTTAGTGGTTTGGGATTTTGCATGTTGCTCGAGATGATATAATGGATGTGGTTGGTTTGGGACGTGTATTTCTTACAAAATCTTTATTTATTGTTTACTTTTTTTATTTACTCATGAATTAATCAATTCAAACTGTTATGCAAATTGGGAATTGAGATTTTTTTTTTATCATATTAGATATAAACGAAAATAAATGTTGGGTGTCATGGTGGTGGTCAGCATGAAGCACTACTAGAAACATTTCCAACTCAAAGTTACGCAAATTCAAAGTTAATGGTCCTTGTGAAATACTTAGTATCAACATTGTTGTTGTTGTTAAGTATAAAATTACAACAAATTTGAAGTTTATGGAGATATTTAAGTTTGTAGTTTATGGTGTATTTTAGCCCATATTTTGTATCCAAGTATTTAAGCTATGTAAATTTGTTTGAATTGATTAATATAGTTTATGTTTTTATTAAGAAAGCATTTAAATACATTATGTGTTATGCAAGTGTTACCCAATCAAGCTCATTATGTGTTATGCACTCATCCTTGTGACATGAATACTTGCATGCAATGTGAGAGTGGCACACAGGCCCTGATTATAACTATTCATATACAAGTATAATCATATTTATTGTGATAGGATTGAAGATCACTAAAGCTAAATAAAATCTCATGTACATAACAAGAAAGTCTCAAGTACATAACATTCATGTTACAAATGTTAAGTCCCTAATACCACTGATGGCAACTGGTTGGTTATAAACAATATGGACAACTTCATAATTATAAAGTTCTTGTCATCTTGTTCATACCAAATACAATGAAATAAATATAGATATTAACTAATACACATGCAGTAGTGTGCATGCATTCCCCTTGTCTGTTGCTTGCTTACGAAACTAGGCTTGATCGATATGGAGAGCCAACTCCCACTTTCCAACATTCTTTTCTTCTCTCTTTTAAGAAAATAAGTTGTAGAAGGCTTCTTGGATGGGTTTGATGATCAACAGCTTATGGATGATTAGATTATGATTACACGTTATAAAAAGATCTAAAAAATTTTAAAATTTGTGGGGAGTTTATTATTAAGTCAATGAATTTAAGAAGAGAGAAAAGAATGAGTCTAAGCAATTCACACCAAAGATAAGAAGACAATCACACCCTCAAAACTTGAAGAAAATGAATCACTAAACCTTAGTACTAAATTACCAAATGGGTGGGAGTCATGATGGTGAAGGTTTGAGTAAAGACCTTTTAGGTCTTAGAGCTCTCTCTCTCACAGTGACATGCTCAATATTGTTAGTTTTGATAATTGCATGAACACTTCCAACGAGCATCAAAATCAACCCCAAAAATTTGGATTTCTTTTTCTTTGTGCTATCAATGATCTTTCCAAAGGGAATGGATGGTTTGAATTAATATTATTATTTCCATGTAATATGTTAGCCATTATGTGAATTTTGGTAGGTATTTAACTTTTTAGTTTTGTAACTTTCAAGTATTCTATAGTTTTAAAAGAATTAGCTAGGAAGCAACTAATGATGACATCCTAAACCTATTTAGGAATTACAACATTGCATCACAAGCACGTATTCACAAACTCACAGTTTCACAAAGTCACAAATTCACAAGTTATTTTGTGAAGGAAACATATCCTTTTCAATTATTCATTTCATACTAGTGAAAGTGAAATTTCTCATGTTCTTAGATTGAGATAAACTCCTGATGGACAAGCCTTATATATCAACTGATGCATGAAAGCATACATTGTGTGAGCCATGAAAGATAAGAGTTTTCAACAAGTTTAAACAAACTTCACACATTGAAACTATACTTTTAGTAAGAGATTTGAATTCTATGTGACAACTTTCTATTTTTGAAAAAGTCTTTATTGATTTGATTTTACATTACTTCTTTTAGATATAAGTTGAAGTTGAGAAAATTTAGTGATTTATTTCTACTTTCCAAAATAACCCTATTTTATATCAAACAGAGCTATATATGTTAGTCTTTGGAGATATTGTAAAGCCATGAATATAGTATTCCACTTCTCAACCTTGTTAAATGGGTCTACAATTTTGATGCAAATTTTGTTGCACTAGTAGGCTTTTAGGGTTCCTACTACTAGTCTACTCTAAACAACTACATAAATATACATAGTTATCTTTTGAAACTTAATTCCAAAATTCACTAGAAGGTGTTTTATGCATTGCCAACAAGACTTTACTGCAGGATAGATTTATCTTCTTCATTGAGAAAGAGTAGATGTAATTGAGAACAAATGATTTTATGCTCTTGTTTGATTAATTAGCATGTATGTTACATAAATTACATGATAACTTTAACTCACCAAGTGGCTATCATTCAAAAATAAGCGCATAATTAGTAGATGTTGTTCTGGAGACTGGTAAAGTGAATAATAGGCACCCATTATTGTTCAATGACTTGAGTAATTATTGGGATTTCTTTTTTCCTATACACATTTACCTCAATTATTAATTCATAGACAACCACATGATTCACTATCTTATGGCAATGAGAATTTGAGATACAAGAGAACTTAAGACAGTTGAGATACCAAACATTTCCAAGCTATCAGCTACAATTAGAAGATATTACAGAACCTAAGAGTTAGAAAGAGAGGACTAACCGATCAGAGTGAGGAAACCTCTATTCATTAAAAATTAGAGTTGTTAAAGGTGTGGAGTAATTCTTTAACAAATATGTCAATAATTTAGTAAAGTTTGTCTTAACATGTTCCATTTTGCTTTTTGGATGCATGTGTATTGTTGTCCTGTGCTACTTTGCACAACCTAAATTTCTACACAAGGAGAACCACATCATTATTCGAAGAGAGCTCTTCACGAATCATGGGTGGGGATCTGCAAATTTCATGTTCTACTCCAATTGTTGTGATGCCTTCAACTCTCACGTATGGAAATGTGGAAATCGAAATGTCGAGATAATGACAATACGAGTCACGCATCCGAATAACAAGTGCTAAGTGTGTGTGTATATACAACACGTGTAAAACAAAAAATATAGTAGATAAGTTAAAATCAATCAACTAAGTATCAAAATTAAATACAAATTTGTTTAAATACAAACGTTTCAAAAAATATTACAATTGTTCAATAAATAAATGATTAAGCCAAAATACAATAACAAAATAAACGGGAAATAAATCTCAACACTAGAGAAAGTGATCCCCGATCACTCCTCTGGTAGAGCCGCATCTTCAGGTTTTGCATCCTCATGTGCATCAAAATCTTCAGCACCAAGAAATGGTACCACAGGTAAGTAATAGACCAAACAACCCAAAAGATAAAAATACATTCATACAACAACAAACATGTGTGCACATGATGAATTATGCATGAGACCCAAAAATCATCTTTTTTTCAAAAAAAATGAATAATTTTCCATGCACGCCAAAATCTCATTTTGGCCAAAAACATTCTATTAAAACATTTCCTGCCAATTTACCATAAAATGACCCATTATAAAATTCCACAATTTTTTCAAAAAATGGTTCATATAAATCCATTTACCGAAACCTGTCATTTTCCTAGAAAATGACCCATTATTCATTTTAAACCATATGCATCATAATCTCCCCTAGAGACCATCCGTACACTCTAGCTCCCTTTGCCACACTAAGGGTAACGATCGTGCGTATGACTTTATAACAAGCAATATTCAATTTCACGCCCAGTGCATTCGTGCCCAATTCTGCTCCTGAGTGACCAAATAAGCTCCACCGAGATAATACCACATCCGGCTTAGGGTCATGATACACACGCACCAAAAAACTATTTCTCACATAAAAATTCAGTTTTTAAATATACATATGAATATGCATGCAATTATGCAAAAATTCAGTTTTCATTTACAAACATGAACATGCGTGCAATTATGAAATATACAAGACACGACACAAATAATCAACAGCCAACCAATTCCAGTATACACCAATCACACAACAACTCCATCCTCTAAATCCAATTGATCCGCAAACTTTTCGGACTCAGTCCGGCACAACCAACCAAATCACAAAGATTTATCAATATAAAATATATTTAAATCTCAAAAAATTATTTAGAAAATACTTATAGTGTTAAAAAGGCAATTAATCTGAAAGATCAAGCGCCCAATCATCCGGTTTAATGCCAAAAGCAAATCCGAAAAAAAATCTCCAAAAATTATAATTTTTTAGACTGAAAATGGCTTTCGAAAACAAAGGGATTTGAGATTATATTTTTGGAAAAAAAGAACTAATTTACAAGAGGTAAATTGAAGGGAATAATGGATGGAAAATATGGTGTTCACAGCAAGCAAAATAGCCAAGAAAAATGAAGTGAAACTCGCGGGTTTTGGGATCAAAACAGGGCACGGGGTTTGAGTCCAAAACAACAGAAAAATGCAAGGGTTTAACCACAATCTTGGACACGAAAAAATACTAGAGGAAAATGAGACAAAACCAAGCATGGAAATGGAGCTAAAAACAGTTTACGAAAATGGCCAAAAACACAGCAATGCTCACTGCTGGACCAGACGGAAAATGAACCAAGGAGTTGCGGCAATACCAATCTGTAGATGAAGAACAGAAGAAATCGAAGTGAAGAAGAAGAAGGAGCAAATCGGCACAGCAGAGAGAGAAAAAGGAAAGAAGAAAGAAACCGAAAAAGAAGAAGAAGAAGTAGGAGAAGAAGAGCAGCAGCACCACGCAAAAGCAGAGGAAAGAAAACGAAAATGAAAGAAGGAAGAGAAGCTGCAACAACTGATTTAGAGAGGAAGAAGAAGCTAAAAATAAAGAAGAAGAAGGACTCAAAAGGAGTAGCGTGCGGCTGGAGAAGAAGAGAAAAGAAATAAAGCCCCAAGGCTGGGAGTCCAAATGACGCCGCTCAAGAGGGAAAGAGGGCTGAAATCAAACCCACGGGCTGGGCTTCCAGAATCTACACGGGCTGGGCCGCAAATGAAGGGCTTGGCCCAAAGCAAAAAGGAAAATTCACTAAAACAAAACTCACTCGAAAATAAGGATCTAAGAAATAAAAATAAAGGCACAATAAAATTAAATAAAAGATAATTAAAAACACTACAACTCAATATTAATAAAATAAAATATTTAAGGCCCAACAATAGAATAATTAAAGCAATAAGTAATTTAATTGCAAAACAATAATTAATATCAAGAAAGCACATTAAAATAAATTCCACAACTCAAAAATCTTAAAATAATACAACGAAAAATACGCTAAATTTAAAAACGTGAACTACTATTTATAATAATTTAAATAATATTTAATAAAAATACACGTAAAAACGAAGTATCAAAGTTGTGTTCTATCATGGCATAGATTTCATACTCGAGGTGACATCTCATTAGATTTTTTTGTAAAATGGGTTGTCACTACAAGAGATATGATTTTTTGAAACAAAAAATTTTGTCTCAAAAAATGGAAATTTTGTCCCTAAAAGTTTTGGGAGATGAAAAAATTTTGTCTCAAAAAGGCTGTCTCAGAAAGTTTTTGGAGACGAAAATCGTCTCCGAAAAGTATTTTTAGGGATGAAATTGAGCGGAACCAGTCGAAACCGTTCGAACGAAAAATTTTTTTTGAGACAAAAAAACGTCGTCTCATAATCAAGTTTGAATGAAAATATTTTTGTTCGAACAACATGAAATGTTAATTCGAACCAATAATCATATCTGACCAAGTCCATTCGAACAAACAAGTTCGTAAGTGACTTTAGTTCGAAGAAAAATATTAACCGTTCGAACAAATAATCTATTTACAGAAATCTTCTGTTCAAACGGACTATTAGAAATGAATTTATTCGAATGAGTATTTAATTGTTCGAACGAACGCATGGATTGTATTTCCCGATAAGTTCGAATGGGTATATTTTTGTTCGAATTGAAATTGTTTTGTTCGAATGGATTTTTTTTGTTCGAATGGGAATTTTTTTATTCGAATCGATATGTTTTTGTTCGAATGTATGCATAAATAGTAATTTACCATTCGAATGGTATTGATGAAACAAAATGAAATTGATACTAATAGAAATTGTAATCTATATACATCAATTGTTCAAATGTTTACAAACATCATAAATATTAAAGGCAATTAAAAAACACCAAATTAATTATGATTGTGGTGGTAGTGGTGGTATAGGGTTTTGAGACATCATTAATTGAAATTGTTCAAACATTTTTTGGTTATTTAATTGTAGCCTTTCTTCTAATCTTGCTTCTAAATCTGCTGTTTGATCTAATCGGGTCAGCAACTCTTTTTCCTTCAATCTCAATCGTTCTATCTCAAGTGCAGCTTCCTTTAATTTTTTAATCTTGTCGTCATTCGATCTGGTTTTAGACGATGATGAAGATGTTGAGGATGGCTTCACGCAACGTTCTAAGCCCCTCAAATATCTAGAACGTGATCGAAGAACTTGAGAAAAGATTTGAGCATCGTTGACAGATGATTCATCAGATGGATTCACAACAGTGTCTTTAAGAGATATCATCTTGTCCTGGAAAAAGAAAAACATTAAAATTAGTATATGTAACAAAAATATATTTAAACAATAAAATTAAATAAACTTAAACTTACATAATTTGCCTCTGCCTCAGGATTGCTCCAAACATCATCTCGATTTTTATGTGCTTTAGCATACAATTGGGTCAGATCATAATCAGTAGGATTTTCTTCTTGCTGCAAAATGAAAATTAATATCATAATTTATACGAAAAAAGTGCATATATTAAGATTTAATGGAGACAATACGAAAAAATAATATCATATTTTATTTAAAAGATATGCAGTGATAAAATACCTTGTTCTGGCTTTGGTGATGTTGGTCCACCATTGTTGACAGGTGAATCACACGGGAGTTAGTAAGTGGTGGGGATGTCTCACGTGTTCTTTTGCGTTTAGGAGGCATTTCTGTTTGAAATTATAATAAATGTATAAAATGAATTATTAATCTATTTAATTAGACTAGTTATTAATTATACATTATAATTCTTTAATTAAATATTATATAAGTATATTCCATCATGTTAATCATCTTAGTTAGAGTACTTAAATATTTTTAAATATTTAATTATAATTTTTTAATTAATTATTTTATAATTATATTTTAACTAATTAATATTTTAAATGTCGTCTCAGAATCATATATTTTAATTATATTTTATTAAAGTACATAAATATTTTCAATAATTCATTATAATTATTTAATTAATTATTTTATAATTATATTTTAACTAATTAACATATTTAATTAGAGTACTTAAATATTTTCAATAATTCATTATAATTACTTAATTAAATATTTTATAAGAATATTTAGAGTATTAATCTATTTAATTAGAGTACTTAAATATTTTCACTTATACATTATAATTCTTTAATTAAATAATGTATAATTAGATTTTAAGTATTAATCTATTTAATTATAGTACTTAAATATTTACAATTATACATTATAATTACATTTTATAATTACATTATAAAATGTCTACGTAATTGGTACTGTTCGAACAAACACTCAAACTATTCGAACTAAATTCTGGTCGAGTTAGATTCCATTCGAACGAAGAAAATTCAATTCGAACAGTATTCAGAGTGTTCGAATGGGACCAAGCCAGAAACCATTCATGAAACAGAACAAAAAACTGAACCACAAAACACAATTTTCACATACACTACAACATATTTCAATATAATACATTGAAAACTAAATGATTATCCCTAAATATGATTATTAAATAACTTAGAAAACTATAAAAACTTACCTCTAATTTTTGCAATCCAATAAAAATATTAATCCACAATACCTATATGTATAAAACACATTAAACCCTTGTTCTATCACAACAAATAAATGCAACAAATATCAAGATACTTGTAAAAGAAAATCAGAATGAAAAATAACAAAAAAAAAACATATTACCTCTTGTCCTTGTCTTTTCTCCCTCAAAAATCTCTTTTCTCTCACTTCTTTAAGCTCTCTCTCTAAACAACACTCTCTCAAAGCCTCGGTCGCTCTCTCTCCCTCTCTCAAACTTCAATCCGAGTGAAAATGAAGTGAAATGATCGGTTTAATAATATGTAAATTTACGTTCGAATGGATTTTTTAGCAGTTCGAACGCGAAAATTCAAAAAGACCGCTAATTTTTCCACAATATTTTCCCGTTCGAACTAATAATATAAGCGTTCGAACAAAAAAAATTCATTCGAACATACTTTATCTCTATTCAAACTCTTTTATATTCGTTTGAATAGATAATTCTAGAAATATATAAATATACACATAATATTTTCAATATTATTATTAGTATTTGTAAAAAATATATACACTATATACTACTAAGTGTCACTAATAGCATAATACTAAGTTTCTTACCAATCTATAATATTAAGTATTACTAATAGTATAATATTTTATTTAGTATCACTTATAGTGTTATACTTATAATTAGTATCACTATAAGTATAATATTAAGTATCACTAATAGTATAATACTAAGTGATATTATAGTATAGATAGCATAAATATATGAAAACTAATAGTACTATAATATTTTATAATATATTCTAAGTACTTGGTTTATTACTAATATACAAACTAAATATATTAGATATATGTATTTTGTACTTATATTTAATGCAATGTTTTACTATATACTTAGTATATTACTTTATAATGCAATGCTTTACATAATACTATTTTATACTCATCTAATGCATAATATATATACTATTATATATATACTAGTTACTTACAATATATATAAGTAACTAATTAAATACTCTATACTATATAATATAGATATCTAATATATATTATATATATACTATATTATATATACTAGTTCAGAAATTTTTTATTAGTACTAATATTAGTATTATATACTAGTATTAGTAATATAAAACATATTGTTTTACCTCTTGTACTTATATATATTTTTTTATGAATTATTATATAATTCATTCGAACTTATACCCTTTTCGTTCGAACTTATACCCTTTTCGTTCGAACGAAATTATGTTATATATGCCGCGATACAGTTTCTTCTCTGACCCCATTTTGTTGTTTTGGGGCTAAATGACACAAAAGTAATCATTAGAAATGATGGAGCTTTACTCCTAAATCATTTCTACCAATTAAAATCTTGGATTATGGTGAAAAATTAGTTTGTAGATTCGGGACTAAGTCGACTCAACCATATCTGTTTGACTTAGTTCCGTTCGAATGAGCCTAAATTCCATTCGAATGAAATTCAAGACCATTCGAATGGAATTTATTGTCATTCGAATGGAATAGAAGTTCATTCGAATGGACTTTAACGTCATTCGAATGAAATTTTCGGCCATTCGAATTGAATTTTAATCATTCGAGCTAAAGATAATATTTGGTAGCCCTTATTGTTATTTATATTGAGGGAATTCATTCAGCCCATCATGGAAAAGTTAAAGGACCTGGAAGGATGCTTACATACCTTACATGAGGATTTTGATTTACTTAATAAATAGATATTGTTAGTTATTATTTTACTATTTTTATGTTGTATAGAACGTCTAACTCTTTTTGGGTTGTAATTAATGTATGGTTTTTATTTTTAGTATTTGCTAGCCTCTTTATTATTAATTATATTTTCTTCTCATGACACTTAATGTTCACGATAATTAAAAAAAGGACAATATCTTTAAAATAATATTTATTTAACTAAAATGTTTTTAAATTAATTATTACATATTTTTTAATATAAAAAATATGTATTATTACAATTTTAACAATATATCTTTTCAATTAAATAATACCATAACAAGGTAATACTCATTCGAACCAATTATTTTACATTCGAATAGATTAATTATCTGTTCGAATTAAATTTTATTAGTTCGAACGGTTAAGATTTTTGGAGACGATCTAATTCGTCCTAGAATCTCCGGTTCGAACTAATATGTATTAGTTCGAACGGATTTATAAGGTACTCCATATTTTGAGACGAAATTTAAATTTCGTCTCTGAAAAGTATTTTTAGAGACGAAATTTATTTCGTCCCTAACAAATTTCGTCTCTAAAAATTAAATTTCTTGTAGTGTGTGTAAATGGATTCCTACTCTTCTAGATTTCTGAGCGGCAATCTTTCAAATTACCCAGAAAAGTTAAGTTTCCTGTTTCCTATTCATGAAAAACATCTTCTCCCATCAGTTTTTTTTTTTTTTTATATTAATTTAAGTTTTGGAATTTTTTTGCAATAAAAGAACTTCAAATTCACAAAATGACTTAATATAATAAATTAAATTATAAAATTATTATTATTATAAAATACATCTAATGTATAAATGAACCATATCAATTTATGAATGAATTGGTTTTTGTAAAATATTTTCTGGTTGTATCAATTATCCTATTTATATCACAATTGGCCATATTCGGAAATGACAGAATAATGTTACAATATTCCTAAGAGTTAAAACTTAATTAATCACCATATAATCAATATCCAATAAACTTAAAAAAAAAAAAAAAAACTTTCGAATAGGTTAGCCAGGCCTCTTTAAACGTTAATTTCTGAGTTTCTGATCCATGGTTCTTGGCGATGAGCTGCTCAAAGTTTCAAAGCATATATATATTTCACGCCAATCGGCAATCACATATACATTCCTTTGGACCATGTTCGATCTATAATAACATGATATAGACAGTCCTCCACTGGCACATGCATGCAAATTAAAGACCACCTGATGCATGTGGTGCTACATAATTTTAATTCAATAACATTTATAACCTGTTAAATGGAGGAGGCGCCCACACGGGCAGACCCCCCTTTATGATTGCATGCATTATAACGCATGGCTCCGGTAAACGCATGGCTTTAAGCCATGCATTTCCAGCGTATTGAAGACTGGCCTTTAAAGGCCAGCCGTGTAGGGGGGCTTTATATAGCCCCTCTCCTTTTGTTTCTGGTGAATGAATCACAATAGTAAAAATCTCTCTCTCACTTGTTCTCTCTTGAAATAGTTTTTAGGCTGTGGATTGTTAAAGCGTTAATCTAGTAGTACGTTTTACCACTAAGTGAAAATTTTTGTCAATCTGGAGAAACTTGTGGAGCAACTTTGTAAGCTGAGCTTGAGGTACTTTCCTCTGTGCATTTCTTACATAACCTAATTAGTTGGAAACAGTACTAATACAGACTTGGTCGGACTGCAACAGTTCCACGAAGATTGTGTAATTTGCTTAAGTGGAGCTCAAAAGTTCCAACATTCTAAGTTGTCAAACAGCTGATGAGATCTCAACCCTTTTGCTTTTTTTTGGGTGGATGGGGGGGTGGCGGCTTCCTTATAATGTGCATATATACAACAGAAGCTTTTGATTTTATCTTCTGTGGACGTTGAATCTGCAGCTTAATTCCTTATAGTGTAGTCTTTGCTCTGCAAAAACTTCAATCAATCTGGTTGAACATGAAGACAAAGTAGCTTCAGTTTAAGACTGATCTACTGGTAATTTTGGTTGACAGCATGAATTGAACCTAGATCTGCTGATAAAAATCATAGCACAAAGGTTACTTCAAACTGCATTTATTCAATAAACCATTAAAATACTGATAAATGGGAAACCCATGCATCATCTGGATATGTAAATAAATCTTTATTTGGTGAGTGCTAAGTAAAATGGAAGAGGCAGAGTCATTCAGGAACATGTGGTGCTAGATTGTAGTGAAAAAAAAAAAGAGAGGGAAGATAAAGAGACAAGATTCACAAAGAATAAGGAGATAGCTAGGATTAACATGTGTACCAAATCAGCAAACTAATTACAAGTATCCTTAAAGCTTTGTGGAGTCGCCTTGAAAATGCTATAGACAATTCCTTATTGGCTTCCACAATCTCCTTAATGAGTAATTAATTGGTAATGTGCAACCCTAATAATAATGTTATTTTTTTAGTGCTATTATTGTTCTCTTTTTCAGAAAGCTGGCTGCAAGAAAACTCCACTTCTACTAGTAATTAAATTTCAAAAATCCCTTATGGAACACTTATAGAGATTCTATTGGAGGACTAATTCCAGCCTCCCCAAGTCAACATCTAGGGAGAGTTTAAAAGTCTTGAATTATTGAGCATGTAAAACATGAAGGCCAGTTTGATAATTGCATGTGCTGACTAGACTCTTTAACCAAAGACACCAGTACCATCACTATCCAGCCTTTGGATCAATCTAAAGGACACTTGCTATGTAATAATGCTAGCATATTGCATCCACCCATGTCCATTTTATGACAAAAAAGTATCCCCAACCATTATAGTTTGTGGTGGCAATATTGACCCACTATTCTCTCCATGTCAAAACTCGTGGTTTTGCCTGCCAATTCTAGTGCAAAGAAAAGAGAATCACATGAAGTCTAGGCATAAATGTGGGAAGGAATATATAGAGGAGGAGCCGAAAGATAGGAAAGAGAATTTTAATGTGAACTTAGATGAGTGCTCCATTAGTGTATTGTAAAAATAAAGTCAAGATCCAACCACTAACTAAAATAGAAAAGTAAAAAAACAACCACACAAATCTACTAGAAAATGATATATAAAACTCCCTAATGAGATAAATGTGACATAATTCTTGCCATAGATTCATCTCATTTGGGAGTTTTTCATTTTAATCATATATGGGAGATGGATTTCATGTAATATTTATAGGATGTGCTAAATGTCTTGTATGAACTTTAGGACTTTATTAGACTCTGAGAGAAATAGATATATAAAATACGTGCATGGTTCATACACCATTTATTTCGTTATCTGTATGAATTACTGATCAGACAATATTATGTGTTCAAAGAATGATTTAGATATCATATAATATGTTTATATCTCTCCTGCTTTAGGTCTTTTTAATCACCAACATTGTCTCTCGTAATCAAGTATTTATATATAGAAAGATGCAAATTAAATATATGAACCAATGAAAATGATCATCATCAAAACCATCTGCTCTAACAGCTTTTTGGAGGATTACAAGATGCATGCATATAATCTAAGAGAATTTCTCTTTATCGTTAAAGATGTCACGTTTACTTGTGAGTGGAAAAACGTATGGCGGCATTTATAGTTGTCGAATTCTTAGGAAACCTCCAAACCCCATAATGGAAATAAAAATGCTTTTTTTTCTCTTGTCATTCTACCAAATTCTTTTAGAATCATCAACTGCAACATCCATAAATTATATTATTCTTGCCAAAAACACAGCCTAAGTAGTTGTAAAAATTTAATGTAACAAATTAGCACCACACCCATCTTCTTAAATCTCAACTTTAAATTTTAAAGCATCATTGATCAAAAAGTCCTAAAAAACTTTGGAAGAACTTGGAGAGAGAGAGAGAGAGAGAGAGAGAGAGAGAGAGAGAGAGAGTGTGTACTTGTTTATGGACCAAGGGTTGACCTTGGAGCTTATATAAAGAAGCCCAAGTACTGGTAAAATGAAGATGCTCAGTACTTCCCAGGAATAAGAGTAAACTTAGCAAATCACAGATAGACCAGAGAGAAGTAGATGGTGAGGGAGCTGATTAGTAATCAGGGAGGTAGCACTGTTGGTGATTTTTGTAATGCTTTCCTACTCCTCTGGGCCGTTCTGGTTTCCCTTTCTTTAATCTCAGTCATAATCTTCTCCTGTGCTGGTGGTGTCTCCAAGGAGAAGAACTCAACAACCGACACTGAGTACTATGGCGCCGGATGTGAAGCCGGATGCGGTGCAGCATGCGGCGGATGAGTTCCTTTCTGCCTCTATTCTTTCCCAATCCCAAAACCAAAGGAGATGTTGGATATCCATGATTAGATATTGAAGCTTAGGAGAGAGCTAGCCTAGCTAGATGCTAAACTACTGATCTATTAACTGGTTTTTTGTAGTCTCTATAATGCTTGTTCTAATTGGAGAAGCTTGTTTCTAATATTATCATCATGCAGCTTCAGTTGCTCTTTTTTGTTACTGTTCTTTTCTATATATACTTTCTTCTAGCCAAGAGTATAGCAGTTTGGCCTCTGCATAATCTCTGCTGGGGTTAAACTGCATCTGCAGATTAACCTATTTAAATCACTGCAGAAAATCCCAAGTTAATGAAAAGGAATGCTCGATCTACTTTCTAAATGCAAGAGAGGAAAAGAATTGGTAGTTTTGGGAAATTTAGAAGTTTTTTTTTTTTTTCCCTTTTTGTATGTACATTGAAATTATATCTGAAGACTTTTGTAACTTTCACCGAGTAATTTTGAGTTTATAAATATATATATTTATTTAGTTTGTATGTATGTATGTATGTATATTTAATGTATCTATATCGAGTTTATTCTAGTTTGTATGTATGTATTTTCTTTGTGAGATCTCTTTGTGTCTAACGTATTTTTAAATAATCATTATCATGATCAACAAGTTGAAACTCAAAATTAAGAATATTTTTATTTAAAAGCCTTTACATCACACACCATTTACATAGAATAATTTAATTTAAAAGATAAATTTTAGAATTAAATTTTACAAATCAAATTATGTCATGTGAATGGTGTGTGGTGAATCATGCGATATAAATAAATAATTATATTTATATCACTACTTTGTATATATTGCCCATTTATTCCTTTGATACAAAACTACGATCAATTATTTTTATTAATTTAGCTCTATTTAGATATTAAAATTTTATTTTCTATTGCCATTGAAAAAGAAACAGAGTTTGCATTTATGAATATATAAAAGTAGAATTAAAAATATTTATTTTTAAATAAAAATTAATAATCAAACTCTTCGCCGAAGTCAAGATGGCCGAGTTGGTCTAAGGCGCCAGTTTCAGGTACTGGTCCGAAAGGGCATGGGTTCGAATCCCATTCTTGACAGAACTATTTTACTTCTTTTTCCTCTCTTTTTCAATTTTAATATTCTTCTGTTTTTCACCTAACACTTGGCACTACTTTTCTTATGGTAAAAAAAAAAATCATTATCTTATATAATTATTTTCTCCTTTTTCTTAGAAAAATATAATTTTTAGTTATAGAGATTTTCATGATTCATCTATAATTAGAATGAGTATTTTCAACAGCATTCTATTTAAGTGAATTAAATAAAAAAATATTTAAAATGCATACTATATGAGTGCTGCTAGGATGCCGCCCCGCAATAATCGCTGGATGTGCCCCTAGGCAAATTTTAAAAGAAAATTTCTCTAAAAAAATATCAATATACTAATAGTTATTTCTTTAATCAGTAAGTAAAAGAAAATTTAAAACATAAATAAATAAATACATGAACAGTCAAAATGAAGGAACAATATAGAAGACTATAGTAGCATCCTTCATGCTATATTCTTACCTTTTGGATTAGGGTATATTGATATCAACAGAGGAACTAATTTAGTTTCCTAAAAATATTAAAAAGTCTCTTTTAATTCAAATAAAAATCAGTAAAAAAATTCATTTAACCTCTTCAAAAGATTTTAAAGAGGAAAACCTTTTGATCTTGTTCCAAAATCTAAAGATCCTCTTCTAACTCCATCTATGATCTTCCAGTCTTCACAAATATATATATATATATATAAATTGTATCTATATTTTTTAAAATCCTAAAATCTTTCCACCAAAACCTAAAAACACATCTCCATATATATGGACTAAAAAAAACCATAAAAATTGGCAGTGTATTTAAGTTTTTGTAAAACTCAAAAGCCTTAACTTTTTCTAAGTTTAAAGGTATCTGTTTTTTTATAAACCCTAAAAATTTGTTGTTCTTGTATAAGTCCCTTCAGTCAATTCCTTTTTTTTTTTTTTTTTCACAAGAATTACATGAACTAAAAATATGATGTGATTCATTTACTGTTCAATTTGATATTTTTTTCAATGAATAAGAAAATTTTATTAAGACAAGTAACAGTGCAAAGCCCAATTGCACAGAAAGTATACAAATTCTGAAACCTAGTTACAAGTCAGGAACTAGAAAAAGAAACAAGAAAAACATGGACACTAGTTCCATTCAAGACAATGGCTGAAGACAACAGAAATAAGGCATTAACCAAAAAAAAAAAAAAAAAAAACATCTAAGTTCATCCACTAAGCATTCCTTATTTTCAAAGTATCGACCACTTCTCCTTACTCAAATACACCACACAAGAGATAAAGGAATCATATTCTAAACAGTGGCAATTTGAGAAACCACTTAAATCTCTCCAAAAAGATCCATCACCCTCTTAGGTATCACCCGTGCCGCTCCAATGCTATAAACACTTCATACCATGACAACTTTGCCACCTCACAATAAAGCAACAAATTAGCAGTCGATTCACCATATTTTTTACATAAGAAATACCAATCCATAACAATTAATCCACACTTCTTGAGATTGTCCAATGCCAGAACTTTCCCTAAGGAAGCAGACCAGCCAAAGATCGCAACCCTTGAAGGCACATTACTCTTCCAAGGAAAAGAGTGTACCATATTCAAGCTAGAAAACATCCCGTACATGGCACGAATTGAAAACTTCTTATTACCAGAATGAATCCAAACCATCTTATCTCTCTCAGCCCGATCAAGCTATGTAGCATATGATAATCCAAGCAAATCAGAATATACATCCATTTCCCAATCATGCACTGCTCTAGTAAAGTGGACATTCCAACAGGATGAACCACTAGAACAGTCCAAAACCTCAGCCACTGAAGCATCCAGATTCTGAGTAATTCAAAAAAGGTTTGAAAAAACAGTACTAAGAACCCTACCACCACACCACGGATTGTGCCAAAAACAAATTCTGGAGCCATCACCTACCACAAAATTAACATGTTCTGCAAAAACCATCCCAACCACTCTTAATATTTCACTACAGCCTCACTCTTACCTCATTAGAGCACCTTTAGAATCAATCACTATCCTGATGATAACTCCATAACCACTTCCCAAAAAGGGCCCCATTAAAGGTTATACATTGGTATATAAGGTTTCTTTGTTATACATTGATTAACCATGACATGGAATTGAATGTATACTAAAAGTAACATATATTTCCACTATAAATAACAAAATGCATACTATTTACTTATAAACACTCATACATATGTCATATACTCATTCCGGCCCCCCAAATACATGTACTTATTCCGCATAAAACTGAAGTGCAGGGTGAGCTCGTTGAAAGCCTCTTTCGCATTCTTGCGAACGCGTGGTGTGCAGACAATTTATGGATTATTTAGGATCGCGCACTTGTGACAATGAGCAGAAAAGAGAGTGTGTCAATTGCATATGCACCTTTCACATTGCTTCTACGCAATCCAAACCCTAATGGAGCAAAAATCATCTAAATCCAAAACCAAAAAGTTCTCCCCACTCATACAGACCCCATAAAATTATATACAGGGATCAAACACTTGGTATCACGCAATCCAACATCACGAAACAATGACGAATCGGGCATCAAGATCGGGAATTGAAAGATATAAACGAAGTAGCCGGGTTTTTCTGCGTGACTTTGGAGGAATATAGAACCCACCCAGAATTTCTACCTGGAATTCCGGCCAGCTGTAGCCCTGGAAAACTCCAATCCATTAGCCGTCTGTGTCGTTCTCTTCTTCGGATCAGACAAAGGCTTAGAGCCTCCGTGCGTATCTCTTGGCAGAGCATCCGAATCGATATCAGAAAACGAAGAATACGACGCAAAATCCCTCGTGTCAGACCCACAACAAGCCCAGTGCTTTGCACGTTTGGCAGCATGCCATCCTATCTTGCAGGGGAGTTTGACGCAACCCCACACCACGGCCAGAGGACAACAAACGCACAGCAAGCAGGCGCTGCAGAGACACTCAGTCGTTTTATCGCAGCATTGCGAATCCTGATGACGGCAACTTGAACAGAAACGGGACTTGGAAACCCTTGTTTCCTTGTGACCATGTCTTGTATTGGCATGAGGGTATACTGCCATTGATTCATCTGTGAGGAGGAACTTGCTTTCCATTCTGCCGAGGAGTGCACGACCGTGCTGCTCGACATGTGCCGGACAGATTAACGAACCAAAATTCCTACGACACCCAAACTTGTAACGAAAAATAGAAACTCTCTTAATCCTTGCCAATGATTGATTGTTCCTGATGAGAGCATCGTCGAGCTTCCGTCTTTCTTTTCCCCTACGCTGCGGTCTGACTGTGTCCTACTCATATAATGTAGTTTGGCTTTCAAATGATATCCTCTCTGCAGTTACCGTCCAACTTCCGTGCACTCAAAAGGTGAATAAATATTAGATTTTATTCGTATGAAAATTAATTTTTTTTATTTAATTATATAAAAAATACGATAGGCTTGTACAATTCATAATTTTATGTAATATTATTTATTTATAATTATATGTAACATTATTTGTAGATACCGTTTAAATAGTGAGTTGAGATAAAAGATGAAAGTTAAAATTAGATAAAATATTATTCTTTAATATTATTATTATTTTAAAATTTTAAAAAATCGAATTATTTAGATAAATTTTATGTAAAATTTGATAAACTAACTTAATTATTAGAATGAAAGATGACATTCATAGATAACTTCTATGAATAAAACAATTTTTAAATATTTCATATTTATAAAAATAATAATAAATGAATATCATTCTATGAAATACTGTGTCAAAAATATGAAATAGACAAGTTGTATTTTTAAAATTTTATTTTTATGTTATTTGACAAATTATCAAGATTTAATTTTATATACAGTTATGTTTTATGATTTTGTAATATTTTATTTATTTATTTTATATGAACATTTCATGTGGTAGAAAAGTTGACCACCTCTGAGAAAAATTGATGATTCCACCACTGCATGTGAACGATATGTTACATAAAGATTTTCAAAAATAATTATTCTTTCCGCCCTCTTGTCAACTTGTGTTGCCTTTCGGACTTGGACCCTAAGGCTCGAATATGATGTAAATGCCTTGCAAATGCTGGATTCCCCCCGCAAAGCAACAAGGACCAGAGAGACGGCACCAGTGGCTTGGGTTTCTGGTGGACGAATGACGAATCTTAGCACCAGGGGCTGTTAGCATCTTCGCGTTCTTACAGGCTTGGCCTACACTTTAAGCTTTTCTTCGGCTCTAGGCGCAAAGCATGCAAACTCTTCACTCTACCAAAGGCTCGAAAGTTGAGAAAATATTTGGCGACATGGACGGGACTGTGTCCAACAAAAAACGTTGCACAATAAGATTAGAAATAAAAATGATCAGTTCTGTTTATGCATATGAACAGACGTGTTTGTAAGCTCATAGGAACAGACTGTTAAGCCAATCATTTTGTTACGAGTTATTATATTCTCAAATCGGTGCAAAGAGTACAACATCCACATCACTTAAATGATAAAATTCAATTTGTAAAATTCATATTTTAAAATTTATCTTCTAAATCAAATTATACCATGTAAGCACTGTTACCATGTGTGTTATCCACATATGCTGATGTGAATATCCGAGCATTACACTCAGTATATAATACCTGAAGGGTACAACATGCAGACAAAGGTTCATGGCAATGCCAGGCAAAATTAGGTTCCTTCCTAGTCTTGGCATTGACAGCATAAACCAAGATACAAGAAATAATTTAGCATCCAAGGGGCTTTTCCAGCAATGGGAACATAAAGTCATCAATGGACAGAATCAGCAACAGGAACATTATTTTGCCTTAAAACTTTTGAGAACAAACTCCATTGCAATTACAATACTCGTGGAGCAGTCATCAATCATGTGAAACAAGCAAATATCAAGGAATCATAGATCAAACTAGTAATTCTATTATTCCCTGAGCCAGCCATTCCTAACCAAAATTTCAAGCTGATGCAGTGAAAGATTCTCGTGTTCTCATGGTCTTTACACGCAACCTCTCCATAAATGCAGGATTAGCTCTAAGTCTCTCCTTGACATATGAGGTTCGGGCATTCTCCACCAGCTTCTTTGCTTTCCCAGCTTCTTCGATGAGGGAATAGAGAGTCCTAAGGCAATCCTTTCTGTTCTCCTCTCGATGTTCAAACCTTCAGTCCAGAAAAAGAAACACATGGCATAAAGTGCACATCCCAAGGCATATGTATAATCAAAAAGAGTTGAAAAGCACAACTAGGTTTTTAACAGTTACAAACCCGAATAACCCCCTGCCCCCCAAAAATAAACCTTACAAAAAAAAAAGGGTGAGGGAGTCTTTTCCATTTTCCACAGAAAAATGTTGATGCATAGAATGCAAATATTGTGGTTGTCGTGAAACAGTTAGTTCAAGGGTAAAAAACATAACCCTCATCTCATGACCAGATATCCATGACTAGAAGATTGAAGAATTCCATTTTCTATTTGGTCATATCGTCTCCATGATTTCTAGGGTTTCAGAAACGGGCCAAGGACCAAAAAAAACAAAAAAACAAAGATGGTACGCCATTGTTTGTTGATCTTACCTCTCACTGGTGATTGTAAGCTCATCTTTCCCTGGATGGTATCTTTTTCCAACCAGTTCCCTGAGTCGGCGGAACTGATGCTTTGAAAGGCCAAGCTCTTTCACAGTAACAGACAGTTTCACTTTCCTGTTTTTGGGGTGCCATGCATCACCACCAGGAGCAAAGACTACCCGTGTCTGCCACCTAAGGATAGGCCCCTCACCAGGTGGGTCATCTAAGTCCTTTTTCATGTCTGGCACATCAGTCTCATCAAATTTGGGGGGGCCCTCGGCTTCCATTATATTCTTACATTCTGTGACCATCTCATCCTCAAACTTCTTAAACAGATCATAAGCTTCTTCAGCTTCAATCTCTCCTCTTTCGCACATATCCCCTAGCTCATTGAACCTCTCTTCGACCTTTTTCTTTATCTCATCTGAAGAAAATTGCAGTTAAAGAAATATCCATTAGATGCCATTTTACATCAAAATAAGATGCATTGATTGGCCGAATTATTGACTACAATATACATTTATGCAAACAACCAAGAAAAGTAATGATTGATTATATACATTTGGTTGTTTCAGAGCTAAACGTTACGAAAGATCTGGCCTCTAAGAAACCAGACATGCTGCACAAACAAATAAATAAATAGAAATGTAAGGTTACACAGTCTGTAGGCAGAAAGCTGGATATTTGACATAGACCAATCAGGCATTCCATCAGAGGAACTCTTTCAATAACTAGAAAAGTACTCACAGAAAGCGAATAACAATCTAATTATAAGGAAAGCTTTTCCAAGTAATCAAAACTATGCTTCTAAAATAACTGATAACTGGTGCTGAGTTCCCCTACATCATGGCTTCTGGTCATAACTCTTCAACTATCATCAATCTCATACAAACTAAGATGATGAAATGCAGAATTTCACTTACCCAAAACCACTAACACAAAAAACTCAAGCTCAAATAACATATTTGCTACTCCGCACAAGAAGTTTTTTCTATCCCATTTACCTCCCTTTTTTTATAAGTGAAAACATTATATATATATATATATATTTTTATAAGTAAAACATTATATATATATATATGTATATTGATATCAATAGGAGTAAACAAGTACATTGGGCATATACAAATAACACCTAGCCCATACTAGAGAGCCTCTAATGACCAATAAGGCCATGAAAATTAAAAAAACTAACCAAAATACACCAAGCCCAAATGGGGGAACAGATCACACCTCCCCAACCCCAACCCCTTGTTTCCCGTAAGACTAATACTCAACTCGAAACTGCCTCTACGAGGATGGCTTCATAATGCCCTCCCTTTAGTCTTTCCTCAACTTCAACTACCTCCCTTAGCGTCATAGTTGATTGCTTGAGAAAGACGCTTGAACTCCCTGCTTTTCTTAAATCTTGATTTGGTTTCCAGCTAGTGGCCAGCCTCAATCGCAATGAGTAGTGTTGTAAATTGGTCGTCACATCCTTCTTATGAAATCCCCACACACTGCTGAATCTCGTAACCCTATGCAGAACCCAATCCAATGATAAGCCCACTATATTGTTTATTGGAGGAACAGATACCAAGGGAACAACATTTTCCTCAAACACAGCTCCCAACTGCACTCCCAACCCTAAACATTCCTCCTCACAAGGCACCAACGACAAACCCATAATTTCCCCCCTACGATCTCCTGCATTCAAATCCCAAACCTCCTCAGCAGCTACATTGTTGTTGTCCATAGTTGTTGTCACCATTGGAGGTCCCTTTTAAATTACCATGATAATTATTCTCACTTGTGATACCAAATCTTCCTTTTGACTGATCAGATCTGAACCTAAGACTATCAATGACTCCATAGAAGGTTCTGAGCAAGAAGAAAGTGGATGACGAAAATAGCAGGAATACAAAATCACTTATACATATCTTGTATGTTATATCCCTTACTACTTACATATGTGTTGAATCAAAGTAGAATATTTTGCACAAATTATGCGTACATATCCATCAATTCTGCTTACAACAGTTGAATAGAAATAGGAACAAAGTGAACATGGATCATCAGTGTAATGACCCAAGGAAGGCCCAAGCCACATCTATGTCCATACTACAAAAGTACCAGCCAAGGTCACTATAGGAGGAGGCCCTATGAATCATTATAAAGGGCCTTGAAGTCTCCCTCCCAAGCAATGTGGAACCCCATTTACCACATTCCTATACACAATCTAAGGTATTACAATTGGTCATTAGCTTAAAAGAGATATTTAAACCTTAGCCTGACAATCCATGCCAGCCACTCATGGAAAGATAAATGATCACTTAAGCCAATACCAAGGGAGCACAACTAATGTTAATTGCCATAAATTCAACCCATGGAATAAAGGCAAAACATTTTAAGCTTGGCATCAACTACTCACTTCACATCTCACAAATCCATCCCTCATGGGTAAAAACCTAGGAAAAGCATCAGCCACATCTGTGCTATAACCACAAAAAGACTAGTCAATGTAAAACTTCCTTAAAATCACTTATAAATCCCAATTCACCAAGTAATTAAAGTGGGACTAGGCACCCATGATTACCTTTATAACTTTCCCTATATGGCTATTCATATTCCTCATTTGGTATTGGAGTGCTACAAAATCCCCCTTTATATTCCTAACGTCCTTTTCAAGGCTACGTCATATGAGCTCGAGTGTCACATTGCTAGCCTTACTAGGTGGCTTTGATACAATATATAACAACCCAGGGAAAGTGCTAGCCACATCTATGATATAAATCCAACAAGACTAACGAATCTGAAACTTCCCTAGAATCATTTATAAACTTCAGTTTCACCTAATAAGCAGAAAAGGAGATACTTAGCACTCATGAATACCTTCATAACTTATGACAGTGGTTTATTTGTACTCCTCAATGTGGGACTAGGGTGTTACAAAACCACCTCTTAATTTTTGATAGGCCATAAACTATGAATCTTAAGATTGAAACCTAGCTCTGATACCATTTTTAAGGATGCAGGGAAAGCACTAGCCATATCTACACTATAATCCCAACAAGGCTAGTCAATTTGAAACTTACTTAAAATAATTTATAGAATCAGTTTCACCAAGTAGCCAACATGGGACTTAGCACCCATTATAACCTGCCCTCTATCTGGGTTATTCTTATAACCAATGAGGGACTGGGGTGTTAACTGTGTTATGTCCTGTGATGCATTAGCCACCTAGGATGGCAGCGTCAAAACAACAAACTGAACACAAAACAAAGTGTGCATTAACCCCTGGAAAATTATATCTAATAGACCTGGATTAAATGAAAACAAAGGATGTAGTAGCTTTTTTTTTATAAGTAACAACGGATGTAGTAGCTTTTTGGAGTTAGAAGTTGTACTTCGTCTCAGAAATCAAGCCAAGAACCTCAAATGTTGGGTCTTTAGATGTTTTAAGATTCCTTCATAGCGTAAATAATAAAACAGGCAATGCAGCTATAGCCTTGTGAGCCTGGGCTTTTGCCTATTCTTACGATCAATAAAATTTTGTTTACCGATTAAAGAAAAGAGAAGTTATAGCCTTTTGGGAATATGCAGTCTTCTCCCAATATTAGCACTAACAATTAACTGGATGGTTTGACAGCTATGATTTGAAACAATCAGCCCACAATTCCAGAAACATAAGTAGAATCTCAACGCAACATGGTGATATTAGCATTTGCAAATAGCAGTGCATGAAATCAAGTTAGAAGTAATAATACAAGATTTAGAAAAGAGAAACGATATTTGCAGTCATAGAGTGTGCAAATACCACATTCCTTTTGAAAAAAATGAGTAAACATGGGACCCACATGAAAAAATTAATTTTTTAATAGTGGACCTCACTCTTCTTTAAAAGGAGTGTGCAAGGCTTGAACAGCCCATGATTGTGTCTAGCATTATTCAGGAAAAGATGCTCTAATTCAAAAACTAAAATGAAAAATAATTACAGTGGTGATTAAGATGAATCAAGCATAAAAGCAGACAACATAACGTGAAACTATATATCATTTATGGTAAAAAGACATCATATAAACAATAAAATAAAATGAGACAAACTAAGGCAAAAGATAAACCTGGGAGAAGGTTGTCCCATTTAAGCATATCCTCTAAAATCTCCTCACACTCCTTTGTGTCCTTCATGATCTGATGATCGATTGCTTCCTTAACAAGCCCCTCCCACTTCTGGTCGTCCATGTTGAAGAACTCGTCCTTAACCATTCTCTTCATCACTATATCCCTTGCATTGTACAAATCATCAATCTCTTCATCCGTTTCATGCATTTCCTCAAAATCTGATTCAAATTCTTTGTCCTTAACATCATCCAGAGGTTTCATTCGGAGCTCTTCCATCAGCTCATCATCAGTGTCCTCATGTTTCCCTGCCAGCTTCCTCTGTAGGATTGCTTCAAGTATTGATGGGAGTGCCTCCTCATCGCCTTTAAAATACTTCTCTATCCTTGTTTTCAGGTCTGAGGACAAAAAACTTACATATAAAGTCTCAAAAAAAAACCAAATAACTTTCACAAATTTATTTTTTGAAAGGTAAAATAAGATTTTATTGATGAAGTAAATAGGCAAAACTTCCACAAATCCACCTTATTTCCAGAAAATCTAGGAACCGCATAATCAAAATCAAAATCAAAATTTGAGTATTTTACTCCAAATTAATATGATAAAGTTATACATTAACTCACGAACAGTTGAGGTCCTGAAACCAATTAATGAAAACGATTCACAATTTCCTTCAAACAGAATTACCACATTCCGATACAGAATCATCCAAATAACATATTGCCCACAACTCAGGGACATAATCGAAAAGTCTCTTGTAAGGTGAGCCGAAAGAACGTCAAAATTTGGATCCCACCATTACTGATCCCAATACAACGATTAGAACCTCATTTTTTTTATATAAGAAAACTATCAAGGATTCAAAACACCAATAACAACATCAAAATCAAATAGAAACAACAATTTTCGTAAGTTTTTCTTGCACTTACTCAGCATCCAAACAGAGCATTCCAACTATCGTTTTACCTTTGTTGCTGACGTCCTCGACCGCGACGGAGCTATCCTTGTTCTGGGATGTTCCCAAGATGGTCTCGGGAGCAGGGGTAGGGTTTTCACCGGACGAGTCATTTTCGGAGGAGTAGAATCTGAGGCGGGGTAAAGTAGTCGACGGCGCGAGTGGGGCTAGGGAAGGACATGGCTTTGGGCTCTTAAGAATATTGTGAGTGTAGAATGCGACATTTCTGAGCAGCAAGCGTTTCATGGCTCCTCCTCCTCTTCTCTCTCTCTCTCTCTCTCTAAGGAGAGGGTTTAACTCATTTAAGCCTTAAGAGGTTGTTTTGGTTTCTGAAGGGGTATGTCTATTGAGTAGCGAGAAATTACCTTCCAAATATCATCTCTCTTGTGTTTCTTTTTTCAAAAAAAAAGTGAAAGCGGAATTAACAATGGAAGAGAATGCTTCCAAAAAAAATTGGAAAAGTATTATGAAATTTATGAATTCTTTAAAGGATACAGCGATATATATAGGAGTATAAAGGAGATTATATTTTTGACGACTAATACTATGCGTTTGACGACTAGCTAACTATGCTTTTGACGACTAGCACTATGCGTTTGACGGCTGGCTAAAGGTGATCATACAATTTATTTTAAACGGCTTAAATGTGGTCATACAATTCAAAATGGTTTATAACACTTCCCCTTTGGATGACCATATTTAAAGAATATACCTCGTTAAAACCTTTACTAGGAAAAACCCTGTGGGAAAAAATCAATGGCGAAGGAAAAAGAGTACAGTATTCATGTGTACCGTCGAGTGCTTTAGGATTGCCTCATTAAAACCTTGCAAAGGAAAACCCAGTGGGATAAAACCTTAGCGAATGAAAAAGAGTACAATCAGCACAAGTCTTCAAGACATTACTTCCCCTGAAAAGTGTATGATAACAGCTCTTCAAACCTCTGCATTTCAATGTTCTGCATAATCTTCTTAAATGTTACAGTTGGTAATGCTTTAGTGAATAAATCTGCCAGATTATTACTTGACTGTATCTTCTTGACATCAATTTTAACTTTCTTCTCATGAATTGCAATGATCTTCTTGTGTGGATCTGAAAGATAATTCACATCTGTACATCCAACTAACTGTAGACTTGATCCATGTTGATAAAATAATCACAAATAGATCTTTCTGCTCATCACTACTCTTCTGGAGTTGTACTCTTCTGGAGTTCTTGTAAATAACACAGTTAGTAGAGAATTCATCAACATTAAACCGCCAACCTCCTTTTTCAATAAAAACGATGGCCAGCTTTTTAGATCAGACAAGCACCGCAAATTTTCAACTCTTCTGTAGGTGTCAGGCGTGTTGTCAGGCACCGCAGAACTATGAAACTATATTTCGTCTCTTTTCTCTTACTTCACAAGAGATGCTGTATCATAATTTTCTCTATAAAAGAGATATTCAGTTCATCTTCTTCACTTTTTTGTAATCATACTGCATTTTTACTCTGCAATCTCTTTCTGCATTCTTATCCTGCAATCTCTCTCTACAATGGCTCAGCAATCTTCTCAGGATCAATATATGAGGTATTCTGCACCTTATTCATCAGTTGTTCCTGCTTCTACCACAGGTGCTATAATGCAATATAATAATGATCTGGCTCATAAGTCAGATAATGAAGCTATCTATGAACTTGTGAGTCTCGGTACCTGATACTCATCATCCATTGTCGCATTTTCTCAGTAACTGCAATCTAGAACTTGTAGAGTTGACAAACTCCACGAGAATATTACTATCCTTCAGCGACTTCTTCTGGAGTCCAACATGAAGATAGGAGTAATAAAACAAGAGAATAAGAATTTAAAATCTTTGCTTAAATTTTCTTTTCGATTGCCCACTCCTTTAGATAGGGATGACATGCAGATTCTTGAAGAACAAGAGCGTTTGAAGAATGATGCAAAGTGCCTTAAATTTCTGTAATTTTTGCTTCAAGATAATAAAATAATATTTCACAAATATTCATATTTGTGTTTCTATCTTCTGGTAGATGTTTCGTGTGCTCCCTTTTATTTCTTCTTTAATAATGTACACTTCTTATCAAACCCATAATATGAATCTGAAATACTAATTGTATTTAAAAAATGGTATTTCAAAACTAATAATATCATCCATCTTCCCCTTGAAGCCGCAAGGGTTTCAGATTTATATTTCAAATATGTACAGTTTTCATGAGCTCTTCTGGAGCCTCAATGACATTTAAATCATATATATATAAACTGCAATAATAACTTGTTCCAGATATAATACATATTTCTTTATGTATTCAAATCAGAAGCTTCATGCATTTTCTATTTTTCAGTGATTTTCATATATATGTCATGATCCAATGATCTATACAAATATGCAGTTAATCATGCATATCCAAACTCTTGGTAACTTTCAAGCTAATAAAAGCCTCAACATGATTTCAACCACTTTAAAAGCATATCAATATTGTTTCTTCGAGAAACTAAATTGTAATTTCTATATCACATTTTCATATTAAAAGTTTCAGGCTTTTTATATCATGTATATAAATATCCACTGATATTTAGCAAAAATCATCTCTTTAGGTGTTTGGACTTTAAGTCCATATTTATCACATTTTACTTAGTGATATCAATTTTGCAGGAATTAAGAAACTGACTCGTGATTTATATATCACATTTTTATTTCATTTCCATAAATATCCACTGACATTCAACAAGTATCACCTCTTTAGGTGTTTGGATTATAAGTCTCGATGCATCATATTTTACTAGTGAATCAATTCTGCAGGATTATTTCTTTTAAATTTTGGCCAATATTTTACATCGGTATTCTTTGACGGTTTTTTATTCACTTTCTCCATTACTTCTGGTAATGTCAATTGCCATCTCATATGGAAATATGTTGTCGACAACGATTTTATTTCTATTCATAATTTCTCCAATATTCATGAAATGTATCGAGATCTCGTTATTTTCAAGTACCTGTCCCTCTTCAAGGGAAGACATTTTTATGAAAAATCTCTTCAGGAGGCATTCTTCAGGAGATTTATGCTCTTTAAGAGTTTATATAGGATAATTTTATACAGAAAATTTGGATGGATTTTATTACTTGTTCTGTGGGTATGGCCTTTTCAGGAGCACCAAATTATTTGTGTCTTTCTCTTTTGAGATGCTTTATCTTTTATATCAATACCTCTCACATGCCTTTAGACATGTCTTTAGACTGCTGAATTTCTTAATTGTCCTACAGGAACTTTAATCCTCGTTGGAATTTTAGCAGTTAGAATATGAGACATTTTTATCTTATTGCATCCAAAATTTAATTATCATCTGAACTTCTGGTTCACATATGATAATCAAGATAACGTCGAATAATTTCATCTTATTTGTTTCAAGCAAATTTTTCTTTCCACTTATGGTGGTAAGACTTTATAGTAAAAGAATTTTCTGGTTCTTTTATGGACGTCCATATGAAAATCATTCGACTTATCGTAATTGATTTTAGATGATCAAGATAACCATAAAAAGATACAAATATTTTGAATCATATTAGTTTTTGATGTATCATAATATTTGATTCAATAATTGTATAATATCATCTCAAAGAGAAAGCTTATAACTTTTCCAATACTAGCTTCTGGCCCGAAATCATATCACACCTAATCTCTTAGTTTCTTTGAATAAAATGCATTATTCTTTTCACTTCAGGGAATAGAATGATATAAATTTATTATCATTCACTTCAGGGAATGATGTAGATCTAGTAAGACGTGACTAATGATTCTTATCAAAAACTCATTATTTTGCTAAGTCACTGAAAGATCAGATATAAATTTGGAATATATTGTGAACGTTTGCATTTCATATTACTACTTCTGGAGCATACTTGATATTACTACTTCAGGAGCACATTCGAGACGTTCATTCAAATATATATTCTTTCCACAATTTCAATTATGCAACTTCAGGTGCATAAATCATAATGAGTTTTTGGTACACGTATCACTCATTTAAATTATGAGGTGCTTAATAAAATTATTGATTTAAGGCGATCCTTCAAGGATACTCCATTTCCATTCTCAGATAAATCATATCATCAATAATTTATAACAAGTATAAAAGAAGAAATAAAACTTGTATCTTAGAGATTTCAAATAATATATGAAAAAACTTACTTGAAATAGAAGAGTACTATTTTCAGTATCATCTGAACTTTCGTGCACAAATCCAAAATCTCGTGAATCAGATTCATCTTCCATAAGCACCTACCAACCTATTTTTTTTTTTTTTTATTTATTGTAAAGATAGTTGGTCGGCTGCATGCTTTCATTCTGATCACAGCTCTACTTCTGTCACATGCTCAACAACCAAAAAGGACAGAGATGCTGGTTCACATGCTCAACTACCAATTCACTGGAAATTCTCCTCCAAATACCTTTACAGCAACACCCATCCACTCTCTCAACCACAATGTCAACTTGCATGCGTGGGCCTACAAAATAAAATAAAAAAATATGATAGTGACGTAATTGAAATAAAGTCTTATCACAAAACGTGGGCTTATCTCTTCGGCAGGATGTGCTATAGCACCGAGCACCAAAGCCACCTCCATCGACAAGGACAAAATGGTTGGTGAAGAGTGGGGTCGTCTCCATGACTTTCCTATCACTTTTTTTTTTTTTTTTTTCTTTCGTTTAGAATCCCATCAGTAGTGCTTTGGGCCACCAAGCAGTCGAACTCGTGGATCTTAAGTTTTGGAAGGTCTTTGTGGGGTTAAAGCATGGCGAGTACTTGGTCTCTGCCTCTAACGCCGTTCTGTCCGAAGGCTCCAGACTCCCCGGTAGATCAAATTCTTCGAGTCCACGAACCGTCCGCCTCCCAGAATCCGTGCCCCTCTATAACCAGCTTGTTATGGCCTTTTTGCTTATAAATATCAAGCGACATGGTGGAGTCCACGAGAGCCACGGTCGGAATCTGCAGCTTATCGGCTTCCAAGACCACTGAAGATTTCCTCTCGGTATCGAGAATGACAATGCAATCAGGAGGCTGCGGAGGCGCGAAGCAGAGCTTCTTGTTGCTAGAGCGGAAGTGCAGATCTTGCATGAAGCTCACACGGAAACCTGCATCTCTCTCGGCTGTTGGATCGTTCAGCTTGTTGATGATATGAAAATGGATCACTCTTCATCAGCTCAGGCTTTCAGTAGCAGATCGTCGAAGATCTTGTCCCGTTCGGATTCCTGGCTCCGAAGTCGCCGTTCGAACCCGAACCAAGCCTATGGGATCGGTAGAGTAGTAGATAGAGCTCGTTGAAGCAGAATACAACTTTCTCGATTCCGAAACAACGAAACAACCTTGCCGGCTCACCACGTCATCGAGATGGAGTTTCCGTGTTGCAGCCACGAGCTCAAGCTCGAGGTGTTGGCCATGCTTGACTGGATCAAGAGGGAAATCGTGCCAGATCATTCCGAGCTGAAGAATATCAGCTGTGGAAAACCCACATAGCTGTATTTTCACGAACAGGATTGGCTGTGCGACGTTAAGGACCAAATCACTTGTTCTGCATGTATTGGTTCTTCCTCCATGGAGGCACGGACAGGCCCCTACTCTTGAAAGATCTCTTCACCAATTTCTTCATATTTTTCAAAGTCCTGGATCCCGGCAAGCATGCAGCCGAAGGGAGATTTTTCACGCATCGTCCTGATAACGTGTTATAAAACTTATGAATTTCTTAAAGGATACAGCGATATATATAGGAGTACAAAGGAGACTATGCTTTTGACGACTAGCACTATGCGTTTGACGGCTAACTAACTATGCTTTTGACGATTAGCACTATGCGTTTGACGACTAGCTAAAGGCGGTCATACAATTCAAGATAGTTTATAACAAAGAGAATATTTTTTATTTTATTTACTTCTTATGAACCTGTAATTTTTTTATTATTGACGCTTGCATAACAAAATTTTGACTAATTTTAAGTCATTAAATTCTTGGTAAGGAGTTTCTTATAAGTATATTTTTTATATTTTAAAGGAAAGTTTTTTCTCATTTTATGATTTTTTTTTTAATATTGAGAAACCTCTCTAAAGCAGGACCCTTCAGATTCACTCCTGCAAAATAAATCACAATCTCGTGCACCACATTCTCAAAAATTTCTCTACACAAAATTAGTTAAGTCGCTAGCTTTTCACCGGAGGGTGTGAACCCTAAAAATTATTTAAACTCAAGAGAGAGAATTTGAACCTTAAACTCTTGATAAGTTTATTTTTTATATTTTAAGGGAAAGTTTTCCTCGACTCACAGAAATTATTTACACCCAAGAAAGAGAATTTACACCCTAGCAAAAAAGAAAAGGTATAATTTGTAGGGTTACACCAAGTGGGCAAATTGAGGGGATATTGTAGCACTGTCTTTTTTGTTACTTTCTATTTCAAGCATTTTTTAAATATGTTTTAAACATTTTTTAAAATTAAAAAAAATACTAATATACTAATAGTCATTTTCTTAATCAGTAAGAAATTTTATTTTAAAAAAAAAATTTAAATGCATAAGCGATGAAAATAAAAGTTCTAATAACATTGACTTGAAAACGGATACCCTAATTATAATAATATCCCAGTCTAACAAAATTCATCTGAAGGAACAGATAAATACCAATAAAAAAAATCCAAATATATCCAATAAATGATATGATCAACGCATCATTATCAGTTATTAAAGCCAAGGGTTGGTTCGGAGGATTGGGGCATGGGATGAGATATAAAATTCTCATCTAATCTTATTTTATTTTATTTTATCTTATTCTCATATTATAATTGAAATACAAAATTTTGAAACTACTCATTACAATTTTTTTTCAAATTAATCATTATAACTTTTTCAATTTTTTAAATAAAAAATAATAATTACAACTTTTTCAAATTTCTAAACAAAAATAATATTATAAAATTATATTTTTACAATACTTTAACTTTATAATATTTTTTATTCAACTTTTTCTCTCTCCTTTCTTAAAACCTAAAAAATATTCAACTCAAACTATCTCACTACTATTCACAAACTATCTTACTACTATTCACAAAATTATCATCTCATCTCACTCCCCAAACTTGCCCTAATTATTACATGATCCTCAGATCTTATTTTTAAGAACAAAAATGAAATTGTTAAATCAACCTAAATGCACCTCATATGCATCACCTCATCCTGTCAACAATATCCAGAATGGCTGTCCATGTCCAAGAATCCTGTTCTTCAGTGGAACCATTGACAAAAACGAGAATGCAAACTAATAACAGATATTAGTATTAAGTTTTCTCCAAAATCCACTTGCAAGTACTTGGTCATCATTTGATCTTGTCAATAATTTCAGACATGACTTTGCACGTCTTCAGAGCCTTCAATTGTAATTAGCAAATGGGCTCTCCATGTTCGGAGATGAAGATCACACCACCCTGCTCTCCTGTATTTGGAAGCAATCCCTACTAGGCTTATTAGGATTGGCCAGCAAAGTGATACCAGAAACACCTTTCTCCAAACCTTTCTTTCACCCAAATAGCCCTTGTCTTCAATGAAATGCATTGTATGCACTTTACTTAATTACTAGGGTCTCGACTTAGCCACTTCATTGGTGCAAATAGATACATACTGTTGAAATTCATCTTCAGATCGATTTTTGCTTCTCTAATATTGCCAGTTTTCTCTCATACAGTGTAGCTGACCTGTGACCATTTTGTGTTCCAGTTCCAATCCATTGTTTGCTGAGAAGGATAGTCATCAAAGATTGCCTCTAATCCCCTAACTTGATACTCACCAAAAGTGACATTAAGCACATCAATCAAACAGGAACACTAGTTCACGCATCTCGTGGTTAAGAGTAAATATAAATTTTAACTGCTCATGAATAGTTTCATCCAATCATTTTTTTTTTTTTTTTAACATAAGTACTTCGTTTCTTCCATTTCTCCAAAGGGCCAAGGTTGAATAACAGTATAAACACACCATAGGAGGTCATATATATAATAAATTTTAAGCTTGAAAAGTACAAAAACAAGAAAGAAAAGTTTTCTCCTCTGAATGAATTAGCAATTTAAAGTGCATTGGTGCAAACAGACAAATTGCAATTATCATATAATAGCAAGTCCTTGTGCTCAAGCTTATTAGAAAAGAAACCAAGCCTACATGCTCATATTGAATTTTTCAACATGGTCAAAGCACATGCTTGAGAGATAAAAAGCACCAACCATAGCATCTCTTGCATTATGCATATTACTCATCACTAACCCTTCTCTTCGTGTCACTTTCTTTTGCATCAAAATCTTCATCAGTTTCACTGGATGATTCATCCAAATCAAAGCCAAACTCTTCATCCAGGTCCAAATCTTTATCGGAGTTAAACTCTTCATCAGTGTCAAACTTTTCATCATCCATATCATCCAGAGGCTCCCGCCTCTTCCCACAAATTTCTTCCATCAACTTATTGTCAGCCTCATCATGCCTACCTGCCAATTTCCTCTTCAAAATCGCTTCAAAGATTGAGGGTACCGCTTCTGCATCTCCAGCATAGAACTTCTCTATGCGCCTTTTAAGCTCTGGAAGACCAAACCATTTGAATAATATTAATTCAGCTGCAAATGCTTGGACCAAAAAAGCCCGAAAAAAGTAAAACAAATTGGATTATTTGTAGTTGCCTACCATTGAAACGCAGATAATGAAAGTCCATAAACCCTTGAATTCAGAATATATATCTATCAATTCTCACCCCAAAACAAATTTTGTTATTTTATTTTTGGTGAAACCAAACTAGATCATTGGAATCTTCCTGATATAATGACAATTATCAAACCCCAGAATTGAACAATTCAGTTTTTCCCAAAAATTGATGAAAGTCAAGAGATCCTAAACCCACAAAGCCAAGTCGCTTCAGAATTCCCAAATACTGCCTTGGAAGTTCTTAACTCCTACAGATAAGGAATAGTGATCTTATTATAATATATTGGTTTGTTTTGATAAGTATGAATAGCTATCTCATATTCCCCGACTAGATAGCAAGAAATATAAGATGACCCGACATATTCTCGGGTTTTTCAAAATGAAAAATAATAGCACAAGTATAGAACACTCATCACACCGAAGAACTCGGACTCTGAATTTTACAGAATTTTTCTTTTTCTTTCTTTAGTTTTGCTCTTGTTTCTCAATAACCAAACAGAAACCGAGTTCAGAACTTCCAATCCAATATCTCTACTTTTACCTTGATCGCTAACATCTTCAGCACAAATGGAAGAAAGATGCTTCCGGGTTAGCGTCAAATCCGATTCATTGGACGAGTCGGGATGGGACAAGAAGAGTCCAAGTCGGGGCCGATTCGAAGCTGCCAAAGGGGCGATGGAGACACTAGGGTTTTGGTTGTTGGGACGGGAAAGAAGAACATTGCGAGAGAAGAGAGAGGCATTTCGTACGAGAGCTCGCTTCATTTTCCTTTTAGGGTTAAGGACTTTGTCTCAGGGTTTAAGCTTTGGAGAACAGATCAATGCATGGTGGGACGCCATCGGAGGTTTTATATTTAACTGGGCCGAGATGGGCTGCATAGTTTGCCTTTAGGAACAGGCAATGGGCATTATACAATGGGCCTTTTCTTCATCTAACTCCATTCCCGCAAATATGCTTTGAGGAACAGAGTGCAGACTGCTCCATAAAATAAAAATAAAAAAAAAATACTTTCATTTGTGGTGGATTTTGTTTTAAAAAAGTTCTATTATCAATTCAATGTATAGAATATATTTAATAAAATGATTATATTTTAAAAGATAAATTTTAAAATTTAAATCTTACAAATCAAATATTATCGTTTAAATTATACGAATAATGTGTTCTATAGACTCGCTTAATAATAGAATAAGCCAATCATAGTGCATTTATAGATTGAACCTCGATGCCACACTTCAACATTTAATATGCTTTTCAATGTTGGGAATTATGTAGAGAAAAGAAATTCAAGTTCATGGTTTAAGGCAATTTGCGAAGGGACAATGCTATAGGGACTAAAAAAATGGATCGAGAGAGTAGACCGAATAGTGTAGATCTACTTTGTTATTTATTTTTTGTTTTATTTTCAACCATTTTTATACATCTTTAAAAAAAATATCAATTTACTAATAATCACTTTTTTAATCATCAAATAAAAATAAAAAATTACCATCGATCAGAATTGTTGGTCCATTTTTTCAGTTTTAGAAGCGTTTGCCTTTGCCAAGACAACTGTATTGATCTTAAATATAAATGATGTTCTTGCATCACACCATTATGAAGAATCAAGAAGGTAAGAAAATGTGTACTCTCAATTCTAAACTTACTTCACTGCCATAATGCCATTATGCCATAGGACAATGTTCGACATGGCCCTAATGCATTTTAATTTTTTTAAATATTTTTTTAAACATCTTTAAACATATAAAATAATATACAACTTTATTAATAGTCATTTTCTTAATCATTAAGTTAAAAAAAAAAAAAAAAAAAAAAAAAAAAAAAAAAAAAAAAACCAGGTCGTAACTTTGAGGGGGCAAATTCATGGAACTAAATATCATTTTCCTATGCCATAATTTATGCATGATGGAATACGATTCTCTCAACATCACTTGAAATTAATAGTATTTATTTAGTGTAGAATATGATATAGTTATGTCATTTCACATGTTGACAAGTGAAATTTGTCGAAATATTTTATGTTTTCCATGGATGCTATCCATTTAGCTTGAAATAGAGAAGATGAATGTAGGTGCAAAATAAGGTTTGGATCTTAGAATAAGCAGCAACACTCAGGCAAGCCATAAAATTCTTCCCAACACAAAAGTAGTGATCAAGTTAGGTATTTCTTGGGAAAAGAAAATAGGATACCTTCAATTCTGTGGCTGGGATGGAGTGGAATGCCTTGCTTCTCCACATTCATCAACAGCGCGCATATTTATATTAAATAAATAAATAAATAAATAATGGCCTAGTTTAAAGGTTGTGGAATGTTCAAATCCTGGGTCTTAGCAAACATATTTTAATTGATTAAAAAAAAAACTTGTAGATATTGAAACTCTGAATTTGGGAATGCTCGTAGAGAAATAATATTTGCAGTCATATAATATACAAGTGTTGTGTATAATTTTTTAGAAGAGTGAGTAAATATGGAATTTACATAAAAAAAATTAATTTTTTAATAATAGAACCTTTTTTTTTTTAAAAAAAAGTGCACATCTCTTGACTGTATTTAACATTACTCATGTGCTTACTAGTTGAGATGCTGGTAAAGAGGTGTCTAGATGGATAGTCAATGAGCTAGCTACATGGGACTGGACACAAGATAGAAAGAGCTAGAACTTGATCTGAACCTCAAAAGGATACATATCAGAGTAGATCGATAGCAACTTAAGAATGTTGAAGTGTTACAACCTTTTTGTTTTTTCCCTGCTGTTCAACATAGTCATAACAGCAGTTCATCAAATCTGTCATGAGCCTTAAAATTATCAAGAGACAGATTCCAAGGATCCTCAATGTCAATGCCCAAGCAGGAAGAATGAGCTGTGGAATTTTTATAGTTTTAACAGTAGAATCAATCCTTTTTGTGAGATCATCACTTTCAATTGCCAAGGGGTGTCTTTGTTTAACTAATAGGCTTTCTTTCTGTTTGACGTGCATATAAAAGGCAAATAGCCTTTGAACCGAATGATATTTTTTTTTTTTTTTATCTTTCAGCACAAGTTGGTGGGCAAACATCTAGTAGCTGCAATTTCGGATGTATAAAGTATGCCTCATTCTTCTTCTTCTTCTTCTTCTTTCTTCTTTTTTTGTTTTTAAAGTAAGCAAGTAATCTTCGTTAAAAAATTAGAAAACATGATATATGAGGAGGGGATAGAGTTCTCCAATAAACACCTCAGAACAATAATAACAATGCATAGTGGTGGATAAAAAAGAAAAAAAAAAGGATTTTTGCGACCAACTTCTTGGTCTTACCCATGTCCTATAACGAGAACGTCGTCTTAAAATACGATAATAACCTATTCACAAAAAGTTGCAAATAATGGAACCACTGTTGGTAGTGGTGGAAACACCTACGTTGAAAGCAGTGAGAGTAGCAGGTGTACTATTGTTAGTTGTCTTGAGATAATTTTTAGAGAGATCCACAGTCCTTTCTTAGATATCACTAGTTAGAAAAAATGATAATATAATAGAAAACACAACATCGAATAGACTAATATGTAGCCAGTGATCATCTGCATTCTCGAGCTCGTGTGATGGCGCGAGGCAGCCACGCGCTGGTGGGATGGAGACGAGATGGCCCAGATTTGGAAGATCTCGACAAGATGAAGTTGCTGGTACGGCGCGTGTAGCCGTCAAAGCGCAGTGACTCGTAAAGGCCATGAGCAGCAACAAGCTGCATGTGAGGTCAACGTGCCGATCATTTTGGCTCAACTCCACTCCATTCCAGTAGATCGGCGACTATAGGATGGGGTGATATGGCGTGCGTAGGTGGATGGCGGTTAGAGAGCAACAGATCTGACAAAAACTGAATAGTTGGTGAGAGGAGGAAAAAAACACTATCTTAAAAGTGTATACACAGTATAGAAATTGAAAGGAAAATGAGAGGAGGTGAGAGCCACCACCCTCCTCTCTAGCAACGTCGCTCACTGAAATGGAGTTTTCTAGAAAAAATAAACACTATCTCTCTCTAAAAACACTACCTGGCAACTCTCGCCACTTCCTCAAATATGTCTCATTCTTCAATTGTATTGTCCTCTTTACTCAAAAGACAAAAAAGGAAATATATTAACTAAAAGAGATACCATAAAATTAAACTCATAAATTCAAGTGATTTAATATGATATAATAGATTGTATAATTATTTTTATTAGATATTATATGAATTCATATTAATTTATGAGTTTTATTTTATACTTAGTGTAGAGTTCAGATCTTTGCAGTTATGTGAAGTTACCATTTTTCTAAAATTCTTAAATTAATTAAAATAAATAAATTTAATTATTTATATTATATTTTTATCACCTTTCAACTGTCATTTGGTGTCTTTGTTTAACTGTTAGGTTTTCTTTCTGTTTTATGTGCAGATAAAAGCCTAATAGCTCTTGAACCGATTGATATCGTTTTCTTTCTTCTTTCGAGTAAGGGTAGCTTAGTAAATTTCTAGTGGCTTCAATTGTATAGATATACATCTTATAAAAAAGATAAATATTTTACCTTTTATAAAATTAACGTGATTTAACGTAAAATATTAATTATAAAAATATTTTTATTAGATATTATATCAATTTATGAATTTTTATTCTAAAAAATAGACATAAAAAAGAAGCAAAAGAGAATAGAAAAGAAAGTCAAAAGAATCTTTAACGGATACACGCGTATGTCTATGACTCCATTGGAGACTTTGCAAAACTCTTGGATTGATTGTTTTCCAGATGAAAAAATGGCGTTCAAAACAGTCAAGAAACAAAGTTGAAAGTTGTCCTCCTTTTTCTCTCTGTGTCTCTGTCACAGTGAGGGTAAACTCCACTACACTTTGCCTTTTTATTTTTTATTTTTTTTTAAATAATGGTCTATTTTAAGCAGCATTGATCTACCCATCAACATAAGCTGACCATGATACAACAGTGTGTGAATATTTTAAGTTGCAATCCAAAGAAACGCTTTTGTATGATATTTTCTTCGTAAATAATATTAAATACAGTCGTAAAATGTTTAAATATCGTACAGTCGTTTAAAAATATCGTACTTCGTAAACAATAGTTCACGCATCTCGTGGCTAAGAGTAAATATAAATTTTAACATGCTCATGAATAGTTTCTTCCAATCTTTTTGTTTTTCTTTTTTTTTTTTAACATAAGTACGAATAATGTTATACATCACACTACTATCTCACTTGCATTCCACTACATATAATGTGATGTATTTATCATTATTTAATGATAAAAATGTATGTAATAAATAATTATTCAATAGTGATAAGTATGTCACATCTTATTTAATGCGATAATAATATGATGTATAGAATTTTCCTTATAATAAATTTGACCTTTAAAAGTACAAAAACAAGAAAGAAAAGTTTTCTCTTCTGAATTAATTAGCAATATAAAGTGCATAGGTGCAAACAGACAAATTGCAATTATTATAATAGCAAGTCCTTCTGCTCAAGCTTATTAAAAAAGAAACCAAGCCTACATGCTCATATTGAATTTTACAACATGGTCAAAGCATATGCTTGAGAGAGAAAAAGCACCAATCATAGCATCTCTTGCACCATGCATATTACTCATCCCTAACCCTTCTCTTCACGTCACTTTCTTTTGCATCAAAATCTTCATCAGTTTCACTGGATGATTCATCCAAATCAAAGCCAAACTCTTCATCCGAGTTAAACTCTTCATCAGTGTCAAACTTTTCATCATCCATATCATCCAGAGGCTGCCGCCTCTTCCCACAAATTTGTTCCATCAACTTATTGTCAGCCTCATCATGCCTACCTGCCAATTTCCTCTTCAAAATCGCTTCAAAGATTGAGGGTACCGCTTGTGCATCTCCTGCATAGAACTTCTCTATGCGCCTTTTAAGCTCTGGAAGACCAAACCATTTGAATAATATTAATTCAGCTGCAAATGCTTGGACCAAAAAAGCCCGAAAGAAGGTAAAACAAATTGGATTATTTGTAGTTGCCTACCACTGAAGCGCAGATAATGAAAGTCCATAAACCCTTGAATTCAGAAAATATATCTATCAATTCTCACCCCAAAACAAATTTTGTTATTTTATTTTTGGTGAAACCAAACTAGATCATTAGAATCTTCCTGATATAATGACAATTATCAAACCCCAGAATTGAACGATTCAGTTTTTCCCAAAAAGTGATGAAAGTCGAGATCCTAAACCCACAAAGCCAAGTCGCTTCAGAATCCCCAAATACTGCCTTGGAAGTTCTTACCTCCTACAGATAAGGAATAGTGATCTTATTATAATATATTGGTTTGTTTTGATAAATATGAATAGCTATCTCATATTCCCCGACTAGATAGCAAGAAATATAATATAACCCGATTTTCTTGGGTTTTTCAAAATGAAAAATAATAGCACAAGTATAGAACACTCATCACACCGAAGAACTCGGACTCTGAATTTTACAGAATTTTTCTTTTTCTTTCTTTAGTTTTACAGAAATTTTCTTTTTCTTTCTTTCTTTCTCAATAACCAAACAGAAACCAAGTTCAGAACTTCCAATCCTAAATCTATACTTTTACCTTGATCACTAACATCTTCAGCACAAATGGAAGAAAGATTCTTCCGGGTTAGGATCAAATCCGATTCATTGGACGAGTCGGCCTCGAGTCCGAGTCGGGGCCGATTCGAAGCTGCCAAAGGGGCGATGGAGACACTCGGATTTCGGTTGTAGCTGGAATGAGAAAGAAGAACATTGCGAGCGAAGAGAGAGGCATTTCTTACCAGAGCTCGCTTCATTTCTTATGGTTTCCTTTTAGGGTTTAGGACTCTGTCTTAGGGTTTAAGCTTTGGAGAACCGAATCAACCGATCAATGCAAGGCGGGACGCCTTCGGAGCTTTTATAGTTGCTTTAACTGGGCCGAGATCGGCTGCTTAGTTTCCCTTTAGGAATGGGCTTTATACAATGGGCCTTTCTTCACCTAACTCCACTCCTGCAAATATGCTTGAGGAACAGAGTACAGATGGCTCAAAAAAAAAAAAAAAAAAAAAAGAAATGAAATGAAAAGAAAGACTTTCATTTTTGATAGATTTTTTTTATATATATATAAATTATATTATCAAGCCTTTGAGCATACTTGATAAAATAATTATATTGAATAATTTAATTTAGAAGATAAATTTTAAAATTTAAATCTTATACATCAAATATTATCATTTAAATTATGTGAATAATGTACTCTACACACGATTTGATAATAGAATAATTCACTCATAGTGCATCTATAGACTGACATCTATGCCACGCTTAAACATTTAAGACGCTTTTTAGTGTTGGGAATTATTTAGGAAAAAGAAATTCAAATTCATAGTTTAACCAAGAAATTTGCCAAGGGACAATACTACTAGGACTGAAAAAATGGATATAGAGAGTAGACCGAAGTGTAAATCTACCTTTTTTCAACCATTTTTTTTATAAATCTGTAAAAATAAAAAAAAATACTAATTCACTAATAATCATTTTCTTAATTATTAAATAAAAATATAAATATAAAAATTACAATCGATCAAAATTATGGGTCCAATTTTTCATTTTAAGAAGTGTTTTCCTTTGCCAAGGCAACTGTATTGATCTTAAATATCAATGATGTTCTTGCATGACACCATTCTCAAGAATGAAGAAGGTCAGAAAATGTGTAGTCTCGATTTTAAACTTACTTCACTGCAATTATGCCATAGCACAATGCTAGGCGAGTCTTCACTTAGTTTCAACCCCACCAAGACTACTAGCATGCGAGTCTTCTCAATCGTTTTCTCTGAAAGTGACTAAGGGGAAGTTTGTTAGAATCCATTTCTACTTCTGCTGAATGAGAAAGGAGGAGTTGCTGCTCACTACAGTGGGCAAAGGTGGAGTCATGGAAGAAATGGTGAAGATATGTGAACGATTAAAATTTACTGAGGAAGAAAATATGCCAATCGAAGTTAATTGTAGTCAATCAGAGAAGATAAAAAGAAAAGGAAAAATGAGAGTAGTAGGGAAAGTTTGTTCATAGAGGAAGATAGGGAAGGAAGTAGTCAGATTAACAATGGAGAATATTTGGAGGGTGGCCAATGGAGTTTCAGGAAATTGGAGCTAATTGCTTTACCATCACGTTTGCAACAGAACATGATAACGAGAAAGTAATGGGAGGTTGTCCATGGCTATTTGACAATTATCTATTTGTGTTGAAGGATTACGATGGTAAACTACAACTGCATCTAATGGACTTTGATCATGACAGTTTCTAGATTCAGATGCTAAATCTACCACTAAGTTGCATGACATAGGGGATGGCAAAACAGATTGGAGGTTCTATTGAGAAAGTTAAGGGGGTTGATGTTTAGGAGGATGGGTTGGCTTAGGGTCAATGTCTAAGGGTGAGGATAGAATGTGACTTGAAGAAACCACTGGCTAGGGGGAGAACCACTGGGATGGAAGGGAAGAGAATGTGGGTTCTATTTCAATACGAGAAACTACTGAAGTTGTGTTTTCAATGTGGCAGAATTGTTCATGACAAGGAGGGATGTAGGGAATGGGAGATTGAGAAATAGAGGATAAATGGTGGGGAATTCCAATATGGTTCTTGGCTGAGAGTTGCACTAGTGAAGAGGAGATTGGCAAAGGATAAAAATGCCAATATGATCTTCTTGATTGAAACTATGATAAAAGCCGGTAGATTAGAGTTTGAAGAAGAGATTGGGAATGAAATGTTGTTTTGTAGTAGATCTAGTAGGAAGAAGGGGGGTTTGGCTTGGTTTAGAGAGATAATGAGGAAGTAGAAATTAAAAATTATTTTAATTGGCATATTAATGCTGAGATTAGTAGAGAATGGAAGGGTAGAAAATGGTTGTTTACTAGGTTGGGCATCCTAAGATAAGGAAAAGGAAGTTTTCCTATGATTTAGTACAAAGCTTGATACTAAGAGAGCAGGAACCATAGTGTATGGTAGGGGATTTTAATGAGATCCTCTCCCAAAATGAGAAAATTGGGGAGAGGGGGGGGGGGGGGGGGGGGTAGGGGGGGTAGACAAAGAGTTGAAACTCAACTAAGTCAATTCAAAGTTTAGACCTATAAGTTTATACATAATATTGTATAAGCCTATAGCAAAAACTCTTGCCAACATATTGAAGAGAGTAATGAATGAGATAATTTCAAAGTGTCAGAGTGCTTTCATTCCAGGAAAGTTAATCTCAGACAATGTAAGAAATTCTTCATTCTATGTAAACAAGGTAAATGAGTAAAGGTGGTAGGATGGCCTTGAAGCTAGATATATCTAAGGCATATGATAGAGTGGAGTGGGCTTACCTTGAGGTAGTGATGAGAAAGTTGGGATTTAGGGAAAGGTGGATTGGATTGATAATGAAATGCATTACCATAAGCTACATTGGTCAATGGCAAACTAGGTGATACTACCCTACAAGGGGATTACGACAAGATCCCTTGTCTTCCTATCTTTTCCTCTTATGTGCTGAAGGATTAAGTTCAATGCTTAATAAGACTGAGAGTAAAGCAGAATTGAAAGGGGGGTCAATGGCAAGAGGAGATATAAGGGTTACTCATTTACTCTTTGTAGATGACTGTATTATATTTGGGAAGACAATCTAGGTGGAGTGGAAAAAGATAAGTGGCATTCTTGAATTATATGAAGAAGCCTTAGGCCAAAGTTTAAACAAGCACAAAACTACTATCCTATTTAGTCCCAATCTCAAAGCCTCTATGAAAGAAGGAATTATAAAAGAGATTAGAGTAAGGTAGCAAAGTAATTGTGAAAAACATCTAGGTCTGCCAATTATGGTTAGAAGATCTAGATATAACTCTTTCAGAGTCATTAAAGATAGAGTGTGGAGGAAGATCAATAACTAGATAACCAATTTTTGTCACCCTTGGGTAAGGAAGTGTTGTAAATTATGAAAGGAAATAGTATCTCAAATGGCCAAATTCTGGTGGGGCTTTAAAAAAGATGACAATAAAATTCAATGAGGAGTTGGGTCAAAATGGGGGCTTCTAAAAAGGAGTTGAGAGATTGAAATTTTGAATATGATTGTATTAGCCAAGTAATGCTAGAGAGTGCTAGTAAACTCTCGGTCTATGGCTGCCATGGTCCTTGAGGATAAATATTTCAGAAACTCCAAGATTTTGGATTCTAAGATGGGATATAGGACATTAGTGATGCAAAGAAGTTTGTGAGGCTCATTGAATTTATTAAAAGAATGGCTGGTATGGAGAGTGAGAGATGGGAAGAGCATTAAAATATCGAGGGATAAATGGGCCCCAAAACCTTCTACATTCAGAATTCAAACTCCAAGAATAATGCTAGCAAATGATGCAAAGGTGAAGGATCTTATTGATTAGAATATTGGAACATGGAAAGAATAGTTGATTAAAGGAATCTTGAATGAAGAAGAGGCAAAAATGGTGTGCAATCTACCTATAAGCTTATCTGGTCTACCAGACAAGCAAATCTTGGCCCCTTCAAGAAATTGACAGTTTAATGTCAAGAATGCCTATCACCTGAAGATAGGCAGAAAGAGAAGAGATAAAGGAGAGGTGTCAAAAGGTGTTAAAGAAATATGGAAGGTACTGTAGAGTCTTAACATACCTGGTATGGTTAAGATGTTCTTGTGGAAAGTATTGTATGACTGTCTACCTTCAAAAAAGAATCTAGAATACATGAAAGTTGAAAAGATCATTATTGTCCAATATGTAAAAGGCAAGAGGAAACAATATCCTATGCTCTGTGGAGCTGTAGTAGAACTACTGATGTATGTGTAGATAAATAAAATCCTATACAAAAATGGTCATCTAGTGAGAGGGATATGTAGGAGTTATGGGCAAAATGGATTGTTAAATTAAATTAAGAAGAGTTGGAATTAATGTCAATAGTACTACAGAGGATTTGGTTGAGGCGAAATGCCTTTGTTTTTTAAAATAAATTCGAAAGGCCTGATGTGATATTCAAACAAGCAGCTACTAGTCGTAGAATTTCAGCAAGCTCAACAAAAACAAAATAGAGACCAAGGGGATGGAGCTTGAGTAAGGAGAATATGCAGATGGAAAGCTCCCACAGAAGGCCATGTTAAGGTGAATTGGGATGTTGCATTGAAACAAAAAGAGAGCAGGATGGGTATTGGAATAGTGATAAGGGATAACCAGGGAGAAGTCTTGGCCTTATTATGTAGTCATAAAGGGGTATGTGAATGATCCTCTAGTTGTTGAATTACAGGCTTTGTAGCAAGCTATGAAGCTTTGTGCAAAACTAAGTTTTTCAAAGGTATTAGTTGAAGAGCACTGAATGTGGTGAAGGCAATTAATAATGTTGAGTTGAGCTGGGAGTGGTATGGTTAGATGGTTGAAGACATAAAAGGGATTCTGAGGAACATATCTAATTGGCAAGTTACACATACATAGAGAGAATGTAATAGTGTAGCTTATTTCCTTTCTAAACTTTCTTTCAATGTAAATGAGGAGAGAATATGAATAGAAGAGGGTCTTCAAGGATTACAGTATTACGTACAAAAAGATAAAAATGTAATAGCTTAAGATAAATGAAAGTAGTATACTTCGGTTTGATTCAAAAACAAAAAATAAAAAAGGACAATGCTAGGCATGCCCCTAATGCATTTTAATTTTTTAAAAATATTTTTTAAACATATAAAATAATACAAAATTTTATTAATAGTCATTTTTTTTAACTATTAAATAAAAAAATTAAAATAACCGAAACATAACTTTGAGGGAACAAATTCATGGATCAAGTATCATTTTTCTATACCATAATTTATGCATGATGGAATACGATCCTCTCAATATAACTTGAAATTGATAGTATTTATTTAACCTAAAATATGAGATATTTATGTCATTTCACATGTTGACAAGTGAAATTTGTCAAAATATCTTATGTTTTCCATGATGCTATCCATTTAGCTTGAAATAGAATGTAAGTGCAAAATAAGGTTTGGATCTTAGAATAAGCAACACTCAAGCAAGCCATAAAATTCTTCCCAACACAAAAGTAGTGATCAAGTTAGGTATTACTTGGGAAATGAAAATAGGATACCTTCAATTCTGTGGTTGGGATGGAGTGGAATGCCTTGCTTCTCCACATTCATCAACAGCGCGCATATTTATATTAAAATAGACAAATAAAAATGGCCTAGTTTAAAGGTTGAGGAATGTTCAACTCGTGGGTCTTAGCAAACATATTTTAATTGATTAAAAAAAAAAAACTTGTAGGTATTGAAACTCTGAATTTGGGTCAGCTCGTAGAGAAATAATATTTGGTGTCATAGAATACGAAAGCACAGTATATTTAATTTCTATTGATAAAAGTGAGTAAATATGAGACTCACATAAAAAATTAATTTTTTAATAATAAATTTTATTCCTTTTCAAAAAGAATACATAACTCTTGATTATATTTAATAGTACTCGTGTTCATAATAGTATCCTTACCAGTTGAGATGCCTGTAACGAGGTGTCTAGATGGACACAAGATAGATAGAGCTAGAACTTGATCTGAACCTCAAAAGGATACATATCAGAGTAGATCATAGCAACTTAAGAATGTTGAAGTGTTACAATCTTTTTATTTTTTCCCTTCTATTCAACATAGTCATAACAGTTCATCAAATCTGCCATGAGCCTTAAAATTATCAAGAGACAGATTCCAAGGATCCTCAATCTCTATGCCCAAGCAGGAAGATTGAGCTGTGGAATTTTTATATTTTTAACTTAGTAACAGCAGCTTCAGTCCTTTTTGTAAGATTATTATTTATTCCAAAAGTTTAAGTTAATGTAAATAGATAGATTTAATTATTTACATTATATTCTTAATATTTTCTTTCATATATGGGCTAGACTCTTCCTCATTGAAGGAGTTTAATATGTAAAATATTTAATTAAATAGAGTAAAGTATAAAGTCAGTGTTTAAACTCAAAATTTCTACTTTAATATTATGTGAAATCATTACTTATCTAAAAAATTTAAACTAATAAAAAAAATAGATTTAATTATTTTTATTATATTTTTATTACCTTTCAATTGCCAGTTGGTGTCATTGTTTATCTATTAGGCTTTCTTTCTGTTTGACGTGAATATAAAAGGCAAATAGCCTTTGAACCGAATGATGTATATATATATATATTTTTTTTTTCTTTCAGCACAATTTGGTGGGTAAACTTCTAGTAGCTGCAATTTCGGATGAATAAAGTACAAATATGTCTCATTCTTCTTCTTCTTCTTCTTCTTCTTCTTCTTCTTCTTGTTTTTGTTTTTTGTTTTTTTTTTTTAAAGCAAGCAAGTAATTTTAATTAGAAAAGTAAAAAAGATGATATATGAGGAGGGATAAGGTTCCCCATCAAATACTCTAGAACAATAACAACAGTGCATAGTAGAGGATAAAAAGGAAAAAAAAAAGTTTTTGTGATCAATTTCTTGGTATTCAACCATGTCCTACAAAGAGGACGTCGTTTTAAAAGACATTAATAACCTGTTCGCAAAATATTGCAAACAATAAAATCCATAGCGGTGGAACCTCTGCTGAAAGCGATGATAGTGGCGGGTATACTGTTGTTAGTTGTCTTGAGATATTTTTGGAGAGATCCGCAGTCCCTTTTTTAAGATCACCAGTTAGGAAAAAGTGTAACATAGTAGAAAAAGTATAGCATTGGGTGGACTTATCTGCGACTAGTGATCATTTGAGTTTTTACGCTCTTGTGATGGCACAAGGCAGGCACGCGCTAGTGGGATGGAGATGGGGTGGCCTAGATCTGGAAAAGCTTGGCGAGATGAAGCTGTTGGTACTGTGCGTGTAGCCGTTGGAGGAGTTGGAGCACGGCAGTGCGTGAAGGCAACGAGCAGTAACAAGCCATGCGTGAGGTCAATGCGATGATCATTTTGGCCCAACTTCGCTTCGTTCTAGTAGATTGGCAGCTGTAGGATGGGGTGATATGGCGCGTGTAGGCAGATGGCGGTTGGAGAGCAACATGTCTGACCAAAACTGAACTGTTGGAAGGAAGAGGAAAAAATACTACCTTACCACCCTCATCTCCGGCAACGGCGCTTACTGAAATGGAGTTTTCTAAAGAGAATGAGGACTATCTCTCTCTAAAAACACTACTCGGTAACTTTCGCCACTCCCTCAAATATGTCTCGTTCTTCAATTGTTTGTCCTATTTACTCAAAAGACCAAAAAGGAAATATAGTAATTAAAAGTGGTTTCATAAAATTAAACTCACAAATTAACGTGATTTGATACGATATAATATATTGTAAAATTATTTTTATCAGATATTACATAAATTTATATCAATTTAAGAGTGTTATTTTGTAGAGTCAGTATAGAGTTCAAAATTTCTGTTATGATATTATGTGAAATTACCATTTATCTAAAAAAAAACTTAAACTAATTAAAATAATTAAATTTAATTATTTAAATTATATTTTTATAACCTTTCAACTGTCATTTGGTGACTTTGTTTAACTGTTAGGCTTTCTTTCTGTTTTATGTGCAGATAAAAGGCTAATAGCCCTTTAACCGATTGATGTCGTTTTTTTCTTCTTTCGAGTACAAGGGGGTTGGTAAATTTATAGTAGCTGTAATTATATAAATACACATCTTAGAAAAGAAAAGAGAAATATTTTACCTTTTATAAAAGTAATGTGATTTGATGTAAAATATTAAATTATAAAAATATTTTTATTAAATATTATATGAATTTATGAATTTTATTTTATAGGATGTGTAATATTTTTAAAAAAATAGACGTAAAAAAGAAGGCAAAAGAGGATAGAAAAGAAAGTCAAAAGAATCTTTAACCGATACACGCGTATGTCTATTGGAGTTTGCAAAACCCCTTGGATTGATTGTTTTCCAGATGGACAAATGGCGTTCAAAACACTCAAAAGAAACAAAGGTTGAAAGTTGTCCCTTCTTTTTCTCTCTGTGTCTCTGTCACAGTGAGAGGAAACTCAACTACACTTTGCCTTTTTATTTTTATTTTTATTTATTTTTTAAATAATGGTTCTACCTATCAACATAAGCTGACCATGACACAACAGTGTGTGAATATTTTTAGTTGCAATCCAAAGAAACCCTTTTGTAATATTTCCTTTGTAGCTAAGGCTTTATACAATTCAATTCCTTGCCAACATCAATATAGAGTGAGAGGACTGCAAGGCTGAAATAGTTGAAGATACCCTTGTCAATCACAAAGTATTGGTGAATGGAATAGAGGATGCTTTGTTAACAATTAGAGGATCCTTCAAACATGGACTAAAAATAGAGGAATTAAGTTGGTATTACATAAGCTAATTAATTTTAATGGCTTAAGAACTAATGTTTACTTGTTATTTATTCAATAATTCATTCTACCAGAGCTTAGGTCCTTACTAAATAATCAATTGTTTAGATAGTGGTAGATTAAGTATATTAGTAGGTTCAAATCCTCTAAAATGCAAATAATTTATAGGGGTTGTTAACGTCGTATTTTGCATGCTTTTGGATATGGATCACAACAACTCAGGTCTTTTATCTTACGCCTGGGAACACAAAGAAAACACTGCGAGACGGTGGCTGTGGTGGTGGTTGAGGAGTCTCCGATGCCAAAGTCAATATCCTTTTAGAGTAGAGTGTAAATAAGCCAAAAGTTAAGAGAGATTAGAGAGAGTTTTTGATGCTTAGGAGTTGCCTTTTATACCTGATCCTTGTGATCAAACATCCATACTCTGTGTCAGGGGGATGCGTCTCCTTAGTAGTTCCTTCTGTCATACTCTTTTAATATGACATGGCCCTTTGCCTTATTGTGCCAGGGGATGCACGCCATCAGACTCTCCATTTCATTCTCATTAGAAAATCAAGGGCCTACCGTAATTTGTGCCCAACTATACTCTCAAGATTATTTGGAGTTCAGTCCTGTCGAAGTGGCATGATCCTCTCTCCTCTATGCCATGGCAGACTTCTATCGCTTCCCAAGTTGTGGGTTGGCTTCCGCTTCAAGGTTAGGAATCCTTTAACTACGTTGGTGGGTTGTTTGGTTAGCCTAGGCCCCTCACGGTATTTAGCTCAGACTCTGGGCCTTTAACTCGAGGAAAAAAACCCTAACAAGGGCCATGAGATTGAGAGAACTTTCTCTTAAATTATTCGAAATATACTTGTAAAATACTCCTTGTTGAGAATTTGTCTCGTTGAGGACTTGTGTATCTCCAAAATAAGTTGGGGCTTTATTTTCAAACACCAGATATCAATAAAAATGAATAAATACATCAATAGATAGGTCCATATACACAGATGAGGACGTTTGTGCAGAAAATAGGTTGCATTTGATTGTCAAAACACATTTTAGGTGATGAACCATTTCGTAGTTGGAAAAGAAATGCTTATTCCCTAAAAAAAATTACAAACTTGATTTAAAAATTAACATTCAACGTGTTGGGTTTTGGACCATCTGTTGTAAACAGCACAACATCTCCTCGTGCTAAAACTGACATTATCCGATGGTCCATGCACAAACCCTTCTGAGCAATATGTCCAGAATTTATTGCAGAAATTACCTTTGCTTTTCTTGTCGTTTTGGTTCGTTCTTTCCGAATGCAGAGGGCTTCTTTGCATTGTCCAAGAATATCATTCAATTCCAGCCACTTGACTTTACGCGTTTTTTCGCTTTTTTGACATTTCGAAAGGTTCCAAGAACTTGCTGCCCAAACGGATACAATTTCCGTAGCTTTTTGTTATGTTATCTTTTAAATATTTTAACTCTCTTGAGATTTAAAATAAAATACAGTAAAAGAATAACTTCTATATAGGTTTAAGCACCTTTTACTTTGGTGCAGAACAGAGAATTCAGAATATATAGAGCTGTGTGTTAGTCCTCTGGTTGACCCATAAAGCTGGAATTTTGTCATTCTCTTGCTGCAAATTTTGGAAAAGAATACTAAATGAAAAATACTTCTCTCACCGACAACTACATTTCGATAATATTTTTTAGTGATTAAAAAAATTATTTTTTAAAAATATTTTAGAGTATTAAAAATAAATAAATAATATCAAAATAATAAAAAATTGCCCTTACCGGACCGTTTGCTCATAGTAAATTTTGTAGTTATCAGGTTATGTATTATAGAGAAATGATATTTACAGTCGTGGTTGTACAAGCGCTGTACAGTCTCTTTGAAAAAAATAAATTAATACGAGACTCACATAAAAGAAAAAATTAATTTTTTTAATCGTAGACTCTACTATTTTTTAAAGCGATTACGCAACGTTTATATATTTCACGACTGTATATAGTATTACTCTTATCTTAAAATTAACTTTTGAATGGTAAATCTTACTTTAAAAAAAAAAAAAAAGAAGGAAGTAGATGAGATTTGAACTTCTTAATACTATATCTAGATTTATTAATCTTCAATATAACTTTATAAAAACTTCACATGGGCCCGCTTCATGGGGTTTTATTATTTATTAATATTATCCAAATGGGCAATTTACAATGTAAAAAGGAGAAATAAACATTGTAAGTGCAAATTTCCAGAACAAGGTTTAAGGGCTGATGATGAAAAATTTAATCTTTTAAGTGAAATGAGCCTAAAAAAAAAAAAGTAATCTTTTCGGGTCACTGAACACAAAGACCCAGCAAGACCCACTACTGTAAACTTCACACTTACGGCATCCTTTGGGTCAAAATTAGACCTTACATGATTGAGACTATTTGGCTTAATAGAGTGCTAAAAAGAGCACATTACAGTTGTAATCCCAATACACATGGTTTTTGACCTTGTGTTTTTCTCTGTTTTACAGCACCACACCAACTCAGAAATCTGACTTTTTGAAGACCCTATTTCCTGCCTGGTCCCCATAACACAATTAACGCTTCCTAATCCTCAAATGACTACGTATGATAAGAGAGAGAGGAAAGATAATTAAAGCAAAAACTTTTTCTATGATAAGTGATAAGCAAGCATCAGCCTTAGCTTAAAAAGAAAAATAGAGGAAAGCAAAAGTTAAATTATTGTTCACAGATTCCAGAGAGCCTGTCCCTCTCTCTCTCTCTCTCGCTGTGTGTGTGTGTGAGAGACTGCTGTTGGATTGATGATGGCATATACCCACGATCCCAACAATAAGACAAAGCAGAGCCCACCTAACAGACCCCCATAAAACACCAAAAAGCAAAGAAGAGAAAGAAAAACTAACCCACAAAATCAGTTCTTTAATCGATTCTCTCCACTAACTCAAAGCTATTCCCTCTCTCCTCTGTAATCTTAATGACTTCTCACACTACATTATGCATTGTCTTCCTCTCATAAACTCTCCCTCAAACTCTCTCCTCCATTGATAAAAAAAAAAAAAACTCCAAATTTATCTGTCGCTCTTCTGGTAAGTGCATAGAAACTATGCCTGTTATTACAGAGGCATCTTCAGTGGGAGAACAAATGAAATGGAGGAGACCTAGAAGCCAATTTTACCAACAAATCTCAGAGATGGATCCTCCTATTTCAGACCCGCAAATCCCTTCCATTATCCAATCCACTCGCTGCAAATCCACAATATCTTCCCTCCTCCTCTCCACCTTCTCCACCACCAGCTCCACCACAACGGGCGAAACCACACCACCCACGAATAGTACCAGCAAGAAGAAGAACAACTTTGCATCAGCTAAGTTTAGGGGCCTGGGATGCACGGCCTCGGCGTCGCATCAGGTGTCGGTTCCGGCAGTGATTCGGGACTCCGCTGATTGGGAGGGCAAGAAGAGCAGGAAGAAAAAGAAAAAGAACAAGAGCAACATCATGGAAAAGGAGAGTAATAAGAGCCATCAGGGAGGAATGGTTGATGGGTCTAATTCTATAAATTGTATGGATGCGCAAGATGTTTGGTGTGGCCCCGGAATTGGGTTTTCTGCGGAGGATTGCGTGGTGGCGAGGAGGAATGCATCCTCTGGGAGAGGCAAGATTGATGGGGAGAAGATGACTCATAGGGAGGTAGTAGTCTTTTTATTATCTTCATTGCCTCTCCGCTCCCTGTCTCACCTTTTCTAATCTGATTTTATTATTTTTATTTGGCTGAATATTTTCTACTATGACTTGTGGATGATTTTATAGTATGTGGATTTTTTATTCTTCTTAATTTCTTCTCACTTTGTAATTTTTTCTTTACTTAGAAATGTGGTTTTCATTAATGAGTGGATTTTGTCGGTAGAAATGGCTGTCTTGGGTACTTTGTCTGGGTTTGCAGGGTAAAAGATGATGTTGATCATTATGCGGTTCATACATTTTCCTGATATGTTAACATGGTTGTCTGTATGCAGCATGCACAAGTTTTGTTTTCTGTTTGGTTCACAATATATAGAAGAAAATAATCTGAAGAAAAGAAATAAAAATAGAAGAAGATAAAAAGTTCCTGGTGAGTTTGCGCCCAACTCGCTTATCTAAAGAAGAGAAGTCCACATTTTTAGCTCATCTAATTTTCTCTTTGAATTAAATCCTTGTTAGAAAACAAACTTTTGGTTGGTTTTTCTCAAAACTATGAAATGGACGAGTTTATTGCTGGTGGGGCTCTTCGCCCTTTTTTTCTTCAGATTTTTAAGCTTTTCATTTTTATTTATTTATTTATTTTTTTTTTGCGGTATTACTTCTGTGTTAGGAAAATATCATTTTTGTGCAGGAAAATTTCACTGCTTTGTTTTATGGCACTTTTTGAATTTTTTGGGAGTTTTTGAGTATATATTACTTGTCTTGCCTTACATTTTGACTTTCGTGCCTCATGGAACTAAGTCACTGGATTTTTTTTATTTGTACCTTTTCACAAATGCGTGCACGCAAGATAGAGAGACAATTTATTATTTCATGAATTTTTCATTTTCAGGACCCAGCCTTAATTAGGAGACTTTTATATGCAACTTTCTAATAAGCATTTCACTGGTTGAGTTAGAGGAGGGCGTTCTCTGCCTTTTTCCATATATTGATCCATTAATGGGTTGGAGTATTGGACTTTGTTTAGGTTGCTCCACATATTTTTTATTTTTATTTTTATTTTGCTTGATTGTGCTTCATTTATCTTGGCAGCGGCCTTGTTTATCAAGGCGAACAGTGAACCCTGAGCCTATATCGTTTTTGGATTCTGACCCCGACTATGTATCTAGGCTCCCTGGACCAGAGGTATTTGGAAGTAGGTATTACCGCCATGCTCGCCATCCTTCTCCTGAGGGCCTTGCTGAGGTCTGTCCATACTCTCTGTGTTCTGTTTGTATAGTTCTTGGGTATGCTGATTTTCTTTCTTTGTTTTTAACCTATCATACTCTTGCTCCCTTGTGCCTTGTTTGGGTTGGTAGGATTTGCGCAGCATAATTGTAGATGATTTGTAATCCATGCCCCCATGCACCTTGTATGGAAAGGCCTTTGGATGTCTTACCTTTTTACTAATTTATTTGCTGAAAAAAAAACTCCTGCAGTTTATCGCCACTGTACTTAAACTTAGGATCCGTTTGGATACTTAGAATATCTCATTATATCTGTGCATGGTAGTAAAATAGTTTGAGTTAAAGATGCTTTATTAGGTTTTGGAAAGGAGAGAGAAAAAGTTGAATAAAAATATTATAAAGTTAAAAAACTATTTGAATATAAATTTTTAATATTATTTTGTTTTGAGATTTGAAAAAATAGTATTGTTTTTCGTGTTTTGTTTGGGAGTTTGGGAAATTTGTAATGATTAGATGAAAAGGTTTAAGATTTGAAATTGAAAGTGTTTTGTGTTTGAATAATGTTTGGAAAGGAAATATCTAAGAGTACTTGAGAACAGTTGTGTTGCCAAATGGACCCTTAATGATGATGGGGTTTTCTATCAGCTTGCGTCAAATGAATGGGGTTTTCCTTTGCAATACTCCTCAAGAAGAAAGCTAGTGAAATTTTGACTGCCATTTTTTTAAATTTCTTTAGGAAAAGTAAAAAGGTGTCATCCTTCCTCCCTATTTTTGCTCCCCGCCACCCCTCCCCCTCCCCCCCTCCTCCCCCCAAAACAGAAAAAAGGCCAAAAGATGAGAAGCAATGGGATAAAGCGGTGGAAGAACATGAATTTGTTTGATACACTTGCTGAAAAATTAGTTTAAGAGTGACTTGCTGATTGGATATTATCTTCCTAGATTATTTACTTGGATTGGTCTGTGGACTTTTATGATCCCCTATACGATGGTGATGATGAATATAATTTGGAGAAGAGATAAGGCTTGAGGGGTTAGGTCACCTACTTCTTCCCTTTTTTCCAATTATTTTCCAAAGTCAATTTAATTTATAAAAAAATACACCACTCAACGCTAAAAAATTGTTAGTAAATCTGGTATGAATTCATTCTTAAAAAAACTTTAGATTTAATACATACACACATCTTTTCCACTTGCATGATCATGCACATAACTGGGGGTGCGTGTTTCTTGAGGGGACTCCCTTTGGAAATTCTTCAAGTTTAAGTGATTAATATAGTTTACTTACCAATCAAAAGAAAAAAAGCAAAAGATCATGCACATAGCTAGTCACTATTGCTAATTATAAGATACCTAGCCTGGCTAATTTATATGAGACGTTGTATGTCCTTAGAATTAGAGGGGGATGAATTTTGCTTCACAAGTAGGTTTCAAGTCTAGGTTCCTTTAACTTCCATGAGAAATAATGGACTTGTCTTCAGTATATGACCATTCAATGAACTAATTTTCAGTACCAGAAATCATTTAAAATAATTCAGACTGGTTGAGCTGTTGTTGACTCTATTTGCATATGTATGCCCGCTAGTTGAGTTATTGATTTTAATAAATAATTGTATCAGAATTTTTTGAATAAAAAGATCCAATAGAATGATCCTGGTTTCGGACAATGTATTTTAGTGAGCCATATATGCTTTTAAAGTAGACCATGTTTTTCGTCATTCCGGAGTCATTTAAAATGATCCGGGGAGAAATGCGTAATTGTTTCTGTGATCTTTGAATATTTGTTGGGTTTGCTAAAAATCATTAATGAACAACTTTACCCAATAGAAGCAGTTTAACGATGTGCTTTAATGGAAGTGTGGTGTTGAGACTCAAAAAAGTGTGGTGTTGAGACTCAAAGTAAGAGGGATTTTGTAAATAATTGCACGTCGGTTTATGGTATTGCCATTAATAGGTTGGATGCTATAAATTGTCCTTTTCCACTGTTGAATTTAATTATGGATGTTCGTTTATGGCTCAATATTATAGATGGATTAGTCTATCAACATTGGTAAACCCTTATGGTATATATCTATATTCTGTATATCTTTGTATCTAACAGATAAGGACTGTCCACAATGGATTTACCTAATTAGTTACTCGTTGTACTAGAGATGTAAATTTATGGCTTGTAATGAATGCCATGCATACATTTTGGTGAAGTAACAAATTTGTGAGGGGAAGCTTCTACTTAGATGAATCATGTGGTATTTAGGAAGCATTTAAATCAGTGCTGGCTGGTGCAGATTATGATGCTCCAGAATAGTCTACTAATGGGAGGAAGATTTGACATGCACGATCGATATAGAGACTGGAGACTCGATGTAGATAATATGTCATATGAGGTTTGTTGATTTTACTCATAAACTGCATCTTCAATTAATTGTTGTCCCCTTATTCTTAGGTCTCCTAATGTTTGTTGTATCTGTATTACATATCATCTTGGGAGCATTCTACAATAAATCCCTTGTTTTCATGTGGCAAACAGGAATTGCTCGAGCTTGGTGAGAGAATTGGTTATGTGAGTACTGGATTGAAAGAAGAGGAAATAGGTCGCTGCCTCAGGAAAATTAAGCACTCACTTATGAATGATCTATCACCGCATGTGTCCAAGCAAGTAGATAGGAAGTGCAGCATTTGTCAGGTGAGCTTGTAACAACTTGTTTGCCTGTTCACTGTCAATTCTTGTCAATCTCCATGGAGTTGGCCTTAAAACTTATTTGTACATGCAGGAGGAATATGAAGCAGATGATGAGATGGGCAAACTGGATTGTGGACACAACTATCATATACAATGTATAAAACAGTGGCTTGCACAGAAAAAAGCCTGCCCTGTCTGTAAGGCTGAAGTGCTAGCTTGATTCTAAGAATGGTGGCAGGCTCTTCGTGACCTCACTGCTGATGGTTTTTGGACACTGCTTTCTTTTTGCTCCTTTTCATCATGTATAGATTTAATTTCCTGCAATATATGATGAAGAAATGATTCTTTGGTGTGAAGCTTCAACCCTTGTTTGCTTGTTTTGATATGACTGGCCTTTCTGTGGCAATCTGGCGGATATATGTTAATGAAAATTATCTGAAATGAATAGGAATCAGTAACATCATATGCTATTGTTCTGATATATGCTTGTGTTGCAAATGCCTTCTATGCTAAGTTCTGTTTCAGGTTGTTGAATCTAACTGGTGATTTTCTATATGGCATAGCTCAATATGTGATAGATTTCTTTGATGAAATTCTAATGTTTTTTGATAAATAAATGAAATTCTAATGTTAGTGAAGATAAATCGATTACAATACCCAAGGAACTTTAATATTGTTTGAAAAATTCTCAGTGCTTATAATTTCTGGGAAGGGGGAAAGGTTGCTGTCAATGTGTTATGGATGGTGTGATGGCGGTTGTGGATGCCAGATCGAAGCCAAGAAGAGATTGAAAAAAAAAAAAAAAAACCACCTGTGTGCACATAGGAGATCCAAGTGGTATAGAAGTTTGAATGGCACAGTTCTTGTTCTACTTTTAAGGTACAGTTGTATCTCCTACATGGTGTACAATTTCCCTTGGGTGAGTTAGAGGTTCCAGATTGGTGTCTAAAAGCTCTTTCCAGATGGTACTGCTCCCAATTGAAAGTTGGCAGCCATTTTAATAATGTACTAGAGGATTCCTATCATCCTAGGTAAAATCATTCTAAAGAATATTGCCTGTACAATAATCTTCAGTGGGATTATTGCTAATCACAGGACTGTGGGGACATACTATTTTTGATTGGTAATAGATTGTTACACAATCTTTATTGGATTTCAAAATTAGTAGTGTTGACAATGAGCGAGTTTTCAAGTCCTGATCAAGGCCCTTTCTATTCCCCTTTCTCTCTGTTTTAACTCAGGCACCTTCCTCACATTTTCCACTAGAGAAATTCTTAAGCCACAAAGAGATTATAAAGATAAACAGATTATATAAAGATAAACTCACAAACTAATGTGGCTTGATGTAGTATATTAGATTGTAAAGTTAATTTTATTATAAAGTAGATTTAACGTATCATATGAAATTATGTCAATTTATGTATTTACTTTTGTAAAATCTCTTCCCACTATTGAATTCTTAGGTTTCAGATCTTCAAGATCAAACCACCCATACCTCTCCTCGGCCAACACATTCACATGTGTTGTGATTAGTCTGATTCCTTGTAGTTGTCTAGCTTATTAGTTTTCCAAAAGCCAGGTTTATATGCAGTCGATCGACGCACTCTTGTATTTGTGGAAACAAGTTGCAAGTCTATAATTGTGTTATCACGTACGTACGTACTTGAGTGAATACAAATAGAACGAGAAGTTATTGTTCTTTATAATTTACAAAGACTTCTATCATGCTATTGTTGACTATGCATTTTAAAGTAAAAGCCTAGATGTGGGTTGGCATTCCTTAGAGCACAATATATACGTTGTTCCAGAAATCCACATGGACAATGATAAATATTATAAAACCTACTTTATGTCTATTTTGCCTTCAGAGTGTGTGTGTGTGACCTTTGGAGCTGAAAATCAATCTCATAAAGTCATCACAAATGGTCAATAATTCACCATGATTTGGGATATTTACAAAATTAATTCTGGAAGTATTCATAAACTAAATATGATTAGAAAGATCCATGTCTCTATTTTCCAGAAAAATGAATTTTAAAAATTATCTTGCCTTTTATTATATTAAGTATTTTGGTTTTCTCCCATGGCATGCATGTCTTTTCAATCTCTTATTGTCTTTTTAAGTGTTTTTTAAGAACTGTGAATTAATATCTAAGCTTGGAGTTAATACCACCTCAAAATCATGAATGGAAAAAAGGATGTAGGACTATCATTTTGAAGAGAAATGTTATAGCCACAAAAAAAAAAAAAAAAACTTCACAAAAATAAATTTACAAATTTATATGTTTTCATATGATACATTAAATCTATTTTACAAAAAAATAATTTTACAATCTAACGTAACACATTAAGTGATCACGTCAGTTTATAAATTTATTTTTGTGGGATTTCTTTATGACTAAAGTAATTCTCTATTTTGAAATAAATATAAAATCAGCCTTTGGCCTTGATAAGAAATAATTTTTATTGGATGGTGATCATGTTTCATACTTTCTGTTTTGTTGGTTTAATAATTTAATTGGGTATTTTATTATCCAGAAAAGTATGTTCGAAGAAAAGCTAAAATGCTAGCTTATTTGAGATTAAAAATACACTAATATATAATATCTAAAGATCTTTTAAAGCTATATAAACACTTTTTAGGGCAACTCCAAATAGGTCCTTAATCTCATGTCTGCCTTATGACCTTCATGGAGTTGAGCTTGATAGCAAATATATATGGGCCTTGGCAATCTTTACCTCAACAATTAGGTCATGTTTGAGAAATGGTATGACTTGAAAATATCTCACCTTATCTCAAAATTTTTCAAAATTTTATTTTTAAATATCACTTAAATATAAAATAAATTTTTGATTTTTAACTTTTTCATTTAATTATTACTTAATCATTACAATTTTTTCAAACTTCCAAACAAATAAAATATGAAAAACAATACAACTTTTTCAAATTTTAAAACAAAAAATATTAAAAAACTTCATATATAGTAATTTTATTCAACTTTTTCTCTCATTTCCAAACACCCAATAAAATATCTTAACTCAAACTATTTCACTATCATTCATAATCCATTTCATTATTATTTACAGAATTCTCAATCTCATCTCAATATCATCCAAGCATGGTCTTAGTATCAAATTAGTTCCTTGCTCTGTATGATCACCAGTTGCCAAATGAAATTATTTTTTTAAGAATTTACCAAAAAATTGATTTTCTTTAAAAATCTTTAAATAACTCCCATACTATATACATTTAATTTTTTTTGTTACAATGTAATCCCAAAAGCAACGAAAATTGTGAATTTTTTATTTAAAATTTAAAATCGATCAGCTTGGCTTTAAAAATTTTTAGTAGGTAAAAATGAATTATTACGTAATATTAAAAAAAAAAAAAACTCAAGGCATGTAATCCCTATCATGTATTCCTAGCTCTTGGAATCATCTTCAAGATTTTTCTTTGTTTTATATTTTATCTTTTCTACACACGATTTTTCGTTATTCTTTCTTAATATTTATTTTAACATCTTTCCTAATTAATGTAGACAGTATAATTATTTTGTTAGAAAAAGAAAACCCTTATATATATATATATCATCGGCCATTACTATCATATAATATCCCCATATCGATAACTATATTAATATTTTTAAGTTGTATGATTCCTTATATTATATATATATATATAGAAGAATAAATATTATGAAAAATAAAGAATAATATTAATTACGTCAATACTAATATATATGCCCCTCAAAAGTGAATTCCTGGATCCGCCACTATATACTAGTTGGCTGATCTCTTAGATTCTGATATTTAATTCCTGCATATCTTAGTGGCCATGTCGACGTTATTCCTTTAGGTGGAGAACTTATCTATATATCGATCCCTTTGAGTATATACCTCTGTTACTTCCTTGTTCACTTAAAAAAGCCGGTATTAGAACCTTTGGTCATTATGTTGCCATGCTGCATGTGAAGAAACAGCTTGAAAGTCTGTTTTGACTCCGAGAGAGAGAGAGAGACCATGTAGATATTTAACCTAATCTTTCGTGACATGTTAGATATAATGTCTCTTGTTAGAGGGTGATTACAGAAAAACAGAAAAAAAAAAAAAAACATATAAATATACAAATTGTATATGAAGTCCCAATCTTGGGGTATCACTTGTCACTTCCTACTCATGGATCACTTGTCTTGTTGATGGTGACAGGGCAAACATGCCAAGCTTGCATCTGCACCTTATTCAAGCATATATGATCATGCGGTCGGGTTTTAATTGCATGCAGTGGATGACTATATATATTATATATACATATACATATATATGTGTGTGCGTATATATTGCAGTAAAGGGCTACTTTAAGCATATCTGATCCCCACATAGTTACAACCATTCGGTAGTTGAGAGTATTATTCATGCATGTCCACTTGATCTACTTCCTTAATTCTTTTGACCGTTTGAACCTTGAATGGTTCTTTTGCAGGATACAGTGTATTCAGTATTGTGGGTCTCATGAATTCATCATAAGATGAAAAGGTCAACCAGATGCATGTGAATTGTGTATGTATATATATATATATATATATCAGCTTTACTGACGTATGATCCTGATGGTAATTAATATTGCTATCACTTATGCCAAGTGATTTTAAAAATATTACTGAAATCGATCCTCACGCACATGGGGTAAATCAAATAAAGCTGCTACAAACATCATCAGTGATGATCATAATATATATATATATATATATATGTATATATCTGTGTGTGTATGTATATATAGATCTTACAGTACAGTACTGGTATACATTGCTGAATCGTTCAACCCTGGCTGCCTGGCCAGTACTGCAAAATAAACGAAACCGTATATATATTTACTCTTTTAACTTTTAAGGATCGCGCTTTGAATTAGGTTCAAGCCTCATGAAGAACTATCTAGCTTTAATTCAACCTGAAAGGAACATGCAGCTAGCTCGGAAAACTTTCGCATATAATTATGATCTGCATGATTTACATGGAGATCAGCGTACTTGTAGGGTTGATAGGCAGTTAAAAAAGGCCGGATGCATGTCCTTTGGAGATTTTTATCTCGTGAAGAACTGTTACAAGTAGATATATAGGACATGTACCGGTCATTATTGTTAAATCCCACTTGGGAAGACCAGTTTCCATGCACCTTTTACCATCTCAAGACATGGTTTCCATTTTTTTCTCTTATAAATAGAGGCCTTTGGCACTCTTTATTTGGTCATCCTCCACTCTCTCTCTCTCTCTCTCTCTCTCTCTCTCTCTCTCTCTCTCTCTCTCTCTCTCCCTCTCCCTCTCTCCCTCACTCTCTCTCTCTCTCTCCCCCCCCCCCCCCCCCCCCCCCTCTCTCTCTCTGTCTCTCAGACTAATAAAAGGGGAGGATTAGGAGGAGGCAAGTGGTGATGTTGTTGACAGAAGATAGAGAGCACAGATGATGAAATGCAATATGCATGGTTTTTGCATCTCACTCCTTTGTGCTCTCTATGCTTCTGTCATCATCTTAATTCAGCCCCTCATCCCTCTGATCCCATCTTTGATCACTTCTTTAATCAACTGCAGCATTACTTTGATTATATATATCTTATTTTCTTCCTCTTGAACATTCTTTTTGTCAATTATATATGACAGTTTTCGAAGCTCATGTACTAATAGATGTTAATACATGTATTTTTCCAGTTCGAATCAAGGAAGAGGCCAGAGAATTAGGCACTATTATTGAGTGATCAGTAAGGTAATTGCCAATTGAGAGATGTGATTTGGGATCATGTCTATTCCTAATTTGGCTAACATTTCTTAATGATAATGCCCCCCCCCCCCCCCCCCCCCCCCAACCCCCCAAAAAAAAAAAAAAAAAAAAAACAGAAGATCATGAAGTATGACAGCATTCTGATTCTGTGCTCAGATATTAAGATGTGATTCCCAAAGGAGAGGCACAACTTGCTGTGTGGGAGATAAGGAGAATGCACAAGGAAGCTCCATAAAAAAACGACATTTGGGTCTAGCTGACACTGCCAAATTAAGTAGGCCTCACATTCAGGATCCACCTGGAATTACAATTCTGCAGGTTGCAAGTTTGCTGTAAAGTGTCATGCCTAATATGTACGAATAAATTACATACCTTTATTCAAAACATGGCAATCTCTTTAATCGCCAAAGAGCCCAAAATTATTGAGTCAGAATCCGATCATACAGACCCTAGATGATCATTATGTGATCTTCTAAATTTTATAGAATTTTTTTTTCTGAATTCCTAGAAATTATTGATTCCTTCTGACCCATGCATGATCTGTGGTAGATAAAAAGCTAAAAGAGCATGCTGGACCACCTGATCATAAAAATGGAATATTTATTTATGCATATTTCTCATGACAGAGAAAAATATATATACTGGATATATAATCTCTCGGAAAAGCTTTCCCTTCTGTTATGTGTCATGTTTGGAAGGCATGTATTTTCATTTTTCCTTACTGTTGACTGGTCAAATTCCAACTGCAAGTATCTTACTAGGGATGATCTTCAATTAGCATCTTTTGCCGTTTGGAATTTGTGAGAAAGATTATGGCGGCCCTTCACACTCACACTCACTTCTATATATTGAGTGACATATAGTCAAGCATTAATAACTGCAGCTAGCATAATGCATCTAGGGCAGCTGACTAGCTAGATCATGATATAGGTCAATGTGCTTAGATATATTATACCTAATTTACACACCATTTTGATGCCTAACCAAAAAAACAAAAGCTATCTAAAATTTTCTAGAATTGGTGACTAAAATGTTTGATTGTCTTTGCTAGGAGTATGTGCACTACAAGAAAAATGTCTTTTTTTAATGCTTGATTTCGTTGCAAATAGTACCTAAAATCGCTGCAATTAAATTTTTCCGTCGGTTTTTGCATCGATGCACGTTAGATGCTAAAGGAGTACAACTGCTTTTACCAACGATTCAAAATTGTCGTTGCAAATTAGAAAAATATTGTTAGGGTCATAACTTTGGCTATATATCCACAACTTTACTTTCGTCTCTGATTGGTTATCAAGTGATAGTTTTTCTAAATAAATTAACAGGCTTGAGACGGAAATACCATTAATTTTTTTATATGGGTATCACTACAAGAATTATTCATGTTGTACATGGAACCTTTTTTTTTTACTTGGAATATCAGATCAAACTCCAAGAATCACTACAGTAATTTAACCTAATCAAAGTGATGGGAGGAATAGTGTAATAAAATATATATATATATATTCTATTTGCATGGGTTCAGGGTGTACCTCTGGTTAGTCAAAATAAAACCCAATCTACTGTTCCCACATCGGAGTTAGAACTCAACCAACTTAATTTGGTAGTTTGAGCTCAAAATATCTCCACTTTTAAGTGGTGCTATAGTACTAGTACTCGAAACAGAAGTTCAAAGATTCTCCTTATCGTGGCTGGTGGGAGCAGAACTCACCAAATTTGGCCATAATGCTCCAATCACATCTTTGGGCTAAGGTGACCACCTTTTTCAAGGGAAAGAACAGAAATGAAGTAAGTCCCAGTTAAGAGATCGCATGCATGCAATCAATTTTGTTTCCATTTATTATCCGCCATAAAAGTCAGTTCTCCCATCATTCTAGTCTAGGATATTGCAGGCAGCTAGCTTGCAGCTAAACTCACGAACCTTTCATCCAAAACTAGCAAAAGAAAGAAAGTACTCTTAATGCAGGAGAATGTTTGAGGCTAATTTACTTTTGATCATGACTTCTGATCAGAAATTATCCAACTGATCGATTATCACGAACTCACTTGGAGCAAAGCAAAGTTCCATTTATATATGATTTTTTTGGCAAGAGGGGACTGCTGATGAAAAGATATCTGCATAGACTTTGCTGATCTTTTCGGCTGGTGGCTGACATGTTCTATCGCCCTCCACGTTGTGCGTACTTCTGTGTTTGAGTAAGATTACATATAGTAATTATAAAATGTGTAAGTATTATATAATCACTTTAAAAAAAAAAATTATTATTAAAATATTATTTTTTTATATGTATCCAGAATTTATTTATTTATTTAAATAATTGTACGTCACTTTCACACTTACGATTATAGGTATCAATTTTTTTTCTCTTTTTTTTCTTTGCTACTAACGTACATGCACCATTCTTCTTTTTCCTTTTCCTTTTTCTTTTAATCAATGATCTTTTTGGGAGTATTTGAAATAGCACAAAAGTCATCATTTTATGGATAACCTGCCCATGCTATAGTTGGACATATAGATATTGGTTCCACATGCAGTACTGCAGAGTTGAGTCTATTGGATTTGATAATTCTATATTTGTTTAGATCATAATGAAATGTTATAGAATAATTTCAGATGAATATGTGGTTCCATAAGTAAATTTTAATAAAAATTTCCATATCTAAGAAAAATGGAAGCAATTCATATATAGTGCAACTCTAACATTGTGCTTGACAGCAAAATTGTCCATTAGCTAGGGTTCCATTACTGTCTTTCAATCAGCCATTTAATTGGCCATATGGGCAAGGGAAATTAGCCTCAAGCTGAAAAAAAGGGCTTAACCTTAGCCAGTTCATGCAACATTTATGCATGCTAATAAAAAACTCTGGTGCCAAGGATGACAGTTCATACATTGTACGTAGACCTCTGGCAATTGTCATGGAGTGCTAAATCCATCAGGCTTGAACAGAAATCCCATTATTGATGGCAGAAGTTGTTGAGCACATCTTGGCGCTTATCCTTGGAACTTGGCTTGGTGGCACATTAATTGTAAATGATGGTCCCTCTGCATATTATAATGACTGTTCCCACTTCTTATGACCTGATCGAATACTGTCAGTGGATAAATCCCATTATTGATGGTAGAGATTGTTGAGCACATCTTGGCACTCATCCTTGGATATTTGGTGGGACATTCATTGGGTCTGGCTCGAATATTTGAATCAGAGTTCAATGCATGACTACTGCAATATGACTGGTCCCCCAATGAAATATATAAGTGAACATCCCGACCACCAATACATTGGTTGGCGCATTCGTTGCATTAATATGAAACCAATTAGCTAGGTTTTTCAATTTGAAAAATGCTATATATTATACTTTCATCCCACTCATATTGATCATATCCTACTCTGATGATATGACATTATATATATATATATATATCAACTGAGGTTAATTGGGTTTGCCATTTCAAAAAATAAGAGTAGTACTTCATTAATTTACTAGTTGATGCATGGGTATTGCCGTAAAACAAGATGAAAGTGCAGTAGTACTATACACAAGAGCGAGACCATGCAGGCCCTCTGTAAAAGAAAAAATTATAACCTTGCCCAATTTGTATATTTTCCTTAAATTTTGAGACTTTTTTTCTTGCTCTTGTTCACAATTCATAATTGTTCACTATTCTCTTTTAAAGTTCGTAATTATCTACGTTAAACATATTTAACAAAAAACCCCCACATTTACTCTAATCAATTACAACAGATTGAAAGCTTAGATGTAAAATTGTCAATCTTCATGGATGAATGCATGTTTAAGATTTCTTTTTTTCTTTCAGCTTATTTCTTACTCTCTTTTCTTTTCTTTTTTTCTTTTTTTTTTTATTCATTTTGTTAAAAGTATTCCTATAAGAATTTAGTTCAACTATTTATTTCAGACCTAAATTAAAGTACCCGGTCCCAGCTCCAAACTTATAATCCTTATAACATCGTCCCTAGTGCTGTATAACATAATTCTTTTATTCAATTGTATGATCATGAATTGCTACATGCCACATGATGCATATCCAAGTTGATTAATGGTCTTAGGCGCTTCGAGTCAGATTCAAATTTGGCTAGCAGTAACAGGTTGATGTTGCAGCCGTGTCTCTTCAATAAAAACATGATGCAGTCCTAGGGTCCCTAAAACTCCAGCAGCTCAAGGACCTTAAAGTTATGAAGTTGTACCAACGTAATGGAGTTAATTCGTGGTCCATTTCCAGCTTATTGTAGGTCAGAACCTCATAATCCTTTTCAGTATGAAATAATTCTACATTATAGAGCCTAGTTATAAGCTGGAGACAATCAATTTAGAAAAAAATGATCGACTAGGGGCTCATGGATCTTTGATCCAACCACACTGCATGGAATCAAACATCCTCATATACTCGTTCCCACTTTCCACCCAATCTTTCCTAAGGACCTTCAGAGTCTTGTAAACACGTCCATCCAGTACACCAAGGGAATGGCTTCCACCTATGCATCCTCAATGACCAAGCTGAGACTGTTAGATATTAATTCATGTACTCTAAGACTAACGAATATCCACTACAAAAAAAATATTTCTGACAGACTATTTGTGATAAGAATGATAATTTGTGATAAAAATAAACTCATCTTGATAGGAAATATATAGTCATTTTTACAACAAATAGCTGAACAATTTGGTTGTAGTGATCCTGTTTGGTTATACGTCTTTGTTTCTTACATACTTTTCATATCTATGATCTCTTACAAATTAAGACATAAATATCTTCTTTAGGCAAACTAATGGGGATTGATGAAGAGTAATACTATATGCTAAGGTTTTCCATTGTTTCTTCTAAAGTTCTTGCTCCACGAAGAGGAGTGATACTAATTGTCGTGAAATGATTACAGAAAAGTAGAAGTAAATAAGAAAATAAACAAACAATCAATCACATGACCCAAATTTACATTGTTTAGCAACGTGCTTACGTCCACGGAGTTGTAGAAGATTTTATATTATGTTGAGGAATAAAAAAATATGCTTTAGGGCTAAATTTTACTGTTCAGCCAGCCACACTATTTATAATAAGCATATTTATATGGTTATACACCGAAAGCCTTATTTTTCACTTTTCTACTATATTCGCTTGAGCGAGTTTCAAGCAAACTCTCTGCTTGAGCTTTGTTCGACCTACCTGTCACACGAACTTCCGCTTAAATTTGGGCCAATAGGGCCAAGCTTGCATGATGTGAACCTGTGGGATTGAAATCCCTTATACCCACAATCAAATTGAAAATTTATCCAAAAAAGTCAAGAATAAAGTCAATAAGATCTAGATTCGTTGAAATCTTATTTCAAGAATCTAGATTTGGTGAGAACACCACAAAGGTTTTGCCTTTGATAAGTTTGTAGTTCAATCAATAACAAGTACAGAAACTTAAAAGTTCTCTGAAATTTCATTCAACATTAAAAATTGTCTAAAATGCGGCTACAAGGGCATATTTAAACCCCTCCATGAGACCCTAGGCTGCCTAACATGAAACTCTAGGCCAATTAACGCCTTTATTAATTAAAAGACATGGGCTGAACATCTTAAAACCCAAAACATCCTAAACTATACGCTTATAGCTAATAAAAGAAATCCACTTAATGAATTAAATCTAGAAACAAAAAATAGGCCCACACGCCTATACTTATTAAAATAAAGAGTCTATACTAAACCCTAAGCTATGCCGCCCTTCTCTGTAGCTTGTATTACATGGATTAAAGCTGATTTTTCTTCTTTCAAGCCCATCTTGAATATTGGGGTCTTACTCGATAAATTTGCAAACTCAGCCCAAGTGGAAAGCACCAATCCTTGCATTGCTTCATTGATCTTCTTAGTTCTTGACCTTGTACTTGGCCTAACTGGAACTTGCAAGGAACCTTTAAGACTCGGTCCATCATGGTACCCATCATTCTACTTGAGTCAAGTTTACAAATTTATCAAGTAAGACCCTAGTATTCAAGATGGGCTTGAAATAAGAAAAACAAGGTTTAATCCTTATGATACAAGCTACAGAGGGGGGCCACATAGCCTAGTGGTTTAGTGTAGACTCATTATTTCAATAAGTATATGCATGTGGGCCTGTTGGGGACTTCATGGCACAAGCCTTTTTGAAAGTCCACCAAAAATCATAATGAATCCTTGTCAAGTTAGGTCATCAAATTGGGCCGCCACAATAATAAACAGGACTCCACAAGCCCAACAAGTCTCCCACTTGAAGATTGGTACAGCCAACACATCACCATCTTTCCTCCAAAACTGATATAATCTACCTCTGTAACTCATAGCCCCTATCTTCAAGTTAGAAAACCAACTGAAGTTGTGCACAACTTTAGTTTCTCAAGTGTAACACCCTTTGTCAGCATATCAGCATAGTTCTTGCTTCCACAAATCTTCTCAAGTATTAACTGGTCATCATTAAGTAGAGATCGAATAAAATGATGCTTGATCTGAATATCCTTAACCCTGGAATGAAATGCAGGATTCTTGGTAAGAAATATGGCACTCTGATTGTCATTGTAGAGAGTACCCTTCTCATTCTTTTTACCCAACTCCTCCAAGAAACTTTGTAGCCAAATCATCTCTTTTGAAGCTTCTAACACTGCAATATACTCAGCTTCTATAAGAAAATTCAACTATCTTCTATAAGTTAGAACCCCAAGACACGAGAGTACAACTCAAAGTGTATACAAAGCCCGTGGTACTCTTTCTGCTATCAATGTCACTAGCCAAGTCAGCATTAACATAGCCTTGTAGCACCAGACCCACCCTAGTCAAACACAGACACAATTTGTAGGAACCTCTCAGGTACCTCAGAATCCACTTTACAGCTTCCCAATGCTATCTTCCTACTTTGCTCATGTACCTACTCATAACTCTTACTGTATGGACAATATTTAGTCTTGTGTAGACCATGGTATACATAAGTGAACCAAGAGCTAAAGCATAGGAAACCTTACTCCCGTAGTCGTGTTCCTCCTTTGACTTGGTTGACTGATCTCTATTAAGTCTGGAGTGACTAACCAAGAGTGTGCCAACTGGTTTGGCCTTGTCCATGTGGAATCTACTGAGTACATTTTTCATATATTTTGATTGTGAAAGTTTCAATGTGCCCTTGACTTTATCGTTGGTGATCCTCATGCCAAGGATTTGTTTTACACCTCCCAAATCCTTCATTGCAAATATACTGCTTCGACAACTACTTTTTAAATTATTGATCTCATCAATGTTGGACCTTGCAATGAGCGTATCATCTACATACAATAACAAATGATATAAGAGTTGTCAAAGTACCTAATGTAGTAGCAATGCTTTGCCTAACATTTGATGTACCCTAAACTACACATGAAATTGTCAAACTTCTTGGACTACTGTCTAGAAGCTTGTTTCAGCCCATACAAGCTCTTCTTCAATTTGTAGATTGAGCTCTCTTTCCTTGTACTATGAACCCCTCAAGTTGGTGCATATAGGTGTCTTCTTCCAAACCTCCATGAAGAAAACCTGTATTCACATCTAGCTACTCAAGATGTGAGTCTTCAATAGCCACCATTTTCAATACTAACCTGATGGTTGTGATCTTTACCATAGGAGAGAAGATCTCAGAGTAGTCAATGTCCTTATTCTTTTGAACACCATTCAAACAAGTGTTGTCTTGTATCTTTTACTATTATCATGCTCAGTTTTCACTTAATATAGCAACTTATTATGCAATGCCTTCTTCCCTGGAGGAAGTTCTATAAACTCTCATGTCTGATTTCCTAACAAGGAATCCATCTCATCCTTCATGGCTGACTCTTACTTGCTCAAGTTTTCATCCTGTAAGGTTCCCTCATAGCTTTATGGCTCTCCAATATTTTCAGTAGAATATAGTTCAAAGTGAGTGAGAACCATTGCGAGGGTCAGATAATCCTGATAGACCTGTGAATTGCAACTACAGATGTATATGACTCTGGATCTGACTGCTGAATAATACGAATGGACACCCACTGGGCCCACTTTCCCCGTCACTCACGCCCTTACTCTGCACTATAACTTTTGGTAGGTCATATAGGCTCATGAACTCAACTCAAGAGGAGTCGCATTAGCTATTGCACTAGACCTGTCCTTTTACATTACTTTCTCATTGAAATTCACATTCATACTCCTAATGATTTTCAGATTCTGCTCATCCCAGAATCAATAGCCAAATGCCTCATCTCCATGGCCACTAAAATAACATATTTTTTATTTAGCCTTAAGCTTGCTACGAGTATCAGAATCAACATGAATATAAGAAACACAACCAAAAGTTTTGAGATGAGAAATTTTAACCTCTTATCCGCTCCAAGTCTCATCAAGTAGTCTACACTCAAATAAAACCGATGGCCCTCGATTGATCAGGTAAATGGTAATGCTAATTGCATTTGCCCAAAATTTAGGTGGTAGCCTAGCATGCAATCTCATGTTTTTCGCACACTCATTAATGGTTTTGTTCATGCGCTCAATAATATTGTTCTTTTGTAGGGTCTTAGGGATGGTCTTCTCCATTCTGATACCGTAAGTGCGCAGTACTCCTTGAATCCTCCATCAATATATTCTTCACCATTGTTAGACCTCAAGCATTTCAGCTTCAGGTCTGTCTCTATCTCAACTAGAGCTTTCCACTTCTTGAACACATCAAACACATCAAATTTTAATTTCAAGAAGTAAATCCATACCTTCTTGCTGTGGTTGTCGATGAATGAGAGATAGTACCAGGAACCTCCAAGAGCTAGCACTGAGAAAGGCCCCCACAAGTCTGTGTGTATGAGTTCCAGCTTTCTTGATCTCAGTATTCTACCACTCTTAAATTGACCTTTTTCTGCTTTCCTAGTATACAGCTTTCACACGTATTGAAATCAACTGACTTTAGTTTTGGTAGCTTGCATTTCAAAAGTAGTTCTTTCATGCCCTTTTGACTTATATGGTCATGTCTGCAGTGCCACATCTCTGTAGTGCTCTCTACTGTGATGGTAGCAATGGTGTCATTCAATCCTGATGTCATGTACAGAGTACCAATCTTCTTACGTGCCATAGAAGAAACTATTGAATGGCCACAATCACCAACTTTTACTATAGAGATCAAATTTTTCTGCAGTTTGGATATGTTTATGACTTTTTGTAAGGTCCATATTTGAGTTCCTATCATATGTTCTCCCCTAGCATCAACATTCAATATGGAACTCAACCCTGAGCTCTTACCAAAATCCCTCTTATGCACCTTTTCAGTCAAAATCAAATAAGGATTATCATCATATTTTAATTTCAACTTCCCGGCAAAATTACTAACATTCATTCTCATGGCATCCCAATTATTTTGCAATGATACTAGCAGTATTAATGCTTGAATCTCATTATCAAACTCAATTTCAAAATAAGATAATTGGTTGGTGATAGTATTAAATTCATTTATATGTTGAGCAACTTCTTCATTAAATATACATTGTTATTTGCAGATGACTTTTCATACATACCTAACAAAATGGTCATAACATCAGTCGTGGTCTTCTTCTTGATAACATTGTGTACAAATAATCTTGATAGGGCCAGTCGAATAATCCACAGAACCTATTGATCTAACAGGTTCCAATCAATATCCTCCACAATGTCTCTCTTCTTCCCCAATAGTTGAAGATGAAGTTTCTTCCCGCAAAGATAGTCCTCTATCTACAACCTCCAATATCTGAAATCTATGCCATCAAACTTCTCGATCCTATATTCATTTCTTCCCCTACCATTATTCTCCCTCATACCCAAACTTTGGCTCTTGATACTAGTTGTTGCGAAACGATGATAAAAAAGTAAAAGTAAACAAAAAAAATAAACAAATAATCAATCACAAGATACAAATTTAGGTAGTTCAGCAATGTCCCTATGTTCACAGAGTTATAAAGGATTTTATTATACTAAGGAATCACAACATATACTTTGGGATGAAATTTCACTGTTCAGTTGGCCATACTATTCATAATAAGCATATTTATAGGGTCATACGGTAAAAGCCCTAATTTTCACTTTTATGTGATATCCGCTTAAGCAAAGCGTCGATCGCACCTTAAGCGAATTCTCTGTTCAATGTTCACTTGAGCAAGTTTCAAGCAAACTCTTTGCCTAAGCTTTGCTTGAGCTATTGTCACATGAACGTCGAGCGGACTTTTACTTCCTGTGCTCTATGGCACAAGCCTCATTGAAAATCCATCCAAGAACGAAAACGAATCCTTGTTAGGTCAGGTCATCAAATCGAGCTCCACAAATCCAACACTAATGACATTGACTTTCATTAGTATGGGTAGTGAAAAGTAATGCTATTCTTTGTCTGAAATTTTATCACCCAATTAGCTATGGTGGTAATTGATATGGTACATTTTCATTAGTAATTCTCTATGTAAATGATTGAGTTATGAAATTACTTAAAATTTGTTATACATGATATAAATCAGTGTGATGAGAAATGATAAAATTTATAATGAGAAATAATAAAAATAAAAAATAAAAACAAAACAAAACCTAACTAGTACCAACCATAGCAATATATACATACATGAAGTTTATAACATGTATTTCCGAAAGCAAAAGAATATCTAAGATTTATTGTTTTATTTCCCACTAAGACAAAATTTACCATTGAATTTCTAGGCATGAATAAAAGTTCCAACCTATTGATACAAGTTACAAGCCATACATAACAAGAGTTCCTGATTTGAAGTTTTCAAACTGCATTTTCTAACCAAAAGAATCCACACATGACATATCTCCATATAGAATTCTATAACTTTACATTATACATTGATAGCTATCTTAAATTTTAACAAACATTTACTAATTACAACAACATTGGGTAGTTTTCAACAGAACTTAGGATGATCAACCAGCTTATTCCATAACATTGCTGCTGCTATCTTGTTTCATTGACTGTGAATGAAGATGTTGTGTAAAACTAGAAGTTGTGTCTAAAAAATACAGAAGAATTGACATTAGGCAACAACAAGCAAACATGGGAATTGGCCCAAAAATCCAGAGGAAGAGAGGGAATGACAAGTAGTATGCTCGCAATCCGAGGGACCAAAAGTGGCTTCCTCGATTCAAGTTTCTTGCCACATACTCAATGGACACACGATTGTTTTTTGAAGTAGACAGAGTGGACAAGAAACTAACATGGGAATAGTATCTAATGGATTCCACATTGAAAAGGAAGGCAAGAAGGAAACAAAGCAAGATGCAAAGGTACTTGATTGAAGAGATCAAAGAAGTTTGATTGCCATAAACCAGTTTTGAAGATATGTTGCTAGCTTCTGATGTGCTACTGACAAATACACTGATTATTGAAATGAGAGTAATTGCTGCTGTTGCTAATAGTGCAGATGCCATAATGTTATTGCGAATTGTTTGAACTACCAAAACACCATTATTCAAGGGGTCCTGGAAAAAAAAAAAAAAAAAAAAAAAAAGAAAAAGTAAAAGAGAAAAACATTAGAGTCACTTCTTGAAACTAAAGATCAGTACTTAAATGCTAATATCCATTCTTACACAAGTTATTTGGAATACTTCTTTTAAATAGATTGATGTTATTTGTAATACTATTCACTTGCTAATGTTAGCTTTCAGAGGATCAATGAAATATCTAAATCATTGGATTAAAGTTAGAAGAATTTTATGTGAGCCAGAAGTGATTTTCACTTCAAGTTATTCATCCAAGAACACACTTGCACTCATAATTATTAAACCTCTAGCAGATTACACGTAAATTCATCTTTATAATCAAAATCATTATGGTTTGATCAGATAAAGTAGGGAACATTTTATCATGATTTTGTATTCTCTTTAAAATTTCAGCAAATTAAACATTAATAATTTGCATGTCTCCTTTTATTCTCAATTAATGTTTCAATTAGATGCAATGAATTATGAATTGCACATATACTACTAGCATGAATGACTATATTCGATTATTATCTTAAGAAATGCAAGTTAAGATAAATTCATTTTGTCCATATATTCCTTCTAACGTACCAAGCATATTGGAGGATCATAAAAAAAATAGCTTCAGAAGACTATTGTATTCTAATTGGTCTATTCTGAATACTTTTGAAATATACAGGGGAAGAATAAAGAGCATAAGTCGGATTCACAAAACTACATTCAAAATGGCCTCTTTTTCTAACATAGGATTAGTATCCAAGATTAGTTTTCTTTTTCATTCTAGGATTTCCATTCTACTGCAGCAAGCAAGGAGTAAATTATACATGTTATTTCTTCTTTATCTACAACAATTTCAACTAGCTTCTAATACCAGTAAATGAAACTAAGGCATTGCTTTTGGGACAAAAATCCTCATCAGGAAATTGATGGTTTATTACATTTTCTTTTCCCTAGGAGACTGATCACAAGTCTTACTCCAACAACATCAACAGTAATTTGAAATCTGTTTCTTCCTTTGTGCCTTGTCTATAAACCCAATATCATCTATTTCAGTAGTTTCCTCTAAATGGTCTCTGTTTCACAAGAACAATACTGATGAGCTCCATTCCTACATTTTCAAGCCCACTTTTCAAGCCAAACATACATCACTCAATCCTCAACCAGGGAAACCATCATCTTTAAATCATACTGCACACTTCAAAAAAATTAAAAGATCCTTTAATAGCTACATATACCAAATTGCAAATGGATATTGTTGTTGGTTTTCTTTTGGTATGGTTGGAGTACGATAATATGAGATGAATGGCCTACGATGATGGGGGGTTTAGATGATCATACATGAAGTAAATGGTAAATAAAGCATATGAAATAAGAGAGAGATACAAAGATTTACGTAGTTCAACATAAAAGTCTATGTCCGTGAGTTACTTAGGGCAAATCTACCATGTTTGATGATTTATACAATCTCTCGTGGCCTTACGTATCTTTGAATACATTGGAGGAATTTTGAGTTTTGAAGGAGGTTGAAGAAGACACAAATCCTTTGGAGAGAGAAGATCTAAGGTCCCTTTGTACATAGAGGAGACCTGTCTAAAATCTTTAGAGATCCTCCCCTTATATCAAATTTTCTTTTCTTTTTTCAAGTGACTAATTCATAGTTGCTCTATGTCGCCTTCATCTTTTCTCCATATGAGTCAACTTCCTTTTATTTTGGGTTTTCCTTCACTATTGGTAAATATTTATCGGTGGGCTGGGCATAGTTCATTTCATACCCAATAGATACCCAACAAGAAGACCTTGAAAATCTTCAAGTTAATCATAATAGAGATGGTTTATGAAAATTTTATAAAGATAAATTCTGAAAACTTGTCCCTAGGTTTTCATTGTTTGTGATGCAACGAAGATCTCTAAGGGTGGACCATGAAGAGACAAATTCCAATAAGAGCCTTTAGGATGGTTGTTTGTGGAAGTGTATATACATCAACCAAGTGCAATGATGGTCGTGTGTGACTGTTTATCATTAGCGAACATCATGGATGGTGCATATTTATGTATTTGAGATCATTTTTGTTTCTGTTGGCCCTAGTGGATCTTTTGCCCTCTTGAGGTGATTTTGCCTTGGTGTTGTTGTTTTGGTATTAAGTTTGGAGTTTTTTTGTTGTAACTTGCACTTCAGTGGTCAAGGAGCCGTCGAATCCCTAGTTCCATCTCAAGCAGCTGTTGAGCTCAGCTGAAGATCTGGTGTGCCTGAGCGAGTGCTCTAGGGTAGTCTATTCTAGTGAAGATAAGGTGTTGAGGTGCTTGAGTGCTACTCGAGGGCAAACCCCTAGCTAGTGCTCTAGGCCAGCCTTTCTTGTTTAAAAGAGCCTTGTAGCTTAGGAGAACATCGTTCCTTGAGGCACTTTTGTTGATCGGGAAGAGTGTTGTCGATCCGAGTAAGTGTTTTAGGTCAATGTGTGTCTTTGCTCTGGCGAAGAAAAGGAGCTGACGCACTTGAGTAGCGCTTGAGGGCGCCTCCATATATGGTTCTCTAGGTTAGGAGGTTGGTTTCTACCTTTTTTTTCTAGCAAGGGTTGATCACCACTATGCATCCTCTTTGTCCCATTTATTTGCCCTGGGGCTTTTGTTTGGGATAAGCATTTTCTAAACTTGTTTTTGGTCAAGGCTAGCAAGTAAAGTGTGTTCATGCTTATTCATTCATTGGGATTCCTATGGGATCTTGAGGACTTTTGCGGGATAACCTCTAAAACCATATTTTTCAGTACAAAGAAATTTAAATAGTAAGGTCCAGAGAAGCAAACCGGGGGCCATTTAGACTCTACTCTTAGACATTGTTCTCCACTAAGCGATTTTTGCTTAGTGGAGATTATTCACTACCAAATGATTTTTGTTGCGATTTTGCACTGCTTGCATTATTGAGTCAAGCCTCATTGCATATTCACGATTCTTGTCTTTTAGAGAGAGCATCATTTTTCAATTTAGATTTATGTTGGTTGGAACAGGCTGTGCTTGCTTTGCTTGACACTTAGGGTGAGCATCATTGCTCACATGAGCTTTGTTGCGCTTGTGTGCTAAGTGCCTACCTTGCTTGCGCTCGGGGGCAAGACATTGCTCGCCTATGATGTGGATGGATTAGGCGCCCGCCACACCTCTTGGGAAGAGATCCATTACTCACCCTGTGCATTGTTGCTCCGAGGTGAGTTCCATGCATGCCTCTACAATGGTGGGCACAGATGTGCAATGCACGCCATTTGAAGCTTCAAATCAAAAAACAAATAGAGATCGGTGAGAGACTAATCTTTGTGGTTGTTTTGGCGTGGTTTTCTTTTTTATTTGAAAATCTATTTATTCTCTTTTCGTATCATTCTTTTAGCTACTGAAACTCCAGGGGTGATAAGATCCATGTCAATTGTTTCAGGAGAGACATCAAAGATGTTGTCAAAGATTCATCGTAGCAACCATACAACCTTTTCGTTAATAGGAACAAGAGCACATTGCACGTCGATAGATCCAATCCTCACGCCACAACTAGTCACACCATCCCTTTAGACAAAAATACACCATTGTAAAACGCTATCGCTACAAGAATCCTCAACCCAACATGGTGCGAGTTAGTCATACTTGGTGATCCTTCATGAAGTTGCTTTTCATTTTCTGTCAGTTGGCTTGTTGGATGTTAAGCTCACTGTGACGATGGATGCTCAGGTGCGGGCTGCTTCAATGTGGTGCAGTGGACATGTATGGTGCTACTTATGTGGGTCATGCATGCATAGATTTTGTTCCTTCCTTCTCTTTCTTTTTTATTTTTTTACAGTGATTGCCCCGATAAAAGAAATACCATAAAAGGGAAAGAAGCATAAGAGAGAAACTTATATACTTTTCTAGATGAACGATCCCACAAACGGCACCAAACAATTAGGGGATGCTGGGGGAATGAGATGAAATGAGAATTCTATTAATAGTAGTAAGATAATTTGAGTTAAGTATTTATTGAGTTTTGAAAAATGAAAGAGAAAAAGTTGAATAAAAAATATTATAAAGTTAAAATATTGTTATAATATAATTTTTTTAATATTATTATTATTTTGAGATTTGAAAAGGTAGAATTGTTTTTTATTTTTTGTTTGAAAATTTAGAAAAGTTGTAATGATTAATTTGAAAGTGTTTGTATTTGAATGATGTTTTGCAAAAAAATGAAATGAGGTGGAATAGGATGTGACATGATGAGATATGTTTCCAAACATTCCCTTAATCTTTTTATTATTATTATTATTATGGCTGAAGTTTGGCACTATGGATGAATGGCCCACAATGATGGGTGGTTTAGATGCTCATCCATAAAATAAGAATAATTCTTTTCATCAGCCACTATTCACCATCCACACCCCACACCCTATGAAAAACATTCATACACCTTATGAAAAGACACTCCCACATCCTATGAAAAGTTATAAGTGTGGGGTGTGTAATGTGAATAGTGGTTGATTTGTAGCAAAACTCAAGAGTAAATAAAACAAATAAAACAAGAAAGATATACAGTGATTTACTTGATTCGTCATAAAAGCTTATGTCCATGTTTGGAAGGCAAATTCACTATTTTTTAATGATTTGTACAGTCTCTCTTGATCACACGTCTCTCTCAATATACTGGAGGAAATTTGAGTTTTGAGGGAGATTGAAGAAAACACATTCCTTTTGGAGAGAAAATATCTTAGGGGTCTCTCTGCGTATATATCGGAGATCTATCTAAAATCTATAGAGATCCTATGAACCCTTTTGTTGAGGTTTCTTTTCTTATTTAGAGTGCTTGATTCCTCCTACTTTATATTGCTTTCACATTTTTTCAGTCTGAGTCAACTTCCTTTTGCTTTGTCTTTTCCTTCACTATTGATAATTGTTTCCGAGTTGAGCCTAGTTCATTTCATACCCAGCAGGTATTCCTTGAAAAGAACTATACTTTCTTTTTATGTATTCATGTTTTATTTCGTTCATCATGTATCTAAATAATTGAAGCATGACCCAAACTAGCATACATACTGGTGTAGTGGCATTAAGATCACAACCTTTCAAGCAACACTTCCCCGTTTGGTTGTAAGACTCAAGTGAGATCAATTTAATTCAATCTAATTTTAAGCTGATTCTAACATCTAAATAACAAACTCTCAAATTATTAAACTCATCTCAACTCAAAATCTCCTTACACATGGGACCCATAACCTTTTTCAACTTAACACCTATTTATATGTAGGATCCACAATCTTTTTTAATTTTTTATAAATATCTTTAAACTCATCTTAACATACAAGCACATCTAAACTTATCTTAAGTGGGTCCCACAAAACTCACTTCACCCTCTCAATTCACTACTATTCATAAAGATTAAACTCAACTTATCTCAATTCAGCTCGACATCCAAACAGGGTTCAATTTTTTTGGGTCATGATTAATATTCATCTTCATGAATAGTTTCTAGTGCTACAAGTATTGTACCAAAACACTTTCAAAAACCTTTGCAATTGATCCACAAACAATATGTTGAATTCACACATGCAATAGATAAGTATTCTCATGCCGCAACATCCAAATAAATTACTTGAGAGAGAGAGAGAGAGAGAGAGAGAGAGAGAGACTTAACAGTCATCATGGAAGAGACCCATAGGCGGCGAATCTCAGCATTAAGACCAATAACGGTTCGTCTGGGAAAGTGGAGGATAGTGAAGACAAACCAGAGGTGGTATACTCCAAAAACTAAGAGACCCAATGGTACCAGCACATAGTCCAATTGTTCCTCTTCCATTCTGATCTCCCTCTATTTCTCTCTCTCAACTCCTTCTGTGCCGGAGGATAAGAACGAAGAGAAAAAGGATCAAGTCTCCTTATTTCATTTTCAGATCGACGTAGTCGTTTTTTAATCACTGCATATGATAATAATATTTTCTAAATGCTATGATTCTGCTGTTTACAGCTTAGATATTGCAATAAACAAAATCTAGTCAACGAACCTTGCTTGTTCTGCACGGCAGTTCCCTGTCCATGGGGTCTACTCTCGGGTTCATTCATGATTTTGACCAACAAGTAAGTCGTGCACGCTTGATTTTCTTCATGAAACTCTTGTCGTCGAGAGTACTACAATGGGAAAACAAAACATTCTAAACGAAGGTGATTTCATCAAAGTGCAGTTGCTTGTAGTGTGTGGGCTCTTCCACTTTTATTGCTTTATCAGCCATTTTGCCAATCGTTCTAATTAATATCCATTTGATCAGTAGCCCATTTTTTCTTCTTTTCATTCATCAGTTCCTTTTCTGAGTAAGGATACAAATTTTAAAATAAAAATAATACTAAAAAATTATATTATAATAAGATTTTAATTTTATAATATTTTTATTCAATATTTTTTCTCTTATTTATCAAAATTCGATAAATTATCATGATTCAAATAAGAGAAATGATAGTTAAAGTCATGAGTATACAAACATTTTTCAATTAGTTTGAAAAAAGTAAATAAATACGGGATTTTTATTAAAAAAATTAATTTTTTAATAGTGAACCTTAATTTTTATCTAAACAACTGTACGGCATTTGTGCACTCCATAATTATATGTAGCATCACTTATCAAACAATTTCAATACTATTCACAAACTGTTTTGCCAATCGTTCTAGTATCCATTTGATTTACCCATTTTTTCTTCTTTTCATTCATTAGTGTTCAAAGGATTTTTTTTTCTTTTCCTGAATAAGGATAGAAAATTCGGTAGAGGGGATGTGAAGTCCCAACAACAATCCCAATGTAACTAGCATATCCTATGAGGCAAAAAATAAAAATAAAAAGAATTTGGGACCCCATCCAGATTCCATTCCCACAAAAAAATTTTCAAATCAAAGAGAGTACTCATCTTGAATGACGATTGGAGACCGTGACCATTTGTGTAGCATTGTGCTTCGACAGTATTTTGGGCTGACCATCAATAATGGAAACACCACTTCCTCCCTCTTCTGTTTATTTTGCTAACATATAAGGATAATTAGCATCAAGATATCTAAGCTGCTGGCGGCCGAAAACAAACACTCATGGGAGTACCTTCATGTGGGCCTCATGTGATGAATCACATCTAAGAGATATAAGATCACTGAATTCTTTGCTGCCACACATGTCAATAGAGGGCTAGCAAAGGCACAACACCACGAGAAGTCTATGCACAATTTAGGCCGCTCGTGAGCCTCACGCACTAGTCGGTTAATGGCTCAATCGGTGTAAACCAGGGATAATTCTACTTTAGCATTCTACATACCACACCTCACCTCTTTTAATTTTCTTTTTCTTTTTCACATTACAAGTATGCAATATATGAATGATAAGTAGAATAATTTAATTAGTTTAACAGGAATAAAAATATATATATGATGTGTGATATGAAATAATGAATAGCATAACTCGTAAACCATAAGATCGGTAGTTGGTAAGTTGCAAGCAAGCGATGTTTTGAGTGTTTAGGACATCGAAAGGCTATAGATCAGAGAAACTAGATAATAAAAGCATTACAAAAACTAGGAACAACTAAAAAAGAAAGCATAAACATAAGAAGAAAAAAAGTAATGTTAGGGACAAGCTAAATAAACAAGTCTCGTACAAATTCTTTATAAAAAAGTAAATCCCATTAATAATATTTTTTTTTTTTGTTTTACAATTTTTTAAGATAGGATCTACTTTTTTAAAATAAACTTACGCAAAACTTTTATATTTTATTTGGTGTTTATACAAATCATTCAGTTCTCTTTTGGAAAAAGTCTGGTCAGAAAGAGAGAGTGGGTCGAAAAATCTTAAGAATTCTTCCTTTGTTCTTGTCCTTCTCAACTTGTAAGACTTCTAGAGTGAGCCCCTAGATCATTTTATCTATTTTGTAGGGTTCATGTAGGACCGAGGCAGGCAGAGACCCGACGGGTTCATTCAAGCCCATAATCGTATTCATGGGGCGTATATCCATATAAATGTGCTAGAATTCCCTCACCCATGTTTATTTTTGTCAAAACCAATGTAATTTATGAGAAATATGTTGTGTGGTCGACCACCAAGAAACAACCAAATTTAACTGTCAACAGTCTCACACATAATTACAACTAATACCTAGATGTTTAAGCAATTGTTCCAGAAAAGACCACTTTTTTTTGTGAGTAAAAGCCAAAACATTCTAAGGATGATAATGGGCAATAAATCATACGCTTCTCAGCCAAGTAGGCTTTAAAAAATTCAAAGTGTTTTTACTCCCTGGAACTGGTGAGACTCTCATGTATAATAGTAAAAGGTGACTTCATTCACTCAACATTTGAGTAAGTAATTACCATTACATATTCTCTTTATATACATCAAACATTCTGACAACAATGTCACGCCCCCTTAGCTCCGGGCAACACTCAATATCCCTTTTATAAGCTTTTGTCAGTAAATTTTGCCAAGGATGTGAAGCTCAACCTGCAAACAAGAGAGGGAAAGATACAAAAAGAAGTCACAATATAGAAGACTTGTATCACACACTCTAAAACCTTCATGCATTGGGTTTTGAGTAGGGGTGTCAATTCATGTTAACGGATCGTGTTCGTGTCGTATCAAAGCATGTATATTATATTATATAGGTCAACCCTAACCCAACCCATTAAGCTTATCATCTCAAAATCTCAAACCCTAACATGACCCATTAACATAATAGGTCGTGTCGTGTCAACCTGGTTTGACCCAAACCCATTAAGACAAAACCCAAAACCATTATTATCATGTCATGTTCGTGTTAGTTAACGGATCGTGTAACATATTGTCACCCCTAGTTTTGAATACTGGGATCTAACAAAAGGCAAAAAAAAAAGTTACCAAAAAAAAAAAAAAACCTAGGGCTATCACTTCCAAGTTAAACAATAAATTTTTTTAATAATTGTATCACATATATTCATTGCTACTCGCTATCACTTTGAAAGTATACCTGATTAGTGGCTTCCCTTGTACCACAGGTGCTGGAGTCATATTTAACAATGGCGCCACAAGTTCGGTGGGCTTTGCAGAGGAAAAAAAATAGGGGGGAAAAAACAAGCCAAGAGAAATGGTAAATACTGTCAGAACTGCCCACTACATATATAACATAAAGGAACAGACTTTATTTGCAACGGCTATATTAGTAAAATAAGGCTAAAGCAATATTTATATAGACTATATAATATATAAAACGGTGGGGACTCCACCTCAAAAGAAGCCAGAGAAAACCTAGTGCAGCTTTTGTTTGGCTAATACTTGTTAATGGAATAATATTTATGTGTTACTATTTGAAACCAGAAAGGTGCTCTCAGAAAACCAAAATGAAATTTTAAAAAGCTTGTTGTTTCAAGCGATATCCAGGGCATAAAAAAACCTGCTCACTTCCATAAAAAAATTATATTTGCAAGCTGGTGTGGAGGAAACACCCTCTACATACAAATTTTTGCATGGGTAATGAATTCATATATCATGAAGAATTCTCAAACACTGAATGAAAGCAAATCATCAGAATCCAAGTTACCATAAGCCAAATAAAAAGGTTAAACTTTTTACTTTCTTTTAACCCTTGAGATTACGCAATCAAAAAGCATATACTTCACCCATTTACAATAACCACAAATAGCCCACATGCAAACAAAATAAAAGTAAGGACCAACAACAAGAACCCAATAGGCATATTGGCGAAAAAAAGAAGTTAAAAGGTTAGCAAATAAGACCTCAAGCTCCTCTAAGTTCCCATTGGAATATAAACCGCAGGAAGAAGCAGATCCATTGCTAGAGGTTACTGGCACTGAAACTGCTGTATTTTCTGTTAAAGACTCCAAATGGCCACCTTTCAACTTTTCTCTAATATCTTTATCTTGATTTCTATATTCAAAATCATATTTGAGCTCATCAAGTTCTTCTGGGACAGCTTGGTGGGCTCCATATGGACCAGACAAAATCTTCTCAATTGCCAACTTCTCTGTTTCTCTAGAGCTTGCTGCATCATCAGCAGGAGGGTTTTTGTTAGGTGAATTGCATCTCACTGATACATTAGGTTGACCATTCTGAGAAGAAACCTCCACTACATTTGTTATATTTCCCAAGCTGTCTGGTATATCATTCTCAGACTTCTCTTTTCCGGATTCCTCTACCCTGTGGGTATCCATTTTGTCATCTTTAATAGAAGATGAGCTGATAGCACTGACAGAAGGGCAACACTCCTCTGTAGATGGAGGCACTGTAGCTAAGCACTTTGTGTTTCTCAGGTTAGTCTCTAAACTATCATCCACGTGCTTTCTCTTTCTTTCATTATCTGTTCCTTTCAAAACTGCTTTACCTACACCAGAATTATCTTGAGCATGACCAGAAACTTTCAGTTCTGAACTCCTCCTACTCTCCCAAGTTACTTTAGATGGGCGGGAAGGTCGAATACCACCAGGAAATACGAAGTTGGGTATATTCCTGCGTTTTACATGAGATACACTGATCTCCATCCCCGCCTTCCACAACGAGTACATAAGCACATTGTGTTTAAATTCCTTGACAGTAAACCTCATATCAAACTGTTCACCTTCATTCACTGGAACTCCTTGTTTTCGCTGCAAACCCATGAAGTAACAACAATGGAAAGCTCTAGATCTGTCTGAAAAATCCCCTGGGTGTGGGTGGCACTGAAGCATGTAATAGGTATGTTTCTCAATCTGGAGTATAGTACACAAGACAAGCTGTATTAGGAATCTATACATCGTGAAAGAAAAAGGAAAAAGAACAAATACAAGACAGCTGGAAATAGCCAACAATGAAAAATATAGATTACACCTTCAATGTTAGCTGGCGAAGGCGAGACTCAACCCAGCCTTTCCATTTTCTTAAATCATCAGCATTTTCTGCAGTGATGTCTGTTTGCAGATAATTCTTATATGCTTCAAAGAATGCATAAGGCTCGAAAAGTGTATCCCAATCTGCCTTGCTTACCTCCATAGCCTGCAAGCACTAGCAGACATCAATTTCCAAAAGTAGTAACAATAATAACAGTGATAAAAAAAACTTCCTAAAAATTTAAGTTGATTAAACTAAGAGGTCAACTTAGCCCCGTTTGGAAAGTGAAAGTGTTTCATCTCATCTTATCTCATCATTACAAATTTCTCAAATTCCCACACAAAATATAATAAATAATTCAGCTTTTTCAAATCCCAAAACAATAATAATATTAAAAAATAATATTCTAATAATATTTTATTCAACTTTTAACTTTCATCTAAAACCATCTCATTGCATCTCACTATCCAAACCACACCTTAATCATAATTTGCAAATCTGTGATTCGGTGTGTGCATCAAATCAATATACAAATCAATGTGAAATAGTTATCCAAACCTATATGTGCATAAATTTAAGGTGAAAATATATCACAAATAAAATCATGGAATCATACCTCACATATCTCGCTACCCCTCTTGAACTCCTCTGACATAATACGCAAAGTACTTGACGACACATTGTAGCTAGAGTTCATGCACGGGTAAGCAGGAGTTATTATAGGCATCAAATGGGACCTGTCTTTGGGATTCCTTCTAGGATCCCAAACTTGAAGTCCAAGAGATCCCTCTTCAATTGCACAGAGCATTACTGGGTTTGGCCAATGCCACTGAGTATAGACCCTGAAGAATCGAGACACTAACATATTGGGCAGCGCATTGGGATATAGCTGGCATATGCGAGCAACCAGCAATGCCCAGTTTATACCACCTAGAAACCCTGCAACCTGCACGTGATAGGGAGGAAAGTGCTCTGATAAATTAGAAAGAATAGTAATAAATAAGAGCTAAAACGATCACACCCTACATTTGAGTAAACACCACGACGCTTTGCCCATAACCTCATGCACCTCAAAGTTGTGCGGAAATTCTGCACATCAGAAAACAAACAAGCAATTGGAGATGATAAACTCTATGGAAAACTTCAATGCACATATAATAAAAGAAAGTAATGGCCACACCTGAATATTTGGAACCAAACGCAAAATCTGGTCAGTGACCCTACAACCATTGAGACTACGAACTGTCTGTTCATCTGCATTCTGTAGTATTGAGTCCTGCGAGATATCTAGGTCCTGCACCAGAATAGCATGTTTAAAACAGAAATGCATACAAACAAAGGTGAACATACAAGATATATGCTTTAAAGCACCATGTAAACATGAAATCAAAGTGCTAGTTTCCTTTGGATCTACCCGAAGGTCATTTGATCAATCCTGCCACATGATAAACCTGCATGAGAATTTTATTGTCTCCCATATGCTGTATGATAAACAAGCCCTAGGATTAACATCACATATATGTTGCAAAAATATACTTTTGATTGTGGACTAACTTCTTGAGGGATTGAGCAGTTGCTTGGGAAAAAGGAAAGCCAGACAGGTAAGACTGTTAGATTCATCAAGAGGATTGCACCCAGTTATATTACCTTGTAAGGGCTAACCAATGACAACAAGGGCTTGATGGGCTAAATTGTCCAAATTAGGATCTTTCTCCTACACAATCCATGCCACATTGGCACCTTGAAAAATCATTCATATTCCGTATGGTTTTTACATGATTAATAAATTCCAAGTTTCATTTCACTCACAACCTTCCAAATGATATAATATAGTTAGCCAAAACTTATATAAAAAGGAGCAGGTGCAGACAAGAGGGTTTCCAGGATGAATCCAGTTCTTACTTCAGGAATAACCCAGAGTGACAATTTTGCATACAGAAGGTCAATGGAAACGCCATTGAACTTAAATTTCATTACTGGAACATAAGCATCAGGCACGGGGTGCAACTCCATTACTTCAGGCATCTCAGAGAGCATTCTAAATAGCTCACCAAAGAAATCTTCCTACAGCCAATTTAATCAAATACTAAATTCAGAAGACAATACCACAAAGAAGAATAGTAAATGTATTGCACCAGAAATAAGCGAGAGTGGATCTCACGTCTCTTGTAGCATGTCTTGGTCCCACACAAAGCGTGTCTATATCTGCACCAGGGCCATGCACCTAAAAAACCAAAATACAAAGCAGAAGTAGATAATGAAGGAAAACTCCCGAAACGACAAAACATAATACAAAAAACCAAAAACATTTGAAATAGAAAGAAGGATTTCACACCCCTAGCCGATAGGAACCAAAGGTGAAAATCTTGGCGTTTGCTTCTTGCACGAGTTGCTCATTCAACCCCTTAGAACGACTGATTGCTTTGACCCAAATCTTTACAATCTATATAAATATTCTTTTGATAAGTACAAGCTATATAAATATTAAAACATCAGTCTACTTATCAAAACAATAATAATAAAATATTAAACACCAGTCAGCATTGCATTCAGAATTAAACAAACAACCAATGTAATAGAAATTCAACCTGGTCAAGCCTTCCAAGCACTTCCTCCCTACTGACAGCTTCTTCCGGACTCTCATACAATCCAGCGTCTCGCAGATACTGACCACCCAGAAACCAAGTTCAGAGATTTATGGTATATAGTTAGAAACCAGGTAATGGGTAAATGTGAATTTATAATTTGATAAAACACAAAAACATAACCTTTTCAAGTTCACGGGTCTTGATCACATCGGACTCAGTCGGTCCACCTAACGAAATTGGTTCTGTGATGCCAAACCGTTGCCCATTATTCCGATTCATCAATCCAGAGCGCTCCATTTATATATATATATATATATATATATATATATATATATATATAAACTGCCACTGGTTTTATTATCTTGATTCCATTTTTTGACAATATGTGGATGCTATCAGCAAATTATAGATAATATCTCAGACTTTTTTGTTCACTCTCTCTTTTTTTCCCATTGAAAATCAAATAAAAACATAAAATCTGGAAAACATTACAAAAATGATATAATCGTTGATTTTACAGTACTGGGTGGAAACAAAGTCCAAAACACAAACAAATTGGAATTTAGAACCATAACAATAATAAAAAATAAAAAAAGTATATGCAAATCTAGCTAGCTCCAAAATTGACTTGTTTCATAATTAAATGACCATCGAACAGAGTACAACGCCAACTCAAGGCCAGTAATTGAAAAACAGCGTAACCCTAGACGATGAACAAGCACGACGAAGAAAAAACAAATAGATTCCGGCAGCGCTATCGGAAGCCCAATCTCTCCAGGCCTTTTTGAGCTCCGTAAACGGGGTTGCTTCGTTGGCCACGTCCAGCAACCGAGTCTCCCCCCAAAATACTCTGAGAAAGAGAAGAGACGAGAATTCTGCGTGTGTTTTTTCTTTTTTCTTTTTTTCTTTTTTTTCTTTTTACTGGGTTCTTCCCCTTTTTCCTGCTTTGGCGATGCAGAGGTTTGTGACGATGGGAATAAATAAAACGTGGAACGGAAAGGAAGCAGAGGTGTTGCCATGTTGGCGGTGTTGTTTGGTTGGACAACCAACGTTAATTATTCGTAACTCATTAAATACGGAGAGAGGTAACATTTTTATTCAGGAAAAAAAATTATAAGTGGTGAAATGAATTATCCATAATATTATACGTAAAAAAATAATATTTATAATTTTAGCATATATAAATTATGCACATTCTAAAAGAAATAATAAATTTATAATTCACATAAAAAATTATTTTCAATAATAAATTTTATTTCTTTAAAAGAAGCGTACTGTTGTAAATTGTTGAAAATAGAGAGCCTTTAGACCGAGAGAGAGGATTTCTCTTATTAATCTCTTATCAAACTTATGAATTCCTTAAAAGATATGGCGATATATATAGGAGTACAAAGGGAACTATGCTAGCTTACTATGCTAGTACTATGCTGACACTATGCACTGTGCATATGTCGGCCATTTACTATGCCAGTACTTTACTAGCACTATGCACTATACATTTGACGACTAGATAAATGTGGTCATACAATTTAAGATAGTTTATAACACTTCCCCTTTGGATGACCATATTTAAAGAATATGCCTCGTTAAAACCTTGCCAAGGAAAAACTCTGTGGGAAAAAACCAATGGCGAAGGAAAAAGAGTATAGTATTCATGTGTATCGCCGAGTGCTTTAGGATTGCCTCATTAAAACCTTGCAAAGGAAAATCCAGTGGGATAAAACCTTAGCGAAAGAAAAAGAGTACAATCAGCACAAGTCTTCAAGACATTACTTCCCCTGAAAAGTGCATGATAACAGGTCTTCAAACCTCCGTATTCCAATGTTCTGCATAATCTTCTTAAATGTTGAAGTTCGTAATGCTTTAGTGAATAAATCTGCCAGATTTTTACTTGACCGTACTTTCTTGATATCAATTTTAACTTTCTTCTCATGAATTGCAATGATCTTCTTGTGTGTATCTGAAAAAGAATTCGCATCTGTACATCCAACTAACTGTGGAATCCATGTTGATAAAATAATCTCAACCGGATCTTTCTGCTCATCACTACTCTTCTGAAGTTGTACTCTTCTGGAGTTCTTGTAAATAACACAGTTAGTGGAGAATTCATCAACATTAAACCGCTAACCTCATTTTTTAATAAAAACGGTGGCCAGCCTTTTAAGATCAGACAATCACTGCGGATTTTCAACTCCTCTGTAGGTGTCAGGCGTGCTGTCAGGCACCGCAGCTGTCAGGCGTGCTGTCAGGCGCCGCAGAGCTATGAAGCTATATTCCATCTCTTTTCTCTTGCTTCACGAGAGATGCTGTATCATGATTTTCTCTATAAAAGAGATATTCAGCTCATCTTCATTCGCATCTCATCTTCATTCGCATCTCATCTTCTTCACTTTTCTGTAATCATACTGCATTTTTACTCTGTAATTTCTTTCTGCATTGTTATCCTGTAATCTCTCTCTGCAATGGCTCAGCAATCTTCTCAGGATCAATATATGAGGTATTCGGCACCTCGTTCATCAGCTGTTCCTGCTTCTACCACAGGTGCTATCATGCAATATAATGATCTGACTCGTAGGGCAGATAATGAAGCTATCTATGAGCTTGTGAGTCTCGGTACCCCATACTCATAATCCATTGTCGCATTTTCTCAGCGACTGCAATCCAGAACTTGTGGAGTTGACGATCTCCACGAGAATATTGCTATATTTCAGCGACTTCTTCTGGAGTCCAACATGAAGATAGAATCAATAAAGAAAGAGAATAGGAATTTAAAATTCTTGCTTAAATCTTCTTTTCGATCGCCCACCCCTTTAGATAGGGATGCTATGCAGATTCTTGAAGAACAAGAGCGTTTGAAGAATGAGGCAAAGTGTCTCAAATTTTTGTAATTCTTGCTTCAAGATAATAAAATAATATTTCACAAATATTCATATTTGTATTTCTATCTTTTGGTAGATGTTCTGTGTGTTCCCTTTTATTTCTTCTTTAATAATGCACACTTCATATCAAACCCATAATATGAATCTGAAATACTAATTATATTAAAAGATAGTATTTCATGATTAATAACATCATCCATCTTCCCCTTGAAGCCGCAAGGGTTTCAGATTTATATTTCAAATATGTGCAGTTTTCATGAGCTCTTCTGGAGCCTTAATGACATTTAAATCATATATATAAACTGCAATAATAGCTTGTTTCCATTTGCGTTTGGATTGCTTTAGATCATATAAGGATCTTTGAAACTTGATAGAATACATATTTCCAGATATATTCATATTAGAAGCTTCAGACATTTTCTATCCTTCAGGGATTTTCATATATATATCATGATCCAATGATCCATATAAATATGCAGTTAATCATGCATATCCAAACTCTCGGTAACTTTCAAGCTAATAAAAATCTCAATATGATTTCAACCACTTTAAAATCATATCAATATTGTTTCTTCGAGAAACTAACTTGTGGTTTCTGTATCACATTTTCATATTAAAAGTTTCAGGCTTTTTATATCATGTATATAAATATCCACTGATATTTAACAAAAATCACCTCTTTAGGTGTTTGGAATTCAAGTCCATATTTATCACATTTTACTTAGTGATATCAATTCTGCAGGAATTGAGAAACTGACTCTTGATTTATATATCACATTTTTATTTCCTTTCCATAAATACCCACTGACATTCAACAAGCATCACCTCTTTTAGGTATTTGGACTATAAGTCCCGATGCATCATATTTTACTAGTGAATCAATTCTGCAGGAATTGTTTCTTTCAAATTTGGCCAATATTTTACGTCGTATTCTTCGACGGTTCTTGATTCACTTTCTCCATTACTTCTGGTAATGTCAATTGCCATCTCATATGGAAATACGTTGTCGACAACGATTTTATTTCTATCCATAATTTCTCCATTATTCATGAAATGTAACGAGATCTCGTTATTTTCAGGTACATGTCCCTCTTCAAGGGAAGACATTTTCATGAAAAATCTCTTCAGGAAGCACTCTTTAAGAGTTTATATAGGAGAATTTTATACAAAAAAATTTGGATGGACTTTATTGCTTGTTTTGTGGGTATGGCCTCTTCAGGAGCACAAAATTATTTGTGTCTTTCTCTTTTGAGATACTCTATCTTTTGTATCGATAAGTCTCACATGCCTTTATACATGTTTTTAGACTGCTGAATTTCTTAATTGTCCTACAGGGACTTCAATCCTCACTGGGATTTTAGCAGCTAGAATATGAGACATTTATATTTTATTGCATCCAAAATTTAATTATCATCTGAACTTCTGGTTCACATATGATAATCAAGATAACGTTGAATAATTTCATCTTATTTGCTTCAAGCAAATTTTTCTTTCCACTTCTGGTGGTAAGACTTTATAGTAAAAGAATCTTCTGGTTCTTTTATAGACGTCCATATGAAAATCATTCGACTTATCGTAATTGATTTTGGATGATCAAGATAACCATGAAAAAATATAAATATTTTGAATCATATCACCTTTTGATGCATCATAATATTTGATTCAATAATTTGTATAATATCATCTCAAAGAGAAAGCTTACAGCTTTTCCAATACGAGCTTCTGGCCAGAAAAGATATTCATTATCACGTCCAATCTCTTAGTTTCTTTGAATGAAACGCATTATTCTTTTCACTTCAGGGAATAGAATGATATAAATTCATTATTATTCACTTCAGGAAATGATGTAGATCTAGTAAGACGTGAATAATGATTCTTATTAAAAAAAACTCATTATTTTGTCCAGTCACTGAAAGACCAGATTTAAATTTAGAATATATTATGAATGTTTGCATTTCATATTGCAGGAGCATACTCGATATTGCTACTTCAGGAGCATATTCGAGACGTTCATTTAAATATATATTCTTTCCACAATTTCAATTATGCAACTTCAGGTGCATAAATCATAATGAGTTTTTGGTACACGTATTACTCATTTAAACTATGAGGTACTCAATAAAATTATTGATTTAGAACGATCCTTCAGGGATGCTCCATTTTCATTCTAAGATAAATTATATCATCAATAATTCATAACAAGTACAAAAAGAATAAATAAAACTTGTATCTAAACTATGTGAATAAAATTATTCACAGATATAATTGATATGTAAATTATGAAAATTTTAATTCACCAATATTTACTTTAAAGATTTCAAATAATATATTGAAAAACTTACTTGAAGTAAAAATGCCCACTGAATCCTGTTCGAACTCTGTCGTATAGGTTTACTTTGAACTCCACCGAAAAGGATTTTAAATTGGCTTGATGGTATCTGGACCCCACTCCACATGATTTACCAGGCTGCCTGTCCTTTGCTAGCAACTCGCAAAACTGAGTAGGAAAACTTTATAGCAACACTCACCTCACAACACTAAGTTGCATGCGTAGGTATCCACCGCACTAAATAAATCAAACTTTTCTTTTTATATTTATACTTTTTCAAGATATAATAATATAAAATAAAAAAATATAATAATATAAGAAAAGAGGAGTTATAATGGGCGTCTTCTTCCACCCACCCATTTTTAACTTTTATCATTTTTTATTTTATTTTCATCAACAAACGCCCCTTTTGCTGACTTTTTTTTTTTTTGACAGATGTTGCCGACAACCCTCTGGTGTCAAAATTGACAAAACCCATGAACCAAGAATCACGCCAAGAACGTGAAAATCCGAGTCCATATTGTTGGACCCATCGTCTGGGGAACTCAGCCGGATGTCCTCAGATATCTCCAACTGCATCTAATTTATGAGTTGATCTTTTTGCAGGTTGTTGACCGTGCATCGATGTGCTTGATCCAATGGCTAGGACTCTTCTTCTAGCTCATCTACCCAATTTAATCTCCCAGCTGGACTTAGAGCTATTGGATTTACCCAAAAGCTACTCTAGGTGTATCGTAATACCTATGCCCCTTTGGTAAGCCCAGAAAACACCATGCAAATGATCTACAAAGGCAACGATCGCTCAAATCTCTTCATGAATTTCCCACATCGTTTTGGCGGGGCCGTTGTCCTCCTTTAAGCTGCTTTCAACTGGGATAAGATTTAATTTGAACCAATTGTTAAGAGCTCGGATGCTGGGCTGCGATGGCCATGGAATAACGATGAGACAGAGTAAGATGCAAATCCCAAGGATCCCATCTCAGAGGCTCCGCCGGATGTCCGGATCAGGTGCTGCCGCCGACTCGACAGCTCGGCGCACCATATCTGCCTTTGATGTGGAGCTTGAGCAAGATTTCCAACATGATATGCCACGGCAATTCTGAAACATAGCATCTGCCACAGCCGTCGGCGATGGTTACCATCGTCTTCGAGAACAACATTCTTTGCTTTGCTGTTACTGTGCTTGTTTTCCATGGAGGTTGTTGATAGTTAGTACAGAAGGCCCAAAAAGAAAGTAGACGCCAAAGCTTTTATGGTGTTCAACAAGCTGCAAGCCAGGTCTCCACTCTCTCTCTCTGACCGCGCCTCCGGAGTTGATGAGATCTATCCAAGAGAATCACCAGAAGACTGCATCAGCTTTGTTAGAGAAGGCTGAGCAGATCTGAGAGGAGAAGGTTGCAGATAACGTGGTAGAAAAAAAAAATCACAATCGTGCTGATAACGTGTTGTAAATTGTTGAAAATAGAGAGCCTTTAGATAGAGAGAGAACGAGAGAGAGGATTTCTCTTATTAATCTCTTATCAAACTTATGAATTCCTTAAAGGATACGGCGATATGTATAGGAGTACAAAGGGAACTATGCTAGCTTACTATGCTAGTACTATGCTGATACTATGCACTGTGCATATGTCGGCCATTTACTATGCCAGTACTTTGCTAGCACTATGCACTATGCATTTGACGACTAGATAAATGTGGTCATACAATTTAAGATAGTTTATAACACGTACATAATATTCTTTTTATATGCATTGAGTATTGAAGGACTTTATCAATTCTTTAACAAACCTTTTTGACATGATATTAAATGATTAAATAAGTAATAATAATTTTTCTTAATTATTTAACATGATTTTAAGAAGAGACATGATATTTTTAGTTGTGAATGTATAAGCATCACATAATTAGTTTGAAAAATTTGAATATATACGGGATTTATATGAAAAAAAATTAATTTTTTAATAATAAATTTTATTCTTTTTTAAAGTGACTGCACAATATTTGTGTACTCTATGACTATACATAATATTACTTTTTAAATAAAGTGCGGCACTGGCTAAATTGTCTGTTAATCAAATTGTGCCAAATGATTAACATCCATTTTCACAAGGGAAATGCTTGGGAGCCCGCTGGGGTTACCACTAGCTTTTTTGTTAATTATTTTTTTGTTTAATGATTAAGTAAATGCTTTTTAATAATATTGTATTTTAAAAAAAATTAAAAGTATTAAAAAAATACATATAAAAAAGGGAAAAAAAAAAGACACACAAAGTAACTAACGATAACTCCCAGCGATGGCTATAGTACCACCCTTTTCACAAAGTGAAATTCCCATTAATGTAAGTTAGGGAGCAAAATCTGAATATAATGAAAAATATGCCCACAAGTACAAAATAAGCCACCTGCTCTCTGAACCAACTCCACCACATTCTTTGCATTACTTTCAAATACAACTATGTGAAAACCCAACTCCAAACAAAATGAAATTTCCATGAAAGCTCCAAAGGTTTCTACAATGTGGTTGAGGACATCCATGTTTCGAAATTTGCTTTGAGGCTAGAAGATCTCCATTCTCATTTCTTAAAATAATACAAATTCCCATTTTTTGGTGAAAATTATCCAAAGTAATGTCCCAATTAGCCTTAAGATATCCAGACTTTGGTGGTTGCCAAGACTGTGCAAGTTCTTGTTGTTGGAAATAGTTGAAAAATGAAGATTGTTTAAGAGTTTGAAATTTCTCTAGAGAATTATGAGCCATACACAATAGTCGACAATAGTTGAGATGGATGCTGGAAAATGTTGTCATAAATTGGCTTGTTCCTCCATAAAGATCTAGCAGTAATTATCATTAACTCAAAATATGCACTCTCAAGACATCTTTCTAGGAACATAACTATGTCCATGAACTTGAGACCCGTAAGCCTACTTTTCTGAAGTTTCTTGTTATAAAGACACCAGACATCAATAGTAGAAAGGCACTCCCACAAAATATGTTTAGTAGATTCATATGCTAAGAAACAAATTGGACAAAGTGCATCTCTCACAACATTTTTCATCTTTAAATTTTTTCTGGTTGATAGGATATTGCAGCAAGCTTTCCACATAAAAGTCTTCACAACTGGAGGTACATTGGTTTGCCAAATGCTCAGGCAACATTTTTGTGCAGTACTACCTTCAGAAGAACCACATGAGTTTATGTTGCATAAATCTTACTGAAGACAGTAGGCACTTCTCATAGAGAACCTACTATTATTTGTACATCTCCATTCTGAGCTATCTTCACTAGCAAGATAACTAAGACATGTTAGAAATCAAAGCCACTTCATTTGCACTAAACAAAGTCTGCAATAGATCCATATTCCACTCAGTTGAACCTGGAAGTATTGAGTTTTCAAGCTTGGCATTCTCATCTAGAATTGATCTTGGAGATTGAATAGAGTAAGGCATGGGACATATTATCCATTTATCTTTCTAAATATAAGTACTTTTACCATTTCTCACTCTCCACCATAAGCCTTCCTTAAACAAATCTCGAGGTGAAAGAATGCTTTTCCAAGCATAAGATGTATTTGTAGGTATTGTTGCCTCAAAAAGAGTAGAGTTAGAAAAATATCTTGCTTTGAGGATTTGAGCAGACAATGATGATGGCATATGTAGTAGTAGCCTTCAAGGTTGTTTGGCCAACATAACAGTGTTAAAGCATTATATATCTCTAAAGCCCAGCTCTCATTTCCTTTTTGCCATGCCCATCTTACTCCAGCTCAACTAGTAAATTTTATGGTCATTTTCCATATGGCTCCAAAAAAAATCTCTGCATCATCTGAGTAATTTGAGAGCAAAGGGGTCTTAGGTAAATAATACACCCATGCAATATGTTGGAATGGCTTAGATGACAACCTTAAAGAGAATTTCTTTCCTAGCCTTACTAAAGAAATTTTGATTTCCAACCATTGATCCTCTCCCAAATTCTATTTGTAATGTAATTAAAAGTAATTGTTTTGTTTCTACCCACCATAGATGGTAAATCAAGATATTTCTCAAAGCTACCAATCGATTGAATGCCAGTTCCGAATAGTAGATGTAGTTGCTCTATCAGTATTCCTACTAAAATAAAGAGAAGTCTTGGCCCTATTCAATTGATGGCCAAAAGACCTCTCATAGCATTGTAAAATGCTTTGCAACCTACTTCATTCTATTGAATTTGCTTTAATAAAAAGCAAATTGATGGCACAAAAGCTGATTGAGTCTTAAATATGTTTTACAAGTTCTAGATAAGCTAATTACAAGGTCAAGAGTTTAAAAATTTAAGGAAGCTATGCAAGAATTGTTGCAATCCACTTGAGATGAAACTAACAACTCCAACATTCAAAATGAACTTGAAGGAAGAAAAATTAGTTTTAATCCATTTGATACAAGTTTTGGAAGAGTGCAATATGACTTAGAGTTATTACTTGGGCTTATTGTTATGATTATGAGATTAAGGCTTTGGACTTGTTAATTCATTAAAATGGTTTATTTTATTAGTCATAGGAATTAGTCTAGAATAATTGGGCTTGAGGATGCTTGGCCTAATATGTCTTATGTTTTGTGAACTAGGGTTTTAAGGGAAATATAAACACTAAAGGGAACTATAGGGGGCACCAGCCAAGAGGGTGTTTTGGGTATTGTATTGTTGGTTTAGGGTTTCTTCTTAGAAGGCGTAGAGTGGGCACCCATCCAAGGGTATTTTGGAAAAAAAAATATTTTAATTTTCAGCTAGGGTTTTTGGGGGGATGGGTTATTTAAACTCCTTGAAGCCACATTTTACAAAGTTTATGAAATTTGATAAATATTTTTCATTGTGAGTTGAGTTTAGCTTCTTTTGTTCTTGAATGAACTTTTGAACTTATCAAAGACAAATCACAACATTTGTGACGTTCTTTTCTGTAATCTAGGTTCTTGAGACAAGTTCTTCAACGGGTATAGATTTTCTATAATCTAAGTTCATGGAACAAGTTCTTTAATGGGTCTAGATTTTCTATTGACTTGATTTTGGTTTTCTTGGATAAGTTTTCAAATTGATTATAGGTTCAAAAGATTTAATCCCATGGGTTCACAAATTATTATCAACAAAGAACAAGTGGGAGATCCGAATCCTACCTCTTGAAAATGGCACATTATGAAGAGCTCTAGTCAATTGTGCATGTGATAGGAGTTGACTTAATACTTCAGCAAAAATGATAAATAAATAAGGAGAAATAGATCTCCTTGTCGGATACCTCTCGAAGGTATAAAACTCATTCTTGGTTCACCATTAATTAGAATGGAGTAGGACACTAAGGAAACACACTCCATAATTAGTTAAACCCATCTCTGCTCAAATCCCATCTTCACCAAGACAAGCTTTAAGAAATCTCATTCAACTATATCATAAGCCTTGCTCATATCAAGTTTAACAGTCATGTAACATTCTCTTCCTTTCAAACAAGAACTCATGGTATGAAATGTCTTATAGGCAGCTAACACATTGTCAGTAATGAGATAAGCGGGTATGAATACACTTTGGTTTGTTGATATAATATGAGGCAGAATAGTCTTAAGCTGATTGGCTAAGACTTTTGAAATTATTTTATAGATGACATTACATAAGCTGGTGGGATGATTATCTGTTACCTTAACTGACTCTTTAACCTCTAGAATAAGGGTGATAATTATGATTTATAACTGTCAAAGAATCTCCATCGTTAAGGAACCTGAGAAGACTATGGCATACTTTATCTCCAAACACATTCCAATTAGCTTGAAAAAATAGATAGAATAACCATTAAAACCTAGTAATTTGTAGGGAGACATCTAAAAGAGTTGTTCTGACTTCTTCGATTGTGAAGGTCTTTTGTAAACTACTGTTCATATAATTTATCACTATGTGGTTAATAACTGATAAACAAGTTTCAATATCCTCAAGAGATTAAGAAAAACTGAACAAAATAGTATGATTGATTCTTTTTCTCTGATTTGCAAAAGAATGGTAAAACTTTGTATTGCGATCACCATATCTTAGCCAATCCACTTTAGCCCTTTGCTTCCATCATATATCATCATTCTCACGTAATACATTTATTGCATATTGTACATCTCTAAGCTCAGCTATCGATTTAGATGAGTTATCAAACTATAGTGCCTCTAGCTTTTCTTACAAGAGATGGAGTTCTCTCCTCTTGTTATCATATTTGCATTTGCTCAATCTTTTCAAAGCTGCGATACAATTATTCAAAGAGCAAGTAAGGGCTACCAGATTATCATATTGATGATCCCCCACAATTGCAAGTATTCAAAATAATTGTTTTACAACTATCATCTAAGTTCCGGCAAGCCTCATATCTCTCCATATGTTTCTCTTAAGATGAGAAATAAAACCTAGAGATTGAACACAACTTAGAATTGGATTATTATGTGAAATTGACTGTGGAAGAACCTTAGCAGTAGCTCTACCAAAAGAAGTGAGCCACTCATGATTGGCAAGCGTTTTATCTAATTTATCTATCCATAGTGAAAGTATCATTTGATCTATGATTGCACCAAGTAAATTTTAGACCCTGATAACCCATATCACATTGCCCACAATCAATCAAAACAGATTGGAAGTCATCTGTATGTTGAACAGATCTGTTAACACCACCTTTCTTCTTAGAGGGACTCAGAATTTCATTAAAATCACCCATTAAAACCCAAGGTGAATAAATACCCCTACTAAAAAATTTGATTATATCCCAACCTTCCTTCTGTTTCTATGAAATTGAATGCCCCATAAAACCTTGTGAAGAACCATCAATATGAACTCTGTTGCAATCTGATTGTAATATGAATGTGTGGTAGAGAAAAATTACGGAGTTTAAACATCAAGATCATTGTGCTAAAATAATGGTAATCCACCACTTCTTCCCACACTATCAACAATTATAAGATGATTAAAGCTCAGTTTCAATTTCAAAGGCTGAACAATATTCCATATTAACTTTCTCCATTAAAAACAACAAATGTGGCTTATATTTCTTTACCAATTGGTAAAGACTACAAACTAATTGAGGGTTGCCAAGCCCTCAATAGTTTCAATTTAAGATTTATTTTTGTTGGCAGGGCTAGAGCCAGCCTCCGTCGATGTCACAAGAGAATTTATTTTATCACCTGATTCCTGCATAGGATTTTTTAGTAGCATTTAGACCAAACACTATGTCAGATTCAATATTGCCAACCTGATTCTTACTCTTCCATTTCATAGGCATGTTAGAAAGAGATTCCCACACAGATATGATAAATCTTCATACATAGTAAACGAACTACAATCTTCTCATATCGAAATTTAGAAGAATAACTTGCCACACCCACCCTTTAGTTGAAGAGAGAGAATTTAGAAGAATAATTGGTTGGGCTCTCTCCTCTCTTTCTATCTTTACCTAATAATATCATTTTGCATTCTTGAATTATTTTTCTCTTTCCAATATTTTTTAAATCTTAGAATTTGTATCCCAAAGTCATAAAATCTTGAAAATCTCTAATCAAGTTTAAATTCGATTGTTGGATTATTATTATTATTATTACTATTATTATTATATATCAATTTTAACAAAAATTTATATTAATAAAATCCAATTGCTTATTCTACAAATTCCCAATTTTAATACTTCAATGAAGAAAATGATATTTTATTTTAACTCTACTTAATAGTGTATGAGAAGTTTTAGTTTTACAAAAAATATTTTATAAAAATAAGGAGATGTTTGGAGAATGAGATGAGAAATCTATAAATAGTAGTGAAATGATTTGAGTTATGATGTTTTATAAGATTTTGAGGAATGAGAGAGAAAAAGTTGAATAAAAATATTATAAAATTAAAATATTATTATAATATAAAATTTTATTTTTATTTTTATTTAAAAATTTAAAAAAATTGAATTATTTTATTTTATTTTTTTGTTTGAAATTTTGAAAAGCTATAATGATTAGTTTAAAAAAATTATAATAATTAATTTAAAAATATTTGTGTTTGAATATGTTTGAAAAAAAAATGAGATGAGATAAGATGAAATGATATATAAATTATTTCTAAAAATCTCAAAATTTATAAAATATGTAATTTGGTTTGATGGGTCAGATTTATTTTATAGTAAAAATACTTTAAAGTTAAACAAAATTTTCAATATGACATAACACCGAGTACATGAATTTACAAATTTATTTTATATATTTAAATAATCAAAAACTTCCCACCCAACTAATCACCCTTTCGCCATCGTGGAAGAAATTTCTCATACTGATTCTGCGTAGAATTGGGAGGTGGAGTCTGTCCTCTTGGAATTCGAATACCTGAACTTGAATTGTTTGCATGTTTCCGTTTTTCCTCCGCAGCCAAACCAACTCAAATTCTTTTGATTTTGGTTTACTTTTTACCTAAAATGAGTGAAGGCACCCACTCGGCCCCCCGCAGTGAGGCGAACGCCAGCTCTAACCCTAACAACAAGCGCGAAAGCGATTCCGAGGATCATTCCGATGGAGGTGGCGTCGTCAAGAAGCCGAAAACCGGCGCTTCTTTCGAGATCGAAGCGGATGCGGCGGAGGATAAGGGATCTAGGCACACCATGGAAGATGCGTGGGTTGTGCTCTTGGACGCCACCGCCGGTTCTCCTGGAAAATTGAGGTCCTTCATTTTATTTCGTATGCTGTATTGATTTTCTTTCCGTAAGCAATCTCGTGCATTTCGTTCTTTTGCAAAACCTGGGTTTTATTGTTACGGAACTTGTTTTTAGTTGCGGGTAATTAGCACAATTTTAATCTTTGTTGCTCTTGGCAATTTGCATTTACTCCTCGAACTATTATGATGTTTGGAAAGAAATTTGTTAGTTATGTTATTGGTTTGTTGTTTTCTTGTCAGGTGTGCTCATTTTGCAATCTATGATGGACATGGCGGTCGGTTAGCTGCAGAGTACGCTCAAAAGCATTTACATGCAAATGTTCTTTCGGCTGGCTTACCACGTGAGTTGGTGTGTTAGCTTTGTCTAATTCCATACATTTCGTTTAGTGAGACACTTAGTGTACTGTAGATAGACATTATTAACTGTTACTGTTTATTTGAATTCATCGACTCATTGCGAATGGCTACTTCTGCTACTGTGCTGATGCTGAAAATGCGGCTTTTATATTCTCTCCGACGTTTGATATGAAAAATCTTAATATGCACTTTTGTATCACCGTATTAGGTTCACATATAATTTACAAAACAATAACTTTTCTGATATGGGAACACTATTTCACTTGTATAAACAAATGGGCGCAGTATTTCATGATTTTCGTTCTTCTACTTGTTCAGTTGGCCTTCTGATTTCTTTAATCAACATGAATTATTAAAATATATGGCAGTAATACCATGCAATTTCATCCACGTGTTGTAATTAGCATCCAACAGTTTAAAAAATAAAAGAAAAGATTATGCAATTCACTTTTATGTTTGCATCTTTACAATATTCCTATTTCTAATTGACTGTATACTGTTGTCATTGATTTATGTCCCCATTTTCTATGCTGGTGCAGTTAGATGTAAAAGCAGCCAAACGAGCTATATTAGATGGTAAGAAATCATTTCGTGTCTCTCTTGTTGATCCATTATCAGTGTTATGAGATTCTCTTGTCTGTTGTTTATATGTATTTCTTTTCTTGATTAGGTTTTAGAAAAACTGATGAATCTCTTCTCCAAGAAAGTGCGACAGGTAAGATATTTTTTAAGAGTTAAGCCCCTCAACATTCTATCTTTAAATACATGACTCTTATCCTTATCTTTCTCTCCCTCTAGATAGGTGTCTCTCTTGTTTACTTTCTGTGTACTTGAGTTGTGCCTTTTGTGTTCTTTAATAAAGATTTATGCCCAAAAAAAAAAAAAAAATGATAATAAATGAACTATATTTTTAATGTATTATGTCATTTTTAGACTTTTGGAGCACTTCGCCTAAAGCATACCTTTCATTTTTTCCAGAAAAAACAGCGGTCCAAGTTAGGATTTTTGCTATGAGGGTAAATTTGTTATAACTAGCTAATGACAGTCACTGCTTCAACTGAATCTCTGACCTGGAAGTTGGAAATGGTATTTAGTATAGAGTAGTAAGGGGCCTAGGTGGTACTTATGTTTCTGGTATCAATTATTGTCCTAGAACCTTACAGATTTTTTGGATGGAATGAAATGTCTTATATTTTTTCATTAAAAAAATCAATCATTACACAAAACTAGTTGCTTATTCGATCAATCAAATTTTACTAAATAATGCTTTTTAGACCACGATATTTTTTCTGTTGGCCTTCATTTCCCTGGTCACTATGAGAGATGATATCATAGGCTGCACATGGATGAAGTCATTTGTCACTTCTCTCTCTCTGGCTAAAAGTTTTGCTATGCTTTACTTAAGAATTTATTCTTACTGCTTGTGATCTAATCCCATTTTTATCAGCGGGTTGGCAGGATGGTGCTACTGCAGTTTGTGTTTGGGTGGTTGGACAAACGGTGAGTTCTTAATTCTTATCTTTCTAATAATATATTAAAACTATTAGAAGTAGGTGCTTAGCAAGTTTTCTTTATTTATGTAAGACGTAGTTTTTTAAATTTCTTGGAAAGAAACTTTGGTGTGTAAGGGTGTTGAGAGAAGTAGAAATCTTTGGGTGGACCGCTAGTCTTTGTAAAATATTGACAATTGATTGCCTGAGAAAAAAGAACTAAGTGTGGATAAATGTTGCATGCGAAAGAATTGTGGCAAGATGGTATACTTTCTCCTTTTCACATTGCATTGTGGCAAGAGAATCGTGGTTGTTAGCCTTAACCTTATTTGGATTTGCATTGGGGGATCCCTGCTTCTATGATCGAAGTGTTTGAAAGTTGTTAAGGGAAACTTGGTTTTCATGAGAAATGTGTTTTGAGGAGCACTTTCTCTTCGTATCATGTGGACAATCTGGTGGATAAATAGAATAGCCAATCAGCCTATGTAGTTAGTCTTCTTTGTATGGAAATCTTATTGGGGATGATCCTGACCATGGACAACATATGGAAACACTGCATTATCTTTATGGACTGGTGTTGCATGTCTAGAGAAAGTGGTGAAAGAGTGGATTGTTTGCTTCTATATTGTGAAGTTGCCTAGGACCTGCGGGATGAGTTCTTCAGAGGGGTTGGGTTAGCTAAGGTTATGCTTGAGAAGGTGGTTAATTTTATTGCAAGTTGGATACATCCCAAGGTATACCGCAGATTGCTACAGTCTGAAAAATGATCCCAATTTTCCTATTATGGTGCATCTAGAAGGAAAGAAATGATCGGTGTTTCAAAAACAGGGAACACTTGTTAGAGGAGCTTAGATCTTCTTCAATACATTATTCTTATGCAATAGCTATTGATTGTAATGGGCCTAATTTTCATGATTTTCTTGTATCTCTTTCTTCTTCCTAATAAGGCGTTTTCTCTTGTATATGTCCTATGTACTTGGACTATGCCTACTCTTTTATTAATAAAATTTTTACTTATAAAAAAATTACCAAATTTATGTCTTTGGTTGAGTGGGGATTGCGAGAGAGAGAGAGAGAGAGAGAGAGAGAGAGAGAGAGAGAGAGAGAGAGAGAGAGAGAGAGAGAGAGAGAGAGAGAGAGCACTGTAACCCTACACGCCGCCACCCTTGGTTTGGCGAGTGGCGTCTCACCTCCGGCACAGACAGGTCCCAGCAACCTTGCCGAGGGATGTCCGACTCTGTTTCTCCTTTCGGCGACCGAGGTTTTCACAAGGGTAGCTATCGGATAGTTGAATAGTGATCGTACCACCATTGAATTTGATGGCCATTGACATAAAAAGGGTCGACCGTGACCGGCGAAACTTCTGGGAGTACTCCGGCGCTGGTAACTTCTCCTGCAATAGTGGAAAGATTTTCTATCTCCTTTTTGCACAGAAATTTCCGTAGGTGTTTTTTTGGGGCCTTTGTTTGATCATGCTGCATTGTAGCTTCTGATTTGGGTCTTTGTTTAATCGGGGTTATTGGTTGATCATGCTGTATTGGGCACAAAATTGTACTTTTCGTTAAGAGGATGTCGTGGGAGCAATAGGGTATCTTTGATATGGGATTTGGGATCTGTCGATGACGACGCGCAATGCGGATTTGTCTCAGTTGAAAGGTGAGAGGCGGTTGAAAGTGGAATAAAAAACTTTCGCTTTGACGAAAGAGGGAGGTAAGTTTCGTTTTTTTGAACGTAGCAGAAGGATAGCTAAGTTCATGTGTCTAAGTGGGATGGCAGTTTCGTGGGTGGCTAAGGGGATTGAGGATTGTTTAGAACTTAATTGTCATGAAGGTTTCTTCAGAGAGTTAAGGATGGATAATGGAGTTTTTATAATTCAACAGCATGTTAATGCAAGGGGTAACTTTCTGCAACTCTCAGAATTCCGGAATGGAAGGAGGAAAGGTTTGTTGGTTAATCCCGGGGGGGGGGGGGGGGGGGGGGGGGGGGGACAAATGGCTTTGGTTGGAGAGGCTTTCTGCAGTCCATTCAAAGTCTTACCGAGTCCAAAACCACTATTCTGAAGCATGCAAATAGTGGAGAGTTTGTTGATGGAAAAACAGTGGGAAGGCCGCCTTCATTCAAAGGTGCTTCATATGCTAAGGTGTTAAGGTCACTGGCGAGTAGTCCGGCTGAGTTTAGCTCAACGGTAGAAGGAAAGGGGAAGGCACTTGTAGGAGACAAAGGTCATCAGGTGACACTGGGAGAAGTGGAGGGGATCTTGTGGAATGTTAAAGCTCAATTGAAGGGAGTTATGGAGTATGTGAGAGATCTAATGATTAAAGTGGATAAGGGGCTGGATCTAGTCAAGGGTTTTGATGGTGGGTTGAGAATGGATGAGGGAGGGCGGGTGGGTAGATCCTTCGGGTTTGAAGGCCACAAGTGTGCTGGCAAAGTTTTCAACACCGTCACAGATAGGGTCGTTGGATGCTGGCATCTTTGTCCATGCCAATGTCGCTATGCCTCCTAAGGGATCAGTAGGGCCTTAGACACCAGTTGCAGATGGGGTTGGTACTTCTGTATAGGGTTCATTTTTAGTTGAAGATGGGAGTCCCTCTAGGGTCTTGTGTACTTTGGAAGAAACATTCGAGCCTCTTTTAGAAGATGCAAATAGGGTAACAAAAGGTTGTGTTTCCCCTACCTATTCTATGTCTCCTGAGGGAGCAGTAGGTGATGGAGTACATACACGCAATGTAGCTGTTGAGCAACCATTTGGCAGGAATGAAATTATTGGTTTATCGTTGGTGCCTTGTGTGGAAGAAGCTTTAGAGTCGGGAGTGCAGTTGGGTACTGTGAGGATAATGTCGTTCCCCTGGTTTCTCTTCCTTTGGTAAACAATATAGTGGGTTCTCCATCGGATTGCGTTTTGAATAAAATTAACGAGTGTTTGCAAATCTTGGGGCTTTCACATGGAGAATATGAAGACCAATTTAAAGCAATACTCACTGCAATTGAGGCAAGCCACGTGCTTGAAACCAAATCACATTTCAAGAAAAGCATGGAGTTAAAGCGTCTTTCATGGGCAATCAACTATGATGCTAAGGGAGGTAACTCAAGTCAAGGGAAGACTAAAAGGAGGACATTGTGAAGAGGATTTTTGGGCATTCTTGTAGTGGGATTTTCGAGTAGATGATTAGGTTAACTAGAAAAACAAGGGGCTGGGGTTGGGGAGGTGTGTTCCATTCAAATTCAGGCTTGGTGTATTTTATGTAGTTTTCATGGGCTTTTTGGGTCATTAGGGGCTTTTTAGTATGGGCTATGTGTTTTATTGTATATGTCCAGTGTACTTGGTTACTCCTATTGATATTTATAATAATAAAAAAAATATTACTTATAAAAAAAAAATACCACCCATTTTTCACTTGCAACCCAAACCTCTGAAACTGTCAATTTGCACCCAAACTTCTACTTTTTGGAAATTTTCACTGTGATCTCAATTTGGCCATAAAAAATTGTGCTACGTTCTATTATTCATCACTTTTAACATTCTTGTCTAAACTCTTTTGATAAGTAAGGTAAACTGGGTTAATATACAATAGAGCCATCTAATTGGTAAAAAGAAAAAGTGCTAGAAATTCATGAAAGGTATACATAGAAGACTCTACACTATTTTGGAGCACTGTCCATGTAACGCCCTAAGGGATGGTCCAAGTCACATCTAGGCTTAGTACATATAAGGACTAGTTAATGGTACAATTGGAGCCACATTGGAATAATTATAAAGAGTAAGAACTTCTCTCTTTCAAGCAATGTGGGATTCTATACACCACCTGTACTCACCATTCAGTATGGCAATTTTAATCTAATGATATGAAGCATTAAGAAAGCATGACTTAAGCTTGAATATATTTTTCGCAATCTTCGACACTATGCTCATTTCTTTGCCAAATAGGCTGGTATCATCTTCCACTATTGTGCGTACTAATGACTCATAAAGTTTCCTTTATAAGATAAACTTAAGGATATCATATGCCAAAAAGTGAGAGTTTGAGGTGCAAATTGTTGGGTTTTGTTGTTTAGGATGGAAGTTGAAAAAAAGTTTGATCATTAAGAGGTGCAAAATGTATGTTGGCCCTTTAATTTTTATACAATTTCTATTACTTAAGAAAAATATGTCTCAATATAAATTTAAAGTATCAATTATTTATTTTCACTTCAAATGAAGATCTTTTTACTGAATATAAAGCATTGTAGTCTAGGAAAAGGGTTTTCTCAAGTCCAACCATTTACAAGCTCCTATAGAAGGAACCAGGTAAAAAAAATAGTGTTACTTTGTTCTAGTACAATACAAAGAATAGCGCTCAATCTATATTAATTTGGTTATTTCTTTTAGTTTAAATTAAGATATGAATATGAGAGGTGCAAATAGAGGGACTAGGGATCACGAACAACTAGTAGAGACATTATTTGGAGCCAGAGTTTTTGTGATTGTTTTTTTTTTTTTTTGATAAGTAAGAAGATATTTTATTGATATTGAAATAGGCATAGCTCAAGTACACATGAAGTATGCATGAGCTGCATTTTCTGATGGGCTTTCTAATGGGCCGCATTTTCTCTCTCTAGGCCATGGCTTTGGCATCATGATGATAAAGGATATATGTTTGATGGGCCATATTGCGAAAAACTTCTCTTGGCTAAAACCAAGACTAGCTACCTTTCATGCTTATGGAAGTTGAATGAGAGTTCACTTTCGCTCATTTCATGAGTAAAACCAGACTAGTTACTTCCCTCTCTCTCTCTCTCTCTCTCTCTACACATTTATCTATTGACCGATCGTAATTGGTTTTGGGAGGGTGGTGTTAAGATCATTATGTCCCAGGCTACATTGATGAAGGCAATATAAAAGGCCTGGTAAATGTACCGTGTACTGGTTTATGATCCATGTTAGTATGTTACGCTGCTTTCTTAGATGTCCTGCAAGCCTAGCTTGTTGTTGGCACATTTGGAGGACAGTAGCAGATAAATTCCCATGGCTTCTTGGAAATGTGATAAGCTCACAATACTAGGGTTAGTTTTGCTTTGGATTATGCATTGTGCTGTTTCCTCTAGTTTATGCCATCGAAATTTTAATTGGTACTCATGGACATTTTTTAGGTTTTTCTTGCCAATGTTGGGGATGCAAAAGCAGTGGTAGCACGGTCATCTACCGTTGATGGATTGCAGAATCATTCAGATGGAGGAAGTTCACCGAAGGCCATTGTTTTGACTAGGGAACACAAAGCCATCTATCCACTGGAGCGTGCTCGCATTCAAAAGGTGAGGACTGCACATGTATGAATGTGTATATGGTTATTACCAGAAACCAGCATTAAAACACAGGCTACTCAGAAACAAATGGTAGAACGTATGGTTAGCAGTAGAACGTATGGTTGCATCCTCTTGTAAACAAAATTTTAAAGATTTTTGACATCAAAATACTTTCATTTTTCTGTTTGTGTTTTTCCCTTTGTTTTCCTTTTACTTTCCAAGTTAATATTTATATATAATAATGACATCAGGTAATTGTAAAGTTATAAGATCTTTGGATAATTTGGTTGAATGACATTGACATTTGAATATAGTGAAATTAGGTTGAAAAGCTTCAAGTGGGAGATAAATGCACAAAGTTCTATAGTTCCATTAACTCTAAATATCTGGATGGTGTAGTTTCGTCTGATCCTTCGGTGATTAGTAATTACATTATAAATTTTATCAGAGTTTATATACAGAACAATTCACTTGGAGACTCAAGTTGGATCAACTTTCATTTGCTTCTCTTGAGGAGGCTGATGCTTGGTGGTTGGAAAGACCCTTTAAGAAGAGCAAGTTGTGGGGTGTTTTAAAACCCTAAACAGTGACAAGGCTAGGTCTGTATGGTTATTCCTTGAATTTCTTCCAAGCATGTTGGGATGATGTGTAGGAAGATGTTATGAAGGTGCCGGTGAGTCGCCTGTAAAAGGCAATTTTGAGAAAAGCTTTGGTGCTACTTTCATTGCCCTTATCCCAAAGAAGCTAGAGCAATGCAAATTAAGGATTTCTGGCCCTTTAGCCTAGGGGTGTTGTCAGCAAAATTTTGGTCAAAGTTCTTGCAAATAGAATGAAGTCGGTACCGTCAGAAAATTCTTGTCCTGACCTTATAACCAATGAATGGAAAAAAATGTCTTGATTGTCCACTAAGATCAGGAGATCCAGGAGGGTTGTGTAAATTGGTCATTTAAAAAGCTGATGATCACGCGAACTTTGGTTTTTAGATCTCTTTGCCAAGAATGTGCTGTTGGGGAAAAATGGTAACTGGTTGCCCTGTGTATCTCCTTAGTGCATTTTTTTGGTATTGGTGAATGATATTACAATGGGATTCGTCAGTAGTACGTGAGGATTGCCTTATCCTCTTTACTCAATTATGAGTTCTGATAACCAGGCTCCTGAATGTTAGAAGAATATGTTATGAAGTACAAATATTCTTGCCTAATTTCTACTCTTAACATCCGGTGCATGTAGATCATATGTTTATTCATTTTTTGTTGGTAAACAATAAGTTTTATTAATAGAAATAGGCATAGCCCAAGTACACGGGATATTCTTTATATCCATATTCATACCTTTAGAGTGATGCATCATATTCATTCCTTTGCTTCTATCATATGGTAAATATGACAAATTGAGTTGAAAGGATCAACCAAAAGTTCATGGTGGACAAGATAGTGATCCTCAGCTCAACAGTCCACATGATAATATGGTATTCGAGAGAAGATTGATTCCACTGTATGATTAACTATGTCTGAATCTACTTAGAATGCATATTTCTGGTCTTTTGATATCAAGTATTCTTTGATACCCAGGCTGGTGGTACAATAAGTTCAAATGGACGACTACAGGGGCGCTTGGAAGTTTCTCGGGCCTTTGGAGATCGGCAGTTCAAAAAGGTTTTTAATTTCTCTTTTTTCAGACAATTTATTTTGTGGTTTCATGTTTGCTTAGGTTGTATCTTATCCCAGTAGAATTTGTGCTTGGAAGATTGCAAGTGGGCAATGAATAAGCTTAAAGTTTTTTTCTTTAACACTTTGTTTCTCTAGGAAATTGCGATAGACTTTAATGGGCTGTGTACCCATGATTTTCTTGTATCTGTTGCAAATCTTAGTTAGGCGTCTCTTTTGCATATGTCCAGTGTACATGGGTTATGCCCATTGTTTCCATCAAGAAAATTCTCGATTAGTAATCAAAAAAAGAATCTTGGCTTAGCTTTATCTTGATAAATGCTTAATATATATATATATGTCGACTCTCTTCCTTCTTTCTTCGTCAGGTGTTTCTAAGACATTTTTAATGAAAAATGAATATATGTCAACATCACCTTCACCCTATTCCCCCAACTGCCCCCACTGCCACATAGGCCTTATATGGTCATGTTTTGCACACATTTAAGGGATCTGACTTATATGCATGGGTGAAGCAGTACTTTGTATTAAACTAAATAATGCCCTGGATTGAGTATTGAAAGGTGGTGAATGAAATCCCACATTGCTTGGGAGGGAGAAGTTTTTAAGGGGTCTGACTTGCTCTTTATAATGATCCTAATGGGCTCTAATTGTTACTTTGTCTACTTATAAAAAAAATTGTTACTTCGTCTATAGTCTTTTTGGAGGATGAGTGCAGATATGGCTTGAGTTTTCCTCGGGTTGTTACGAATGAGAATGTATTTATTTTCTTTCTAAATAGATTGTAATGTTTTGACCCGCACCTGGATTGATTGAAAACTTGCCGTGGAAAGAAACTCTTGAAAGATTGAAATAAGCAGCAAATGTCTTGAAGCTTAAAGCAACACATCCATTTTGCTTTCAACATCCACCATGAATTGAAATATTCTTAATAAGATCTATGGCTTATAGACTGTGCACTTACAAATATCAAGTTCTAGACAACAATGGAGTTACCAATGGTCAACAAAAGGGAGAGCAATTTTTAACCTCGGTAATTTATTCGAGTGGATTTTTTTTCCTTTAATTTTTTGTAGGGGTTGGAACAGTTAATAGTCTACCCCAATATAGTCACTTGGTATTGTTTGATGACAGAGAGGAAAAGATTAAACAGAAAGGAGAGATCAATTAGATGCCAAGTAGAAAGAAATAGATGGTTCACATAACAATTTGAAAATGAAAAAAATTATCTGTGTTCTAGAATCTTGGCAATGATTTTGGTTGATTTTTTCCCAAGGTTTTGTATGGATTGGAACACTTCATTATGTGACCATATCTAGTGTACCTTTGTATATATTTTGATCCCCCCCAACTGCACCCATCCAGAAACATGCATCGTGTTAGCTCCTGCCAATTTGAGTCCACCTCTCTTATCTCTCTCTACCCCTCTCTATTGGATAAACTATTTTGAAGCCACCTAAAGATAGAACAATTTATAATGAATTGATTCTTGGAAACTTCATGAGTGGCAGGTGGGTGTTATTGCAACTCCAGATTTTCACTCTTTTGACCTTACAGACAGAGAGCACTTCATCATTCTTGGTTGTGATGGCCTCTGGGGGGTATGTGTTTGATATATTGTGCTGCTCTTCTTCACATGGACACCTATAGGATGTTATAGAATATTATTTTCATTTTTATAGCTGGATCTTCTTGTTTGGATTCTACTGGTATTGCACGAAATGTAATTCCAGATTTTTTTTTTATAGGTATTTGGACCAGGTGATGCTGTTAATTTTGTTCATAAATTATTGAAGGTAAGAATACACCTTTTGCTTTCTTTTTGATCATTTGTTAGTAAAAGGGGATCTTGGAGTAATCAGGGAAGTTGAAAGAGTCTTATAGTGCAAATGGTTCCTTCCCATTTATTTGGCTTGTTTTTCTCTAGAATTGGTTTAATATATGGCACACTAGGTTCTATTTAAATCTTTTTAGGTTGTATTTTTCATCTTCATATCTATTTCCAGTCTCTCCTTATTGCACAATTGATCTGGCTATATCGTGGGGAATATGGGTTAATTCAATTTGCGATAGAGATAGAAGCACCTGTGTGTTTTCTTATCAAAAAGAAAAAAAAAAAAAAAGAAGCACCTATGTGTTTATCTTTTGGGAAGTCCTCGACTGAGTTTCATCACAGGCTTCTCTCTCTCTCTCTCTCTCTCTCTCTGTGAAACCATTCACTGTCAGAACCACTGAAAGTGCTTGATTTGTGAAGTAACTACTGTTCCATCTGTAAAACTATCCATAACATGAACAATTTCCCATCATTTTACTGGACCCCATGTTAACATAGACCTTATTTGGCGAGCCATATACTCTTATATCAATAGTGGTATAAGGCACTATTGTCTGTATTATCCCACAAAGCCAGAGACATTTATATTTGTTTCCCTTGATGGGGGGGGTTTGTGAAAAGGAAAATATTTCCTGGGACTGCTTACCCTATGCTGTTTCGTCTGTACGATCGATTCTTTTTTGTGAGCTCCACCTCGTATTGTTATTATGTCAAGTTGGTTATTTAGAAGGCTTAACTTAGTGCTTAACAGGAGGGCTTACCTGTCACTGCTGTGAGCCGCCGTCTTGTAAAGGAAGCTGTTCGTGAGAGGCATTGTAAAGACAATTGCACTGCAATTGTAATTGTTTTCAGGCGCAAGTAATTTCATAGGCATCAACATTGTTCCAGAAGAAATATCCTGCTACTGGATATTAATTGCATTGAGGTGTTGTTTCTTCTTCAATTGTGTAAAAGCTCCTGGGATGTTGCTTGTGTATCGTCTGTTGTTCAATATCTCGATGGTTGCTCCGTTTTGCATGCTAAGTTGGTAGAAATAGACTTTGGATGCCATTTTATGAGCTGGACACCTGACTGTTCAAAAGGTTTGAAATATGTGGGGGGGTGCAATAACAATCACTGGGTAGTTTGTAGCTCTAAATTTAGTATTCCTTAATGCCAGATCTACTTCTGCTGTTCTATTTGTGCTGTGCTATCCAAGTACTTGCATCAAGTGGGCTGCTCTTGCTTGTTCAACTATTCGTTTTAGATTACAAAAGATTGTCAAGGATTGCATGCATGTTTGTACATCCAGGGATCTTCTCGTGTGAACCTGACTTAAATGCTTCTACAGAGTCGCAACATTTATTTCAGAAGTACACGACACCAAAGAGACTGCATGGAGTGGAGAGCCGCCATCATGGGGATAAAGAAAATTAGAAAGTTAGCAGCATCTTCTTGGTAAATTCCCACCGCAGAACTGCATCATCTGTTAGAAAATGAGATTTTTGAATTGTTGGGGACCCGATTCGTGGGTGAAACAGACATTACCATGTCACAACCATATGAAAGAATTTTTCCTTTCCTCTCAATAATTTGACGTAGAAATTCAAGATTGACTCGTAATATAATAATGTCTCGTACAATTTTCCATGAATTTTTTAATGAAAAATCGAAGAAATTACCTAATTGCAAAATTTTATATTTTTAAAAAAACTTCAGTATCAATTTTGAAAATTTGGAAACCCATACCTCAACGTATAAAAATGTGAAATCCCCATTACCTATTTAAAATTAACCAAAACTTTACTCGGAAATAGCGAAAGTAACAGAACGTAAGAGAGAATTCATTCGATATGATCTGGGATACAAGGTACAACTTTCGATATTAGCCGTTACGAGGAAAGAAAGGAATAGACTGGGAGAAGGAAGCCTTTGTCAGAACATAATTAATACGAATAAAAACCCTTACAGAACCCCAGTCAGCCACAAACTACACTGATTAGATACTTTTACATTGCGAATTAACATTCGAAGAAATTGGAAGCACAATTTACATTCTCAATACTAGACAAGGTATTGTTAACCAAGTCACTATTCCCCGTCATAATAGTAACGCTTTTATATATATATATATATATGAAGTACTATAACTACCTTATATAAAATATATATGAAGTACTATTACTACAAAGAGATCTTTTGTAATTGACTTTATATGATATGTGAGATTTACTTTACACTAAAAAGCAGTTTTATAATCTAACTTACCACGTAAAATCACCTTATATGTTTACCTTTGTATTTTTTTTTTTTTTTTATAGCTAAAGTATTTATATATATATGTAAGTAATGCTTCTAGAAATTCAACAAGTCCTATATCCAGTCTTATATATATATATATATATATGGAAGAATCAAGCATGAACACCTGCACGAATCAACACCAAATGGAAAGGACAAAGCTGGACGTACCCTATTACTTGTTTCAAACCTTGAAATGAACCCTGGGTTCCCCAAGAATCCTAGCGGAAAATATTGAAAGAGAAGGGCATCACCTTTCAATTTTCAATAACCCATCGTCCAAGATATTAATACCTATTCATTGTTATTATCATTCCCATGCAAGATTGCAAAAACTCCTAGTTCGCAGTTATTGCCTACATTGATAATAGATATCGTCGATAATTTCCTATGAACCCCTGGGAGGAAACAAAAACACGGTAACTCAATCATGGAACACATATATGGGTCCAGCATGTAACAATCTGGGCCAGTCAGTTAAAACCTTCTGTAATAACTCTGTAAAGGGTGTATTTACTGCTGTTTGTGCTCTACCAATTCAAGCAGCCTAAATCCCACAAAAGCTTCTAAAATCCTCTAAAAAACTATCTAATTAATCCGTAACTCCATTTGTTGTGATATAAGTGCAAGTTAAACTTTATGACAATGACTAGAAATTAAAATGAAGAGCATTTATGTAGAATAAAGAGTAGAGCTAAGTCGCAATGGAGAGAAGGTTCAACAATGGGGCGAATCAACATTGAGGCCATGACAAACTCAGTAACAGATCAATGCCACATTTGCGGTACCACAACAAAATTGCATTTCAAAGATATGAATTGAGTTATCCCATATCCAAACGCAACAAAAACAGATTACTAGCTAAAATGCATAAGAACAGATAAAGACCAACAAAATCTCTAGCAAGCATCAAACAATACCAAACTCAAGGAAAATGGTGGCAACGAAAGCATGTCAAAGCTCTTCAACATAATGATCGTAATAGAAGACATACCACAAACTAAAATAGCACGCAAAGATATAAAGATAACAAGGCCAACATTTGTCCTCTGATGCTGTTCAAATTCCAAGCAAAACTACCTCACTGTGACAATGTCATCGATCTTCAAGATCATCCTCACGCACTCTGTCGCCAGAGTGATCGCACTTGTGCTCACAAGCAGCGGCTGCACCACATTCTCCTCCAAGATATTAGTAATCTGCCCCTTTCTCACATTAATCCCTGCATTGATCTCACCCTGCGCATGCCGGTTCCTCAGCTCCGTCACAATGGCAATTGGATTCAACCCTGCATTCTCAGCCAATGTATACGGAATGACCTCAAGCGCCTCCGCAAAGGATCGTACACAATAGCCCTCCATCCCATGAAGCACCTTCGCCCAAGCACCCAACTGCCTAGACAGCTCAATCTCTGGCGCCCCACCACCAGCAATCAAAAACCGCTTACTCACCAAGCACCTGACCACACACAGAGCATCGTGCAAGCTCCTGTCCGCCTCATCAAGAACCAGCTGATTTGACCCACGGACCAACACCGTCGCGGTCCGTCCCATATCCTTGATCCCGGTAATCTTAACAATCTTCCCATCCCCAACCGGAAGCTCCTCAACAAGATCTGCAAACCCCAACTTCTCTGCCCGAAAATGCTCAATGTTCGCAATGGGCAAACAATTCAGTGTGTTGGTGATAAACTCAATATCTTCGCGCTCCACATCTTTGACCACCAAAATCTTCGCCTTGGCGAGATAATGAAGCGACAAATCAGTCACGGCATCGCGCAAAATGCTCTTCTGAATCAATAAAACGTTGCACCCGGTCGACTTAATCTTTTTAATCATTCCCAGAATGTACTGCCTCTCCTCCTTCAGTATTCTGTCCATTTGTGCATAATCTGATACCACGATACTCTGCTCGATATCAGTCTTCGGCGGCGAAATCTGGAACTGAATGACCGCGATCTTAGCGTTCTCCATACGAGTGAGACCTCCAGAGGCATGACTCACTTTCTTGTCAAATACAAGGCCTTTGACAAGCTCGGTGTCGTCGACAGTGCCGCCGAGCTTCTTGACGATCTTGATGTCCCTCAGGTCGACCTGATTGGGCTTCGCCGGGTCGACGACAGAGAGTACGGCGTCAACAGCCAAAGGAGCGAGGAGAGTTGAGTACTGGCTAACGACTTTGCTGTTCAGCGATGTACCGGCCGATTTGACTAGAGATTCGCGGTCGGAAAGCTCTACGGGGACTGCCATGGCGGTGAGGACTTCGACGGCCTTGGTGGCGGCCTTGTGTAGGGAGTCTGAGATGACGGTGGGGTGGATTCCGTTGGAGAGGAGGGAGAGGCAGCTTCTGAGAAGGGCGCCAGCGATGACGACAACGGTAGTTGTGCCATCTCCTGCAGAGGAGTCTTGGGCCTTGGAGAGCTCAACGAGCATCTTGGCGGCGGGCTGGAGTACCTCCATCTTGTTTAGGATGGTGGCGCCGTCGTTGGTGATGATGACCTCGCCGGAGGCCGTAGAGATCATCTTGTCCATGCCCCTAGGGCCGAGGCTGGTACGGACAGCATCAGCCACGGACCGCGCCGCCACGATGTTGGCGTGGCGGATGTCCTCCTTGCGCTTGTTATCCACGTACGACTCGGTCTTGGAAGAGGAGGCCATTGGAGAAGACACCGCGGCGGACGACATTGCAACAACACAACTGATATTAAAAAAACCCTAACCCTAATCCCAGAAAGAGAGGGTTTCAGAGAGAGTGAGTGAAGCGGGAGAGGTTTCTGGAGAGGGAGCGCTCGAGTGAGTTCGGGAGATCAGAGGGAAACTTACCTACTTTAAAACCCAACCAAACGACATCGTTTTCAGGATCTTAATTTCTTTTATTCCTCTTTGGTATTTTTATTATTATACATATAACTTTTTCAAGAATTTTCTTAATAAATTAATATTTTTTAAAAATTAATATTCGCATTAATTGTGCAAATAAATTATTCACACATAATTATTTTTTATATGTAAACTATTGATATATGAAACCACTTGATAGCATCTAAGGTGCCTATTTGGAAATAGAAACGGTTTCATTTTATCTCATTTCATTATTACAATTTTTTTTTTTAATTTTCAAATAAAATATAATAAACAATTCAACTTTTTCTAATCTCAAAACAATAATAATATTAAAAAATAATATTTTATTCAACATTCATCTTCTATCTAAAATCATCTCATCTTATAACAATTGAGTACCATTCCTCACTCTTTCTTTGTGAGTTCCTTGAGAACATATCATCCCATTGTTCATAGTGAGGATAACTTAATCATCAAAGGTAAGTAAATAACCTAACATTTATAAAGATTGAGATGCTGAAATGCTCTTTAATTAATAACATTGGGCTACAATTCAATAAGGTATTAAAGCCTGGACCAGTCATGTCTATTTGTATATAAGTCAGATACATGGTCCTGACTATCAGGTGGCATAGGATTGACCAAAAATGGGTTGCATAAATTGGTCTAATTTGTACATTTTTGCTTTAAGCTTCTTCTATCTTTGATAAATACTGCAAAATTGTCTGTTTTCACCTTTCACTACTTCACCACTGCACTGAAACCTCCATGTAACAAGGGTTAAGGTATATTTCTTATGCAGCAATAATCAACCTCCATAAAAATATAGCCATTATCCGTCTACATTGGTGCTTGACACTTGAGGCAGAATCTCCACCTTTGGCCTCCATGTAATGTTATCCCCTTCCAGAATTATAAGATTCTATAATGTCAGCACCTGTCATAGATATCATAAACTGTAGCATCTCCTCCAGTTCTAACTTCATGTCCAGAAATATATTCTAGAGTTCACTAAGGTCAGCTCCTACTTATGATTTTATCCCCCCCAATCTGGTTGCCACTTCATCTCTGGAAAGATATGAACTCCCATCCTGTTCTGGGAAACCTTTCACTTGGGACTAGGAATTTTTTGTTGGTAAGAAATAACAATAAATTCCTCTATCTGATTAACCCCACTTCGCACCACGGATTGAGGTTCTTTTCTGATCCTTCTTCTTGTTCTTCTTTAGAAGCACAGACACGTGATCAATATCTGTGGGAGTTGAATGGCTCTCACCCTTCAACCACAGCAGAGCCTCAGTAGCTGCATCTTTTTCTGCAAGTTTCTTACTGCTGCAAGGTTGCCCGGAAAAATTCAACCCATTAAAGATCACAGTGGAACGGAACTGGTTGTTTTTCAGTTGTCTTGTCTTGTAGGTGGGTGCTTCATGTCCTGCCCTGGCAAGCAATGTTTGTAGCAGATTCTTTGAATTACCACCCTCACCTCCACCTTTCAAAAGGGTTCCTGGTAGCGTCTCTTTCATCTTCTTTTTTGAGGGTGTTGGCATCTGGCGATTGAAGACAAATCTACCATTGGATTGGTCCTCTGAGACCAGTAATCTTACAGCCAACAGGAGCTCATCGTGCGACTTTATGTCCAGCTTGGGATCCAAAAGCTGCCCAAGAAAGAAGCAAGGAATCAATGTATACATCAACAAAAATACACAGACACAAACACAAATTTATTTACTAGCAATAAGTGATGTGTTCATGAAACCTTTTTTTTCATAGTGCCCAATTCATTGAAGCTTTGATCCCTTCATTAGTTTTTTTTTCTTTTTTTTGATAGGTAAAAAGAAAATTTATTGATCCTTGTAAGATCCCTTCATTAGTTACACCCATAAATATCTGGCGTGGATTATATTCGAGTGGGCTGTATTTATTTATTTATTTTTTATTTAGGTAATAAAGTTTTATTGATAATTCAAAACGCAAGCCCAAATACACATGACATATACAAGAGAAACACCTAATTGAAAATAGAAAGATTATATATTTACAGCGGGCGGTATTATAATGGGTCCATTCTAGAGTGGCTATGTTACCCTAGACGTAGATATTGTTCATAAGATTTACCTTTTACTTTTTTTTAAAAAAAATATTTGCAAACTGCTAAGTTAGCTGATAGAGTGGGGCAACTAACCTTGATTTTGCAGTCATTTAAATTATTAACTCTTTCCTTTTGGAGTTTTACTGCTCCATTCTTTTTAAGTTCCTTATCTAAATATTGAACATCTATGAAATTATTGATTGGTATTTCAGGCCAATCAAATTATAGTTTATGAAGTTCGTGCTTATAAATGAATTATGTGTTCTTGCATGCAAGTGTGGAGAGAGAGAAAACTTTGGATCAAGAAATAAGACTGAAACAGATCATCTGCGGCGATTCCTATTTATCTGACTTTTGAGCTGGAAAAAATGGTCAACTCTTACTTTCATCCGTATCAATTCTTCAAGTCCTCTCTTTAAGCTTATATAAGTATCTGCTAAAGCAGGTTTCATGAAAAACTCCAAGTATCCTCCCAACATTTTTAGGTGCCCATCCTATCAAAAGCCAGTTATAGCGTCAGTGCTTTCCATCAATAATACATCCTGGAAGCAATTAGCATACTGAAGTGAAAGAACTTACTAAGCCACCCCTGGAAATGTTCCCTCCAAATAAGAGCAGCAGAGAATCAGACACACCAGTTGAGTCCCGGAGGAATACAGAATTCACTTTCACCTTTTCGTTGAAAACCAGCCATGGATATGGAATTTTGGGTACCGCAGCATTCACAGAATTCTATTCGATGGAGTTGACAATTAAAAACCACAAGTGCAATCAGAATTTTGATGCATTAGAGTTCTCAAATGATGATGTTGCACGTAAGATCTACATAAGGAGCTGAAAGACAAGAAACTAACCGAGTACAGAAGTACTTGACCATCCTCCATGGTTTTTAATGTAATTGACTTCTCTTTGTTCTGTGGAACCAAAATTTTATCAGTGCATGCTATATAACACAGAACAAGTCATTGGCATGCCTAAGAGATAAATATACTTTCAGGAGGCTATTGGCCAGCCAGATTAATACATTCAAATTCCTTTCTCTTTTTGCTAAATGGAACTTCTGCTTAAAAGAAAAGCAAGACCAAAAATAAAAAGATATATCTATATGTACACCTTCTGACTGTGTGGAGGGGGAGGAGGGGGGTTGCTCCTGACTTACCACAACAGAACATATTCCAGGAAACAAGCCTGCACAGATGACTGCTCGGATAAGATGCTCATCATGGCTCCATCTATTGCAGTTATCAGTGTTGTGATCAACTAGACCGCTATCCTTGAGCAAACAGAAAAACTGCTTCCGAAGAGAGTCAATGGCTTTCAGGGTTTGAACAGAAAGGAAATTTTTCCAGCAGTACTCATAACCAGATTGCTGTCTTTCAGCAACTTTCCAACCCTCATAAGCTCGGACAAGTGCAAGATGGTCACTATATTCACGGCCTGAGAATTGCGCTTTTGCTGACTCTGCAAGCTGTAAAAATGAGAAAAGGACAAAATGTGATTCCTCAGTCCTTGGTATTTGAGAACCTGATACCTGATACTAACTGGAAGTCTGATACAAGCAGCATAAGTCATTCTTGACAGCATTTATGTAAAGGAAAACAAGTTAACAAATGCAGCGGCTCTTCCAAGTTGAATGTCTTACACCTACATATTCCAACTTCTCCAGCAGCACTCACAATCAATTTATGATCTCAACAATTCTATTCCCTTACTTTTAATCCACAGTTCAAAATTATGTGCTTTATACATAATGTCATACATTTGTATTCAGTTTCTTTTTTTTTTTTTTTTAATTTGTATTCAGTTTGTAGATGATCACTCACAGTTCAATCAGAGGATAGGTATAAAGGGAAGAACCATACCAATTCCAAATGACTCAAAAGTACATCATGCTGGGATGCAGGGAAGCTGAACATAAATTAACACACTAACTAATACATACTAGAACATATAAAAACGTCAATATATATTGTTGAACAGAGGATGATACATACATCCTTCTTGTCGAATGGCATCAGAAATGGATCTCTGACACTCAGGCCAGCAACAACGGTCATGATTGGATCTAGACAGTTGAAAATAGCCCCAAATATGAGCATTTTCCCAAGTTTTGGCTCAACTGGAAGCATCGACAAGTTGCGTCCTGCTAGCAATGTCATGATGGATATTTACCACAAGCAATTCCTTGAAACAGCATAGAAACATAAATAAAAGCTGGTGTGTGTGCATGTACAATTTCCATACCTAGCAAAGTCAGATTTTCATTCTCATCCAAAGCCCCAATGACCTTCAAGTATTCTACAGCATTTTGAACCTACACCATAAACATGATTGAAAGAACTGACATGAAACTAAGGTTTTGCTTGGCCACTAAGAATTTTCAGATGAAAATTTTGAGTTTTAAGATAAAATATTAAAATATTATATTTTAATATTATTATTGTTTTGGGATTTGAAAAAGTTAAGAAAAATTTGAATTATTTATTATATTTTGTATTGGGATTTGGAAAAGTTGTAATGATGAGATGAGAATTTTGAGTTTGAGATGAAAATTTCAAGTGGCCAAACACAACCTAAAAATCACCATAGAATCAGAAAAAAATAGGGGCATTATTAAAAAAATTTACTTAAAAAGCAATAGAAAAACTGCAGATTCTGAGAAGCAAACTTGACTTGAAATTTACCGATAGAGGTTCTGGCGACTGCAATGCCCTAGATAAAAATTGTGAAATACTCCCAAGTTGCAAACTTTTGATTTGTAAACATAATGACTGTAATGGTGTCCTTAGAAGTTCTGGCAATTGATAATCAGCAAAAGCATCATGTACGCATCTGGGATAGAGATGGTAACACTCGCCAGGTTGAACTCGACCAGCTCTTCCCCTCCTCTACGACACAGAAGTGAAAAACTAATATTATCAGTTTTCAATAAGAAGAATCAGAACTCGGAATGAAACACCTTAAAAATTAAACTGAGTGCTATATAACTCCTAAATAATCCAAAATTTATTTTTTGGCGGCACTTAAGCCATACATTGTGTGGCACAACTTCTGCGAATGAGTTTCATGAGCACCTTCACTTGGATAAACGGGATGACTTTATCCAGGACGACATACACAAACAAATTCCCACTCACTTCCACTTCCTTTCTTGGGCCTTGATATGAACTTCATAGAAGTCCAAGAGGGTTTTAAAGCTCCTAGTTACATCATACATTATACAACCATAAGTGCACTACAATGCAAGTGGAAGTTTTTCTTTTTTTTTTTTTTTTTTTTTAATATATATAAGTAATGTCCATTAGTGGATTCAAAGGACACTACTTGTGTCAGTCCAGAACAAGTGTGTGTACTTAGCTAAACCAAGATTTAAATTGAAGGTGTTTAAATCATTATTAAATGGAAAGGGAGCAAACCTCTAACCTTGTTAAAAAAAGCAAATACAAGAAACAAAATAAGGTTGTTTAGCTGACGCAAGTGAGCCATCAACCAAACACAAATAGACCTGCTATGACAGGTTTATGATATTGATGATGAACAGCATAAGGGAAAGCATTTTGACAAGGATCCTGCTACAAGATTGGGCATGCACATATGACAGTAACTGATGCATTTTGTGAACGGAACAAAGAAAAATCCAAAGTAGAAAAAATACTGTCTCATGTCAGATATAATCTCTTAATCTGGACATGATAATTAACTTCAGAACATAATGATCTTACTTGACGAGCAGCAGCCTTTGATATCCATGTTGGCAGCAAACAAGGAGTGTTATTTAGTGCATCATATGATGTCTCTTTTGCCTTTCCACAATCAACCACAAAAACGACATCGTTGATGGTGATACTAGTCTCAGCCATATTTGTAGCTAGAACTATTTTCCTTACTCCATCTTCAGGCTTATCAAATATTAGCCTCTGTAAGCAAAACAAATAAAAAAGAATCAGGAAAATCTACAATCACTAGATGAATGTTACAATTCATATCTTAACCTGTACATAAGATATGATGTAAAACACACAAATGCTAGAATGAAGCAATGCTGTAGTCATCTTCAGTGCAAACTACCAAGAGTAAATGGATATATAATTCAAGGCAAAAGGGATGTGATTGATCAATAATAATTCATACGAAAACACATTACTGACTTACTTGATGCCTAAAAAAGGATCTAATTTACGGGAATATATATATATATATTTGGATAAATAATAAGAGAATTTTATTACCAAGTAAATACGCATAGCCCAAGAATTTACTAGAATATATTAATAGTTTCAAATATTTTTCCATGACAAGATCATGGTAATATACATGAATAGAGAAGACAATAAAGGATAAATAATGCAATCACCTGCTCAGAACTTGCCATGGATCCATGGCATGCAAGCAGCAACACCCTTCCCGGATCACCCAAGAGAGGATGAGCTTGGAGTTGGTCCTTCAAAGTATTTATGTCATCCCAACCAGTCATAAAAACCAAAATGGCACCAGGCCTTTCTTTTCTGACTATGTGGCAGAGCACGTGCTCAATGAGGTTAAAGCCAATTGAATCCGGATTCCAACAGGATAAAGACTCCTGAGTACGTATGCTGCACTCCTTAAAGTCAGCAGCTTCAAGTGCATCCTATTCACAAGGGCAGGAATAGATTGCTATAGAACCAAGAACAAACAACAAAAACCAGATAAGCTCACAAAATTTGTGTACCTCAACAGTAGAAGCAATCTGGCTCTTCCTTTTCCTAAGAGCTTGCGCTTGTTTCTGCATTTTCCACACCTTTTCTTGACCATAATCATCAATTTGATTATAGGGTGTCAATCGATATCCCGTCATTTCCAGGATATTCTCCAGAAAATGTGTGCGCACTGGGTATGTAAAACCCTGAAATTTAAATTGGACAAAAAAGCCCAAGAAAAAAGGTCAGTCCACCATTATTTACATTCAGATCATGTCATATCCTCTCTTTTTCTTGTAGATGTAAAAGAGGATCAAAAACAGAGTAAAGGAATCTGTACTTCCAATTTTATCACCACCCAAAAATTAAGCAGACAAGTAAGAACCAATGAATCAAACAACTAAGAAAACATTATTAGACCCATTACAAATGGAATAATTTTTTTACCGGTAAGTTCCACACAGACCTGGTGATTCGACCCACAACCTTCCTACACTTTGTTCTTACAAGGGGAGAAGTTATGATTGCTCATTGAATATGTGGTGCGGTTCAAACGTACATATATTATTAGTGATTACCATCCTGAAAACTTACAGGAATATGCCTTGTTGGAGCACCACCAAAGTAGGAAGAGAAAAGCTCAGCATTTAGGGTTGCACTCATCAAAATCAGCCTTAATTCCGGTCTACGAGGGAGGAGATCTTTCAGGACAATAAGAAGAAAATCTGGCAGAAAACAAAAAACATCAAACATCACATTTGATAAACTGACAAACAAAAAGGAAGTCAATTCTTAACATTACCTTCATTCATTCCACGCTCATGAATCTCATCGACAATAACATGAGTTACACCTTTCAAATTTCTGTCGATAAGTAATCTCCTCAACAATATTCCAGTGGTGCAAAAAAGAAGGCGAGTATCTCTCCCTTTCATTCCCTCCAGCCGAACTTTGTATCCAACCTTTCAAAAGGATAATATTTAATTGGGGACAGTCAAATTTTGTTCCGCTAAAGAATAATGAAAATATTTGGCAAGTTTAGGCCATGTTTGGTTAATTAAATTTTGAGAATTGTTTTCGAAATTTATTAGATGTGTTTTTTATTGGGTTATGTGAAGGCAGATAGGAAAACTTGAATATATTTTTTCAAAAACATGTTTTATTGGATTTGTGAAAGTGGATGGGAAGAGTTGAAATTTTGTTTATATATAATATTTTTAGGATATTTTTGCTTTAGTCTTTGTAAAGGTTGTTTTAGTTTGTGTTTTTTACTTTTCATTGAAATGTAGGCAAATGATTTGAAAAAAAGTTGAAAGAACAATTTTTTTTTTTAAGATTGAAACATATTTGGTTTGATGTCGAAATTTTTTTGAAAAACTTTGAAAATTGGACTTACCAAACATGGCTTTAAGTTGTTGAAGCAAGAGTAATAAGATCAGCCAAAACTTACAGATTCTCCCAGTTTCTCCCCTCGTTCTGCAGCAACTCTTTCAGAAACTGACATGGCAGATATTCGTCTTGGCTGAGTACATATAATACTACAGACAGCTCCACGAGCAGCCTCAATTTCAGATTCCAAGATGTATTGAGGAAGTTGTGTGGTTTTGCCGCAGCCAGTTTCACCTGAGACAACAATGACCTGCAAAATCATATATGACATTAGCGGACTAATTTCGAGTCGATGCAAATCATGTTATCTACACTGAGAACTTTGAAAAGAAATGGGGAACTCGTTGATCAAGGTCAACTCTGTATGCCTACCTGGTACTGCAAATTTACCTCTGTGACACTTCAGTTTATAAAAAAGTGCACATGATAGCTTTACAGCAGTGTTATGGAAAATAAACTTCCCCAGTATGAAATGACATTCAGGATAACATAAAGCACTAGTGACAAAAATTTTTATTTTTTTTCCCACCCAGCCTGCTGTTTTTAAATTCCTTTGGCACAGAACAGAGCGTTCTTTTTCCAATAACAGAAAATGGTCTAATTTAGTGTCTGGATTGAAAGAAATATATGGCCTGACAAGTAGACAAATGGTAGAAAGGATTCCTGTCAATGTTAAAATTCTAGAGTGCATTGGATAAGTCCAGAATGTTCCAGATGATTGTTCATTGTTAAGTACTGAAAAAATAAATATTTATTATTATTTCTTGCATCTTTTACAACAACATAACAATAATGGAATTTTTTAACTTGTTAGCGAAAACCTCAAAAGGGAGGCACATGATTGGGAGGTTGGTGCCCTTGTTGAATTCTTTAAACTGTTATACACCATTGGAACTGATGATACAGTGGTGGATAAGTTGTTTGGTCTCCTTCTAGTAAAGGAAATTTTTCTGTATGCTCTTTCTATGAGGTTCTTACTACTCAAGCTAGTAATCACTTTCCTTGGAAGAGCATTTAGAGAAGTAAAGCACCTCTTAATGCTGCTTTTTTTGTTTGGACCACATCCTTAGGGAAGATCATGACCATTGACAACCTAAGGAAATGTGGGTTTATCCTTATGATTGGTGCTGTATGTGCAGAAATAGCAGCGAAACAGTTGATCATTTACTTTACATTGTGAGTTTGCAAGGGCCTCATGGAATTACTTTTCAGCAAAATGGGATTAGCATGGGTTATGCTAGGGAGGGTCGTTGACCTATTTTAGCTAGTTGGAAGGGGTTGAGGGGATATTGCAGCTGTGTGGAAGATGGCTCCCATTTGTCTACTTTGGTGCATTTGGAGTAAAAGGAATGACCAAAATTTTGAGGATCGAGAGAGTGCTCCTCGGAAGATTTTAAGAGTCTTTTCTAGAAGACTTTATTTATGTGGGCCATAGTTCTTGACTTTAATGGTCTCACTTTCATGATTTCCTTGTATCTATTTCTAGTTCCTAACTAGGTGTAATCACATGTATACTTCTTGTGTACTTGGGCTATGCCTATTTGAATATCAATAAAATATCTTCTTACTTGTAAAAAAAAAAATTAATGAAAAACTTGTATAAATTACAATGCATATAGCAAATTAATTATTAATGGAAGTCATAAAAGACATTAGTGATTAATTTCTTCTTCAGGAAACTCATGCATGTAGACAAGTATGGGGGTGCCTAGGGAGGTTGGTATTCAAATGAAGCAAAAGAAGCTTATAGAGTGGCATTGGGAAGAATATTAGAAGAGGTCACAATGAATTCTCTAGGCATACCAGATATGTGGTGGGAGATGGCTCCACAATTTAATTTTGGCACAACAGGTAATGTAGAGACGAGGCGTTCAAAGATGTATTTGGAGGGAAAGGAATGACAGGAGCTTTGAAGATCGGGAATGCTCATTAGAATGTCTCTCTTTTAAAACTTTTTTTTTTTTCTCTGGACTACAGCTATAGATTTTGATGGAGTTAGTTTTAGTGAGTTCCTTGTATCCATCACTTCTCGTAATTAGGCGTTTTCTCTTGTATACATCCTGTGTGCTACGGCTGCGCCTCTTTCTATGATTCAATAAAATTTGATTCTTGCTTGTCAAAAAAGGAAGAAAAAAGAAATTAAAGGTAAGAAAGTTAATTGTAATCTACAATGGTAACCAAACAATGATAACTCACCTGATTTTCAGAAATGGCTGTTAATAACGCATCTTTCTCTTTAAATGCAGGGAGACTTCTACGAAATTCAAGCATCTTTTGACCTTCAGTAGATTCCTATAGAAGAACAGATACTTAGCAAAACACTTAAGTTATTTAATAGTGACAAGGGAAAAGAAATCATAATATGGTATTTTTCAGACTAATTAATGGATTGTTAGGTTTTGAGGGAATACATAAATTTTGAAAAATAACAAAGGCAGAAGTGCCAGATAGGATTACTAAAGAAAAAAGAAAGTACTCCAGAAGGTTCCTTGGTTTCAGACAGACCTGCCATATCTGTTGTTTACTTCGCAATTGCAAACTTTTCGGTCGGAAAATTTTTTCCATGGCAGCACTATTTGGTATCGAGGGCTCCTGCTGCTTGTAAAACCCCTCATCATTATCAACATTTCCAACACTGCTTGCACTTGACAATGAATTATCTGAGAAACTTCCACTACGCATAGGATTTTTAGAAAGATAGGCTTTGAGATGACCATCTACTTCTCTTTGCAATCCCAAAGGTAAGATCACCTGTTGGCACGCAACATATTAAGTAAACCACCCTGGATTCACTAAGATTCAAAATCTAGTACCCTCAGGAATTATACACATACTTTTAGCATTTCACAAAATGGTCAAAGAGAAGCAAGTCATCCCTTTTCTCCAAACAAGAAGTAAACTAAAGATGCAGATAAGAGATAAGAGTGAGGACACAAGAAAATACCTCTCTCTGTGGTCGCTTATCATCCAGGTCAGATCTGTAATTTGGCAGAGGGACTTTACTAAATACGACAACTTTTGCATATTGACGGCTGCCAAAAAAAAAAATATTATAAGCCACAGAAGATATCTAATTATATTACGAAATATTACTATATAGATTTAATTAAACACCTATGTAAACCCATTCTGCTAGCCAATGCTGAAAGTTGCTCAAAATCACGTCTATCTTTTTTTTCCCGTGACACCACTTCTTGCTCATCTTTGTCACGAAGCAGCATAGTTAACTTCCATCTCCACCCATCAATATTATCAAGAGTTGAAGTGCACTGCTAACAATAAATCAACATTGCAAAAAGACAAGCACTCTATCTATCAGAAATGCACGTTACACACAAACATAGAAGAAGCATCTATTGACAAGTAAATTGATGAATGCATGAGACCACAGCACCATAAAGAATATATAGCAAGAAACATTAACGTGTAGAAAAATGAAATGCGTGACACGAAATCACCAGTGCTTAACAACATTCCAAAATGACAGTGTAACTGCTCAATTAAAACAATCACATATTATTAATAAAGTACAACATGTAAAATGTATTAATAAAGTACAACATGTAAAATGTTCACATACTCTGATCCAAACATCATAGTCCATCTATATCACATGGGCAGTTGAAATGAACATAGTAAGCAAGTAGATCAAAGAGTGAGACCAACAGTAATCGCAGTGCAACTTTATATAGAATCTTAAAGTTCAAAACATATTTTGAGCCTTTACACACGTACACATACATATATGAAAAGTGCAAAAATTATTTGAGGTCTGGAATCAATCACAATCTTGCCTTGGGCCCAGTTTCATGTATCAAGTGTAACTTGGTACAATAAGAAAGAATATGAAAATGAAAACAAAAAAAATGGCACACACACCTTATGTCACTTAGTACGATACTCAACAAAGAGCAATCCATGCTCACATTGAATTCGTAAACTGCTGATTATCTGACAAACTAGCATTTTAATTTCATATATTTCGGATCTTATTCCCTACATGCTATTAGTAAAATAGGTCTAGGTTGTGGATGTGATTAGTGTCTTCAAAATAAGAGAGCCTGATTTCTAACTTCTATACTGTGATACCCCATATGATAATGATAAGGGTAAGTAGTGTATGGGATCCCACATTGTTTGGGAAGGAGAAGTTCTTGCTCTTTATAAGGTTCCAATGGGGCTCTAATTGTATCAGTCATTAGTCCTTTTGGAGTATAAGTTATGTGGTTTGGACCTTTCATTGAGACGTTACATATATACTCAAACAAAAAACAAACTTATAGAGTTTTAAAATTTTATAATTAAAAAAATTCTCAGATGTAAGTCATTAATCCAAGTGTATATTTCAGAATTTTTATCTTAGATATGTTGCCTCAATTTTTAATTTTTAACTACTTATCAATACAACTTTAGTAAACCTAGTTTAGGAATTGGTTTCCTTGATTCTTATTTATAAAACAAAGAAAAGCGAAAAAAGACAAGTGGAAACAAAAGAGGGTTCAGAGCCCACTGGTCTAATTCTATGATTCAACTCATTCTAGAAAACATAATCCCAATTCTAGTGGCATCAGGACAAATTGACTGAGTAATCTATGATTTTATGCATGCAAGTAGTAACTAGAATTAATAATGAAGGCCAACAATATAGCTGCTTGTCAATTTCAAGTTATATATCTATCAATACAATGTGAAATCGATTCATCAAACATAATATACTCAGGTCAAAATATGATCATAGGGCAGCTAGAAAACCAAAGGAATTTATCTTGATAAGTAAAACCAAAGGGATTTTTTTTATAACTAATATTCTTTATCGATAAGTGCAAAAGGCACCACTCGACATATTTTTCTTTTTCTTGGAAGATTAAAGTTGTAAGATTGTAAATTTCTTTCCCTCGACGTTTTTGGCTACTCAACATGGGACTACAGAAAACGGATAGTTCGCGGCTGTGCCATATAAATCCCCGGTCCAAACCTTTTCTCCACTTAAGAAAATAAAAACAAGCATCACAAGACACTCCAACAAATCAAACTAATACTGAACAAAACTACTTTCGATTCTTACGAAAGCTAAATTCTAGCTTCTGAAACCATTAAACACTTGGAATGGTCAAAGAAAATTTTCCAAACTCAACAATATGCCATAACACCAATAAAAAGAAATGAAATTCAACGTAATGGGCGAGTCGTAAACTGACCAATTGCCGCTGAGAGGACCCCAACTCACGGTCCGACTCGTCGCTGGAGACGTCCTCGTACGCGAACCGGCCGTAACTCGAGCTCTGCTGGTCCCAAAACGGGATAGGAAGACTCCTATGCCTCACCCTCCGGTCGACCTGAACCGCCGAGCATATGAGCCGCGGTCTCGAATAGGGCCGCACATGCGAGTTCCTAATCCCAGGTGGTCGATGCCTGGTCAAGGCAGTAAGCAGGGAAGGTTTCAGGGTTTTGTGGACCCTCACATGAACTGTGGTGGTGCGTCTGAGAGACATGATAAGAGAAGAAGAGGTCATGTTTGTTCTGAAATACGTCCGGAAAATGGCTGAGAAGGGCATGGTAGAGGAGGTTTTGCGAGTATGCCACAGAGAGAGAGAGAGAGAGAGAGAGAAGGGTTCTGGTACGGTGGCGGACTGTTGCTATGTTTTGGGTGGTGGGTAGGGAGACAGGTGAGAAGGGGTCTGCAGAGGTTTTGCCTTGCCAGTGGCTGGGGTTTTCGCTTGTACAGGACTGATTTTTTTATTTTTTATTTTTCCTCTTTTTAGGCTTTTGGTTACACAGATTGCATAGATAAAAATTAAAAATTAAATAAAATATTAGATGAATATAAATTTTTAATATTATTTTTATTTTAAAATTTACAAAATTAAATTTTTTGTTATATTTTATATGAAAATTTAAAAAAATTGTAATGATTATATGAGATTAATTGAGATGGTTTAATAACAAAATAAGTCCAATGTGTGCAAGCACAATTTACTTATTTTTTAAAAGAAGTGAGTAGGGGTGAGCATCGACTTGATCAGAATTGTATTATCCTAAATCCGACTCCTACTCTAACTTTGTTGGAGTTCAAATCCAACTCTAACTTCGACTTTGTTAGAGTTCAAATTCGAACTCCAATTTCGATTCCAACTTATGTCGGCTTTGATCTGACTTTATCAGAGTTAGATTTAGGTTCCACTTTTGGGTTTTTTCTTTTTTTTTTTAAGTTTCATATTTAACACATTTTAAAAAAGAATTTTTTGTGGTCATTCAAATTTCAAATTTTCCAAGAACTTTAAAATTAAAACTAAATCATTCACCGCTAATATACCTCTATACTAAATCTAATTTATTTTTATAATTGATTTATATTATAGTGTCTAATTATATGTTATTAGACTATGGTATTACATATCATTTTTAGTGTCTAATTACATGTTATTATATATTAATATTATATGTTATTATATTAATGTCTAACTTATTTCTAGTTTAATTATATATTGGACTTTCTAGTGTCTAATTATATGTTATTATACTTTAGTAAATTAGTATGTGTTATTAACTTATTATATTAGGCTTATTTAAATACTAGTGTCTAATTTATTTCTATATTTGATTATGCATGGTAGTAATATTATGATATTTATATATACTAAACTATCATTAGTCTATTTATATTATAGTATAAATATATTGTTTTATAATAATTAACTCATACTAGTATATTACTGAATTTAACTATGTAAGTTCTACTTATATAACTATGTAACTATACTAGTATATATGATATATATATATATATATAAATACATATTTTTATAATATATGTACAATATTGGAGTCAAATTCAGAGTTAGAGTTGGAGTATAAATTTGTAGTTGGATCAGAGTCGATCTAGCGACACCTCCGAGTTCAACTAAATTTAAAAAAAAAAAAACAATCTATTTTGTCGGAGTTAGAACAAAGCCAGATTCATAGTCGGATTTTTGAATTTTTACTCAGTCCTAAAAGTGGGTAAATATAATATTCATATAAATGATAGATTATATTTAAAAAAAAGAATGTGTGTGAGACTTGTATACCATAAGATTGTATATTACTCTTAAAATTGTTACCTCTAATTTAAAACAAAAACAAGTAATTGGTTCTCCCTAAATCTCTTAACCAAAAAGAGTTATTCTATTTAGCTGGCATATGGATCATATAATTCAAATTACTTAAATGATAATATTTGATTTATAATAGTTAAATTTTAAAATTTTTCTAAATCAAATTACGTTATGTAAATATTTTGCTGTGTGTGCTCCACACATCGAAATAGAATTTTTGAACAAAAAATATTATTATGGCAATTAAGGTGATATGCAACTTATTATTTAGGTTTAGTTTGGATAGTGAGTCGAGTTGAGATGATTTGTAAATAGTAATGAGATATTTGAGTTGAGATGAGATGAGTTAGAAATGATTTGAGTTAAAATATTTTAAGAGGTTTTGCGAAAGGAAAGAAAAAAAGTTGAATAAAAAATTTATAAAGTTAAAATATTACTATAATATAATTTTTGTTAAAAAATTTAAAAAAATTAAATTATTTTTTATGTTTTATTTGTAAGTTTAGAAAAATTGTAATAATTAGATAATGATTAGATAAAAAAATTTAAAAATTAAAATTGAAAAATATTTATATTTGTGATATTTAGATATTTAGATTAGATAAAATGAGTTAGGATGATATCAAAGCATTTTTATATCCAAATTAAACCTCTCTGTTAACAATGAAAAAATATATTTTTGCCCTGATGGTCAACATATCACCTCAGCGAACAGTAGAAAATTAAAGAAATATCAAACAAAACTAATAATTTAAAAGATAAAATATAAATTTATAAATTTGCTAAAATAAACAAAATAAAAACCTTAAAAAACTTATGAATATTAAAAAAAATTAAAAACCGTAAAATTAAAAAACTTTCAGACAAATTTTAGGAAATAAACAAAATTAAAAAAAAAACACATAAAAACTTAGAAAATAACAAAAAATTATAAAAAAAAACATAAATAAATAGAATCCCTTTTGGATAATGAGTTGAGTTGAGTTGAAATGATTGAATGAATTTTGTAGAGCTTACTTAAGATGAGTTTAGATGTGTTTGGATCATATTAAGATGAGTTTAAATGTATTTATGGGAAGTTAAAAAAGGTTGTAAGTCTCATATGTAAAAAGATGTTGAGTTGAAAAGTTTGTGAATCCCACGTATAAAGCAATGTGGAGTCGAGATGAATTTAATGAAAAGTTTGGTATTTAAATGTTAGACTCAGCTTAAAATTTGATTGAATTGAGTTAATTTCAGTTCAGTCTAAATTCCAAGTAGGACCTAAGTTTATAAAACCAAATATAAAAGATAATATTAAAATTTCTAAATCACATTAGTTATAAAAAAAAATTATGAAAATTCTTAAAGATTTATAAAACGCTTAAAAAGATAAAAATAAAATGTTAAATAAGATAAAAAGAATTAAGAGAAATTAATAAAATGAAAAAGTGAAAAATGATGGCTACCACCTGGATGGCCATTTACTAAAAAAGAATTTTTTTTTTAATTTTGTCTTAGTTTTTAATACTTTTTAGAATTTAAATTTTATCCTTTAAGTTTTATTTTTTATTTTTATAATTTTAACAATTTGATAATTTGTGTTTTAGAAATTCTCGATATTATTTTTTTTATAATTTTATGATTTTTAACTTTTTTATTGTTTTGATCAAAGTTTTTATATTTTTTCATTTTGTTGATTCAAGAAACTTTTTAAATTCTAAAAGAGATAAAATATCTTAAGTCCAATATAATCTACCAAGCCTAGCCCCCTGACCGATCTCATAAAAAAAAGAAGAGAGAGAATGGAAAATGAGAGACAAAAGGCGAAGGGATGGATATTGTGTCAAAGAAAAAGAGAGTATATGATATAAAAAAGTGAGATATGCGACATAAAGAAGAAGGGGGCAGAAGAAAATAGGAGTTTTTTCAACTTGAGGACAAGAATTCCAGAGAGAGGATCTCCTCTAGAAAATAGCTCTTCGACTTTTATTGTATAGTGAGAAAGTGAGACCATGAGAGACTATAAAATAATTAAATTATAGTAGATTTTCTCTCTAAACGACTTGTGGACATAGGCCCAATATTGAACCATATAAATCTGTTTGTCTCCATCTCTTTCATTTTTCCTCAATTCATTGCTAGATTTATTTCCGTATAGATGCCATACAACCACACTAGTCGGGGGCTCCAAGCCATGCCAATTGAAACCATAATAGTCATAGTGGGCCAATAATAACTATTTCTTCCCTTCTAGCATGTTTTGCCATTTTTGGCATCAACATTTGGCATTGCTTGTGAGACCCGACTAATTTTCTACACTGGAAGTGGGAGAATGATGATTTTTTGATTTACAAAATCATCTCAAACTAAGCAGATAAATTTTTCTCCAAGTAAGTGTTTTCAACTTTTTTACTCTTATTTTTATTAGCAATACTATTGCTAAAAATTGGGCGAGTAAACATCTTCTCACCCATGTGGTTAAGTGCATGTGCACTTAAATACGTAGTGTATAAACTGCATGAACCCAACATATAATACCTGGGAAGATAAGTTACCTGGTCACTTAAGTTGTAAGTGCTCTGTACACTTAAATGCACATATACAATATGCAAACATTGTGCGCTTAAGTGCACAGTGCAACATAATGCCATGCATGTCCAAACTATGCATGGCACGCACAATGCCATGCACAGTGCAGAACGAGTGCACATTGTTGTGCACTTGGCAGGCTCACGGTAGCCAGTTGTGAGCCCCGTTAACCCATTGGATGTTTATGTCTGCACCTCGTTGGCACTCGTCCATAGGCGCCATGCACAGTGTGTGGAACAGGTGCATGTTGCTGTGCACCTAGGAGGCTCCCAGTGAGCAGCACAGGCGGCCACCACGTGGTCTATGAGTGGTTTCTGTCTCCCATTGAGACAATCTCTGGCAATGGGGGTGTGCACTGCAGAGCAACAGGTGCACGGCTGGAGCTTGCTCGACGAGCTCAGAGAACCAAACCTCCATGGCTTGGAAATTGCTTGGACCATCAACGTGTTTTGCCGCTGGTGGTCCACAATCGAAACCCACCACGGGACAACAACAAAACTGCCAACCGTGAGCTCATGGAGCTAGGTATGACCACCACCAAGCAAACGACGATCATTGTCTAACCCACTAGCATATTCTGTTGCCAGTGGGTGTTCCTCGGCCACCTCTTCCTCGGTTATGCACGTGGGCAACTATTACACAAACTATACAGTGGGCAACCCCTCACTTGACCTGTGTGTGCTCGGTCACCACTTTGTTAAGCTAGATGTAGTTCCTCGGCCACTGGCTGCCTGACCACCAGTAACTCGACCATGCAAGCAAGCAACTGCCTACTAAACAAATAGGCTTGAGCCTTGCTCGGCCTGAGCCCTTCTGCTCTGACACACAACTCCTCAACCACTACACGAACACAGGTTCCTCGAGCACCCTCCTCAGCAACTGTCAAAATTCCTGGCCAAAGCCAACTTAGCCAGAGTTGCTCGGCTTGAGGCACCACTCGCATGGCCAAAGCTCCCTCACCCATAGAGGACAACCATCCCAACGTGAGTAGCTTGCTTGGCACCAATGCATGCACTACCTGAGCTTGTTGGAGTCCCTTGGCCACTTGGAGTTGCTCGACCACAGAGCATCACTGCCACATTGTAGTTGCTTAGCCAAGGTTTGCCCGGCCACCAAAAGCCACTCGGCCACAAGGAGAGGCCCAACCTAGCGTAGACTGCCTCCATGACACATTGCATAGGCCATGCAAAGTGCTTCATCTACCTTGCTCGGCCACTACTCTTTCTTAGCCACAACACTGCTCAGACATGGTAGTTGTCGAAACTACTCAGATCACATGGTTCATCATTCACCAACATATTCCATCATTGATAGGGAGTTCTCGGGCCACAAAAGTCCTACTTGGCCACACGTTGCATGGCCCATGCAACGTTCCAAGTCCTCCACTACAATGAATACAATGTTTGATTCACCATCTTTGACTGTTGCTTTCAACTTATACACCCACGCACCGCCTAGATTTGACTGACATCCATGGCCTATTGACCCACTATTCCCACCTAAAAAATAACGATTGTCGGCCTCATTCAGTAGAACGTCAAGGAAATCAAAGTTACGTGAATGGTGAATTTTCCCAATGACGTAATTAAAAAAAACAAAAAAGAAAGAGGAATGAAAGAGCAACAATCAACAATGGACAATCTTAGTCATGCAAAGACTGGCTACAACAGCTAAATTACTCTAGTTTGTCTCCCTCTAAATTTATATGAATTCCATTTTTACTAACAAAATTGATTCTTGTGGTGTGAAACATTGGCTACATAGCCCCAATTGGACATAACTTGGATGTCTCAATATGTCTCCATCAGAATAGACTACTTGGCATTAAAATGCACACAGGCACCCCTAATTGCTAGACCAACAAAAAATGGACCCCTGCAGCTTGATTGACTAATAGAGATCCTATGGCCGTGCATAGAAAATGGGGTGAACAACATAGTTCCTCAGCCACACCTTGCACATTCCATACAAAGACAGAGTGTTGCATGTCCTCAGAACACGTTTGTCCTATGTGATGCTTCATATTTTTACACACCTACATGTCCTCGGAGGTAGATAAGTCTACATTGCCAAAAGGTGTGTGAAAGCGGACAAACTCAGTCAAGCGAAAATCAGAAACAACAGCCTCATCACCTTGTCTCTTAACCAAACTTCTCGAGGTTCCACAGGAATCTCAGTGTTAGCACACCCTGGGAACATATTTTGTTAGAACTCACCAGCGCAACACAAGACACCAGATACATAACCTTGCTCAGTATCGTGGGCACCTCGGACCTTCATCATTGCCAAAGCATGGCTGCCCACATGCCTCGCTAGTGCACCTCAAACCTTTGCCTTGTTTTAGTAAGACAATTCAAGTTTGCAAATCTCACATTTGTGGTTTGGATTATCTAAGCTAACTGGTTTGACATTTTTAGCATGGTTAAGTATCTCTTTCAAACAAAAGAAAGGTCACACCTTCCCGAGAGTTAATAGGTGAGTCTAGCCACTAGATTGGCCAACGTCCTTGTAGAGAATTCACGACGGGAAAGGTCAATGACTGCCTAACCTTGCTAAATTCCCCGCCGAGCGTCAACAAGTAGGTCTAGCCACTTGACCCAACCTCCTTCATGGCGAATTCACGCCAAGAAAGGTCAGGGACTACCCGACCTTTCTAAATTCCCCGTTGAGAGTCAACAGGTGGGTCTAGCAACTCGATTGCCTAACCTCTGCAATACCCTATATTTATGTGTATTTTAATTAAATTATTATTTAATTTATTTTATTATTGGTCCTCTTGTTTTAAAATTTATGAGTTTTGTTGTATTATTTTATAATTTTTTTAAGTTGTGAAATTTATTTCAATGTGATTAATTTCTTGTTATTAAAGATTGTTCATTATTTAAATTATTTTATTGTTGGATTTTATTTAGCCACTATGTTTAAATTATTTTAATTAACTTGCTGTTTTGAAATTCTTTACGTTGGATTAATTTTGAGACCTAGGTTGAAAGAACTGGACCTCATTTCTTTCCCTTCATTTTTCTTCCTTTTTATTTTTTTCTCTTTTTCCTTTCTCTTTTTCTCATTTTTCCTTCTTTTTTCCTCCCCTGCTTCCTGCGCGCTACCCCCTCTCCCCCATCATTTTTTCATCCTCCCAGTGGGCTGCCGTGGCCGTCACCACTCCTCCCATTCTCTTCCCCACCGACTAGCAACTCTCCCCCTCCAGTCTTAGCCTTTCTTGTGTCGCTGTTAGCCTTCATGCATGGCCAGAAGCCACGGCTTCCTTGAGCTCGCGTGTTGCCGTGCCACCAACATTGGCCCCATTTTCTCATCACATCACTGGCGACCCCCCAGCTATCTAACCCACCCATCCTTATCCCCGATCTACCACCCTTGAAGTCCTACCATCTCCATTTTTTATTTGAGCATTTTGGCCTCCAACGGCCACCCACGCCGCCACTCACGGCCAACGACCATCACCACTAGGTTCTCCAACATATTTAGGCCCTTCCCTAGCTAGCCCCAGTTTTTGTTTGTTCCTATTCAAAATTTGACATTTTGAGACCCATGGTTATAATTTGAAATACACTGTTACGTTGTTGTGCTGCCACCTTTAGTATCCCCTTCATCATTCAAAAATTATATTTTATCACTGTAAGTAATTTTTCAAAGAATTTCTTGATATTTAAATATATTATTGCACTAACAAATTTTCTACAGTCTGGTTGGTTGTGCCAGACTTTGAGTCCGAGGAATATGGGGGTCTGGTTGGATTGGAGGATGGGATTGGTTATTAAATTGGTTTATGCTTGGTGTTTTTATGTCATGTTGGGATATCGTATGTGTGGTGTTCGATGTCTTGATATTCATCTTTGCGTTCATGCATGTTCATGTGTTGTAAATGAAAACTAAGTTTTCATATGAGAAATGATATTTGGTAGGTTTGTAATGGATAAATTAAAAGGATTGAGAAAGAGGAAAAAAAAGAATTATTGGGATTGTGGTAAGCAATGATAATGGTAGAGTCCTACCTATAATTCTCGCTTACGGTGCATATGGTAGGGATGATGATGAGTAGGGATGGTGGTAATTCTACCTATAATTCCAGCTTACGGTGCAAGCGGTAAGGATGGTGGTAGTTCCGCTTGTGATTCCCGCCTACAATGAGTTGATAATTAGTTAATGGGTCATTTTCTGAGAAAATGACAGTTTATGATTAAATGTATACTGTGATATCCCCATTTTACGTTTATTTTTATTGAGTAATCTTATTTAAATTATTATAATTAGTGATTTTCTTATTTTAAATTAAAGGTATTTTTGCAATATTATTTTATGATTTTTAAGTTGTGAAATTATTCTAACGTGCTTTCTTGCTATTTATTATTATATTATATTTTAATTTTATTTTTAATTTATATTAGTTAATTTTGGGCTTTAAAATTATTGTGTTTTTAGATTTTATCATTTTATTTTATTTAATCACTGCGTTTGAATTATTTTATTTAACTTGTTATTTTGAAAATAGTTTTCGTTGAATCAGTTTCTTGACCCAAGATGTAAGGGTTGGATCTTACTTTCTTTTCCTTCATTTTTCTTTTTCCCTTTTTTATTTTCTTCTCTTCTTTTTTTTCTCCTTTTTCTTTTTCTTCTTTTCCTTCCCTTTTCCCCCCAGCCTGCGCGACATCCTCTTCTCCCCTCTCCTATTGTTTTCTTTCCTCTTCTCCAGCCCACCGCCGTGCTTCTCACCGCCCCCACCATTTGGTACCCCTTTGGTCGGTGAACACCTCCAACAATTTTTAGACCACCTAGTGCCGCTATTAACCACCACGAACTCCTCCAAGCCACATGGCTTTTGGGCCATTCCACCACCGTCGCTCCACCTCCAGTCACCATTTTTTCACCACTTTATCATCGACATTTAGTCGACCTAACCCACTCATTTCCAGTTTCAATCCATCGTTGGAGCAACCATCAGAAGCTAAAATCCGATTTGGCCTTTTTGGCATTCCACCATTGTTTTTGCCGCCACCCACGACCAACCACCACTTCCATTAGTTTCACCAACACCTATAAGCCATTTCCTATCAATTTCAAGTCTTAGTTTGTCCCCATTCAAAAGTGGGTATTTTGTGAACCACGGTCACAGTGCGTTTTACATTGTTACGTTACCTTGCTGTCGCTTTTTGCATTTTCGTGATCCTTCGAAAAATATTTTATAGCGCTTTAAGTATTCTAAACTTTCTTTAAGATTTAAATATATTTTTGCATTAACAATAATTGTGTTTTAATTGGTTATGCCGGACTTAGTTCGAGGAGTCGGGGGTTGGTTGGATTGGAGGACAGAGTTGTGTATATAATTGCTTGATGTTGGAAATTGTTGTTGTTGGTTATTTTTTGGTATCTTGTCGTAAGCATTGCATAGTGCATGCATGTTCATGTTTGAAAAGGAAAACTGGGTTTTCGTGTAATTGCATGTATGTTCATATGTATATTTGAAAATTGGATTTTCAAGCGAGAAATGATTTTGGATATATTTGAACGATTGGATTGACTGGTTTGAGCCAGAGGTACTATAGGGATGATGGTAAGCAGGGATGGTGGTAGAGTCCCGCATGTGATTTCCGCCTACGGTACACCCGTAGCAATGGTGGTAGGTAGGGACGGTAGTAGAGTCTCGCCTACAGTGCTCTGATGTTTGGTTATTGGGTCATTTTTTAGGAAAATGACAAGACTTAGATATGTGGGCCATTTTCTAAAAATGGTGGTTGTTTTAATAGATTGGATTTTTAGGCCAAAATGAGATTTTGGCATGCGTGTAAAATTGGTTATTTCGGGAAAGGATGATTTTCGAGACATATGCATATGGCATCATGTTCATGCATTTGGTTATTGTACGAATGTATTTTTATCTTGTGGTTCGTTTGGATTAGTACTTACCTGCGGTACCGTCTTTGGTACCATAGATTTTGATGCAGAGGACGAGGAGACTGAGCCTGATGAGGCGGCTTCACCGGAGGAGTGATCGGGGATCACTCGTGGATTGTGATTTATTTCCTGTTTTTGTTTATTGTTGTTTATTTGTATTATATCTATGCTGGTTAATTGTAATATTTTTGGTATGCTTATTTTTAAGCGAACTTGTATTTAAATAAATTCTGGTATTTAGTCGACTGACTTTATTATTCCGCTGCTTTATTTTTGTTGTACACTTTAGCTTGTACACACACTTGGCACTTGGCGATGGGATGTGTGACGTGTGTTGTCATCATTCCGACTTCTCGATTTCCACGTGTCCGTACGTGAGAGTTGGATGTGTCACATATACGAGCACAATTTTCTGAGAAAATTGTAGGTTTATGTTTGGACCATTTTTTAGAAAAATGACCAATGATATTTAATGGCTTCTTTTAGGTCAAACGAGATTTTTGGCGTGCGTTGGAAAATGTTCATATTTGGGGAAAATGATGGTTTTGGGTCACTGGCTTGTTTCTTCATGTGCATGCATGTATGTTGGTTGCATTAATGTGTTTATATCTCGTAGGTTATTTGGTTGGTTACTTGCTGAGATTGACAATCTCACGTGGTATTATTTTCTACGATTCTGTTTTATAGAATCGTAGATTTTGATGCAGAGGAAGATGTTGAGCCTAAGGGATTGGCTCCGCCGGATGATTGACATGTGGTCACTTTTGGAGCATGGTTATGTATCTCTTTTTGGCTATGTAAATATTAGTTTTTACTTTATTTTCTCTGGATAACTATATAATTTTTTGTAATACTTTTATTTTGGGTGGTCTTGTATTTAAAATTCTGGTACTTAATCGATTTCTTTATTTTATCCGCTGCGATTTTATTGTACATATTGCATACACTTTAAGCACTTATTGTTGGGGTGCGTGACCTGTGTTTTCATCATCTTGACGTCACGATTCCCACGGTTCCGTATGTGATAGTTGGGGCGTCACAACCTCGCTCACGACGAATTCATGGTTGGAAAGGCCATGGACTGCCTGACCTTTCTAAATTCCTTGTTGAGAGTCAACAGGCGGGTCTAGTTAGGGATGAATTCAGTCTGGTCTAGTTAGGGGTCTTGTTGGGATTAGACCAGACCACTTCGATCCACCCTTTTCCCACCTGGACCGGTCTGACCCAACACCAAATGGGCCAGTTATATATTTTTTAGCCCAACTAACATTTATAGTTAGATTTCAGCCCAAGTCTTGACATTTTATCCCATTTTCAGCCTAAAATTATTTATATACAAAAAGAAAAAAACTTGAAAAAGAATTAAGTATAATTAGTATAGTATGTATGAATGTATGATGTATCTACATATGATGACATAAATAATCATATGATTTATGATATATTATTAATTGATAGTATATATTATGAATGCTTGTTTGCAACCTAGTTATCTTAAGAAAAATTATCTAATTACTTTAATTGAGTGTAAATAGTAGAGTATGTTTGAATGTATATATGATGTATCCACATATAATGACATAAATTATCATATGATTTATGATATATTATATATTAATTGATAACATATATGATTTAACATCTTATATGGTCAATGACAATAGATTAAATGAAAATTACATAATTATCTTATACAATTACTATATAAAATAATATATTATACATACAAAATATTTTAAAAATTTATATATTGTTTGGTCAGTTTCGGTCCGGTCTTGTCCAAAAATCATAGACCTCGGACCGGACTGAAACCCATTTAGTCCCACAAATAGAGGATCAAATCGACCAAAAATAGTTTACACCCCTAGGTCTAGCCACTCAACTGCTTGACCTCCCACACCTAGACAACAATACCAGCACATCATCTTCTCTAGCAAATGCTGATTGTTTCCACTCGTGCCATAACCGCTGCGAGTGGATTACCTCCTAAAAAGAGCCTCCGATAAATGTAAGTTTTGATTTTCTGGTAAATGTTGTGATTGATTTTGAATTCTGTCATTTCTAATCATATGGATCAGTATGACACATTTACATCATTTATAGGCATATATATATATATATATATATATCACTTTGGTTGTCATTTCTAGTGTTTCTCTTATGTACTTTCTTAATTAAGCTTCCCTCCTTGTGTCTCGATATTTAATTATTAGGTCAAATCTTATTTTTTGAAATAGCAAATTTAAAGATTAATGGACAATATCATATCATTACAATAAAATAACAGTTACATGAGAGTACAACATATAATATTTTGATACCCATTACAAGCTACAACACATAATATTTTGATACCCATTACAAGCCAAACCGAGGGGAGGGATGAGGGCCGGGGTTATAGCTCTTTGCTTTCCAATAATTAATTTCAGAAGAGCTAAGAAATTATTGGCTGTTCTGACCCACTAAAATGACCTTATTAAGAAGAAAAACACTATTAAGAAGGAATTCCTATTTTACATACAATAACATTTTCTAAAAGAAAAAAACCTTATTCATTACCTTTATAGAGAAATGCTTCAGCCATAAAGATATCTTATAAAAATAAACTCACAAATTGACTTGACTTAATATAGTACATTAGATTGTAAAATAGACCTATTGTATTATATGAAGTCATGTCAGTTTGTGAATTTATTTTTTGTGATTTCTTTGTAGCTCTAACACTTCTTTACTTGAAATTTAAATGATGGATTGAAGAAAGCCATGCATGATTACATCAAAATCATGGTTACAGAAAACAACTTAAAGATAAAATAAACTAAACTAAATATATAACTCATGACGTTTTGACTTTATATCGAGATGATGTTGATCATAACTATGGCTTACGCTTGAGAATAATGTTCAAACCAAATCTAATCAAATCATCACCACTGAGAGGAGGCATCTCAGCAATTTTCTTGGAAAATCGATCGAAAAGTTGATCCATGTTTTCGCTTCCGAAATGCTTGCTGAAAAGGTCATCAAACGCAGCTCTAAACACCTCTACGGTAATGGCCATAAGGCTGGAGTTTTTGGTTTGAGTAGTAACCAATCTCACAATGTCAAAATACCCATTTTTTATCACTAAAGCCTTTTATCTCCTCCGCTGATGGCGAGTAGATTGGCAAGTTGAAGGAGTCCATTTTATCTTTGCTTATTATTTCCTGCATGATAGAATCAAACATTTTTATAATTAATTATATACGATTTTTATGGGGCCAAGAATTCTATTGGTTCTCCTAATTTATGAAATTGTCACTCAATCCAAGTTTGATTTAAATGTAACTAAAAAATAGAAGAAAATATTGTGCTGATCTGGATTAATTTTATTCCAATATAGGTTTGAAAAAGAAATGGTCATGGAGCCTACGTATATGAAGTTCCTATTTATTTTCTCTAGCTTCTAATCCTCTTTTATGAGATTAACTGATAGAGATGTCTTAGAGTTTAATTAATTAAGGGTATGGAGTGAGAAAGAGATAGACACATGAAGTGATATATGAAGCGGATTCTACATCATTTATAGTCATCCGAGTGCATTAATGACTAGGCAACATTAAAGGTTTAATAAATTCTCATAGAATTTACTTTATATGTCTATCTTTCTCTTGATTTTAGTTCGGTCAAGAACTTTAACACACGTACCCAACAGTACCCCACTTCGTGCATGAAAGCATCACACATCAGCTAGCATAAAGCGACTTATTTTCATAGCTATAATGAATTTCAAAACAAGTGGCATATTGACAAATCGGCTCACAAGCAAAGCAATAGCAAAGTAAGTGTAGAATTGAATGAGTTAGTGAGTAAAATTTCTTCCCAAAAGGATTTAAAAAGAACCACTAAAGTAGCTGCTTTCAGGTTATATATATACCTCGTTGACCATATCTAGAAGAGATGATTCCAAGGGCTGGTACTGGGGGCCAAGTGAGGATTGTATTGGAAGAGTCCCCTCCTTACGTCCAGACATTAGGATTGCAATTAATCCTCCAGGAGCAAGCTCTTCTGCTCGAGCACTTAAAAAGGATTCCATGTCTTTCTCAAACTGTGCAGAATAAGCCTGACCAACTTCCTTCTTTGCATTTTGATAATATAATTTTCCCTTATTACATGAAGCCGAATCCAAGTCCCCAACCTCCGGTGGTGCCTTAGAAAGCCAATGAAGTGCATATGCAGAGTATACAAACTTCAAAGATGCCTTTGGAAATAATCTATGGTAGAAAGATCCCGGAACTCCCGCTGCAAAGTATTGCCTGTCGACCGGAAGATTTGCAAAGAGAGTGTTGAAATCATTGGAAACATGATCGTTGAAGAACACTTGAAAGACCGGGAGGCTAGAATCGTGACGGCCTTTGCTTTTATATTTTTGTACCACAGCTTCTATGATGTTTCTCATGGAAACATTTGTATTAGGGCCAACAGAACAGCCTAAATCGGCAATCCCAAATATGTTTGAAACTGGACATGAGACATCTTCATCAATGTCGAGATTTTCAGTAATCGCTTCCATTATCAGGGTTTTGGCATGATCAGCTCCCACTCTCTGAAAGGAAGAATAAATTTGAGAATAAAAGTAAGATGGATATTGTAAAATCTGTACCGTTTGTTCAGAAAATTTAAACCAATAGAAAAATATAAATTTTATTATTTATTTTATATCTTAATATATACGTATGTCATGTGTGTAATATCATGAAGTGTGAGATTAATTTATTGTTTTTTTTTTCACTCAATTGCTTTTATTCTTTAGAATGTAAAACTTCTTTCAAATTTTGACTGCTATTCTCTTCTTTTTCTATGCATACCAAGGACAAAGAGACCGATCAAATGGAAAAACCACAGTAAGAAAGTACTCTTTCCCAAAAGTACCTGCAGATTGGAATTTTTGGCGTAGCTGTGTCGTCCATCTCCACCGATCATAACATATGATTCTTCCTGCATCTCTCTCTTTCTCTCTATGATATTTTTTGCATGAGGATTCATGAATTAGTTCCTCGATCACTCTCTCTATGTATATAAATGATCTTACGTACCATTAACTTCTTAGGACTTTTAATCCCAAAAATTGCAGGGCTAGCTGCTGATGGAAACGTGCGTTGACTTTTTAGGATTTTCCGGACGACTGCTCTGCAATATGTCTTATCACGATGGGATATTGAATTGATTTACGGACACTCCGATGTTTAAGTTTTACCTTTTAGTTTTCTTTGAATTCTTTGTTTTCGGTGGTGCTAGGATCCCACTGTAGCTCCCCGTTTTTGACTTTTGACTTTTTTTAAATATTATTAAATATATTTTCAAAAAGCAAAAAAAATAAAAACATTATTAAAAAATAATTTTTCAATTACTAAGTTTAAAAAGATAAAAAATAAAAAATAAGAGTGGAAACTCCCATTGGCATTCGTTTATATCATTTTCCGTTTAAGATTGGTGGAAATCTGAATGCATATTGATCTATTCCAGTGCGTATAGCCTTTTGATTTGACTGGAGGATCGATGATAGGTCTGAAGAACAATTGATATGAACTCTAATCAACTCGCTTTGAAACCCAACAACAATATTGGAAAATCAAACTCAAGAAAGCCAAACTCAAGTATATGAATGGAGAATCTAGACCCGTTGAGATCTCGTTTAAAAACCCTGGATCATATTGAAATCTAGACCCGTTGAAGAACCCGAATTATAAGGAAGAACGCCACAAAGGTTGTGATTTACCTTTGATAAGTTCAGAAGTTCAATCAAGAACAAGATGAGTAAACTTAATTTACAATGAAAATTTAATATTGTCTAACCTTCTCAAATGAGGCTACAAGTGGTTTAAATAACAATCTCTAAAAATCCTAAGTGAATAGTGCCGCAGGTACTGTAGCGTGAACAGTACCGCGCTCTTTTCACGCTACAGTAACTTCTAAAACCCTAATTCACTTAAAATAATAACTTTCCAAATATGCCATTGGCCAAAATACAAGACCTACCCAAAAGCCCTAGCTCATTAGAAATATGACGTATATGGGCTAAGCATCCTCAAGCCCATTTATTCTAAACTAATAATAAATTGAAAGCCTTAATAACAATAGACCCTATTTCTAAGTCATGTCTTCCACAACTTGTATCAAGTGGATCAAATCTGGTTCTCCTTCCTTCAAACCCATCTTGAGTGTTGGGCTCTTCCTAGCTTCATTCCAAGTGGTTTGCATCAATCCTTGCATTGTTTCCTTAATCTTTTTGGCTCTTAATCTTGTAATTGGCCCATCTAAAACTTACAAAGGATCTTTAAGGCTACCTTCACGTTGGTTCCCATCATTCCCCCTCTCCTAAAAAAGATTCAACCTCAAATCTTTACCTACATCAAAAGGAAAAAGATTAGAAACATTGAAGGTAGCAGAAACATTATACTCACCTGGAAGATCCACTTGATATGCATTGTCATTAATTTTCTCAAGAATTTGGAAAGGTCCATCTCCTCGAGAATGCAACTTAGTCCGTCTATGTGCTGGGAATCTTTCTTTGCGCATGTGAACCCAAACCCAATCTCCTGGTTCAAAGATGACACGCCTTCGCTCTTTATTGACCTGTGAAGCAACCATTTCATTCTTTTGGGCAATTTGAAGCCGTACTCTCTCATGAAGTGACTTCACCAACTTCGTTTTCTTTTGTCCATCTAAGCTACTCCCGCCATCAACAGGTAAATGCATCAAATCTAAAGGAGTAAATAGATTAAAACCATAAACAATTTCAAAAGGAGAGTATGAAGTAGTAGTATGCATAGTTCTATTATATGCAAACTCTATAAATGGCAAACAATCCTCCCAAATCAGTAAATTCTTATGAACAACAGTGTGTAAAAGCTGAGTTAAAGTCCTATTAACTACTTCAGTTTGACCATCAGTCTGTGGGTGACAAGTAGTGAAAAATAAGAGCTTACTACCTAATTTCCTTCATAACACCTTCCAAAAGTAGCTAAGGAATTTAACATCCCTATAAAAAACAAGACTCCTGGGCACACCATGGAGTCGCACTATATCTTTGAAAAACAAGTCAACTATGTTTGTGGCATCATTTATTTTATGGCATGGAATGTAATGTGTCATCTTGCTAAATCTATCCACAACCATAAAAATAGAATCTCTACCCCTTTTTGTCCTAGGCAGCTCCAAAACAAAATCCATAGATATGTCTACCCATGGCTCACTAGGAACAGGTAAGGGTGTATACAACCCATGTGGCAAAACCTTATATTTGGCCTTTTTACATGTGATGCACCTACTGCAAATGCGATTGACGTATCTTTTCATCTTAGGCCAAAAGAAATGTTCATGCAATATGTCTAAGGTTTTCTTGACACCAAAGTATCCCATTAATCCCCCACCATGTGCCTCACGCACCAATAACTCATGCATAGAACAACTAGGCACACATAGTTTATTTTCTTTAAACAAGTAACCATCATGCTTGTAAAACTTACCAAATGCTCCTTATCACATGCCATATACACATCAGAAAAGTCAACGTCATCGGCATACATGTCTTTCACATATTCAAACCCAAGCATTTTAGCACTCATAGAAGTAAGAAGTACATACCTCCGGGATAAAGCATCAGTAACAATATTCTCCTTACCTTGCTTGTAACGGATGACATATGGAAAAGTCTCAATGTATTCCATCCATCTAGCATGCCTCTTATTCAACTTACCTTGACCCTTGAGATGCTTCAATGATTCATGATCGGTGTGGATCACAAATTCCCTAGGCCACAAGTAGTGCTGCCAACTCTCTAATGCACGAACAAGAGCATAAAGCTCTTTGTCATAATCAGGGATGCCCCATTTAGCTTCTCATTAAATAAGGCGATGGGCCGCCTATCCTACATCAAAACGGCTCCAATCCCTATTCCTGAGGCACCACATTCAATCTCAAAAGGTTTGTTAAAATCAGGTAATGCTAACAAGGGTGCAGAGCAAAACCTTTCTTTAATAGTGGCAAAAGCATTCTCTTGATTAGCCCCTCAATGAAACCCAACATTCTTTTTAATGACTTCAATGAGTGGTACAGCAATGGTACTAAAGTCTTTAACAAAAGCCAATAAAAGCTAGCTAAACCATGAAAGCTCCTTACCTTAGTGATGCTCTTTGGCGTTGGCCACTCCTTGATGGCCTTGACTTTCTCTTCATCAACTTCAATACCTTTGTACTAACAACATAACCAAGAAAAACAACTTTCTCCATGCAAAAGGTACATTTCTTGAATTAGCATACAACTTTTCACATCTCAACACATTAAACATATATCTCAAATGCTCAATATGTTCATTTAAGTCCTTGATGTACACTAGGATATCATCAAAGTATACAACCACAAACTTGCCTATGAATGCACGTAGGACATGGTTAATTAATCTTATGAAAGTACTGGGCGCATTTGTAAGTCCAAATGGCATAACCAACCATTCATAAAGCCCATACTTAGTCTTAAAAGCAGTTTCCCATTCATCACCCTTTTTCATTCTAATTTGATGGTACCCACTTTTAAGATCAATTTTACTAAAAATACATGAGCCATGCAATTCATCAAGCATATTATCTAATCTAGGAATGGGATGACGATACTTTACCATGATATTATTAATTGCCTTGTAATCAATGCACATTCACCACATCCCATCCTTCTTAGGCACTAGAAGCACTGGTACTACACATTGGCTCATGCTCTCCCTCACGTATCCCTTGCTCATCAAATCCTCAACTTGCCTCTGAAGCTCCTTTGTCTCATCTGGATTACTCCTATAAGCTGGTCAGTTTGGAATAGCAGCCCCGGGCACAAAATCAATCTGGTGCTCAGTGCCTCTAATGGGTGGCAACTCATTAGGCATTTCCTTTGGGAATACATCCTCAAACTCATGCAACAAAGAAACAGCCAAACTAGGAAGAGACTGGTTAGTTTCATCAAGATTAAGATAAGACTCTTTATAAACAAGAAAAATCATAGGGCAATTTGCTGAGAAAGCCCTCTTAACCTCACTCTTTTTTGCATAGAAACTCACTTTTGTCTTTCCTTTTCTCTCTCCAGGCTCTCTTTCTTTTTTGCTCATTTTCACTCTCACTCTTTCTTTTTTGCTCAATCTCTGTTTCACTCTTTCTTTTTTGTTCAATTTCTTTTCACTCTTTCTTTTTTGATCACTCTCAATTCCACTCTTTCTTTTTTTTATCACTCTCATTTTCACTCTTTCTTTTTTTAGCAACCTCACTTTTCAATTTCAATTGGTCCTCATAGACCTGTCCTGGAGTTAAAGGAGCAAACTTGATTGTTTTGCCCTATTTTACAAAGTTGTACATGTTTTTGCATCCATCATGTATCACTCTCCTATCATACTGCCACGGCCTTCCCAACAAGATATGGCCGGCATGCATAGGCACAACATCACAAAGTACTTCATCCTTATACTTCTCAATAGAAAAAGTAACTAAAACTTGTCTATCCACCCTAACCACCCCACAATCATTCAACCACTGCAACTTGTATGGTCTAGGGTGTTTCAAGGTAGGTAAATTCAATTACTCAACTAAAGTAGTCCTAGCAACATTAGTACAACTCCTCCCATCAATAATCATACTACACACCTTGCTATTGATGTGGCATATAGTATGGAAAATGTTCTCCCTCTGCTGCTCTGCATCATCCATCTTAATTTGTGTGTTGAGAGCACGCCTGACAATAAGAGACTCACCTATTACGGGGTATTCTACTCCATCATAATCACTAGCATCCTCCAACTCGAGCATCTCATCACTATCATCCTCACTTGCAGTCATCACCTCCTTATTGTCACGCATAATTATCACACGTTTGTTTGGACATTGAGAAGCAATGTGCCCTTAATCCAAACACTTAAAGCATTTAATATCTCTATTTCTAGAAGGTTTGGATGCTACCTTCGGTTTGTTGTTAGTTCCTTCATCTTTTTCCTTAGGTGGTTCGGTCTTTGTCTTTGTTACAGCTCAATCATCTTTCTCCCACTTTGGTTTCCAAGGAGTGCTAGAAACCGAAGTATACCTTGACATCCCATTCCTCTTTAATTGCCTCTCCACCTTCATAGCCATGTGCACCATGTCTTCTATTTTTACATAATGTTGCAACTCAACCACATTGGCTATCTCCCTATTTAAACCACACAAAAATCAAGCCATAGTGGCCTCCCTATCCTCCTCTACATTGGCTCATATCATAGCCACCTCCATCTCCTTATAGTAGTCCTCCACACTCCTAGAGCACTGTGTAAGATTTTGTAATTTATGGTAGAGGTCCCTATAGTAGTGGCTAGGTACAAATCTCCGCATCATGAGAGCTTTCAACTTTCCCATGTCTCAATAGGCCTCTCATAATTCCTCCTCCCATTGGTCACTAATTGATCCCACCAAATAATAGGATAATCAGTGAACTCAATTACTACCAACTTCACTTTCTTCTCCTCTGAATAGTTACGACAATCAAAGATCAACTCTATCTTCTTCTCCCACTCTAAATAAGCTTCAGGGTCAGTTCTACCTTGAAAAGATGGTATTTTCATTTTGATGTTCTCAAGGTCCCTATCAACTCCATCACGACCCCGTGGGTTTCCCCTAAATCCTCTTTCACGCCTAACTCCTTTATGCCTACCCATCCCAACTTCAGACATTAGGTCTTCCTCATCCTTACCATCTCCTTCATCTTCATATTCATGTTCTCTTCTAGGTTCATGTCTTCTCCTATCTCTCTCATCATGCAAATTTCTAATATCTTCATCTTATTGATCCATTCTATCCCTCACTTCCCCTAACATCATGTTTAACTGCTCAAATTGTTGTTGCATGGCCTGCAACACAAAGGAGTTATCTGCCATCCCCTTTGGTGATGTGTCACTTTTATGGGATATCGTACGCGTTGCACAAAAAAAATGTTAGTGGAAAAGACCCCACACGCTCCCTTACGTATTTACACTCGAATAACGGCACTCCACTCGTGTTTCACTCTTAATTGGCCCCTTTTTTTTTTTTCCAATAATGATCTCACTCTCTTACCTTTTACCTCAAGAGTTTTTCCACTCAAGTTCTTTAAGAACTAATTGAACTCAATCAAAACAATATAATCTTGTTTTGTTCCAACTAGTAATTAGGTCCAAGAAACAAAGAATAAGAAAAAACATGGAAGGAATAAAATGACATAAGACTCAAGGAATTTATACGATGGAAAGAGTAATTACAAAACAAGATACAAACTAGAAAGATGTATTCAACCCCTTTAAAGATAATGCTCAATCAATAAAATAAAAATTCAGATTTTTTTTTTCGATTTCTTTTCTTTTCTTTTCTCTTCTCAACAATTCAACCACAAACAGAAATATTCAATTGTGATAATCAAACAATTGAATTCAAACACATAAAAATTGACAAGGAAATAGAAGAGAATCAATGAAACCCTAGAAATTTCAAACCCTAGATGGTGCAAATTTTGGCAGCCCTTAAACAAGGAATTTAGCCACCCTATGATGATGAATACGAAACCCAAATGATAAATTAATTTGGTAGCCTTAGGAAAAATGAATTTCTGCACTTTTTTTTTTTTTGCAACCCTAGAACAATGAAGTCCTAGAATTAAAGATGCAATAAATAAAAGATAGAATCAGACCTGATTGGAAATCGAGTTCTGAATACCAAATGATGTGAACCCCAATCGACTCGCTTTGAGATCCAACAACAATATTGGAAAACCAAACCCGAGAAAGCCAAATTCAAGTCTATGAATGGAGAATCTAGATTCATTGAGATCTCGTTTCAAGAACCTAGATTATATTAAAATCTAGACCCGTTGAAGAACCCGTCTCAAGAACTCAGATTACAAGGAAGAACGTCACAAAGGTTGTGATTTACCTTTGATAAGTTCAGAAGTTCAATCAAGAACAAGAGGAGTAAACTCAACTCACAATAAAAATTTAATATTGTCTAACCTTTTCAAATGAGGTTACAAGTGGTTTAAATAACAATCCCCAAAAACCCTAAGTGAATAGTGCTGCGGGTACTGTAGTGTGAACAATATTGCGCTACAGTAACTTCTAAAACCCTAGTTCACTTAAAATAATGACTTTTTAAATATATCATTGGCCTAAATACAAGGCCTATCCAAAAACCCTAGCTCATTAAAAATATGACGTATATGGGCTAAGCATGCTCAAGCCCATTTATTCTAAACTAATAATAAATTGAAAGCATTAACAATAATAGGCCCTATTTCTAAGTCATGTCTTCCACAACTTGTATCAAGTAGATCAAAACTGGTTCTCCTTCCTTCAAACCCATCTTGAGTGTTGGGTTTTTCCTAGCTTCATCCCAAGTGGTTTGCACCAATTTTTGCATTGCTTCCTTAATCTTCTTGGCTCTTGATCTTGTAATTTGTCCATCTGGAACTTGCAAAAGATCTTTAAGGCTACCTCCACCTTGGTTTCCATCAACAATTATACAATATATATATATATATATTTATATATTATAAAAGTATTAGAAATTTGAAAGGAGAACTTATATATTGAAAAGATTGGTTTAGAATTACTATAGTTATAAAGAGAATATTTAAATTAAAGAAATTTATAAATTAACATGTCATCATTTGATCTATGAGATTTAATTTATGATAAAAATGATTTTGCAATTTTATGTACTACATCAAACCATGTCACTTTACGAAAATATGTTTTGTAATCCTTTTATAATTTAAGTATTTTTCAAGAAATAATGCTTTTGCTTCCATGCAATATGGCTAGCTCGAAGTTGAGTCAAGAGTTCTTCTATTGGCAATCGGGGTGGGGAACGCCCCGGGAATCAAGTCAGATGATATGTTATAAAAAAAAGGAAAAAAGAAACGAGATGAAGAAAAGCATCCCATCTTCGTGAACTCCTAAACCATCCAATCATATCCCCTCACTTCGTCATTTTCTTTTCCAATGAGAGAGAGAGAGAGAGAGAGAGAGAGAGAGAGAGAGAGAGAGAGAGCACTGGAGAAGCTAGCAGATATCGATCCAAAAATGAATGGAAGAAAAACAGTACAAGATAAAGAGTTGCAACCAAAGTAGTGAATTTCAAGTTTCCACGCATCTTCTTTTACCATAAAATACACAACTTTCCCAACTTTTCTTTGTGCCTTTTGTTTTTTGTTTTTTTCCTTAAAACAATCATGTGTTGCTTCTTGTATCTTGAAGGACCTCAACCCCAGTTTTGAGATCCTCACGCTAGGACTCACGGTTGTGGAGTTCGATCTTGAAAACCCATTGACTAATTTCCACGAACCCAACTCCGACACAATCGCTTCTCTCTTCCTTCTTGAACGTGATCATGAGGAAGGGTTGTACGGAGAAAAAGTAAAATATTAGTGAATGCCTGCATGCTATCTTGATCTCATGCATGCATGATTCTCAAGTTGCTATAGCTAGCTAGCTGCATGCTGCAGTATGTGAGAACGTGATGACCAATCCAATATTATACCCAATTGCGCAAGAAAACGGATTAAAATTGAGTATTAGATCAAATTTTGTGGGTTGGGATGTTTGAACTTTGAATCTATTTTTTTTAATTGTTGTTGGTTGAGACGTTATTTTGATCAAATGTCAAGAACTTTGAACTTTGATTTGGAAGAACTTTAAATACGATCGAGAAATTAAGGGTTGGTTTGGTATACAAAACTAAACTATCTCATCTCATTTCATCTTATATATATAATCATTACAACTTTCTAAAATTCACATACAAAATATAATAAATAATTCAATTTTTTCAAATTTTAAAACAAAATTAATATTAAAAAATTATATTATAATAATATTTTATTCAACTCTCAACAAAATATCTTATCTCATCCCATTTAAATTGTATAACTTAACGAGGCTTAAAACTCCATGCATGGCCATGTCTTTTCTAACCTAGCTAGCTATATTGAGATTGTTTGCTCCAATTAACCGCAACTTCAATCAATGCTAGTTGCATGGGTTAATTAATTGATGTCGCGGAAAAATGTATGAATAAAATAACATTAATTAGAGGCTCCCCACATTGGAAAGAAGCCACTAAAAGGACAGCATGCAGAATAAGAGCATTTTATTAATATAAGAACATTAATCATGCACGCTAATAAAGAAGGCTTGGCCCCTAATTCAAGTTTGGGGATCTATAATTGCAATAGCTAGCAAGCTGGATTAGTGTGCATGGGTGAGCTATATATATAAATCTGTGTGTGGACCCGGCACATTAATCCACTCAATTCGTGGACCACTTATTACGTACCTTGAATATAATATATATACACACATATCTGTATATATATATACATACTAGGTCAGAGCATGCTTCGTGCAAACCACGTTTACCTAGTTGAAATTCGTACTATTTCAGAAACTTTATTTGTTCAACAGAAAACATTAAAGATTTATATTTGGGAGAGGATGTGATACCTCATATTTACATGTATTTTTATTAAATGATTATTTAAATTATTATAATTAGTAGTTTTCTTGTTTTAAATTTAAGGTATTTTTTATGCATTAGCTTTCTTGTTGAGATGAGATAGCTCTTTTCCAATGCAACAACTATCTCATCTCAACAAGAAAGCCAATGCAACAACTATCTTATCTCATCTCAAGATTTTAAGAGTGGTCAATTCATCATGTTCCTAGAGAGTTGAATGTAATTGCCCATACTCTAGCAAAGTATGCTCTGATTTGTTCAGAGGATTGTATCCTTCTGGAGGATTACCCTCCATGTATCCAGCATTTCTTCTAATGAAATGCAGATGATCCTTTCAAAAAAAAAAAACAAGAAAGCCAATGCAACAACTACCAAATAATGCAGGGCATGCAACAACTTTGGCTTTCTTGTTGCACAGAATAACATTTATTTTGAAACAAATCAGAGCTTCGCTTGAGAATGATGACCAAATCAACTCTAATCGGAGTTGTCACAATCGAATTAGAGAGAGAAAGGGGGCATCGATCCTTGCAATTTTCTCAGAAAAACGTACGTCGATCGAAAAGCTGATCCATGTTTTCATTTTAGACATCTTTACGGAAAACATGTTTACGGAAAATGACATCAATTAATTAACCCATGCAACTAGCATTGATTGAAGTTGCGGTTAATCGGAGCAAACAATTAATCTCAATATAGCTAGCAAGCTAGGTTAGAAAAGAAATGGCCATGGAGTTTTAGGCTTCGTTTAGTTATACAATTTAAATAAAATGAGATTGATAAGATATTTTGTTGAGAATTGAATCAAATATTATTATAATATAATTTTTTAATATTAATTTTGTTTTAAAATTTAAAAAAAATTAAATTATTTATTATATTTTATATGTGAATTTAAAAAAATTATAATGATTATATATATAACATGAAATGAAATGAGATGAAATAATTTAATTTTGTGTACCAATTAAAACCAGCCCTTAATTTCTCGATCTTATTCAAAGTTCATCCAAATCAAAGTTCAAAGTTCTTGACATTTGATCGAAATAACGTCTCAACCAACAACAATTAAAAAAAAATTCAAAATTCAAAGTTCAAACATCCCAACCAACAAAATTTGATCTAATACTCGATTTTAATCCATTTTCTTGCGCAATTGGGTATAATATTGGATTGGTCATCCCGTTCTCACATACCGCAGCATGCAGCTAGCTAGCTAGCTATAATAGCTTGAGAATCACGCATGCATGATATCAAGATATCAGGCAGGCGGCATTCACTAATATTTTTTTCTTTCTCCGTACAACCCTTCCTGCGTGCATGCATGCATCTCGTCCACACTCCCTTTTTCAACGTAACACGTATATATACTGTGTGAATTTTTTGAGTTATGAATTTTGATATGATTATGTTCGTATAGCTTCCTAAACCATGATTTAATAGAATAAAAAGAAAAATCAAGAATAAAATTGAGTAATGCTAGATATAGTCATGGATAGTGTGAGCTAGTTCGTGCTTGTATTTTGTTCTATATTTACTTACTTTTTTCAAAAGAAATACATGATACTTGCATACTCTATAATTGTAAATATCATTTCTCAATTATTTATGTATCTTAATGTTTAATTTGAAATTAGATTTGTTTACTTACCCAAAACAATTAAAGAGAGGAAACAAATCTAGCTATGTACCAAACAAATCTAGCTATGTACAAATCTAGCTTTGTTTTCGGAGTGGCTCCGATTCCGATTCCGAAAACTCCGACTCCGTCGGAGTTGGATTCGGAGCGGAATTCGGAGCGGAGTCGGAAATCTCAAAAATTTGCACAGGCCTAGTTAAATTATGACTAATTTCGAGATTAGAGCGTGAACTACCAATTATAGTGGGTAAAATAAATAATGACCTTATATTGTTCAAATCCATGGAAATTTTACCATTTCTTGCCATATTTTCATTGATCTACATTCTAATGATGATGGCAACCATGAGTAGTATATATAAAAGGGGCCTGGGTAGCAAGGATTTGTGTGTGATTGCATGTGTGCAATAAGGGAAATCAGCAATTCAATAATGGAGTTTATCATTTGTTCGATTCTTGCAGTTCTATTAAGTTTTTATGTCTTTTTATTTCAAATTCTGAAGGGATGCAATGAGCGGTATTATGTTAGTAGGTTTCAGGAAACACAATACCCTCTCCCACTTGGAGATATGGGATGGCCTTTCCTTGGCTCTCTCCCATCGTTCCTCAAAGCTTTTAGATCTAGTGACCTTGAATCCTTTGTGTAACGGTTGAAATCAACATGCCAAGTCACCGAGTCTAGCACTACTGGTTTGGAATGAAACCTCGACTTGCTGGGGGAAAGGAGAGAATAAACGCAACGAAGGCAGTGGCTTATAAGAAATGGACCACACAGTACAACAACAAATTCAAGCTCCGATCATTCAAACTAAGGGATCTAGTTCGAAGGGAAGTGGGAATGTTGACCAAGAAGTAAGAAAGGGAATGCTCGAACCCAAATGGGAAGGACCATGTGTGATAGTACAAGCAATAGACTAGGCTCATACTGTGACGCCCCCGACCCCCACGTATAAAAATTTGAGAATCGAGGCGTCCGGGATGATAACAACACGGGTCATACATCCCATCACTACATGTTAAGTGTGTATACATGCAACACGTGTACAACAAAGAACGCAGCAGAATAATTAAGGTCAATTGACTAAGTACAATAATTATTTAAATACAAGTTCGCTTAAACATAAGCGTACCAAAAATATTACAATTAACCAATATAAATATACTATAAATAAAAAACAATAACCAAAAGCAGGAAATAAATCTCAATCCATGAGTGATCCCCGATCATTCCTCCGACGGAGCGGCATCCTCAGGCTTGGCCTCCTCATCATCTGCATCAAAATCTACGGTACCAATAAATGGTACCGCAGGTAAGTAACAATCCAAATAAACCATAAGATAAAAATACATTAAAACAACAACAATATGCATGATCATGATGCCATATGCACGAGACCCAAAAATTACAATTTCCCAAAATAACCAGTTTTACACGCACTCCAAAATCTCATTTTGGCCCAAGAATCCAATCTTGCCATTTTTTCAGAAAATGGCCCAATAACCAACTATCAGAGCACTGTAGGCGGGAATCGCAGGAGGGACTCTACCACCATCCCTACGACTGCACCGTAGGTGAGAATCACAGGCGGGACTTTACCACCGTCCCTGCTTACCACCATCCCTACAACTTTGTCTGTAGGAGGGAATCACAGGCGGGACTCTACCACTATCCCTACGTGTGTACCGTAGGCGGGACTCTACCACCGTCCCTGTTTACCACTATCCCTACAGTGACTATCGAACCGTTCAATCCGTTCATTTCATAAATACCCAAAATCCTTTCTAAATATGCACATGAACATGCATGCAATTATACTAAAACCCAGTTTTCCTTTTTGAACATGAACATGCATGCACTATGAAATGCATACGACAAGATACCAAAAATATCCAACAACAACAATTCCCAACATCACTCAACAACATCAAACAATCAAATAAAAAACTCCGTCCCCTAATCCAACCGACCCCCGATTCCTTGGACTTAGTCCGACACAACCAGCCAAATCACAATCATTGTTAATGCAAAAATATATTTAAATCTTAAAGGTTATTTAGAAAATACTTACAGTGCTATAAAATAACTTCCGAAGAATCGATGAGCTGCAAAAGGTGGCAAAAAGGCAACGTCACAGTGCAAAATGCAATGTGGCTGTGGGTCACAAAATACCTAAATTTGAACGGGATCAAACAAAGACTAGGGAAGGCTAGGGCAGGGCTTCGGGGTGTTGGTGAAGCTAATGGAAGTGGTGGTTGGCCGTGGGTGGCAACACAAATGGCGGTGGAAGGCCAAAAATGGCACAATCGGATTTTAGCACTTGGTGGTCGCTTCGAGGACAGATTAGAGCTGGAAATGGGTGGGTTAAGTCGGCAAGAGGCCGGTGATGAAGTGGTAAAGAAATGGTGGCCAAAGGTGGAGGCACGGCGGCGCGGGGAGCACAGAGCCGTGCGGTTTGGTGGTGCTCGTGGTGGCTAACGGTGGTGTTTGGGGGGCTAAAAATGGAGGGGTGAGGTCGCCGGTGGGTGGGGAAGAGAATGGAAGCAATGGCAACGGCAATGGGTGGCGCACGAAGGAGCTGGAAGAAAATGAGGCTACGGCTTCAAGCTGTGCGTGGTGGCTAACGGCGGCACGGTTGGGGCTGAAAACGGAGGGGGATGTTCACCGGCCAGAGGGGAAGAGAATGGGAGGGGCGGTGAGGCACACGACGGTGCACAGGTAGGACGAAGAGAACGATGGGGGAGAGGGGAGGAATGGGTCACGCGCAGGGAGAGAGAAGCAGGGGAAGAAAGAAGAAAAAAAAAAAGAGAAAGAAGAAAAAGAGAGAAAAAGAGAAAAAGGGAAAATAAAAAAGAAGGGAAAGAAATGAGGTCCAACCCTCATAACTTGAGTCACTAAACTCATCCAACGAAAATTATTTTCAAAATAACAAGTTAAATAAAATAATTCAAACGCAGTGATTAAATACAATAAAATAATAAAATCTAAAAACACAATAATTTTAAAGCCCAAAAATAAACTAATTTAAATTAAAAATTAATTTAAATACTAAACAATAATAAATACCAAGAAAGCATATTAAAATAATTTCACAACTTAAAAATCATAAAATAAATCCAACAAAAATCCGATAAATTTAAAATAAGAGAACCAAAATTTTAAATCAATTAAAATACTTATTCAATAAAAATACACTAAAATACAGGGTATCACACATATTATTTGATGGCCATGAATGGGAACATGCTACCCTACCAATGGAACGCAGAACACTTAAAAATGATCTTTTGTTTAAAAGATTCCATGTAATTAAAACATGAATAAAATAACCACTATGAGTTTAAAATATGTTGCCCAGATTCTTTCTGTGTGCCCATTTCCATGCAATTGAAGTTAGCCTTAGTCAAAGCGTGAATGAGCACATCTCCCACCTACTTGTCAAATTGGGTGTTAGCAATGTGCATGCAATTGAGATTAGCCTTCACCCAAGTGGCAGTCGAGAACATCTGTCATCCACTTATCATGTTGGGTCTTAGCAGCATGCATGCAATCTGGGCTTACATATGTACTTGGTGATTAGGGTTAGCCTTCGCCCAAGCGGTGGTTGAGCACATCTACCATCCACTTTTCAAGTTGGTGTTAGTAATGCATATGCAATAGGGGGACAACCTTCATCCAAGCGGCGGTTGGGAACATCTCTAGCACACTTATTATTGCTAATACTTGCACTCGGCAATTAAAGGCTAACAATGCGCATGCGATCAAGGTTATTCACTGGAATGAGAATAACAAGGGATGAATGGAAGAAAAAAAAAAAGACGATGAAAGGGACAAAGAAATCTAACAATGACCAATCAAAGGCCAAATCAATGGTGCAAAGCAAAGAGTACAAGCTCAAACACAAAACAACATATTACGTAACATATTGAATGTATCATAAGGCATGAGCCTCGAGGCAGGAGAGATGATAAGAACTCAAATGAGGGTAGGCTAGAGTCTAGAAATAAGGGTAAAAGTAAGTCAAGATCTGGGCAGCAAAACACTTGTTGGAATTGTTGCAAAACCGAACACTTCTAAAGAAATTGCAAAATTCAAAGAAGACTAAGAATGATGCTGCAAACTTTGTGATTGAGGGAATACATGATATTCTATTTCTTGTGGGTCATAGTCCAGTTGATGATTTGGTTTTGGATTAGGGAGCTTTGTTTCACACCACTTCACATCGAGAAATCATGCATAACTATGTCGCGGGTGACTTTAGTAAGGTGTACTTGGCTGACGGAGAATTAATTGCTAATGGGAGTGAGAGATGTGAACATCGTACTCTCAAATAGGAATGTGTGGGCTTTGCAGAAAGTCAGACATATTTTCAAGTTGAAGAAAAACTTGATCTTTGTGGGACAACTTAATGATGGCGATCATTCGATAGTATTTTGAGGTGGTATATTGAAGGTTACAAAAGGAGAGATGATCTTGGTTCATGGTTAGAAAACTTATACTCTATATATGACATTGGGATCAAGTAACGCAATTTCTACTAGTTAAGTGATAAAGGGTTAGAATTGCATAATTAAGTTGTTTAAATGAGTGATTTATTTTATCAAATAAGGATTGAACACTTAATTATGCATCAAATTCTAATATTGAATGTCAAATTAATTGATGCCAATATTTTATAAACATAAAGTTCTATATTTGCCTTTAAAAGAAATACATTTTTAATGTACTGCAGGGTGTTTATGAAAATAACCCAGCTGAATAAGAAGTAGGACAGCAGAGGAAATCAACACAAGATGAAGGGGCATTTCAGAATTTTTATAGAGTGCATAGAGAGAGGACCAGGCGGCTGCTTCTATTTTATTTTTTTTACTTTACTTTACTTTCATTTTTTTGGACGGCGAGAGGTCTTTTCCAGACCTAGGAGTAGAGGAGCTTTTAGTTTTTATTTCCTTTCTTTTCTTTAAGACGGAAGGCGGCTTGTTTTTTTTTGTCTTACACACATTATCATTCTTGGTTTTTTGTTTTAGACGGGGACGTTGTCTTCGTTCGGGCGGTAGGGTATTCTTGAACATTTTATTTCTTACAGCTGGAGCTTTTCATTTTCAGACCTAGACTAGAGGGTAGTCTTTTTAGTTTTATTTTGTTTTCTCTTGGTTTAGACGGAGGCGGCAGTTTTTGTTTTTATTCATTTTCTTACTTTCGTTTAGGAGGTAGGTGCAGCAGCAGAAATTTATTGGATCTCTTTTCTTTTTCATTTAGTTGGAGCAGCTGGTTTTGGCTTTTACTTTCACTTTCTTTTTCGTTTAGCTCTAGCAGTAGAGTAGCTTGTTATTTTTTTCTTTAATTTTCGTTTAGACCTTGCAGTAGCTGGTATTAATTTAGTTTTTCACTCTGTTTTCATTGGAGTCTTCGGCGCAGCAGGGGAGTTTTTATTTCTTCTCCATTTCCGTTTTCATTCTTTTCTTTTATTTCCTTCGACTTTTATTTCTTTGGTTTTATTTTTCCTGTGCTGCGATTTCTCCTTCGTTTAGGCTCATTTTTATTTTGGGTTTATTTTTGCTCTCAGATTTTGTTATGGCTTTAATTAGATTAATTTTTGTTGCTAGAAATATCATGTGTAGCTAATTTTAGAAACTTGGGTTGTGGAATGAGATTTAATTTATTTTAGGTTCTAGTTTAATGCAATATTTTATGGTTGAATGTTGATTTCACTAAGTTACTAGTTGGATTTAAATTGAAAATAGATTGCAGCTCTTGCTGTTGATTTGTTGTTGACGTAAGGTACAATAAAAGTTTGAAAATTATCAAGGCTTCTCTCAGTTGTTTGTTAATGTATGTTTGGCTAGTAAAGTAGAAAATCCTTTAGGAAAATATTGCAAAACCTTAAGCTTAACCTTTTTATCTTCTGTTTATCAATGCCTTGATTGGATTGTTAATCGAGAAAATTTTCTAGGACCCGAAACAAATAGAGTCTCACACCCAACCCAAGTATTTGTTAATTTGCCTTTTTGATTAGAAACTCAAATTTCAACTTCGATTTTTTTTGCATTGCATTTTAATTTTATTTTCATCTCTCATAATCGACACATTTGTTACTCAAAAATCTCATATACGCTTTGATAACCCTTTGTTCCTGTGGAATACGATCCTGGACTTATCCTTGATACAACTTGACACTTCTACACTTGGAAGCACATTCGAGACCGAGTTAAGTTTTTGGCGCCGTTGCCGGGGACAATGGGTGTTTGTCCAAGCATTCTTTTTTTCCTGAGAGGACGTTTGTGGAGCTGTGAACCTCTTCACAGCCTGGGTGATATCTTTACCTCTCATTTTACTTATTTACTTTTATCTTGTTTTGTGCTGAAGTTGCATGTCTAGTTGGGCTAGAGATAGCACACATAGACTTGCTAGGACTGAATCATTGACCTCATCATCGAGTGCATCATCTGTTTCTCTTAATTCAGTATTTGAATCATCATTTGACACTCATAGTAACATGGCTGAAGAAGAAGAACACAATAATAGGGAGATGGAAAATCCCAACAGGACACTTAGAGAATATTTGCATCCTATTAGGACCACCACTCCATCGTGCATCATTACACCCTTGAATGCTCATAATTTCAATTTTAAACCTGGAATGATACCATTATTGCCTCATTTTCATGGAATGGATTCTGAAAATCCCTACTTGCACCTCAAGGAGTTTGAGGAAGTATGCTCCACATTTTTGGATCAAAACTGTACTGAGGAGATTGTTAGATTGAAGTTGTTTCCTTTTTCTCTTAAGGACAAAGCAAAAACATGGTTAAATGTATTGAGGCCAAGATCCGTTGGAACATGGCAAGAAATGCAAGCTGAATTTCTGAAATTTTTTTTTCCAATGCATCGCACCAATGCTTTAAAGAGACAAATCATGAATTTTTCTCAAAAGGAAAATGAAACTTTTTATCAAAGTTGGGAAAGATTCAAAGATCTCTTAAATGCTTGTCCACACCATGGTTATGAGAATTGGCGCATTATTAGTTTTTTTTTATGAAACTCTGGTACCTAAGATGCGACAATTTGTTGAAACCATGTGTAATGGAGAGTTCTTTAATAAGGAACCGGAAGAAGCATTTGCATATTTTGATTAGTTGGCTGAAAACGCTCAATCATGGGACACTTCTTGTGTCTATGATAGAGCTGAACCATTGAGGACCGTAAGTGGGGGGGGTAAATATGTTTTAAATGAGGATGATTTGAAAGCTAAATTTGCCTTATTGTAAAAAAAATTGGAGGCGATTGAGTTGAAGAAAGTGCATGAAATTCAGGGCATTCCAAAACAAGGAAAATGTAACATTTGTGAGGATATTAGCCATGTAACATCTGAATGTCCTACTATTCCAACTTTTAAAGAAGTTTTGCGTGATGCTTCTCATCCTGTTAACATGATTTCTAAACCTTTTCCTGCACCATATTCTAACACTTATAATACAGGTTGGAGAAATCATCCTAACTTCAGTTGGAGAAATGATCATCCCATAAATTCAGCACATCCGGGAGCTGGTGCACCTCAATATCCAGTTCATACCCAACAAAATGCACTAATTCCAGCCCCTAGAAGACCCATGGATGACCTATTTCAATAAATGGCTTCTATTCTTCAACAGTTCATGCAAAGTCAAACCACCATAAATAACCAAACTTCTCAAGCCATCAATGACATAAGGAATAATTTGACCAAGCTGAACACAACCTTGAGTGCGCAAGAGAAAGGAAAATTTCCGTTTCAACCCCAACCAAATCCTCAAGTCCAAATTTCTGCCATAGAGTCTTCATCTTCTTCAGAAGCAAATGTCAGGACTTGGAAGGCTGTAATAACTCTCCGTAGTGGCAAAGAAGTTGAAACATTGGGTAATGAAGCTGGCAAGAAAGGTGAAAGTTCCATTTCTAATGCACAAGGTAAAAATTCTAATGTTGATGTTTCTTTGGAACCAAAGGTAACTCCTCCGGCACCCTTTCCTCAAAGATTGGTTCCTTTACATAAAGATAAACATCATGCTGAGATTTTGGACATTTTTAAACAAGTGCGCATTAACATTCCTCTTCTTGATGCCATTGAGAAAATCCCCACATATGCCAAATTTTTGAAAGATTTGTGTACGGTTAAAAGAAGACTTAATGTGAAAAAGAAAGCATTTCTCACGGAACAAGTCAGCGCCATTATCCAGTCCAATACTCCTCCTAAGTATAAAGATCCGGGTTCTCCAACAATAGCTTGTGTTATAGGAAGCTCCAAAATAGGCCAAGCACTACTAGACTTAGGTTCTAGTGTCAATTTGCTTCCTTATAACACCTATGAACAACTTGGTTTAAGAGAGTTGAAACCAACTTCTATCATCTTGCAATTGGCCGACCGTTCAATTAACAAGCCTAGGGGAGTGGTAGAAGATGTGTTGGTGCAAGTGGATAAATTTTATTATCCTGTCGATTTTGTGGTATTAGATGTTCAATTAACTCCTCACTCTATTTTTCAGACACCCGTCATTTTAGGGAGGCCATTTTTGGCTACTTCCAACGCTTTGATAAATTGCCGAAGTGGCATCCTTAAATTGACTTTTGGCAATATGACGTTGGAGTTAAATGTGTTCAACACTTGTAGGCAACCACAGGATTTGAAAGAACTCCAGGAAGTGAATTGTTTGGAATCTTTACTTGCTGAAGAATTTTTTTTAGAGCAAGAGAGTCAAATGGAACTTGTTTTACCTGGAACCTTAGAAAATAGTGAATTGTTGGATACTAATGCAGTAAATTCTGGTGCAGGTAGCAAAATGGACTCATTGTGGCAACTTAAGTTCGAAGATCTGCCACTTCAATCCATACACCAACAACCATCGGATGAAGTTCCTCCATCACCGGTTTTGAAACCACTACCTGAATCGCTGAAATATGTTTTTCTTGGGCCAACTAACACTTTTCCATGTATTATCTCATCTTCTTTGTCAGTTGAGCAAGAGGAGCAACTCCTACGGGTTCTTAAGCAACATAAAGGAGCACTTGGATGGTCGATTGCCGACATCAAAGGAATCAGCCCCACTATTTGCACACATCGAATTTTCTTGGAGGAGAATTCATCACCAACTCGAGAGATGCAAAGGAGGTTGAATCCTACGATGAAGGAGGTGGTTAAAAATGAAGTCTTGAAGCTCTTGGATGTAGGTATCATCTATCCCATCTCGGATAGTCAATGGGTAAGTCCTACTCAAGTAGTTCCTAAGAAATCTGGGGTTACAATTGTGAAAAATGAAAAAGATGAATTAATCCTAACTAGGACCATCACAGGATGGCGCATGTGCATTGATTTTAGGAAACTAAATGTTGTCACAAGAAAGGACCATTTTCCATTACCATTTTTAGACCAAACTCTGGAAAGAGTTGCGGGCCATAGTTTTTATTGTTTTCTTGATGGTTTTTGGGGATATTATCAAATTGAAATATCTCCTGAAGACCAAGAAAAAACTACTTTTACTTGCCCGTTTGGAACTTTTGCATTTAGGAAAATGCCATTTGGACTTTGTAATGCACCCGCCACATTTCAGCGATGCATGTTAAGTATTTTTAGTGACATGGTTGAGCATATCTTGGAGGTGTTTATGGATGATTTTTCAGTCTATGGTGATTCATTTGATTCATGCCTTACTCACCTCACTGCTGTTTTGGCTTGATGTGAAGAGAAAAATCTACTCTTAAATTGGAAAAAAATGCCATTTTATGGTGTGGCAAGGTATTGTCCTTGGTCACATCATCTCAGCTTGAGGCATGTAAGTTGACAAATCTAAAATTGATCTAATATCGACATTACCCATTCCAAAATCAGTCAAAAATATTAGATCATTTTTGGGACATGCCGGGTTTTATAGGCGTTTCATAAAAAACTTTAGCTCCATATCGAGACCTTTGTGTGAGTTGTTAGCTAAGGATTGCGTGTTCAATTGGACTGATGCATGTCAAGTTGCTTTTGAGCAACTCAAATCTATGCTTGTCACTGCACCTATAATTTAACCACCTGACTGGTCACTGCCATTTGAGATCATGTGTGATGCCAGTGACCTTGCCATAGGTGCTGTCCTTGGTCAGCGGAGAGGTAAGCTTCCATTTGTGATTTATTATGCAAGCAAAACACTTGATGCAGCTCAAAAAAATTACTCCACCACTGAAAAGGAGTTACTAGCAGTTGTTTTTGCTTTGGATAAATTTAGAGCTTACATTTTAGGCTCTCCAATTGTTATATTCACTGACCATGCAGCTCTTAAATATTTGCTCACAAAGAAAGATGCCAAAACTCGACTAATTAGATGGATTTTGTTATTACAGGAATTTAATATCAGCATCAAGGATAAAAAGGGAGTAGAAAATGACACACCCCACCACATTGGAGCTCTCAAGACATCAAAAGGTTTAAATTGGAGGTCAGATCTTTCTTTTATGATGACCCATATTTATTCAAATATTGTTCTGATCAAATTTTGAGAAGGTGTGTGCCTAATTGTGACATTCCGCACATACTAAATTTTTGTCATGCTGGTGCGTGTGGAGGCCACTTTTCAGCTAAGAAAACAGTGGCTAAAATCTTGCAATGTGGTTATTATTGGCCCCACATGTTCAAGGATGCTTACAATTTTTGTAAGGCATGTGAACCATGTCAAAAGTTAGGAGGAATCACCCGTAGAAACATGATGCCCTTACAACCCATTTTAGCATTAGAAATTTTTGATTGTTGGGGGATTGATTTTATGGGACCTTTTCAGTCTTCTTTTGGTTATCTTTACATTCTTGTTGCTGTAAACTATATTTCTAAATGGGTCGAGGCAATACCATGTAGGACCAATGATCATCGGGTGGTGTTAAAATTTTTGAAAGACAACATTTTCACTCGGTTTGGGATACCAAGGGTTTTAATTAGTGATGGAGGTTCCCACTTTTGCAATAAACCATTTGCGGCGTTAATGAAAAAATATGGGGTCCATCACAAAGTTTCAACTCCTTATCATCCTCAAACCAATGGCCAAGCTGAGTTGGCCAACCGGGAGATCAAAACTATTCTTGAAAAAACAGTCAACCCAAATAGAAAAGATTGGTCTTTGAGGCTTTCAGACACTTTATGGGCTTATAGGACAACTTTTAAAACTGTCCTAGGCATGTCTCCCTATCGTTTGGTTTACGGTAAAGCATGCCATCTCGCTATTGAGCTAGAACACAAGGCTTATTGGGCTGTCAAGCACTTTAACTTTTCTACTAACAATTCTGGTGTTTTAAGAAAATTGGAGCTGAATGAATTAGAAGAGTTGAGACAGGATGCCTACGATAATGCCAAACTTTACAAGGAGAGAACTAAGGTTTTCCACGACAAGCACATTTTGAAAAAGAGTTTTCTCCTCAATCAAAAGGCTCTCCTCTACAACTCTAGACTCCATGTGTTTGCCGGTAAACTTCGATCCAAATGGAGTGGTCCTTATATTGTTCAGACAGTGTTTCCTCATGGGGCTGTTGAAATCCTTAATCCACACAATGGTAATATTTTTAAGGTTAATGGACAGCGACTCAAACATTTTCTTGACTATTTTTCACCAGAGGATACCACCATCCATCTATTGGACCCTGACCCTCCAACCGAGCCTTGATATTTGACTTGTTTGTCATCTTATTTCACTTCTTCCTTGCATTTTTCTATTTTACCTTTTAGTTTATGCATGTGTGTTTTTCTCTCTTCTATTTTTCGTTGTTCTCTTCTTGTCATATGTTTCTCTTCTGACCAGGTAACCCTTCATTCCCTTCACTATCATTTTGCGTTTCATTGTTTTCTTTTGTTCTTCATTTCTCTTGCATCATTGAGGACAATGCTACAATCTAGTTGGGGGGTGTTTTCTGTTTACATGCCTTAAATTTTGGTCCACCTTGGGGGAGTTGGTAATGAGTTGAAAGAAGATTAAATCCCCTATTCTTGAATTTACATGCTGGAAAATGAATTGAAAAATGATTTGTTGAGGTCATGGAACATGTGGAATGTAGTGCAAATATGAGTATATGTCAAAAGAGGGACTTATCCACTTTATTGAGTTGTTAAACCAAGGGAAAGATGTTAAAAGTTTTGCTAAAACATACACAACACATGCCCGGAATGCCTAGAGAGACTAGATTGGGTCATTGTTTGTTGATTTACACTTCGGTTGTTTGGGACTCTAATGAACCATATCCTAATGGCTTAGGAAGAAATTTGGAATGAATCAAATTAGAAAAGGGACAAGCCAGGGATCAAAAAAAAAAAAAAAATCATTTAGGTAGACTAGTGGTAAGGGCGGACTTGTGAAAGTGTGGGTAGGCGCACATTCATAGGCTTGATTCTCCCACTAGGATATGTTTCAAAAAAAAAATGCTTTACATTTGTGTATTGGAAAAGGCTGCCTATTACCGGGGTCCTTACTAAGTAAGAAAGGAGGCGCCTTTTAAAGTGTAATAGCGTGAAAGCCACCACTACAATGGTTTTGACTTAGAGTAAGACCTATGGTTATCTCAGATTAACTGCTGTGATTGAAACTGTTAATGCCTCTTGGTAGTCAATCTTGGAATTCTAACCTCATTCCCATGCACTTGAAGAAGTAAGCTTTATTACATGTAATTCCCTTGGTTGATTAACTAAATAGTGTATAAATCTCCCAGTTGATACAAAATTCAGATTAATCTATTTCCAGTGTTCTTAAACTCAACAAGTCTATTTCATGGCATGTGATTCTCAGATTTTCTCAAATTGAAGTTGGTAATTTCGCTTTTGCATGAATTCATTCGCTTTATTTGCTAGAGTCTAGCAAAAAGCTGGTTGGGGGGGTGTGATAAGGGTTAGAATTGTATAATTAAGTTATTTAAATGAGTGATTTATTTTATCAAATAAGGATTGAACACTTAATTATGCATCAAATTCTAATATTGAATGTCAAATTAATTGATGCCAATATTTTATACACATAAAGTTCTATATTTGCCTTTAAAAGAAATACATTTTTAATGTACTGCAGGGCGTTTATGAAAATAACCCAGCTGAATAAGAAGTAGGACAGCAGAGGAAATCAACACAAGATGAAGGGGCATTTCAGAATTTTTATAAAGTGCATAGAGAGAGGACCAGGTGGCTGCTTCTATTTTATTTTTTTTACTTTACTTTACTTTCATTTTTTTGGACGGCGAGAGGTCTTTTCCAGACCTAGGAGTAGAGGAGCTTTTAGTTTTTATTTCCTTTCTTTTCTTTAAGATGGAAGGCAGCTTGTTTTTTTTGTCTTACACATTATCATTCTTGGTTTTTTGTTTTAGACGGGAACGTTGTCTTCGTTCGGGCGGTAGGGTAGTCTTGAACATTTTATTTCTTACAGCTGAAGCTTTTCATTTTCAGACCTACACTAGAGGGTAGTCTTTTCAGTTTTATTTTGTTTTCTCTTGGTTTAGACGGAGGCGGCAGTTTTTGTTTTTATTCATTTTCTTACTTTCGTTTAGGAGGTAGTAGGGGTGTACACGAAACCGGCAAACCGGCCGTGACCGACTCAGACCGGCCGCCGGAGACCGGAACCGGCCGAAACCGCCAAGGAACCGGTCGACGGTCGGCAGCGATTTAGCAAAACCGACGTTCGTCGGTTCGGTCGCGGTTTGAGGCCGGCTCAAACCGCTAAACCGGCCGACAACATAAACATATATATTTTTTTATTTATACCTAAATAAAACGTGTTCCACTAAGTGGAACGGCGTCGTTGATTCTGTTATGATAAAACTCATGTAAACGACGCCGTTTGTATTAAAGCAAACGACGCCGTTTTATCTATGATAACGAAAAAAAAAATAAGTAGAACGACGCCGTTGGATTTAAAACCAAACGGCGTCGTTTTGATCTCCTTCTTCCTCCTTCTTCTTCTTCCCCCGATTCTCACAGCTTCTCTCTCTCTCCTCTGTAACTCTCTCTCTCTCTACTCTCTCCGAGCAACAGCGCCGCTAGAGGAACCGACAACCGACCGAGAACCGCCAGAGAACCGCCGGAGTAGATACGGACGGTTTTCCTCCCCCCCATCGACCGGTTACGGTCGGTTGCTCCGGTGAATCTCACCTCATCGGTCGGCGTCGGTTTTACCCAAAAACCGCGCCGATGAGGTCGGTTTTCACCCCTAGGAGGTAGGCGTAGCAGCAGAAATTTATTGGATCTCTTTTCTTTTTTCGTTTAGTTGGAGCAGCTGGTTTTGGCTTTTACTCACTTTCTTTTTCGTTTAGCTCTAGTAGTAGAGTAGCTTGTTATTTTTTTTCTTTACTTTTCGTTTAGACCTTGCAGTAGCTCGTATTAATTTAGTTTTTCACTCTGTTTTCATTGGAGTCTTCGGCGCAGTAGGGGAGTTTTTATTTCTTCTCCATTTCCGTTTTCATTCTTTTCTTTTTTTTTCCTTCGACTTTTATTTCTTTGGTTTTATTTTTCCTGTGCTGCTATTTCTCCTTCGTTTAGGCTCATTTTTATTTTGGGTTTATTTTTGCTCTCAGATTTTGTTATGGCTTTAATTAGATTAATTTTTATTGCTAGAAATATCATGTGTAGCTAATTTTAGAAACTTGGGTTGTGGAATGAGATTTAATTTATTTTAGGTTCTAGTTTAATGCAATATTTTATGATTGAATGTTGATTTCACTAAGTTACTAGTTGGATTTAAATTGAAAATAGATTGCAGCTCTTGCTGTTGATTTGTTGTTGACGTAAGGCACAACAAAAGCTTGAAAATTATCAAGGCTTCTCTCAGTTGTTTGTTAATGTGTATTCGGCTAGTAAAGTAGAAAATCCCTTAGGAAAATATTGCAAAAACTTGAGCTTAACCTTTTTATCTTCCGTTTATCAATGTCTTGATTGGATTGTTAATCGAGAAAATTTTCTAGGACCCGAAACAAAGAGAGTCTCACACCCAACCCAAGTATTTGTTAATTTGCCTTTTTGATTAGAAACTCAAATTTCAACTTCGATTTTTTTTGCATTGCATTTTAATTTTATTTTCATCTCTCATAATCGACACATTTGTTACTCAAAATTCTCACTCAAAAATCTCATATACGCTTTGATAACCCTTTGTCCCTGTGGAATACGATCCTGGACTTATCCTTGATACAACTTGACACTTCTACACTTGGAAGCACATTCGAGACCGAGTCATTAAGCTGAGAGTACTGCATAACTATGGCACCACAGACTTGGTCATATGAGTCAGAAAGGGATGAAGGTATTTTGGTCAAAGGGAAAGCTCCTGAAACTAAAGTCAGTTGATCTAGATATGTGTGAGATAGCATTCTAGGGAAGTAGAAAAAGGTTAGCCTCTTGAAGGGTGATAGAGCACTGGGGTCAAGAAAGTTGAAACTTGTACACTCGGACATGTGGGGGCCTTCCTTGATTTCATCTCTTGGAGGTTCACAATAATACCTCACCTTTATCAATGACTACAATAGAAAGATATGGGTCTATTTCTTGAAAAATAAATTTGATGTATTAGAAACATTCAAGAAATGGAAAGCTATGGTTGAGATTGAAACATATTTGAAGTTGAAATGCTTAAGGTTTAATAATGGTGGGATGGAGGGTTCAAGGAGTACTATGCAGCGCATGGTATCAAAATGAAGAAGATCACTCCCGAGACCCCACAACAGAATGGTGTTGCTGAGCGTATAAATTGGACCATCAATAAGCGTGTTAGGATTGCATGGTGATTACCACCGACATTTTGGGCAAATGAAGTTTGCACTGTAGTTTATTGGATCAATTGAGGGCCATCAGTTTTATTAGATTGCAGACTACTTAAGGAGGTTTGGAGCAAAAATAAGGCAAAACTTTCTCATTTAAGAGTTTTTGTTGTTTTTCATATGTTCACATTGTTTACGATGGTTGTAGCAAGTTTGATGCCAAATTAAGAAAGTGTTACTTTATTGGCTATGAGGATGATTTATATGTCTATGGCTTTTAGGATGATTAGAGCCAGAAAATCATCCAAAGTAGGAATATGATTTTTAATGAGAAAATCATGTACAAAGATAAATTTAGTATATCAGTAGATACCTCAGATGTAGCTCCTAATGTTGAGTTTGTGAGATTGAATAAATTAACTTCCTAAGATCACAGTGTAGTGCAGAGGTGTGAGTGATCGGGAGAGTGAATCTGGTGAACCCATCCCTACTGTTCCGCAGTCAAATCTAGAGTTATCTACACCTACAGTTGCTGTACGTAGGTCTTCCAAGATCACCATACCTCAATAGCTATTCTCACCCACCTTTAATTACATTTTGGAGACTGATGGTGGTGAGCCATGGAGCTATAAGGAAACCTTGCAAGATGAGAATTCGAGTAAATGAGAGTTAGAAATGAAGGATGAAATAGATTTTTTCTTAGGGAATCAGACATTGGGAGTTGACTGAACTTCCACTAGGGAAGAAGGCTCTGCACGATAAGTGGATATACCGGTTAAAGATTGAGCATGATGGCAGTATGATGTATAAAGTTAGATTTGTTGTGAAATGGGTTTAGTAGAAGAAAGGCATTGACTACTTTGAGGTTTTCTCTCTAGTTATGAAAATCACAACAATCAGGCATTACTGGTAATGGGTGGCTATAGAAGATTTACATATTGAATAGTTAGATGTGAAAAGAACATTTCTCCACGGCAATTTGGAAGAAGACATCTATATGCATTAGCCAGAGAGAATCACAATACAAGGGAAGGAGAGTCTTGTTTGCAAATTGAAGAAGAGCTTCCATGACCTAAACAAAGCTCCTAGGTAGTGTGGTAAAGAAAGTTTGACAACTTCATGTACATTTCGAGGTAAGCCAGATGCCATGTAGACCATTGTTATTATGTTAGGTATTATGACAACTCTAATATCATTCTACTGTTGTATGTGAATGATATGCTCATTGCAGAAGCTAGTATTGAGAAGATTAACAATTTGAAGAAGCAGTTGTCAAAACAATTTGTAATGAAGGATCTAGGAGTTGTAAAGCAAACCTTGAATTGTCAGAGACAGAGTTAAATGTAGATTGAAACTTTCTAAAGCATAGTATGTGGAAAGAGTGCTTAATAAGTTCAATATGTACAAAGCTAAACGAGTACGTACACATTTGGAAAGTCATTTTAGACTCAACAGTGAACAATCACTGAAGTCAGAGGAGGAACATGACTGCATGAGTAAGGTACCTATGCCTTAACTATTGGTTCTCTTATGTATGCCATGGCTTTTATGAGACTAGATATTTCCCATGCAGTAAGAATTGTGAATTTTTGAATAGGTACATGAGGAACCTGAGAAAGCAGCATTGATAGACAATAAAGTGGATTCTAAGATATTGATACTGTCTTAGCTGGTGATACTGATAGCTGGAAGAGTACTATAGGTTTTGTATATACTATGGGTGGTACTATTGTGTCTTAGGGTTCAAACCTGCAGAAGACTTGTGTTGCCTACTATAGAAGCTGAGTATGTTGTTGTATCAAAACCCTCAAAGGAGATTATTTAGTTAGAGAATTTCTTGGAGAAGTTAGGTAAGAAGAATGAGAAGGGTACTCTCTACAGTGACAATCAGAGTGCCATATATCTTGTCACAATCTAGCATTTCATTCCAAGACCAAACATATTCAGATTAGGTGTAATTTTATTTGATCTCTTTTTGATGATGACTAATTTATACTTGAGAAGATTTGTGGAAGCAAGAACCTTGTAGAAGTTGGGTAAGAAGAATGAGAAAGGTACTCTCAACAATAGTCAAAGTCTCATATTTCTTGCCAAACATCCAACATTTCATTCCGGGACCAAGCATATTTAGATCAGGTACATTTGATTTAATCTCTTCTTGATGAAGGCTAGTTGATAATTAAGAAGATTTGTGGAAGAAAAAACTACAGATATGTTGACTAAGGGTGTTACGCTTGAGAAATTATAGTTGTGTGCAACTTCAGTCGGTCTTCTAGTCTAAGGATAGGAACTATGAATTGTAGAGGTTGAGGTTTCTGTTCTGGAGACAGGTGGTTGATAGTTGATACATGTGGTTGTACCAGTCTCCAAGTGCAAAAATTGTTGAGTTTGTGGAGCCTAGTTCATGACTTGAGTGAAGGCAAACAGAAAGTTCACTTGACGTTCACTTGATAGATTGCTTAAGTGAACGTCAGATAGAGAGTTTACTGGACACTTGGCTTGAGTGAACATTAGGCAAAGAGTTCACTTGATACTCGCTCGAGCGAATAACCCAATAATTAAAGTAGGGTTTTTGCCAACATACATATAAATATATATATATATATATATATATAGAGAGAGAGAGAGAGAGAGAGAGAGAGAGAGAGAGAGAGAGAGAGAGAGAGAGAGAGAGAGAGAGAGAGAGAGAGAGAGAGAGAGAGAGAGAGAGAGAGAGAGAGAGTTATTGTATTGTTCCACAGTGTATTCCTACTTTTTCTCTAAATAAAAACTTTTATATCTCTGTGGACATAGGCATGTTGCCAAACTTCGTAAATATTGTATCTTGCATGATTGATTCCTGTAATTTTTTTTAAAACTTTTCTCTTATCTTTTTCCCAACATTAGGTGCCCAAATTAACATTGCCTCTTACTTTCCTAAGCTTAAAACAATTATAAGAACCTTCATGCACATGGGATGTAAAGATGGCCCTTACTTCATAAACATTCCACCACTTTGTTTCACAATTAATTAACTATCCACTGTTTCTTCTTCACTTTGATATGCAGTACAACTTAGTGCCTTGCTATGATGGCAATATCCATTAACACCACCAACACCCTTGTTGCAGTCCTTTCCACTTTCCTTATCCCTCTCCATGCGTACGATGGATTTCTTCAAAGTTTTGACACAAATAAATGTACTTTTGAGAAATACCTAGCTTTCAGTAGAGAATTTCATGCATAATCAGAGACCCTTGTTTTGCTAGAAAAGCCATGTTGAAAGCTCTAATGTCTTCAAACCTGGTTCTGTCATCCCATTATGCTTTGACTCAAACAATTTATTCTAGCTTAGCTAATGAATTTCTTGTCAGATTTTTCAAAAAACTAATGCCACATGGTCAAGAGGGAGCTGATGTATCATAGCCAAGTGTTAAGGCCCAACTTTGTGTGTTTATTAGTGGGCCTTTTGTGCTGTTTATTGTTGGACTTAAATTAGTTGGGAGTGAAAGTATATGAGTTTGGGCCATCCCGTGTGTTGGTAGAGCCATAGCAGGTGAAAACCCAGCCCTTCCCTCATGCGAAACTACCCGTTTTGGAGCCTAATGAATAAAACCTAACTTTTTCATCTCTTTCTTGCCCTTCCTCTGTGTGCCGTAGCCCCCATTTTCCCTTTTCTCCTATGATTTTTTTTTTCTATTTTCTCCTTTGCAAACCATCCCCTTCATCTCAACCCCCTTGCCCTTCTCCTCTATTTTCTTCTTCCTGTGACCACTGAGCCGTGCGCCCCTCAAGCTCGCTGTCCCAGCTAGCCTCAGTCGCGTCCCTAATGTAATCTCAACGTGCCAGTCTGATGCCGAAAATGGTGTGTACCCCTCTCTCTCTCTCTCTCTCTCTCTCTCTCTCTCTTCGTGTCAATGGCCACCACCTTCCTTCTCCCCACTTTGAGCCTCCATGTTGCGCCACTGCCAATTCTCTTTCGAGCTCATGGCACCTTAGACCTCGTACCCTTCCGTCGTTCCTGACTACGCCGCATCTCCCTTATCTACTTGGTAAGACTCTCCCACCAACCTTTATTCTTCTCTCTATCTTTCTCTCACCGTCCATTTCTCTCTCCCTACGTAGAGTCCCAGCCACGTCGTCATCAACCTCCCACCAGCCCAGTTCCGCCACTATGGCCAGGGGAGGCCGCCACACCCTATCTAGCCGTGTGCATCCGTTGCCTACGCTATTAAGTGGAATGACTCAGCTAGCAATTTCATCAAACAAGAAGAGGACATAATTGGCACTACTGTGGTTACATAACAATTGAATATTCCATCCTCTGCAGCCATACAACAGATTCACAATTATTCTAGATTGTACAATAGAGAAATTAGTTACACGTTTTTCTCTCAACTTATTTGTAAACAACCATATTCTTTTCTTGTATAAATATACAGCCTAAGGTCCTCATTAAGAACAGAGAAGTTTATTTCATTTTTTTGCATTCATTTAACATGGCATCAGAGCCAAACGACTAAAAGTCCCTTTGCATCCATGGCATCTTCTTCTTCTCCTTTAACCCTCTCATTCTTCTCTCACATCGTTACCAACAAGTTAACCAATGACAATTATCTTTTCTGGAAGGTTTAAATATCTGGATATCTTCGTGCCCAAGATTTATTTTCCCACGTTGATGGTTCTTTGCCTTCTCCCCCTCAGTTTCACCCTGCATCTTCTAATAACCCACCCAAACCCAACCCTGACTTTCTATCTTGGCAATGCACAGATCAGCTAGTTCTCAGTGTGCTCTTCTCCTCTCTTTCTGACTCAATCCTAGGTCATGTTCTCTCCTTTACAACTGTTGCTTCTCTCTGGACATCCCTGGCCTCCATGTTTGCTTCACACTCTCAAGCTCAGGAGTTCCAGATTCGTTTACAACTCACCAATCTCGCCAAAGGTGAACAATTAATCTGAGACTACTTTGGGAAGGCACATTCACTTGTTGACTCTCTTGCTGCCATTGGGAATACTCGTCCAGACAAAGAAGTCATCACCTACCTTCTTAATGGATTAGGTACTTCCTATGAAGCATTTACTACTTCAATAACTACTCGGGTTGACCCCCTTACATCTCATGAATTATTTCAACTATTGCTTATTCATGAAACTCATATTTCTCACCAAACAAGGAGTCCTATCTCCTCTCTTAAGCCCTCTATGAATTTCAGCTCCTCTGGTCAACGAAATCAACAAAGTCATGGGAATTATCGTGGTGGCCGCCAAGGACATGGACGAGGTCATTACTCTGGTAACAATCGCAGGGGACGCTCATTCTCCCAATCTTCCTCACCACAGTCTGCGTACAAAAATCAACGCCCCACATATCAAGTCTACAATAAATCTAGCCATATTGCTCTGCAGTGTAGATACCGTTTTGATCATGCCTATCAACTCAAAGCTCTGTCGTCCTTTTCAGCTCGCTACACTGCTTTGAGTTCAATGTTTGATGCTGCTTGGTATCTTGACTTTAGCGCCACACACCATATCACCAATGATCTTAGTAATTTGAATATTTCATCAGAATCATATATTGGTAGTGACTCAATACGGGTTGGAGACGGTACAGGCATCCCAATTCAAAACTGTGTTGACTCTTATTTTTCTTTAAACAATACTTCATTTCGTCTTAAAAATCTTCTACATGTTCTTGCTATAACCAAAAACTTGATTTTAGCTCTTCGCTCTTGCATCGACAATTCTTGTTATTTTGAATTTCACTCGTCTCACTTTTCTGTGAAGGACAACAAGACAACAATTGTACTCCTCACCAGACCAACTCTTAATGGACTTTATGTCTTTCCCAACTCTGCTCCAGTACCTTCAAGCCCCTCCTCTCATCTTGGTGAATGGACCAATAAAGCCCAATGGCATAGACAGCTTGGCCATCCCTCTTTGGGCCTAGTTTCTCGCACATTACATCAATACTGTTTACCCACAATTTCGAATGACTTAGTTTTCTTTTGTACTGAATGTCCTATTGCAAAAGCTCATTAGTTACCATTTAGTTCTAATCGAGCTGTTTATACTAAGCCCCTTCATTTGTTATGTGTTGATGTTTGGGGCCCAGAACCCCATATTTCCATACTTGGTTTTAAATTATCTCTTATTTGTGGATCAATCCACATGTTATACTTGGTTTTTTCCTCTAAAATTAAAATTTGATGTTGCACATATTTTTACCACTTTCCTACCATATCTTGAACGGTAATTTAATACCAAAATTTTAGTTCTTCAAACGGATGGTGGTGGGGAATTTAAACCCCTCACTCCACTTTGCCACGAGTTTGGTATTACTCACCATTTCTCTTGCCTGCAAACACATCAACAAAATGGACTCATTGAGTGTAAACATAGACATATCATTGAAACCGGGCTTGCACTCTTAGCCCAATCATCATTACCTTGTTCTTATTGGGCTGATACATTTGAAATAGATGTCTTTCTTATTAATCTTCTTCCTTCATCGATTACCAAAAACAAATCTCCACATTTTTTAGGTTATCACACTGAGATTACAAATTTCTAAAGGTTTTTGGTTGTGAAAGTTGGCCCAATCTCAGGCCCTATCTCCATAATAAACTCAATTTTTGCTCTATTTCATGTCTCTTCTTAGGCTATAGTTCATCTCGTAAAGGTTATAAGTGTTTAGATCTACAAAAGAATAGGCTATACATTTCAAGGGATGTTCTTTTCAGTGAAGCCTTATTTCCATTCTCAAAAACATGGTCCAATTCAATTCTTTCACCTTCCATCCCACAAAAAATTTCTCTACCATTATTCAATCCGTCTATTCTAGGCCCAAGACCCAACCCAACAGTGACAACCCAAAACTCTATGACTTCATCTTCAACCTCTCGACTTAGTCCTTCCCTTGTGTCTCAAAACACTCATTCTCCTGATCATACCTTCCAGCGTATCTCCACCACCTCCCTCAATCGAACCACCTCAACCTCCCTCCCTTCTTGTTCCACCTTACTCACTTATCATAACTCATTCTCACACAAATTCTTCCAGACCACGAGTTTTTAAGGATGGCACTGTTTCATATCCCTCTCACTATTGTTTTACTACCTGCATAAATGTTCTTGATGATCATTCAAGTTTTTCTGTAGCTTTAAAGTTTCCAAGATGGCATGCTGCGATGCAACAAGAGTTCATGGCCCTACAACAAAATCAAACATGGAGCTTAGTTCCTCCAACTCCCACTGCCAATATTCTTGGCTGCTGCTGGGTGTTTCAGACCAAGACCAAGGTTGATGGTTCCTTTGAGAGAAGAAATGCACGACTGGTAGCAAAAGGCTATCATCAGCTCTATGGCTTGGACTACTATGAGACTTTCAGCCCAGTGGTCAAGCTTCAACAGTTCGTCTTGTAATTTCTATTGATGTCACAAGATCTTGGCCTCTAAGACAACTTGACATCCAGAATGCCTTTTTGCATGGTTCCCTAATAGATGAGGTCTATATGCAGTAGCCCCAAGGATTTGTTGATCCAACACGTACAAATTTCATATGCAAATTACACAAAGTCATCTATGGATTAAAGCAAGCTCTAAGAGCATAGTTTGCTCAACTTAGCTCCTAGTTACTTGATTTTGGCTTTACTTCTTCAAAGGCTAACCCCTCTCTATTTATTTTAACTCACTCTGATGTGCAAATCTATTTTCTAGTGTATGTAGATGACATGGTCATCACTTCTTCACATCAATTTGCCATTGATCATCTCGTAGCAGCCTTGGGACGAGCCTTTCCAGTCAAAGACATAGGTGCTCTTTCTCTTTTTCTTGGCATTGAAGTTGATCATACTAGCATTGGTTTAATTATTTCCCATCGGAAGTACATTAAGCAACTTCTCACCAAAAGCAAGATGCTCTATGCAAAGCCAATCATGTCTCCCATGGCAGTCAATCTCAAGCTCTCTAAATTTGACTCACCTAATTTTGAAGATCCCACTCTTTATCGAAGTATTGTCGGGGGGCTCCAATGCTTGTCCACTCTTATTGGACTGCAGTCAAGCGTATACTATGCTATCTCAAGGCAACTATCAACCATGGCCTACTGATTAAATCTCAGAACATCTTCAAGCTTCAAGTATACTCTGATGCGGATTGGGGAAGCTGTCCTAATGATTGAAAGTGTATACTAATGCAGATTGTGTATACTTAGGGAATCACTTAATATCATGGAGCTCCAAGAAGCAAAGCACCGTCACTCGATCCTCAATAGAAGTTGAATATAAATCACTGGCATCCTCTACAGCAGAAGTCATTTGCCTTCAAACTGTGCTACGTGAACTTGGTGTTTCTCTTCCCACAACTCCTATTTTGTGGTGTGATAACATTGGGGCTACGTACTTGTCAGTCAACCCTATTTATCATTCCAAAACAAAGCACATGGATATAGATTTCCACTTTGTAAGGGATAGAGTTGCAGCAAAATCCTTGCAAGTCTCCTTCTACAACTCATAAGATCAGAAAGCAGATCTCCTCACAAAGCCTATTGTTGTTGATCGACTTCATTTCAAGATGAGTCTTCATGTGGTTGATACCCCCCTTGACTTGAGGGGGCATATTAAGCTGAATGACTCAGCTAGCAATTTCATCAAACAAGATAAGGACATCACTGGCACTACTGCAATTACATAACAACCGAATATTCCATCCTCTGCAGCCATACAACAGATTCACAATTATTCTAGATTGTACAGTAGAGAAATTAGTTACAAGTTTTTCTCTCAAGTTATTTGTAAACAACCGTATTATTTTCTTATATAAATATACAGCCTAAGGGCCTCAACAAGAACAGAGAAGTTTATTCCATTTTTCTGCGTTCATTTAACATACGCCATCGTTCATAAGCTGAGCACCCAGCTATAGTCTGGTAGCGGATTGGTCATGCATTCTAATGGCAATGTTGGGGTCTATCATATGTAGATAGAGCCTTGCATGGCTGTTCAGTTAGTGTGCATGGCAACTTTGTGATGTTGAGTCAAGTTGTCGTAGCTTGGAATGCAAGTGATGCATCTACGCACTTGCGAGATCCCTCGGGCAATGCGTATGATTATCTAGAGAAATTCCTTTTAGCATTGTAAGTGAATTTCTGGACCGCCTTGGATTTCTAACACCGTTATAATTTGTCTTGTCCAATCTAGTTGTGTTGGAATTGTGGGCCGAGAGACCAGTGAAGTGTTGGGAAATTCTATTGTAGTTGGTGTCGAATTTTGGGCCGAGGGCCGAATGAAGTGTTGGGAACCAAGTTAGAGAACTATGTATTGGTTGGTTTTGTGGCAACGATGATATTTGTTTGTGAACTGTATGATTGTTTGTAGATTGCCATGCCATCCAATATTTTTCTATTCACACATATGCATTTCTAATTGTTATTATTTATCTTTATAAATGTGCCTTGCTCTATGTCTGCATTGTGCATATTATTGATAAATGCTCTACTCTCTGACTGTGCTGTGAAATGTGTGGAAATTGTGTCTTGGTGTAAAAGTGTTGAGAAATTCTTTTGAGGGTGCATGCGTATCACGACCCTAAGCTGAGATGGGGCATTATCTCGGTGAAACTTCTCTGGTCACTCGGGAGCGAATAAAATTGAATGATGCCCCTGGGTTGTTGCTGGGTGACAACGAGCTCGAATGAGACGGTAATGCTCTTATGCTGACTTTGTGGCCCATTTACTAGCGGGGGTTCGAGGATGCCTGGTCACGTATGAGTTCGGTGCAGAGCTAAGCATTGCTCTTTACGAAGTCACACGCACGGTCTTTACCCGTGGTGTGATGAATGGAGCCAGAGTATGCGGATGGTCCCTAGGGGAGACCATAGTGCATACCGTAACCAATGAATATTTTTCGTGGGGGATTTTTGGCGTGAGTGGTTTAACGGATGTCGTCTTGTGTAAATTATAAAGAAAGGGTATTTTGGTCTTTTTTCACTATTGTTGTTCTTGTTGTTGTATGCCTCGTGTTGGAAATGTTTGGTTGTGGACAATGTTTTTCTTGTTGAGGTTGCAAAATCTCATATGGTGTTTCCACCTAAGTTTTCATTTCATGGAACCGTATATTTCGATGCCGAAGAAGGGTTTGTGCTTCGAAGAACCGACCCCACCCGAGTAGTGAAGACTTGGAATATTTATAATGGTGATTTGAGAGTTTTACCTTTAGTTTACTTTATCAATTGGATAACTGTAATATTTTTGTGAGGAGTATTAGATTGGGTCGTAGACTTTAACTTTTTGGTACTTAGCTTGAACTGCCTTTAAATTTTTCCACTGCATATATTTAACATATACACATATTGTATGTTTACACACACTTGCACTCTGCAATGGGGTGTGTGACCCAAGTGGCCATCACCTTGGTGTCACAACTCCTACCAAATCACATGTGGGGGTCGAAGGTGCCACATCAGGGGTGAGCATCGATCAATCGGAGTCAGTATCCCCTATATCAAACTCTGATTCGACTTTGTTAGAGTTTGAATATGAATTTTAACTTTGACTTTGACTTACATTGGTTCTGTTCTAACTCTAACTCTGATTTATTGGAGCTTAGTCAAAATTGAGCTTTTTTTAGGCTTCCTATTCTCCTTATCATTAGCAAGCCCATATGACAAAAAACTTATCCACAAGAAATAATCTCAGGGTACTGGGGAGACTACCGTAAGTGTGGGTTGACTGGAGTAGGGACGACAGTGCGACAACGCACTGCAAATTCATAAAATCACCATAAACTGCTTAAGATTTTGAAAATTACCAAGAGGGGAGATGCTTGGAGTAGTGGTGGCCAATTGCGAGGAGCAATGGCAGTTCTAGGAACTTCTTGTGTGTAGAGGGACAACAACACGACAGGAGAAGAAAGATATAGAGAAGTGATGGGTCTATGAGTCAGTATAAATAGGCTAAACTATTAGCCTGTTTATATTATTGTATAAATATATTATATTATAATAATTAACACATACTAGTATAGTGTGTTTTACTATATATCTATATATATAAACAGATTTTCTTTTAAAAAAAAAGGACCTTGTTTTATTATAGGGTTTGCTTTAAAATCCAGTCCCCCTCCCGCTCGCGTCTCTCTCTCTTTCCTCTCTTAGTCTCTCTATTTAGACTTCTTTGTGTGCGTGTGTGTGGGTTGGTTGTGAACATGTGGTTATTTTTCATGGGACTTTTGGATTTTCTCCGTGGGTGGGCCGTGGGGGGCAGACGACTATAAGGGCCAATCCGCCTCCAGGCATCTAGATGGGGGCCTTTGCCCAGGGGCTCAAACTACCCCTTACTCATATGTGGGCGAGGGGCGGGCAGGGGTAACCCCTCATCTTTGGGTTGTAGGTTGTAGCCCTAGGGCCTAAATCAATCATTTTTAGTAAGGCATTTATAAATTATTGGTCTAGAGAAGTCTTTTTCAATTTACATTTACAAAACTTATTTTAGATTCCTAGAAATAATTATAATCATTATTGTCAATAAAGCTCTACAAACAACCCATGCATTTGGGAAGGAAAGAAAAAAAGGACTCCTGCCTCTTAAAGGGTGACACAAAAACTTTTTATGAATACTCGAAAAGTAGATTTAGCTAGTCATAGTTTTCATATTGTGTATTAAATTGATAGTGACGAAAGGCAAATGTACCCTTAGTACGAGAGTATGTGAGATAATTATTATGTGGAAATAAGATGAGAATTTGGACACCTTCATATCTCAATACCAACACTAGAAATGCAAAACAGATTAACATGAGAGAAAGTTTCGTTATCATCTAGTGAACTCAAACATAATAGTATTTTGAGAAAGGAAATTATAACATCATCATATATATTTAAAAACATAATCATAAAGTATACTCAAGAAAAAAAAAAAAACTTATACCAATGAGTATGTTTTTGGTAATTAGGAAATATTACTAACATCTTTATAAATCAATGACTTAAAATGAAAATAGAGGGCTTGATTGTGCGCCAAAAAATTTCAAAAAAATAAAAATAAGCCTTTAAACAAGAAAAGTTCAATAAATGAAAGAACTAAAAGTCTCTCTCTAAAAAGAGTTCCAGTCCTCAGTAAGGAGAGTCTCAAGTGAAGGGTGATGGATGAAATTGAAGATAGGTGGAATAATCTGAGGCTTACGGAGGAAGAGGAAGAGATCATTGAGCTTCCTCAAGGAGGAGAAGAGGAGATACAGCGCAAGGGTGATAGAAGCCTTATCGGGAAGATATGTTCAGATCGAGTCATTGGCAAGGAAATTATAGCTAATGCAATGGGGAAGATTTGGAGAATCAGCAAGCGAGCTGTGTTTCAGGAGGTGGAAAAAAATGTATTTGTTATTACTTTCGCCAACCACGCTGATAGACAGAGGATCCTTGATGGTAAACCCTGGCTATTTGCAAGTATGTTATTTATGATTCTGCCTTATGATGGAGACTTACAACCTGGGAAAATGCATGCCGATAAAGAAACATTCTGGTTACAAGTTCACAATCTCCCTTTAGGCTTTATGACAGAAGAATGGGGACACCGTATCGGAGCATTGGTAGGAGAGGTGATGGATGTCGATGTTGATGAGGATGGGATAGGATGGGGCAAATGCTTGAGGGTGAGAGTCGAAATAAAATTACAGAAGGCCATAGCTAGAGGCAAAACTATAATGGTAAACGGGAAAGAGTTATGGCTAAGCTTTAAGTACGAGAAACTTCCAAAGATATGCTTCAACTGCGGGTGGATTCTACATGGCGAAAACGGGTCTCTGAATGCAAAAGAAGGAAACCTGGTTTCCATTTCTCAGTTTGGGTCGTGGCTAAGGGCAAAGGATAGTTATAAACGACGGCCAGTTTTTATTCCCTCAAATGGTAACTCAAATGGCCGTGAGGAAGGACAACTGGATCCTGTAAAGGAAGCTGGAGGTAGCGAAGCAGAAGGTTCTATGGGAAGCACTGCGAATAGGAGACAAGTTAAAGATTTAGCTCTGAACCAAAATAGAGTGAGGTCCGGTGGCAGTGAGAACCATGGCCTCGGAGGAGGAAAGGTAACAGTGGACAAGAGGCAAAAGATTTTGGCGGGAGATGGAGGGAAGACTGCTACAGAGGATGAGACTGATGGGACACAGTATGGGGCAATGCAGAGCGTAGGCATGAGTCTATACTACGGAGGAAACATGCATGGGGACGAGGATCGTGTAGGGCGGGAAACAACTGATACATTGATAGGCCTAACGGCAACGGGCTTGGCAAAAGTGGCTTTGGAAAAGCCTAAAGCTACAACGAGCCCAACAAACAGACTAAAGAGAGGAAACAGGATGATGGGGAAAGGTAGGCGAGGGAAATGACTATGTTCAAAAGTCAGTTATTAGCAACGGATCAAACAGAAGGAGGAGCGACTCCTAACCAAGGGAGTCGTAGGTGGAAACGCCATGCTAGAGGACAGGGACCAACTCCTATGGAGGGAGGTATGCGACCGGGGACCAAGAGAACAACAGAGTTTAATGAAGAGGACCAAGTTGCACCAGCAAGGAAAAGACGAGGTAAGAATGCTTGTTACAAAAGTGATGGGAATGTCACATCTAAAGCGGTGGAGGCTGGTGACCAGCCCCACCGAAGGCCATGAAAATCCTCAGTTGGAACTGCCGGGGGCTTGGGAACCCCCGAACAGTTCATAGCCTTTGTTTCCAAACAAAGGAGAAAGATCCTGACTTGGTTTTCTTGATGGAAACCAAGTTGTCCCAAGCAAGAGCTACCAAGGTAGCAAGGAAGGCCAGGTTTGAGCGTTGCGTGGCAGTAGATGCAGTAGGAAGGAGTGGTGGGTTGATGCTCATGTGGAAGCAAGATGTTCAGCTAGAATTGATTAACTATTCTCAACGACATATTAATGTGTTAATGAAGAATGATGAAAGCAATGTAAACTGGGTTCTTACCTGTTTTTATGGTCATCCTAAAACAAACAAAAGGAGGGAAGCATGGCAGCTGTTACAGTCATTTAATCCTAGTGATATGGGGTGGGGGATAATAGGTGATTTCAATGAGATTCTATCACATGATGAGAAGGTGGGAGGAAGGGTCAGATCAGAGAATCAGATGGGGTTATTTAGAGAGGTGGTTGAAAATTGCAAACTGTTTGATCTAGGATGGGAGGGGAACAAATACACGTGGTGTAACAGACACGAGAATGAAACCTTCACCAAAGAGAGATTAGATAGGGGATTGGCCAATAGAAGATGGTTGGAGGCTTTTCCAGATGCTAAAGTCAGCACCATGATGGCTTTATGCTCAGATCAGAGGCCTATCCTGCTGGAATGGTCAAGAGGAAGGGGGGAGAGGACACCCTTTTATCATCATTTCAAGTATGAGATGAACTGGAATAAGGAGGAAGGATGAGATGTAGTAAAAGGCTTCAGTCTTGGAGCAAGGACATGAGAAGAAACAGATTGGCAGCCATAAAATAGAACACAGAAGAAATTAAACAGTTGCAAGAGGAAGAGAGAGCAGATAACATGGGTGCCCTCAAAAGACTGCAAAAGGAGGTTGGCTTTTTACTGGACCAGGAAGATGTAAGATGGAAACAAAGGGCCAAAGTCCATTGGTTAACACATGGTGATAGGAATACCAAATTCTATCATGCCTGTGTTAACCAAAGGAGAAAAAAGAACTCTATAAAAAAGATTGTAGATGGAGAAGGAAGAGTGTTAAGTTCAAAGGAGGAGTTGGCATCGGGGTTCAGACTTCATTTCAATAAGGTCTATCATTCCTCTAATCCTACTGAAAGGTCTATCCAACACTGCCTAAATGGTGTAGAACACAGGATCTCAAGGGGCAAGCTTGAACTATTGAACAAGGAATTCTCTTCTGACGAGGTAGTTATTGCTCTCAAACAAATGTCACCATTTAAGTCACCAGGGCCAGATGGATTCAGTGCTGGCTTTTTCCAAGACCACTGGGACATAGTTGGCTCTGATGTGGTCAAGGCAGTCCTTGATTTTCTCAGAACTGGTGAGATGCCAGTAGGATTGAATCACACTCTCATAGCCTTTATCCCTAAGACAAACTCCCCCAAGTCAGTTAATGATTACAGGCCAATCAGCCTTTGTAATGTGTGGTATAAACTAATCTCGAAGGTCCTGGCTAACAGGCTGAAATCAGTGCTGCAAGAGGTCATATCCTGGAACCAAAGTGCTTTCTTACCTGTTAGGTTAATCATAGACAACATCATGGTGGCGTATGAGCTTCTTCACACTATGCAAACTAGGCAAAAGGGAAGAGAAGGCAGCATGGCAATTAAGCTAGATATGTCTAAGGCATATGATAGAGTGGAATGGGAATTTCTGCAATCAATGCTCACTAAACTAGGCTTCAGTGACAAGTGGAGGGAGCTAATCATGACATGTGTGAATTCTGTCACCTACTCAGTAGTGGTGAATGGGGTACCGGGAGACATTATTAGGCCAACAAGAGGATTAAGGCAAGGGGATCCTCTATCCCCTTACCTTTTCCTCCTGTGTGCAGAAGGCCTGAGTACCCTACTGCATCAAGCTGAAGCAAGAGGTCTCATAAAGGGTGTAGCTGTCACGAGGGGAGGGAGAAGAATTAGCCACCTTCTGTTTGCTGATGACTGTGTTATGTTTTGCAGGTCAAAGATAGAGGAATGGTCCATCATTGTTCATTTGTTAAAAATTTATGAAGAAGCATCGGGACAGACCCTGAACAGACAGAAAACATCCATCCTTTTTAGCTCAAATACTAATACAGCAGTGAAAGAGAGCATTTCCCAACAAGCTGGAGGAGTTATTTGTGATAGCTACAAAAAATACTTGGGTTTGCCCACTACGGTAGGAAAATCCAAGTATACACTTTCAGAGGCCTAAAAGAAAAGTTATGGAGAAGGATTAATAGTTGGAAGACCTCCTTCCTATCTTTTGCAGGGAAGGAAGTCATGATCAAGAGTGTTCTACAAGCCATACCTATATTCACAATGAGCGTGTTTAAACTGCCAAAAAGACTCCTCAGAGAAATGGAAACCATGTTTGCAAAGTTCTGGTGGAACCACAAAAAGGAAGGCAGGGGTATCCATTGGAGGAGTTGGAGCAAACTTGGAGCAGCAAAAGGCAGGGGGGCATGGGATTTCGGGATCTCAATTGCTTCAATAGAGCTCTTCTTGCCAAGCAAGGGTGGAGGATTTTACAGGAACACTCCTCTTTGATGGCTCAAATTTTCAAAGAAAAGTACTTCAAGTCATGCAACTTGATGGAGGCACAAGTAGGCTATTGTCCTTCTCAAATTTGGAGGAGTTTGATATCAGTGATGGATCTGATAAGGGCTGGAAGCGTTTGGAGGGTAGGAAATGGAAAAAGTATAAGAATATGGAAAGACAAGTGGGTGCCTATACCCTCTACCTTTCAGATTCAAACTCCTATCAAGATTTTGGACCCTGATGCAACTGTCGATGAGCTAATTGAAGTAAAAAGCAAGTCATGGAAGAAAGGGCTAGTACAAACCATTTTCAAACATGAAGAAGCTCAATGTATTTGCAGTATACCAATAAGCATAAGAGGGATGGATGATAAAGTAATTTGGGGACTATCAGATAAGGGGACATTTTCAGTTAAGAGTGCATACTATATAGACCTGGAGAGAAAGAAACAGAAAACAGGAGAGACATCGAATGGAGAACAAAATGATAGGTGGTGGGGGAAAATATGGAAACTAACAAGCCCAGGTAAGGTGAAGCAATTTATCTGGAAAGCCCTCAATGAAATTCTACCAACAAGGAGCAACCTTTTCAAGAGAATGATAGTTGATAATGCTACCTGTCCAACCTGCAGCAAAGGAGAGGAAACATCATTACACGTGCTATGGGACTGTCCTGCTTCAGTAGATGTATGGGGAGAGGATTGCAGTCCAGTCAAAAAATGGAAAAGAAACTATGCTGACTTCAGAACACTATGGTTTGACTTTCAATCCAAGCTTGAAGAAGGGAAGCTTCATATAGTAACTGAGGTGCTCTATGGCCTATGGAAAAGGAGAAATGAAGCTGTATTCAAAGGAAAGTTCAAAAGCCCTTCTGTCATCTTTCAGTTGGCATTGCAGGATGTAGAAGCAACCAAGTTGGCTCAGGAAAAGCCGAGAGAGTGTCAAGCCAGCCAAACAGCAGTGGTGAGAACTTTGTGGAGACCCCCTAGAATGGATTATGTGAAAGTGAATGTTGATGCAGCCATGGATAGAAAAATGGGAAGGATGGGGATTGGCATTGTAGTAAGGGACTGTAATGGTGAGGTACATGTGGTGCTGGCCTCTCCTAATCAAGTAACAAGGACTGCTTATGTAGCTGAGAGCTGGGCAATGCTTCGTGCTATTCAGTTGTGTAGAGAATTAGGCATCAGACAGGTGCAACTGGAAGGAGATGCGAAGATGGTAGTGGATGCAATCAATTCAAATGCACAAGACTCTTCATGGGATGGACAAGTTATAGAGGACATCAAATCTGTATTGAAAGCCCAGCCAAGGTGGTCAATATCGTTCTCGGGTAGAAGCAGCAACAAAGCAGTTCATGAAACTGCAAAACTAGCTTTATCTTTAGGCTCTAAATGTATTTGGGTAGAGGAGATACCTCCTGAGGTCCTCCCTGCCGTTATTTTAGACAAGATTGTTATTGTTGAATCATATTAATGAAGTTTGTTTCATTTCAAAAAAAAAAAAAAAAAAGTTCAATAAAAGTTGAGCGTCGAGTAGAGATAAGAAATATGATAAATCAATTAGAGAGATAATTAATTACATAATATTTATTTAATACTTTTGACTTTTTGTTGAGTTCTTAGGCCTCTTTTAGATTGGGAAGTCGTCTTATCTTATATCATTATTACATCTTTTTCAAATTTTCACATAGAATATAATAAATAATTCAACATTTTCGAATCCCAATTTAACTTTTTCAAATCTCAAAATAAAAATAAAAATATTTTATTTAATTTTAATCTTTCATCTAAAACTAGTTCATCTTATTTCTGAATCCAAACCGGCTAAGTTTTTTTTTTTCTTTTTCTTTTGAAAGATTCTACCTGGGATTTTTTTGGGGCCTTCTTCCGCTAGGACCTTGGGAGACTCCAAGTTGCCTAGTAGAAGAGCCGGTCCTATCTAAGAGAACTTGCATCCTCATATGCATCTCCCGATTTTCCCCATAATTTGATAAAAGTTTTAGGGTTTTTGATAAAATCATCACTCCATCACAATCCCTAAAATGTGGTGCTTGTTTACGGGGTGTACAGAAATTCCCCATCTTTGGGGAATGACTGTACATTCCCAAATCAGTTTTCCTTTTCCTGTCTCGCGTGCTTTACTCTCGACAGTTGGTGCCCTTGTCCATCGCCTCTCCCTCACAACGACTGTAACTCTTCCTCTCTCTGTGCGAAGCCTCTTCCTTTGAGTGTTTGGTATGTGTGAATCCGATTATTCTTGGAATGCATTTGGGATCTGTTTTTGCTTTTGGATATATTTTTTTTTCCTGCTTCGTTGCTGGGAAATCTGTTCACATTCTCATTTTCTCACCGCTGTTTGGTTGTTGCGAAAATGTTGATGATGAAAGCTCTAATTTTCTCACTGATGTTTGGTTGCTGCGAAAATTTTGATGCTTTTCGTGTGTCTATTTTCCTGAATAAACTGTTTGGTTGCTACGAAAATCTTGATGATTTTTCTATGCTGATCTTCCTTCATATATCGTTTGGTTCGTACGAAAATCTTGATGATTATGATTTGCATATTTTCCTTCATATTCTGTTCGGTTGCTGCGAAAATAATCTTGATGATTTTTGTATTGCTGATTTTCCATACTGTTTGGATTCAATAAAATTTTGGGCTGCCTTTCGTTGGTCTTACACATTTCCAAAAAAATTTTAGATGAATATGAATCTTTTTTTTGTTTCTGTTTTGATTATGCAATTAGGATCGATACATTGACAGTCTTTCTTACCAAAAATGATTTTGTTTGACAATGAATTTCTTTACAACTAATTTCTAGAGCCTTAAATTTTTTTTGTTTTTTCTGAGATTTGAATAGATTAATTCTTTATTAACTTTCAATTTGATGCTTTATCTTTTTATTTCAATCAATGAATATAAGTATTGCCGAGAATGTTTTTTTCATATTTCGCTTCAATACTTTTATTAACCCTTGTTGGAAATGCAATAATGGTTTTTTAAATAAGTAATTTATTTAAAAAAACTTTTTGGTGATCAATCTCTTGTGTGTTTTTATGTCTTCTATATTCATTTTTGATGTTCTCACATTTTGTCTATTTGTGCAACGGGGAGAGGAATTCATACTAGCATATAGAAAATATTTATTGTGTAATCACATTTCCCACACTCTTCTTTGTACTCCGGTTGCCTTCCTCTTCATATATTTCTTGGTTATGGATTAATTGACTTCATCTTTGAGTTTTGGTTGCTTTTGTCGGGATAATAATTTTATTTATTCACGTGTATGAATGGATGGTTTTTTTAATGGTGCTCCAATAACATGCTCATTTTCTCTATGCTAACTTATTGGAATATTGCAACTGTCCTCTAGTAATATCAATGCTTTTCTACAATTCATTTGATGTTCTAGTTTTTGATTTGATGTTGGGTCATTTGCAGTGTTGCGTATCTCTCAGGGGAGGGGGCTGTTATTAGGCTGTGATGATGGTGTTATAGTGCGGGTTAAGTCACAAGTGTTAATGGGGCCCCATCGATATGGCGGGGTAATCCTCACCCGGATGGCCATATTGCAGTTTGTGGTACTTTCCACAAAAGACAATTGGGGTTCGGGTGGGGTTTTGCAGCCATTTGATGTTGGGCTCCTTACTTACGTTTGTTGTCAATATTTACATCATTCTGAGCCTTTTTATTTATTAATATATTCGATATATTAATAAATCGGATGGGGATGCTCTTATTTAGCATTATTGTGATTTGCATGCTGTTTGGTTTTGTTTTGTATTATGTTGTGATAAAGAAATCATTTGTAAATGAAACCCACTCGGTTGTGATGATGACAACTGCATGTGAGGATACGAGAAATTTATGGTCATTTCCTCAATGGCTAGGTAACTCGGACAGCCAACAAGCACTGGCAACTAGTTGTTGTAGTCATCAGTGGGTGGCCAAATTTCCAAGATGTCACCAACCCGTTTCTGAGCCAACGACCCGGACTAAACCCCAAACTTCAAAGTGACGTGTCTAACATTTCAATGCTTTTTTAGAGATGGATTCACAAGACCCTGGATAGATGTACTTCACCAACCTCCTTAGTCAAGATCCTCAACTCGACCCCAATTACGGTGGGCAAAGTGGAACATCTCTTATGACTTTTGATGACTCTCCACCCCTACCCCCTAACGAGCCTATCGGCGTTAGGAAATCAGTTAGGGGTGCGAACTTCACCCCCGAGGAAGACAAGTTACTTGTCTCCACATGGCTAAATTGTAGCCTTGATGCCGTCCAGGGAACAGTTCAAAAACACCAACAACTTTGGAAAAAAAATATTTGAGTACTTCCAACAATTTAAAGAAACCACAAATGAACGGACAATAAAGTTTTTAATACATCGGTGGTCGGTTATTTAAAAGGCAACAAACAAATTTGTGCGAAACTAGCCCAGGTTGAAAGGTTAAATCAAAGTGGCATGACCGAGTAAGACAAGGTAGAATTTCCATACTCTTACTTGTTTTACGAATAATTTATTTTTTCCTACGTTGGTTTAACATGAATTTTTTTGTTTACATGCAAGTTAGACAAGGCCAAGGTTATGTACCAATCGCTAGAGAAATGCTCATTCCAATTCGAGCATTGTTGGCACCTGTTGAAGAACCAACCTAAGTGGATTTGGCATGCCACAAAGGAGGATCCAAAGCGAAAGAAGACGATGTCTCTGTCCCCAACCCCAACTCGATGTTCTGGCGCTACGGTTGATTCATTTTTTGATCTTGAGGCAAATAATGTGATGGAAAATGAAGTGATCGAATTGGACCGACCAATGTGAAGGAAAGCTGAGAAAAGAAAATGAAAGGCTCAAGTCAGGCAAGCAGAGGAAAATTTTCAACTCAAGAAGATGAAGTATACTCTTTTGGAGGAATCACGTGCTCAGGAGAAAGAGTTTTATCGCCTTAAGGCCGAGAAGATGGAGTATGACAAGGGGAAAGAGGAAAAAAAATTACGCCTTGAGGATGAAAGACTGAGGTTGGAGGCCGAGAAGATGATAATTGATTGGGAAAAAGAGCTAAATAAAATCCATCAAGAGGATGAAAGACAGAGGTTGGAGGCGTAGAAAGTAGAGTTCGCGAAGAAGGAAGCAGATCAACGCATTATGATGATGGACGTGAGTGCCATGCCAGAAATGCAGCGGTTATATTTCTAGCAACTACATAGGGAAATTATGGTGAGACGCAAAAGTAACTCAGATTTGGATTGATTTGTATTTTTGTAAAAAGTTTATTTATTTGTTTATTATGTTTCGGACAATGATAAATGAGTATATGGATTCACTAAACTTTTGTATTTCAATGCTTTGTGGTGTTGTCCATATTTTTAAGTAAGGAAATTGCCCATATGAATTTAAAAAACAATTACAAATTACCTCTAATATAGTCACTATTAACATGAAGGAAATACGAAATAAAATATGATTACCATTAAAATAGTCACTACTAACATGAAGGAAATAAAAATGCAGCGGAGAAAAAAAAAACATAGTCACTACTAACATGAAGGAAATATAAACAAAGCGGAGATTAACTCAAACATAGTCACTACTAACATGAAGGAAATACTATACTAATGCGACATGCCTAATGTGGGTATATAATAGCCATTGATGTTCAATTAGATCTGCTTGGAGCTAATGATGTGCTTAGTTGTCTCTAATATGATGACAACGCTGGATGAAGTCCGTAAGCTCAGTTGTATGATTGCGCGAGAGTTCCAAGAGTTCTTCATCAAGTTGATCATACTCAATGTTTGGACCCTCACTATCATCACGCTTGTCTTCAATGATCATATTATGTAGAATAACACATGCTTTCATTATATTTGTTAGTTCCTTCACTTTGAATATTCGAGAAGGTCCACGAATGCTAAAAAATCGTTGTTGAAGTACTCCGAATGCACGTTCGACATATTTTCTTGCAAATTCTTGTGCTTTCACAAAATTTTTCTTCTGATTCCCTCGTGGTGATGGAGTCGTCTTCACAAAAGTTCGTCACTTGGGATAAATACCGTCCGCAGGTAATACCCCATAGTAGTCATTGCCATTGATTGTGTAATTGATTGGAGGAGCACGCCCTTAGCTAGGCAAGTTTCGTGAAAATAAAATATCTCTCTAGCACATTAATGTCGTTATGTAAACCGGGCATACCAAAAAATGCATGCCATATCCAGGGATCATATGAAACAACTGCTTCTAAAATAATAGTTGGTTCACGGATGTGGCCGAAGTACATACATTTCCAGGCTGCGGGATAATTTTTCCACTTCCAATGTATGTAGTCAATGCTTCCTAACATTCCTGGGAATCCCCGTTGTTTCCCAATCACAAGCAATCGGGCAATATTATTGGCAGTTGGAGACCGCAGATATTCATCTAAAAAAACACTTACTATTGTCTCAGAGAATTTTTTTAGGCTCTCCATTGCGGTACTTTCACCAATACGTATGTATTCATCCATAAAATCTCCAGTAACCCCCACTACAAAAAAAGACAGATTTGCCGGCGTTGGTTATACGCTGGCAACTATCCAAAAAAATGCCGCTAATTAATTCGCGGCATTTTTCTAACGGTGTAACCGTCCGTCGGTAATGGAGGGTCGCTATTTTCATTGTTCCGGCGTTTGCGCCAACGCCGGTATTTGTAAATCTCATTAGTGGTGTTTGTATCAATTTAACGGCATTTCGTGAAACGCCGCCACAATGATTAATATTAACAGCGTTTCTCAAAATGCCGCCACTTTATCGTTGCCATCCCCTGGCATATACTAGCGGCGTTACCATAAATGCCACTGCTACTACGTACATTACTGACACATCAGTTAAATTGGCGGCATTTATTTAAATGCCACTAATAATATGTTGGCGGCGGTACATTGAATTTGTTAACGGCGTTTATTCTACTGCCGTCACTTTTTCAAATAGCGGCATTACGATAAATGCTGCTACTAGTAATTTGCTGACTCATCATATAAATTGGCGGCATTTATTTAAATGCTACTAATAGTATCTTGGCGGCATCACATTGAATAATTTAATGGCGTTTAACCAAACGTCGCCAATGACCTAATTTCCAGTGATTATCTAAACGCTGGCACAAGTAAACTGCCCACTCGTCATATAATGTGGCGACATTTCTTTAAATGCCACTAATAGTACTTTGATAAATTTATTAACGGTGTTTATCTAAACAACGCTAATTTTTAAAATAACGGCATTAACATAAACACCATTGCCACCACATTACGTTGCCAGCGCATCATATAAATTAACGGTGTTTATTTAAATGACACTAATAGTATGTTGACGGCACATTGAATTTATTAACGGCGTTTATTTAAATGCCACCATGAGTTTGTTGCCACCACATTGCATAAATTAACAACGTAATGTAAACGCCCCCACTAGTTCATTGCTGGCACATTTTTTAAATTAACGGTGTTATTATAAACGCTGCTACAAAAATGTTGCCAGCACATTGCATTAATTAACAACCTTTAGAACACACCAATAATATGATATACCATAATAAAAATATATAATAAATCAATTAATAATAAATATGATATAATGGATCATTATTCATATAATAAAAAAAAATACAAATCACATTACATGAAAGCTCTTCTTCATGGATAATTATTTTACTTTACATTATGTTTGTCGTTAGCTTTCCGACCATTTCTTTCATGGGTAGTTCTTATTCTTCTACCAAACCAACCCAAAACAAGCAAAGGACCACCAAGATTGATCCAATAACTCCACCAGCTGGAAGGTGAGAAGGCATGACATAAGAATTTCTCAAAGTGCACCCATCATGGATTTGGAATTTTGAATGCTGTAATATAAAAAATTGCAATACAACCATTAATATTTACCACGTGAAAAGTGTAGTTGAGGTTAAAATATTTTAGGACGGAGAAGAATTTATACTTCTCAATATTTTAATATTCCTCAAATTATGTTACAACCAAGCATAATGAACTATTTGCCGTTATATCATGTATACTATTGACTTCAAACAACTTTTTGAGATATAATTAGTCTCACCATTGTATACGTCTACTAGTCCTTTGAAGAATCCTGTTTTGACAGCCAAAACAAACAAATATATATAAAATTAGAAATCGAAGAATTTTAAAAAAGATAGAAATAGTCGAGATCATGTACAAGATCTTGACTACTACTTGAAAGTGTTGCATATTTTTCAAGCATGCATTCTTCTGCGTACATACGTACAATTATTGCATTGAATTTTATTCGCGTCATCGAGGTAGCAATTGTTGGGTCCGTCGCATTGACAAGAAACATGTAGCCAATTAAACCTAAAACTGCATAACAATTCGTTGCGAATCTCTTCGCAGGAAGAAGTTACTTAATGAAAAAGACACATCTGCAGCACAAGTTGTGGCAAGGGCAAGTCCCGATATAGTGGACTTAGAGCAACTGGCAGAATTGGCCAATCTTTGATTCGATCCAGAATATATGGTAATAGCGCGTACATTTTTGTTATAAATTTATAAAGTCAACCAACTAGTTATTTTCATAATTCTCATAATCTTTGTGATGTTGTAGTCAAAATGTAATAAAAACAAGGAGTGTCGTAAGAAGCAGGTGATTGTTCACAGCGGAGGATCGAAAAGTTTAGCAAGATATGCCCATGATGTGGTATTTATTTAATTAATATTTATTTATTGTTGAATATTTGTTAATTCTTTGTTTTCAATATATGTGTTTAATCTAAAATATTGAAAGCAAAAAAAATCAACTGGGGCATTGCCAAGTCGAGCCCAGTTGTTTGTCAAGACCCATGAGAAAAAAGATGGCACACACTACAATGATGAAACAAGAAAGAAAGTGGTATGTTTATTTTCAAATTTATTACTTTTTAATTTTAATGGATTTATAAGATGGAGAATAATGTATATTTTTTATTGTCAATTACAGGTTGAGATGGAGGAACTTTTAACACAGGACACAAATCCTATAGAAATGGGGTCTGGAGGAACCACGACTTGGAAATCAGATGACATTTATTTGAAAGTTATGGGCCTAGAACGGCCTGGACGTGTGCGCAGTTTGGGGTTTGGGCCAACCCCTATAAGGCAAACTTGTCAACATTCACTACCAACTTCAAACCAAGAAGATAGTATATCAAAGAAAGAGTTTGATAAAATGCAGAACAAATTAACTGCATTGCGGAACTTAGTAAACACATTCATGCATGCGCAAGTGAGCACTCCACATATGTTTAGTTGATATCAGTCAACCTTATTTTGGAATTTTTGAACCCTCATTTGAATTTATATTCAGGCTTCAGGACAAAATCAAAATGAGAATGAAGAGGAAGAGAAAGATGAAGAAGAGGAAGAGAACGATGAGGACAATGATTGAGGGTTAGGATTATAAGTTAGACTATAATTGAGACTATATTATGTTATTTGTCATATATCAACGTTTGCTCTGTTTAATGGTATTTGCAACTTTCCTTAATTAAGACTAAATTTATGGTTATGACATATATCGACGTTTGCTCTGTTTTGCTAAGTTGGAATTAGGACAGATTATAAAAGGATAAGTGCTGGATTATGCATTAGTTTTACTACTCTTTTTGGAAGTTGTGAATCTTAGTATGATGTTTAACATATTTTGTCATAAAGTTCGCAAACACCACATTCTTTTTAAAAAAATTAGAATAAATACGAGATCCATATTAAAAGATTAAATTTTTAATAATAGACTATTTTTTTTCAAAAGGAAGATTGTACAACACTTGCACAATTTTTAAAAGGAATGCACAATATTTACATTACTGTATTATACATTACTTATTAAATATTAAAGGAAAGAAATTAAACGGCATCACATTAAGATCTTGACGCGCAAACTCTCTTCTTTGGTTCTATTTAACCTCTCTCCCTCCAGAACTGGAATGCGATATATGGCATTTACAGGTAGGGCATCCTAGAAATTCAACTAAGATTTTGTGGGTATTTTCGTATCATTTAAATAAGTTTTTTTATTATTTTTATTATTTATTTTACTATCAATAAATTTATAATAGCCTTCATCGCTGACGCTATATATTATTACCGGCATCACAATAAATACTTCGGCGCATTTATCAATTACTAGTGTTTCATTGATCAATTTTCAGCATTTGGTAAACGCCGCCAATGCTATATAATTATTATCTACGTAACAATATAAATGCCGAAAAACTATTTATTTACCAGCATAAAATTAATCAACGGCCGGCATTTATTCAAACGAAATAAACGTCAAAACACTCAATACTTTATCGGCGTAAACTCTATCAATTGTCGGCGTTTTGTGAAACGCCACTAATGCTATATATTATTACCGGTGATATATTAAAGACGCCGGCAAACATGATTAATATAATGGCATATAATTAATAAGTATTGGCGTTTGTGTAAACGCCACCAAAAATATATATTATTACCGGCGTAACAATCTAAATGTCGGGAAACTACTAATTTCCTGGCCCATAATTGCTATCTTGGAGGTGTTGTTATAAATGTCGCTAAACCTATACATTATTACTGGCGTAAAAATTTAAATACCGGGAATCTCAATAATTTACCGACGGTAACATTAAGCGCCGCGGATATAAACCCCACCGATTTTGCTTCTTTTTTTTTTTTTTTTTGTAGTGCCCATACGCCAGCATTCTAAGTGCTGCAATTATCTTTTGCATAGAAGATAAACCGAGTCTTCCTGCATTATCTCTTCTATGAATGAAGTACGGCTCGTAAGACTCTACCTCATTTAGAATACGGAGAAATAGGGGACGGCTCATCCGAAATCTCATTCGAAATAGATTTGAGGGATATACTGGATTTTCTGCAAAATAATCGCGAAATAGGCATTCGTGCCCCTGAGTATGATCACATTGAATAAACTTACGACGTTGGCGATTGCCACAATGCCTCGATGACTGTCCATCGGCCTCATTATTAAGAGCATCACTATCATCTTCAGAGGATATGTATGTCAATAATTTGCAAAAGAAAGTACGAGCTATTTGATGAAGCGAGTGGGAGATTAGAGGATACAATAGAATTTCGGTTCTATAGATGAAATGAGACTTGAGTTTATGAGAATGTGAATGCTAGCAATATGCGTATTTATAGAGGAAAAAGTTAACGTTACATATAAGACAAAAAATGTTACCGTTTGAGAGAAGACAAAAAAAGTTACTGTTGGAGAAAAGCCAAAAAATGTTACTATCGAAAAAAGGACAAAAAATATTACCGTTAAAAAAATGACAAAAAATTTTATCATCAATACGTGACTACGGATCCCCATTAGCGAAACTGATAAAGAGTACTAAATAAAAAAAATGCCCCATCACGTTAGAAAATGCACTAACTAAAAATAAAAAATTATTATTTTTATAATACGAATTTCGGTTTGAAAAAAAACACTGTATTGGATAGTCAAAATCATATAAATATTTAGTAGAAAGTGATATTTGAAAAAAAGATAATAAAATAAAAGAGTTAGTAGTTAAGATTGTAAATGGAAGAGAGAGAAAAAAGTAACAAAAAAAGAATAGAGAAATATTATTTAATAGAATAGAGATAAGGATGAAGAATGAAATGTATGAGGTTTTTAGAAGATGAATAAAATTTAGAGACAAATTTAAAAAAATGTGATTTTGAGTTAAATTATATAGATGGGGATGGGGAACAGGATATGAATGCTTTAATACCTGCATAATTTCCAATATACTTCTTTTGTTTCCCCATCACCACATCATTTATCTAATTATTTTTATTTTATTTTAGTTTTATCATTATCAATTTTGTATTATCCCTTTAAGTACAATATTTGTTACATTTCTTGTTATAACCACTTTATTACCTATCTCTTGTACTTTATATATTCGGTCCTCAATTGGCGCCTCGCTTGTATTATTTAACTACTTTTAAATGTTAAAATAGGTTAAATTAAATTATAAATAATAGTATTTTATAGATTCTATTAAAATAAATTTAACTTTTTTTAAGTTAGATAAGTCTTGAGTTTGTTCAATAATTTATTGGAGATAAATTGACACAACCTTTTACTTGCGGCCTCTTGCACCCTATTAGGTTCTACTTGGCTACTGAGATTTCTCATATGAGAATTTTGAGTTTTAAGATTAAATATTAAAATATTATCTTTTAATATTATTATTATTTTGGGATTTAAAAAAGTTAAGAAAAAGTTGAATTGTTTATTACATTTGGTATGAGGATTTGAAAAAGTTGTAATAATGAGATTAGAATTTTATATTTGAGATGAAAAACCCCAAAGGCCAAACCGAACCTAGGTACCAGTTTCCCCGTTATTAATTGCACTACTCCTCGAGGATTGAGACACTACGATGGAGACAGAAGAAGAGTACGTAGAGAGAAACATTGACAAGCAAAGTGATGTATAGATCATTATTTCAAATTTCGTGTCGTACCGTACGGCCGGTATATGCCGTACCGGCCACTGGTCTGATATAGAAATTTTATCTATTTCGTACTAGTTTAAATACTGGCGGTATCAACTGGTACCGCCCGTATCAATTGATATTTCGGCCTATACCGGCCTACATACCGGCTCATACCGGCCAGTATTTCGACCTTCACTTTTTTTTTTTTTTTTTCATTTCTTCAAACTACAAGCTTTTTGACCCACAATTCATACCAGGCTATTTATAATTTATATATATGTATTTATGTATAATTTATTCATATATAGACTATTATTTTGGAATATAATTAATATATATTTATATATATAATTTATTCATATATCGATTATCCCGAAACGGTACCGGTATCGAAATATTTCGTTCCAGTGCCTTGGCCGATATGGCATCCAGTACGGTATTCAAAACATTGGTATAGATAGCATGGCTGACTCATAATAATAAAAATAAAATTAAGAACAATATTTCCGTTAAAGAGCTACAGCTAATTAGCATTAAAACACTATATATACCATATAATTAGAGTTACGCTTTATAATACACTTTCATCCCACCCCCATTATTACACTGACTTGATGTATTAGCATTTATGTACATTAAGCATTAGCTCTGCTCTTGTTTTTGAAATGACAAATTTTGAAAGCTAATGATAGTGTTATATCATCTGGTAACATATAGAGTAATTAATTAGAATAAGATAAGAGTATAGGATATAATAATTTGATAAAAGTCAATAAATTTTATATATATTGGCTATTCTATAACATATAGTCATTTTTATATTCTCTTTAATTGCGTACTCCACTAATGTGATTGATCAAAATAGTTATTTTATATTAAAAAAAGTAACGCAACCAATCACATTAATTTTTACGTACTACAAAAACCTAACTTCTTCATGATAGCTTCCAAATAATCCCACTCAATTCTATTACAGGCTTTTGACATATCAACTTTGATGGCCATGCTTCCTTTCTTTCTTTCTCATCTTCATGGCGCGTAGAACCTCATATGCAACCATTATACTGTCAGTAATGATCCTTCTAAGGATGAAGGCACTTTGGTTGGATGAGATACTTTCTAATAGAACTCCTTTTAGCATATTTACAAGCACTTTTGAAACAATTTTGTAAATGACATTATAAAGGCTAATTGGCTTATACTCAGTAGCACATAAAGGGTTTTTTGTTTTGGGGATTAATGTTATATAAGCAAAATTAATCACAAAAATCATAGAATTACCATTTAGAACGCTTAACACTACATTGCACACCTCCTCACCTATTATGTCCATATCATGGTTTTGGTAAAAGCATGCACCAAAGTCATCTCGACCAGGTGATTTCAAAGAGCCCATATTTTTAAGTAACATTGATAAAATGTTCTACACACCAGTTTAATAATAGAATAAATCGACTGATATTCGACGACAACCACGATGATTACATCAAAATCACAGCTGCTTAAAACAAAATAAACATAAAATAAACAAAACTAAATAAGTACGTACTGACGTTTTCACTTGCGAGATCATATATGTTGATCAAAATGGATCAGGGCTTACGCTTGAGAATGATGTTCAAACTAAATCTAATCAAATCATCACCACTGAGAGGGGGCATCCCAGCAACTTTCTTGGAAAATCGATCGAAAAGTTGATCCACGTTTTCGCTTCCGAAATGCTTGCTGAAAAGACCATCAATCCCAGCTCTACACTCCTCTACGGTAAGCATAAGGCTGGAGTTTCTGGTTCGAGTAACCAATCTCACAATGTCAAAATGCCCATTTTTTATTACTATAGCCTTTATCTCCTCCGCTGATGGCCCGTAGATTGGCAAGTTGAAGGAATCCATTTTATCTTTGCTTATTATTCCCTGCAAATTAAGATCAAACCAGCTTTTTTAAATATATATATATATATATATGATTTTAATTATTGGACCAAGAATTCTATTGATTCTCCTAATTATTTATGAATCATGCATGTCAGTCGATCAATATTACAAGTTTGATTGAAATGTAAACAATAGATAAATAATATTGTGCGGATCAGATCATGAAGTTCTACGTACGTACATCATGAAGTTCGTATTTATTTTAATCTCTAGCTCCTAATCCTCAACTATGAGACTAACTGATAGAGATAGGTCTCTAGAGACAGATATATGCAGTGAATTCCATATCATCTTTTATTCGAGTGAATTACTCAGGCAACACTAAATGCTTTATAGATTTTATGAGATCTATTTTATGTGTCTATTTTCTGATCTTAGCCTTAAATATTCAGTCAAGAAATTTAGAGAACCAAATTCAAGATTAGCATTCAAATTTGATCACATGTGGTTTGATGGATGTATGAGAAAAACCCAGAAATGATTACATATAAATTGAAAAAATAATTCTATTTGCAAGTCAAATTATTAACAGACTCAACACACCACTTTCGTGGAAGCATCACACATCAACTAGCATAAATCAACTTATTTTAATTTCTATAATTAGTTTCAAAGGGATTACATAAAAATAAATCTACAAAGTGACGTGATTTCACGTGATGAAAGTAACTTTAGAATCTGATATACCACGTCAACCACTTCATTTTGTAGGTTTATTTTTGTGTAATTGTTTTGTGTCTAAAGTATTTCTTATTTCAAAACAAGTAGCTGTATATTGACAAATCGGCTCAATAACAACAGATCAATAACAAATTACATTTAGAATTGAATGCATGAGTAAATTATTAATTTCTATAAAAAAAAAAAAAAAAAAAAAAAAAACTTTAGAAAAACACCAAATTAAGAAGTAGCCGCTTTAAAGTATATACCTCATTAACCAAATCCAGAAGAGATGATTCCAATGGTTGGTATTGCGGGCCAAGTGACGATTGTATTGGAAGAGTCCCGTCCTTACGTCCGGACATTAAGATCGCCATTAATCCTCCGGGAGCAAGCTCTTCTGCTCGAGCAGTTAAAAAGGATTCCATGTCTTTCTCAAACTGTGCAGAATAAGCCTGACCAACTTCCTTCTTTGCATTTCGATAATATAATTTTTCCTTGTTACATGAAGCTGAATCCAAGTCCCCAACCTCCGGTGGTACCCTAGAAAGCCAATGAAGTGCATATGCAGAGTATACAAACTTCATAGATGCCTTTGGAAATAATCTATGGTAGAAAGATCCCGGAACTCCCGCCGCAAAGTACTGCCTGTCAGCGGGAAGATTGGCAAAGAGAGTATTGAAATCATTCGAAACATGATCATTGAAGAAAACTTGAAATTCTGGGAGGTTAGAATCATGACGGCCTTTGCTTTTGTATTTTTGTACCACAGCTTCTATGATGTTTTTCATGGAAACGTATGTGTTAGGGCCAACAGAACAGCCTAAATCGGCAATCCCAAATATGTTTGAAATTGGACCCGAGACATCTTCATCAATGTCGAGATTCTCAGCAATCGCTTCGATTATCAAGGTTTTGGCATGATCAGCTCCCGCTCTCTGAATGGAAGAATAATAAAGTTGAGAACAAAATTAAAGTAAGATGAATATTGAGAAATCATCGCTTATTCTGAAAATTTAAGCCGATAGAGAGATATAAATTTTATTATTTATTTTATATCATAGCATGTTTATGTCATGAGGTGCAGGATCTATTGCTTTTGTTCTTTTTTTTTTTTTATACTCAATTGATATTCTTTTTCTATGCATACCAAAGACAAAGAGATCGATCAAATAGAAAAACCACAGTAAGAAAGTAGTTCTATTTCCCAAAAGTACCTGCGGATTGGAATTTTTGGCGTAGCTGTATCGTCCATCTCCACCGATCATAACATATGATTCTTCCTGCATCTCTCTCGATCTCTCTATGATATTTTTTGCATGAGAGTTCATGAATTAGTTCCTCGATCATTCTCTCTATGTATATATATCTTACGTATCATTAATTTCATAAGACTTTTAATCCCAATAATTGCAGGGCTAGCTGCTGATGGAAACGTATGTTGACTTTTTATATAGCACCGTGCAATTTTCCAAACAATTAGGTTTTTCCGGACGACTGCAAACTTTCTCTGCATGTCTATCACGTACAATTGGATATTGTATTGATTTACGTACACTCCGACGTTTAAGTTTCAGCTTTTAGCTGCCGTTTTCTTTGAATTATTTGATTTTGATCAGTTGAATTTTTAAGATTGGTGGAAATCTTAATGCATTATCTAATCCAATACGTGTAGCCTTTTTATTTGACTGGAAGATGATAGGTCTGAAGAACAATTATACAATATATTTTAAAAGTATTAGAAATTTGACAAGGAGTACTTATATATTGAAAAGATTTGTATAGAAGTGATATTAGATATACTCATAAAGAGAATATAAGTAAATTTATAAATTGATGTGCCTTTATTTAATCTATTAGATTTACTTTATAATAAAATTAATTTTACAATTTGATATACCACATCAAACTACATCACTTTATGAATTTAATTTAATTTGTGTAATCCTTTTATGGGTTAAGTATTTCTCAAGAAATAATGCTTTTGCTTCAATGCAATATGGCTCGAAGCTGAGTACTACTACTCCCAAATAATGCTGGGCATGCAACAACTTAATTTTGGCTTTCTTGTTGCACGGAATAATATTTATTTTGAAACAAATCATAGCTCCGCTTGAGAATGAGGACCAAATCAACTCTAATCGGAGTAGTTGTCAACATTCTTGCTGCAATTTTCTCCGGAAAACGTCGATCAATAGCTGATCCATGTTCACGGAAAACGACATCAAACCCATGCAGCATTGATTGAAGTTGCAGTTAAATATTGGAGCAGACAATCTCACAATAGTTTCAAAAAGGCTTAAGATTCTCTAGCTGTAATTAATTTCCTGGCTCATCTATTTTCAAATGAATTCTTATAGAGATAAATAGGATACGTTGATACTAATTATATATGTATTTAATGTTAGAGTCCACATTGTCGACAAGGATAGCATTAAATATTGGGGACTCTACCGATTGTGTCTATTTCTCTCTAAATTATAGAAGGTGATTGATATTTTATTATAGAGAATCTCAATCTTGTCAAAACAATACCCATTTTTTCAAATAATATCATTATACATGATCTATATACACTACAACAGATTGGCCTTTTCCCGGCGATGTCAAATCGCCGGCAAATAGATATAAATCCCCGCTATAGTAATATAACAGCGATTATCTAATTGACAGACCTTTGCCGGTATTATTCTTCCACTTTACATATAGCACGGTGAAAAAAGAAAATAGCCGTGAAAAAATGAATATTTCGCAGCGATTTTTGTATCGTTGCCATATACTTTCAATACCATTAAATTCTATTCCAGCGATTAAAAAATCGCTGCCAAATTGATTAGCAGCACTTCCATAGTCGCTGCCATATACTGTCCATTGGTTCCAAAACATATGGCAGCGATACATACATCACTGGCAAATAATTTGGCAGTGCTTTTGTAATCACTGCTAAATACCTTTCCATTTTCAAAAATCATATGGCAGTGATAGAAAAATCGCTGCCAAATAATATGGCAGCGGTTTTTTAATCGCTGCCATATAGTTTTCCTGTTTTAAAAATATATGGCAGTGATTTTAAAAATCGCGGCCATATGATTTGGCAGCGCTGCCTTAATCGCTACCAAATACCTTTCCATTACAAAATCATATGGCAGCGATAGAAAAATCGCTGCCAAATTATATGGCAGCGGTTTTTTAATCGCTGCCATATAGTTTTCCTGTTTCAAAACTATATGGCAGCGATACAGAAATCGCTGCTATATTATTTGGCAGCGGTTTCTTAATCGTTGTCATATAGTTTCCTATTTCAAAACTATATGGCAGCGATCCAAAAATCGCTACTATATGATATGGCAGCGATCCAAAAATCGCTACTATATGATATGGCAGCGCTGTCTTAATCGCTGCTAAATCCCTTTCTATTTTCCAAAATTATATGGCAGCGATAGAAAAATCGCTGCCAAATTATATGGCAGCGGTTTTTTAATCGCTGCCATATAGTTTTCCTGTTTCAAAAATATATGGCAGCGATGCAAAAATCGCTGCCATATGATTTTGCAGCGCTGCCTTAATCGCTGCCAAATCATATGAATAGTTAGCAAATCATATAGCAGCGCCTCAAAAATCGCCAAGATATAGTTTTCTGTTTCAAGAGCACATGGCAGCGATATAAAACTCGCTGCCATATGATTTGGCAGCGACTAAAAATTGCTGTAATAGGATTTGCTGAAATGGGAATCTATCCGATTAAATGGTTTTTTAAAATTATTGACGACGATTAAAAAATCGCTGGAGAAACCTGAAAATCGAATTTTATATAACCTAGTAACCCAATATTCTTAATGGGTTACTAGGTCTCATTTATACTTTCTCCATTCATCCAATAGCACCTGATAGACATGATTATTTAACCAAAAATTTCGCTAACCATTTCTATTCAATTCAAAATTTTGGCATATGCATCAAATGAATTGACCAACAATCATATAATATCTTTTTACATTGGGTGGTGCATTATACGAATCATATCAATTACAAACTGAGCTACTAATTATATAAAAGATAAATATCACTAGTATAAGTTATTTCTAGATGACTCTACTCTCACTAAAACCAACAACTACCAGTAAAACATCTCATATTAGTCCAGGACTTTTCACCAACAGTCCCATCCAATTTTCACAAGATGACTTTTACAAAGAAAGGTGGTGAACACCAAGATAACGCCGCTCCCACAACTGTCAGCCCATAAAGGTGGTTGGCCATATCACCTGAAAATAACATGAGATATCCACAAGGGTTCAGAAATTGACAACTCCATTTTTTTTTTTTTTCAAAACTTCACCCCACTTAGTTTAAGAAAATATAAATGCAGTGGATTTGTAACGACCAATCACCCAGTATTAATCATAGAGGCACAAGGTAAATATACTAATTATGGCTTGCTGTTGAAAGTGTATTAAGTCTTGCAGAGATGAGATTTATTTGTTGTTAATGGTGAGACTAATAACTTACTAACATTTGTACATATAAATGATACTTTGGGCCGTTGTTAATGGTGAGACTAATAACTTACTAACATTTGTACATATAAATGATACTTTGGGCGATTCAAGACTTGGACAGAAAGTGGCAAAAAAGTCAGAAGCCATAGAGTGCCCTTCATCTCATCCTATAATAAGCGGTTTGAGGAAGAATCTCGGCCAAATAAGAAAATGATCCTAGCATTTGGATGACCAAGAAAAACCCTATTTTCATGTTGTTCTTTCCGATAGCTAGCTGCAACATGCAATTACTAATTGATATGGGGGTTTCTATTGTATGCTAATATATATATTTACTCGGCTGTAATGTCGTAATTGCTTGTACACTACAAGTTTCTCTGTTTTTGTTTTGGATCACATTAAGGAAAAAGCAAAAATCCCTACTGCAGGTACCTTAGCCAACTATTTTTAAAGTTCATTATTTAATAATTTCTAGTAGGATCGATGTGATTCAGGACAGGATGTTTTTCAGGCTCAAAGGCTGACATGAGTAGCATGCATGCTTGGTATATTGCTACCCAAGGGGCATGCCCTTATGGCTCTGTCCTGCATATATCATGCCATATTAGACAAGGTGAGAAATGTTGATCTCGAGCTTTTCAAACTAATGATCAGTTGATATCCAAAGATGGGACAAACCCAAATAAAAACTCATTTCAAATATACCTCAAACCAGTACATTCTTAATTGTTAAAGAATCGACAAACCTTTTCATTGGCCTTTTCTAATTTTTTCATGTGAGAAGTCAAGATCATGAACTCTAGTATTGATTCTCCGTTATGAATGAGTCAACAGATTTCACTCAGCCCAGGTTTGATTAAAACGCCACAAAAACTAAAAGAAAAAATAACCAAATTTGATAATGACATATCAGAATATATATTATATTCCCTGCATATAGCTAACTAGCTAGGTTAGAAAAGAAATGGCCATGCACGGAGTTTTAGATGAAGCTTTGATTTATTAATTAATTCTCCAGCTCGATCCGCTAGCTAGCTTATCTTTGGTCGACCATGTCATGAATATATATATATATATATATATGAGTTTTGTTAGGTACAATGAAAGTCACATACTAATCTACGTACCAATACTGATTCCTTCATATTCAAAATTTAGATTAACACTGTTTTAAATAAAATTTACTTTTTGACCAATCACATTAGATTGGTGTATATATTAGTGCATAATTATACTTGCAACTAAATTTTTTCTATATATAAACTGATCAATTAATAGAACATATTATAATTTTCATCCATTCTTAATTAATTTCTCGATCGATCGTATTCAAAGTTCAAAGTTCAAGGTTCTTGACATTTGATCAAAATAACTCAACCAACGAAAATTTAAAAAGTATTCAAAGTTCAAATCCAACCAACAAAATTTGATCTAATACTCGATTTTTGGAGGTTTCCATCCAAATTAGGTAAGGCTATCTTTATCTACAATAATATCACTCAATATTCTCGTCTCAAAGTCTTCCTAATTTTTTAATCCATTTTCTAGCATATGTGTGTGTGTATATATATGTATGTTGAAGTACGACTATCATGTGGATCAAACAAGAAATATATATTTTTTGAAACTGGGTATTCTTAATGCCTAAAATTGCACAACATGTCAGGTCATCACTGCCAATGGAGGTGATTAGGGTCATGATGTTTTGACAGGAGCCGCAACGTCGGGATGTTGACCGCTCAGGTCACACACCCCTAGTGCAATGTGGAAACATGTGTGTGCAAGCATGCAATATAATCGTGTGCAGTTAAATCACAACGGTAAATTAAAAAGTATAGTTAGAAATACTAACGGTACCAAAATTTAAAATTACATCACTCAACATAAACCATAAGTCACCGGTCTTCCAAACATTGACATAAAGAAAATAATACAATCATCTATTTAAAATAAACCAATTAATCAAAACTACACCAAAGGGAAAAGGGGCCCCAAGTCTTCACTCCTCAAACAAAGCTGAACCTCCAAGCTCATAATTGTCCCCTGCATCAAAATCTATGGTTTAGCAAAGTGGAACCATAGGTGGAGACTCCACAATGAGATTTTTCAAAATCTCAATAAGTGAACTAAAAAATGGTGGAGCCAAAGGAAAGACAACCAAACACCCCCATGTGTTCATAGGTTGGTTTGGTTTGAAAAAGGGTCTCATAAGGTGTTTTATTGTCAAGCAAGGGAGTTGGAATCCTGTTTATGATATAAGTGGTAGTGAGAATGCATTCATTCCAATACTTAAGAGGGATGTTAGACTGAAATCTTAAAACTCTTGCAACATTCAAAAGATGTTGATGTTTTCTCTCAACAATGCCATTTTGTTGAGGTGTTTGAACACAACTCCTTTGGTGAATTACACCTTTTTTACTGAAAAAGTCTTTCATTTGAAACTCAGCACCATTGTCACTCCTAACAGTTTTAATTTTAGTTCCAAACTAGGTCTCAACCAAGTTGAATAAGGACACTATGCACTATCTTGTGTCAGACTTGTTCTTAAGGAGGTAAACCCAAGTGATTCGAGTAAAATCATCCACAATAATGAGAAAAAAAACGAGGGCCATCATAAGCAATCTCTGAAGAGTGCCCCCAAAGGTCAAAATGAACAATTTCAAAGTTGTTAGAAGAGCAATGAGAGTTATGAGGAAAAGGCAGCCTGTGCTGCTTGGCCATAGGACAAACACAGCAAGGCATTTTTTCATTTGAAGGTAAAGAGTTTTGTACAACAGGATCATTGATTAAAAAAATCCTAGAATCTGAAACATGGCCTAGGTGACAATGCCAAAAGACTGAAACACAAATGCTATTCATGACAGAAGCAGAAATAAAATTGTCTTTCTTGGAAAACTTTGAAAGGGTAGTCATCAATGTTGAGGGAGAGACTTTCATTTTCAGCAGGTGGCACAATCCATCCTTGGTTTCACCTATCGCAATTGTGGTCCATGACAAAAGGTCATGTAAAAAACTACAGTTTGACAAAAATACAAGGCAATAAGCAAGATCCTTAGCAATTTTTCTGGCAGACAACAAATTAAAAGAAAATGATGAGACACAAAGCACATCATTCAAAATGATGTGTTCAATAATTCTAACTGTTCCTATATGTGTGATAGGTACCTTTTCACCATTTGGAAGCTTAACTAAACCAAGTGCACTTCTTGTGACTATGTTGAAAAAGAGGGGTTGCAAATTATGTGGTCAGTTGCACCAATGTCCAGAATCCAAGGAACATTAGAAAAACTAGAGGGTTTCTATGTATAAGCTAAGAGGCAAGAAAAAATACCAGACATCTTGGAAGTATTGGCTATGTTTGTTGCAATGGCAAAGATGGTTTGATGTTGCCCTGCAAGAGATTTGATTGAGTGATCCTTCTGCTGCAGCAAAGCAAGGACCTGTTGGTATTGCCCTTTAGTGAGTGCCATTTTATCATCACCCCCTTCATCTTGATCTACTTCAACTTGGATGTTTGATTGAGCAACAAAATCAATTGACCCCTTTCCTTTACTATGCATTTTATGCCCTGGTGGATACCCATATAGCTTGTAGCATTTGTCTACCACGTGTCCACTCATATGACAGTTACTACATACAGGAGCCTTGGCATTTTCAACTTTAAAACAGGTATCTAAAGTGTGTCTCTGCATCTTACAATGTGTACAATAAGGCCTCTCATGCCTATTTGTAGACTTGAAGTTGCCAAAATTCCATTTAGTGAACATGGCGATAAGGTCAGGGGAAAGGGGTACTAGAAATCATTTGGTGTTATTTCTCCTGCTGTTGAGTCATGGAAAAGACCATGTTCAATGCAGGCATAGGTTCGATTAGCATGATTTGGTCCCTAGTATTGGAGTAGCACTCACTTAGGCCCATAAGGGACTGGATGACACAGTCCCTTTGGTACCTTTCCATTAGGATCTTTAGTTGACCACAACTACATTTAGGCATAGGGTCATATAGAGCTAGGTCATCCCAAATGGTCTTGAGTTTTCCAAAGTAAATGCTCACTGAGTCATCTCCTTATAAGAGGCTTGCCAAAGATTTCTTTAGCTAAAAAATACGTGCCCCATTTTGTTATAATAGCCTATCTTGCAGCTCATTCCATATAGCATAAGCATCATCAACAAAGACCAAATTGGTTCTCACATAGCTGCTTACTGAGTTGTGAATCCAGGATATCACTGCATCATTGCAGCGTTCCCAAGCCTCCACGAGGGGATCATCCTGACTTGTAGGCCTTTTGATGTCTCCATTAATGAAACCAATCTTGTTCTTGGCCCTGAGTGCTCTTCGCATAGCTCTAGACCAATTAACATAGTTTTCTGTGATTAGGAGGTCAGTGACCAAACTGGCTGCTGTGTTATCTCCATGTTCTATCCGATAGAGATTATTTTGGTCAGAGAAGTTAAGGAAGCGTGAGACGTGTTGATTGTTTTGGTTGATTGATTCTTCTTCCATTGTTCACAACAACTACTACTTTGGTACCATGTAAGAAAATAAGGTGCAGAGTAGCACTTGTGAAGCAAAAGATATAAGGGAAATATGAGAAAGGAAAATAGCTTCAAATGGAAGAGAAAGCTTTGGAAATTCTCATTACCTTGAAATGAATTTACAGATTACAATATATAGGAAATGTGTATCAGAGCACCTATCACTATCTGTACAAAAGGAACACAAGAAGACAAATACAAAAGAAACACAAGAAGACAAATGTGTATGCTAACCACCATATGTGCTGCTGTACAGCAGCCATTGTATATGCTGTTGTGTAGTAGCCTGCCTTACATACAGACAAGAAAGAATAAAAGACAAAGAAGAAGGACTAATGGTTCCACTACAAATGAAGAGTTTTAGAGGAAGAAATGTCCATGACATTGGTACGGCCATGCACCATTATGTTCAAGTGATTGCATCTGGCGAGGCCACCTTCTGTGTTGTGCTTGTTGTGCTCTCCTTTGTTGCTTTTTCATTTCCATGCTCCAATAAGTATCACCAAAGATCTAGACCACCTGATCATAATTATCCTGTTCTCTAGCTCATTTCCTTAAACAAGAAATCGAAGGTATTCAAAGTGAAATTCTTATACGAACACACCACTATAATTAACTACATAGCACCCATTACGACTTCAAATATTCTTAGTTATTCAAAAGAGTACTAATACTACATGTACTATAATTTTACTTACAATATATATTTTATCACTTTTTTTTTACAATTCAAATTTCATAATTTTTAACGTATTAATAATTGACACATCAATACTATTGTTATTTAAGTTAAAATGGTAAGTGCGAATAGCATTTTTATATTCAAAATCTACCTTTTGCTTTGCCAAGGTGATTGGGTGTAGAAAGAATTCACCACCTAGTTTTCCAATTTTTTTTTTCTTTTCAATCAAATATTCTTAGTAGTAAAATCTTATTAAACCATGAAAAATAATACGTACACAGTTTACATGACTAAAGGGAGCACAATTCAGCTATTAATTACAACTGGAATGTAGAGAGGACTAAACCTAATTACAGTACAAACAGAGTTGCAAGACTTAACACACAACTTCGTCTGCACTTTAGTTCATCTCTATAGTTTTTTATTTATTTATAACAAAACCGTGAACTTCATTAATCAACAAAAAGGATTACAAACAAAAATCAAATCACAAGATTTGTGATAAAAAGCCCAGAATACAATACCCCACATAGTAATTCTGTAGTGTTCTGTGTCAACAATTTGTACATAGAAGGACATATTTGTAATTTGTATCTTATTATTCTGTTCTTGTAATCCGGTGGTTATTACATGGCCACGTGTTTAGATCATATGCATTAGGGTGGTTCTGCCGTCTTATGAGTTAGTAGTATAAAAGGCCAAGTGATGGCCATTGTAGATAGAAGAGAGAGACAAAGCCGTATCAGAGAAAGGGGCTAAGAGAGAAATCAGAGAAAGGGGCTAAGAGTGAAATTAGGGTTTATGAGAGAAACTTGAAATCAGTGAAGATTGAGAGGGAGTTAAGGTCATTTTATGACCTGAATCTTGTAACCTGTTCTTCTGTTGCGATTGGAAGTTCTAATAAGATGATCTCTGGCCAGTTCCCCCTGTGGATGTAGATCCGAAAGGATCGAACCACGTTAAATCCTCGTGTTCTTAGTATATTCGTTCTATTTTCTTATTTACAATCTGATTGTATTTTCTGTTTTATATTTCTTGAATCAATCTTGGTATCTTGTTGAGATATTTGGTGTTCTTGCCGAAACCCTAGAATTACAACAAATTCTATCAACATTTCTCGCATAATGAGCAAGACAATGAGCAGCCATGTTTGCTTCTTTATAAACATGTTCATCTCTATAGTTAGAATATACATTAAATAATTAAATTCACCTCTTCTTAGTCATTTAAACAAACAATTAGTGATCACTACACTGCATGGCCATAGAAAATAAGGGGTAAACGTCCTTGTTCATGCACTAAAAGCAAGTACCGTTTACCTCTTTTCTTTTTATGCCCATGACTTTCCCTTTTGTTCAGCATTAGTTTTAAGAGAAGTATTACAGCCAAAAATCGATTTCATAAAAGTAAATCTATAAATTGATTTTAATTAAATACTGAACATGGTAAGCCTCCTTATCAAAGAGGAGTCAGTGATCAAGAAGGAACTAACATTCTAGCTGCAACAGAGAAGGAAAATATTAAAACAGCATAACCAACAGTCAAACAATGATAAACATAAAGCTAATATACATCTAGATAGATCTACATATGTAAAGTACCCACTACACCAGAAAGGAGATTCCGTAGCAACCAAATTCAACAGTGGCAGCAACAACAAGCAGAACTTTCTCCACATTACCACCACACAGCCAAAGACAATAGCTCTAGCAACAATGGTAGCATTAAAAGGAAAATGCATTATACACGGATATTTCATAAAATTAAACTCACAAACTGACGTAAATTGATGTGGCACGTTAGATCATAACATTATTTTTTTTTAAGTAGATGATCTAACGTATCACATAAAATCATGTCAGTTTATGAGTTTATTTATAAAATATCCTTGTAATGTAGCACTATTTGTATTAGAATCCAAGCAACAAGCATTAGCTCACATGGCACAAATTAACCAGAAACAAGTTGTTGAATTATCATAAAGCAGTGACAAAGTAACAGCACATGAACATATAAATATACAAATGCGAAACTGTAAAATCATCCTATATTTCTTAAGACCTCAAGATCCCTCTGTCTCAATGCAAGGCATGAAAACCCCAAAGTGAACAATCATAATTGTAGCTATTCTAATTTTCTATTTTGTTCCCTTGTAAAGAGTACATACATAGAGGCTGTAACCATTGTTTTGGGCAAGATATATAAATATATATATATAAAGAAAGGTTCTTTGCTTTTTGTAGAGGAAAAATGCCTCGATAGCGGTCGGCCAACTTTTGTAAATCCAAGAAATATTACGTTTCTAGAAAAGAAAAAAAAAAAGTGGTCGGCTGATAAAGGGTAGGAAAAGAAAAGGCTCATGACTTTTGATCTATCTATACCATAGAAGGAGCAATTACACCCAAAGTTGTCATTGAGTTGGTAGCGAGTTATGCTTAGTCAAACTCAACATAATTATACTAAGATCAAGCTCACCCAAAGTTGTAATTGTGTAGCACCCTCACCCATCCTCTACCCCTATCAGGATAAGATGGCAATTTCTACGCTACCCTTGCCACCGCCCCCACTCTGTTGGTAGGTTGAGCAGGCAAGTGGCCCAACCCACCACATACCCACCTGCACAATCAATAAATCAACACAAAATACTCATTCATAGTTCGCCTTCCTAATGCAATCAATGACTTCCATTTGTAAACAATGGCCCAACCCGACTAAGGCCTAAAGTCTGATGAGAAAAGCCAAGCCCCCTTATGAAACAGCGTTGTTCTTGCACCTAGGGAGTCAAAACCTTAATATCCTCTCATTTTATTTCTTTCTTCCTTCTCCTTTCTTCTTCTCTCTCCCTACACAGCCTCCCCCTTCCTCTCTCGTGAGCATTGCACATAGCCACTGCACCCCAACTGCACACCCACTACATGTTTCTTGTGAAAACATGTGAAAATTATGATGAATTGTATAAAAAAGAGAGAGAAAAATAACACAAAGATTTAACTTAATTTGGTAGTGTGCCTACATCCACAGGAGCAAACGACGGCTGAAATTTCATATAGTGAAATTAGGGCTACATTAGATGCCTTTTACTAACCCTAGCCATACAGGGGGTTTTAGATAATTTCTAAAATACCCCTGTACCATACCCATTGCTTCACTCTGCTCCACTCCGACATCAGCCTGCTTTCTCTGGATATATGTTCCACTCGATATGAGCCACATAATACAACAATGTTGAAGCTCACTCAGACCTCCATTGCCACCTCTGACCATCGCCTCTTCTCCCAAAACGTGATGAGCTCTATGTTAGTCGTGAAAGGGTTGCTCGACCTATAAATAGTCTGGAACCCCCTACCCTTGGATCACGGCGTTGCACCGCTTAGGTCACCCCCTCGTCTCTTAGCCTCACTCTCATCCCTCAAACTTCTCTCTCTCTCTCTCTCTCTCTCTCTCTCTCTCTCTCTCTCTCTCTCTCTCTCTCTCTCTCTCTCTCTCTCTCTCTCTCCTCCTCCTCCTCCTCCTCCTCCTCCCTCTCTTGGTCCCAAAGCCCAAAACTTTTAGGTTCAAATAGCTTTAGCCACCACCCCACAGTGTTTCTCTCTATTTGGCATTGCTACAATGGGCTCCTCCATCTCTCAACTTCTCTTGTGACGTTCTATCTCATACTCTAGTGCTCTCGATCTCTCTCATGCTTTATGTGCCTTTATCAAGAAACACAAACATACACTTGGCTGAAAACTATTAATCTCGATCTCTAAAGTTCCGACCCCAACCTTGAGTCTTTCCCCACAATCTCATACACCAATTCTAGTTAAAGATTTGCCAATATATATCCATGCAAGACCCTTGCATGGACAGTATACCATGTGGTTGCACTGAAGCGATAGGCTTTATGATCATGTTGGCAACCTACAGCTGCTATATACCTCCCTGAGTTTCAATAACAATGATGTGCACACTGACACTAATTTATGACACATTGGAGCTTGTTAAAATCATCATGAGCAATTTCATGCTTGTTTATTTCTATGCCATGGAGTAATATCAAATGCACCCGTTGGGGTTAGAATAAATGGCTGCATCCTTTCTTTAATTTATAAAAGAATGATATACAACTATAATAATTAAGTACTTAGTATATGGGGAGGCCATCGGGAGGTTTTCCAAATGACTCGTTCAAACATCTATTTAAAAAATAGTCTAATAAAGGTCTAATATAATTCAGGAGTAGTAACCTTTTGCCGTATCAAGTAGTACCCTAGCTGCTGCCACATGCGTATGAGTCTCCTCTAAGCTTGCTCTATAGAGGAAGCTTGGGTGGAGGGATAGTCTTGGCTTGCTTGTAGAGTAAGGGAGGCAGAGTCTGTCTGTAGGAGTGATGGTAGAAGAGATGGAAGATTAGGAGGAAAGATGGGAACACCTAAAACACACTAAAGTGGAGAACACTATAATTGAACTTGGTTTAGAGCACATGAGGAAGGTGTCGGTAGAAGGAGAAAAAAGCTTAGTGGGAAGTTACTTTCTGATCGAAAGTTGAATAAAGAAGTTATTAGATCAGCTATGACTAAGATTTAGAGGTTGCGAGGAACTTTTACCTTCCATGAAATAATCTTGAATTTGTTTGTGGTGGCTTTTGAGAATCAGAGGGATAAAGGGAGAGTGATGGAGGGGACGGTGGCTATTTGATAACCAACTGCTGATTCAGAAACCATTTGATGGTCTTACCTTTCCTTAGAAGATGAATTTCGATTTTGAGACCTAAGAAGAGCAAAAAAGTAATGCAAGGTTTAGTGCAATCCACTTGAGATGAGTCTAGCAAGAGCACAATATTCAAGATGGGCTTGAGAGAAGGAGATCCAGTTCTCATCCACGTGATACAAGTAATGGAATAGTGCAACATAAATTAGGGCCTATTATTATGTTTATGTGATTGAAGGCCTTGGACTTGTTTATTTCATTAAAAGAGTTTATTTTATTAGTTATAGGAATTAGTTTAGAATAATTAGGTTTGAGGATGCTTGGCCCACATATGTTTTATTTTGTTGAACTACAATTTCAAGAGGGTTACTATAGCCGCGTTACTGTAGTTACACTACTGTAACTGCAGCACTATTCACTTAAGGGCATTTTTGAAAGATGAGGATTTATTTTGGCTAGGGTTTTAATTAGGTTTTAGTTTAAATACTCTTTGTAGTCTCATTTTAAGAAGTTTATGAAAGTTTATGAAATTTGATGAATTTTATTCATTATGAGTTGAGTTTATCTCCTTTTGTTCTTGAATGAACTTTTGAACTTATCAAAGGTAAATTACAACCTTTGTGGCGTTCCTCTTTTGGAACTAGGTTCTTGAGACAGGTTCTTCAACGGGTCTAGATTTTCATATAATCTAAGTTCTTGAAACGAGTTCCTCAACGGGTTTAGGTTCTACCATTGACTTGATATTGGCTTTCTTGGGTGAGTTTGCAAATTGATTGTGGGTTCAAAAGATTTCATTTCGACAGGTTCATATCAAGAAGGGAGTGGGGTGGTGAGTAAAAAAAGAACTGAAACACTAGTTAAGGGGCAAATTGCTGGAGAGTCTGAAGCCAATCCACAACAAATGGTTGGTGCTGAGATTAGCCTTGAGACAAAAGGGGGAAAACATAAAGGGATCAATGGAAGAGAAGGGCTCGTAATGTAGATAATCAAAGTACTCCTATGTTGTCATTTGGGGGTAAAAGAAAATTGATTGATGAGGATGTTAATGATAATGGAGAGGACCTAGTAAAGAAGGGTAAGCAGAATGGGAGGGAAGTGATGACTGAAAGTAACAAGTTAATGGTGGAGGCTGTGAGACAACCTTGCCAATCATTATGAAAATATTGCGCTGAAACTGTTAGGGGCCTGGGAACCCTCAGATAGTTCAAAACCTTCACTTATTGGCGAAGAATAAGATACCCAAGATGGTCTTTCTAATGGAGACCAAACTAGCAGCTTGTAAGTTAGATGGTATAAAAAGGAAAATAGAGTAGGAAGGATGCTTTGTTGTAGAACCATGGGGTAGAAAAGGTGGCTTGGCAATATTGTGGAGTAAAGATTGCAAATTATTCCCAACACCATATTAATGCAACTGTGAGATGTGAGGAGGAAAACCTATCTCGGTTGTTTATTGGCCTCAATGGCCATCCTGAAGTCAGCAAGAGGAAAGCTACATGCAGTCTATTGTCATTACTTAACCCATCCTCGGAGACACTGTGGTGTATAATTAGATTGTTAGTGAAGATGAAAAAGTGGATAGGAGGCCTAGACTAGAAGCAAAAATGGAGGATTTCAGTCAAGCATTAGAAGGAAACTATATCTTTGAATTGGGATGGAAAGGAATAGATACACTTGGAGCAAAAAGCATTCAGATAACCCTTTAACAAAGGAAAGACTGGGCAAAGCATTTGCTAATGCAAAATGGGCTGAAATGTTTCAAGATAGTGAAGTAGAAACTATGAGACCCAGTCAATCTGATCATAAGGCCATTCTGCTCAATTTGAGACAAGAAATCCCAAGGAAAAGGAAGAAAATGAGAGTATTCAGATTTGAAGCCAAGTGGATTATGTATGAGGAAGGGATACTAGTACTTATTAAAGGGGCATGGGATAGAAGTATTGTGGAAGTAGATCCTCTGGAAGTAGATCCTCTAAAGAAGGTGAGGAGAAACTGAACATTTGTAAGAGTGAGTTGATTAGCTGAAATTTTATGAAAGACAAGGAGGCTGAGGTAGTGCTAAAGCATAAAACTGAAAGACTAAAGGTGGAGCAAGAGAATGAAGGTCCCCATAATGTTGTGCTGATTAAGCAGCTACAGAGTTGGGCTTGCTTCTAGAGTAAGAAGATATTAAATAGAGGCAAAGAGCTAAGAGAAACTAGCATCGGCTGAGAGATAAAAAATACCATGTTTTTTCACTCTTGTGCAAGCCAAAGAAGAAAAAAGAATCAGATTAAGGCTATAAAAGATTCTTAAGGCAGATTGGTGACAAAGCATGATGAGATTGAGGGAGCTTTCCATGATTACTTTAGTAATCTTTTCAAAACATCATACCCCACAATGGAGGCCATAGAGATTTGTCTTAATGATATCAACTCCAGAGTTACCAGTTAAATGAATGAACATCTTCATAAAGAGTTTACTAGAGTGGAGGTAGAGGAAGCTTTAAAGCAAACGGCACCCTTAAAAACCCTAGGGTCCGATGGGTATGGAGCTTGTTTTTACCAAGCTTATTGGAATACTGTGGGGGAGGAGGTATGTAAAGCCATCTTGAGCTTTTTAAATGGGGCGGGGAGTTTGGAAAAGTGTGTCAAATGCACTTATATAGCTTTAATTTCCAAAGTTTCTAACCCATCTGTTGCTAGTGAATACAGGCCCATCAGTTTATGTAACGTGTTATATAAATTGGTATCAAAATTACTTGCTAACATGTTGAAGAAAGTGCTAACTCTCATTATATCTAGTAACCAAAGTGCATTCATAGCTAGAAGACTCGTAACAGATAATGTTATAATTGCATATGAAACTCTCTATACGATGGAAATGAGACAAAAATGAAGGATTGGAAGCTTGGCCCTCAAGCTGGGCATGTCAAATGCCTATGATAGGATAGAATGGCAGTACCTAGAGGGTGTGATGAGGAAAATGGGGTTTGGAGAAAAATGGACCTCCTTGGAGATGAAGTGTGTATCAACTATGACATTCAGTATTAGTTAATGGTGAGCCAAGGAAGGTTATTAAACCTATAAAAGGGATTAGATAAGGGGATCCCGTTTCTCCCCTTATCTATTTATCCTATGTGCAGAGGGCCTTACCCCCTTGATTAATTCAGCTAAAAGAAGGGAGTGTTTAAAAGGAGTAGCTGTTTCTAAAGGGGGCACTAGAGTAAGTCACTTACCTTTTGTTGATGATTGTGCAATTTTTAGAAGAGAAAAGATGACTAAATGGGAGCAAATACAAGGGTTGTTGAAGATATATGAAGATGCCTCAGGTCAATGCTTGAACCTGCAAAAAAACTACCATATTCTTAAGCTTAAACACTAATGCATCAACCAGATCACAAATTAAGAGTTTAGCAGGGGTGTCTATATATGAAAACTATGAAAGATACCTTGGCTTGCTAGCCATGGTAGGTAGATCAAAATAGAACACATTCATAAATTTGAGGGAGAGGGTTTGGTCCAAAATCTACAACTAGAAAAATACTTGGTTGTCGCAAGCAGGGAAGGAAGTTTTGCTCAAGGTTGTTGTACAAGTAATTCTCACTTTTTCCCTAAGTGTCTTTAGACTACATAGAAGGCTTTGTAAAGAAATTACTTTCCTCATGGCAAGATTCTGGTGGCACACAAGCAAGATGATAGGAAGATTCAATAAAGGAGCTGGTTTAAAATGAGTAAAGCAAAGAGGAATGGAGGGTTGGGATTTCGGGACTTAGATTGCTCCAATAAAGCAATGCTGGAGAATGTTAGATAACCCCCTCTTCATTGGTGTTTGTTATAATGAGAGAAAAGTATTTTAAAAATGAAGGTATATTAGAGACCAAAATGGGTGCTACTCCTTCTTATATATGGAGGAGTCTATGGTCCTCTCTTGACTTAGTTAAAGAAGGCATGGTATGAAAGGTGAGAGATAGTAGTAGGGCGCATATATGGTTGGATAAATGGATGCCTAGTCACACCTCCCCCTGGGTGCAATCTCCTATTAAAAATTTACCTAGTGACTCGAAAGTGATTCAGCTCATCAATAGTAAAGATGGGTCATGGAAGAGGAGCCTGATTTATGAGACTTTCTATGCAGAGGAAGTGGAAACGATCCTCAGCATTCCTAGAAGCAAATGGGGAGCAATGGATAAGACAGTCTGGGGTGCTTCTAATGATGGCAAGTTCTCAGTTACGAGTGATTATCATCTTGAGCATAAAAGAGTCAGGGGAATCCTCAAAAGGGGACAAGGCAGAGGATGAATGGAATCTGGTGTGGGGGTTAAAGGTTCATAAGGTTGTTAAAAATTTTATATGGAAGGCTAGTGATGATCTTCTCCCTATAAAGCAAAATCTGGCTAAGAGAAAAGTTACAAATTCAAGCCTGTGCCCAATATGTGAGATGGAAGCTAAAACCATTATGCATGTTCTCTGGAGCTGTCCAACAATCTCGAATGTTTGGGAAAAAGGTGGAAGTCCTGTGCAGGAGTGGAGTATATTAGACCAAGATTTTGTGGAGCTTTGGAAAAGGCTAAACTCAAAGCTAGAAGTAAAAGATGTGGAAATGGTAGCTTGTATCATAAGGAGGATCTGACTAAGAAGAAACTCATGCATGTTTGATAAAAAAATTTGAAGACTCGGGAAGTGATCTAAAAGCTGCTAAGTCTGGTTTATGTGAATTCATCTTAGCTCAGAACTGTCAACAAAAGATGCGGATGGTTGGGAACTCAGATAGAAGGTTGGTGAAGTGGGAAAAGTCATTGGAACTTTCAGTAAAAGTCAATTGGGATGCTGCAGTGAATATCCAGCTCAAAAAGGTGGGCATTGGTGTTGTCATTAGAGATCATGAGGGCAAGATATTGGCATGTTTGAGTGCCAGTGTGGATCGTATAAAGAAGTCAATAGTTGCTGAAGCTTTGGCTTTAAGAAGAGTAGGAACCTTATATGCTAAACTTGGTCTCTTGAATGTTGTGTTGGAGGGTGATTCCCAGGTGGCAGTGAAGGCTATTAACAGTGAAGAAGAGACATTGGCACAGTATGGGACATCATTAAAGATGTGAGGTTGTTGATGACATGAAGATTAAACTGGAGAGTTAAATTTATGCATAGAGAACCTAATAATATAGCTCGTAAGTTAGCAAAATTAGCATTTACTTTGACGAATGACAGGGTGTGGATAGATGAGGGCCCTAAAGAAATACTTACTAATATATAAAAGGAAAGATATTCTAATGACTGATATGGTTTTGATTCACTAATAAAGGAAGTATATTTGTTTTTTTTTTTTAAAGAAGGAATAGTAGCATTTTGGGATACTTTCCATATATATGTTGGCATAATTTAGCAGTACTCAGAATTAACAAAAATTCTATTTGGAAGTCGGATGTGCAGCCTCCATTTTATTAATATGATAAAATTTGGATTGTTGGAAAAATTTAAAATTAAAATTTCTTACAAATCAAGTGTTTTCATTTTATTAAAATAAATGGTGTGTTTTACACATCAGCTTCTAAGTTAATTCATTATAAGAAAACTGATTAGTTGTTGCTAGTTATTTCCTACAAAAATGACTATTTTCTACTAAAATAATTCTGTTTTGGTCGCATATAATCTATCGGAAATAGTCATTTTTTTGTAGTGGTTGAATAAATCTAGAATCACTTGGAAAAATATATTATATCCACAATTTATTACGAATATACTATTGAGCAAATACCATCATCAAACCCTAAATCCTTTCAACGTAGTATTTCATAAGGAAACTACATACATTCCCTCAATTTCATATAAATGCTCTCTAAATGAATTCTGATCATAAAAATAAAATCTTAATTAAATAACCCTTCAACATAATAACATGCACTTTTACAAAGAAATCATAATTGATGAGCAATAAGTACCGCTCGCAGTGTGCTAGTATAGTCCAATGTCACACATGCATGCACTATTAATATTGAACAATCTTAGATAGCAATTTCTGTTTTTATTTTTTATTTTTTGCATTTTATGTGGAAACACATTATATCTCTTAATGTAACAAGGCTCATATTGAAACTCAATGTTTTTACCTATATTCAATCATAGGATCAACTTTAAAATATCGATAAATAAGGCTTTAATTGGTTGGAATTTTTAGATCAAAAACTTGTCAAATCCGAGGTCAAACGTACATGATCATCTGTAGTGGTTTATTCAAACATTTCGTCCGATGTATGACATTAGCTTATGGTCCGATGTTAAAAGGTAAAAGCGGTTGATGTTTCTAAGAAAGTTTGTTTGTTATATATACATATAAATATATATGTATATATATATAATAAAAGTAAAAAATCAATTTGAACAGAGTATATATACAAACTAGGCTTGAGCCGATATAGTTCAAAAAATAATCAATAGAGTTGGCATTGTTTTTTGGTTGATGACTCCTAGCGCTTGCTGAGGAGGATTTTTGCCTTAGGCAAGGAGTGTCTCCTAGTTTTTCACCGAGGAGGTGGTTTTCTTCTATTTTTCTTCTTTCTATTATTGCACCAACGACAAAGCTGGCAATTATGGTAGAGGAGATCATTGAGAAGTGGGGTAATTTCAAACTCATTGAAGCATAACAAAATGAAGTGACAGTGGAATTGTCTACAAATGATGTCATTTTAAGGCAAGGGAAGTTGTCTCATTGGCCTTATAGTATCTGAAAAAGCCATTAATAGAGATGCATTCAAAACTACTATGTTGAGTAGTTGGAAACCTCAAGGACAAGTGATATTCAGAGATGTTGGGCCCAATCTATTCCTTATAGAGTTCCAGAAACAACAAGATTTACATAAAGTTGAATGAGGTATGCCATGGTTATTTGATCAATTTCTTTTCTATATTAAAAAATTTGATGGTTGTTATTCTCCGAATGATGTCATGTTCAATAAGGAATATATGTGGATTCAATTACACAATATTTCTTTTGGTGGTATGTTACGAATTATTGGAGATCAGATTGGGAAAGTTATTGGTTAAGTGGTGGAAATAGATGTTGATGGAGAAGGGATTGGTTGTGGGCCCTATCTTAGAGTCAAGGTTGGTATTGAGATTTCAAAGCCTTTAATGAGAGGAATTCATCTCAATTTTAATGGATACAAGGTGTGGATTTCTTTTAAATATGAGAAACTCCCAATTTTCTGTTTTGGATGTGACACGATCAAACCTGGGAGTAATGGTTGTGTTAAGGAGTCAAATGTAAGATCCATGCATTCAAGTGATAATACCCTGCTTTCAAAAAAAAAGAAAAATTTGATAATACCCAGTATGGGGTATGGCTAAGAGCTACTACAACAAAACTTGGAGTGAGTGATAAACAGAAAATGAGAGACGGTAGGTCTTGCTCAAATTCCAAGAATGGTGATCAACAGGTTAAAGATGATGACGTGGAAGGTTCTCAAACTTCATTTGGTAAGGAATCAAATTCAGCTAAGGAAAAGGCTTTTATTCAAGAAACTCCTAAAAATACAGCTGATCTCTCGAAAAATCACAATTATGAGGGGGAGCAATCTAAAGTTCAACTCTTTACTAAGGAAAGTAGTATTAGTAACGATGTTCAAATTAAGGAGATTGCAAATCTAGTGCAAAATAAGGATCACGGATTAATTGCTATAGATATGGAATCTGATTTGAATGCCATCAGTAATAGCATACCAAGTGATCAGGCTCAGAATGTTGAATTTACCTCTATAGTTAATGTTGATAGTTCAATGAAGCAGCATACTACATGGAAAAGAAGAGCTAAGAAAAAGAAAGTCATGGATAAAGATGAGGCTACATGTGAAAAAAACAAAAAAGGCAATAAAAGAAGGCATGCATCAATTTCCACAGGAAGTGTTAATGATGATATGGAGACTTGCTATGAGGGCCCTAGTATCAAGAGAGGAAGGATGATCAGTACTAATGGAGAGCAACTTGAAAACTTAATGGTAGAGGCTGGTTTCCAACCCTACTAGTATTAATAAGGGACAAGTGATATTCACATATGAGGGTTTAGGAACCTTCAGACAGTTCGATTTCTTAGTTTGTTAACTAAAGAAAAGTCCCCCAAGTTAGTTTTTTTCATGGAAACCAAATGCAATAAAAGAAGAATGGAGGAAGTTAAAGCCAGATTGAATTATGATTGTTGTTTTGTAGTAGAAAGCAAAGGAAGTAGTGGTGGGTTAGGTCTTTATGGAAGAAGGAGCTGGAAGTAAATTTTATAAATTTTTCTACCTGGCATATCAGTATTGGAGTTAAGGAACTAGTATCAATAACTTCATGGATGTTTACTGGATTTTATAGGCATCCTAATACTTCTAAGAGGGAATCTATTTGGAATCTCTTAAAGCATATTAGGCCAGTCGCTAATATTCCATTGCTATGTGTAGGGGATGTTAATGAAATAACATGCCAATTAGAGAAAGTGGGAGCAACTCTAAGACCATACAAACAAATGAAAAATTTTTGTGTGGCCTTAGAGCTTTGTGCACTTAGTGATATTTATACTAAGGGGCCTAAGTTTACATGGACTAATAGTGAAAGGGATAGAGGTTTTACTAAGGAAAAATTGGATAGAGCTATTGCAAACCTAGAGTGGCACCAAAGTTTTCAGATTCTCTATGTACTGTGTTACCTACTATCAAATCTGATTAGAATCCCCTCTTTATTGTGGTTGCAAGAAAGGACGAAAATTTGAGGAAGAAGACATTTTTGTTTAGATATGAAAACTCTTGGAACTTGAGGAAGGATTGCTTGAAGGTTATAAAGGATTCTTGGAAGAAAGGCCATGGTGGTTTTGGAGGTAGGCCTGATATATGTGGCAAAATTTAGCACTGTAAAGAAGTACTATAAAAATAGAATCAATCTTGTAATAAGAAGACCCCTGGTGAAATTAGAGATAGAATGAAGCGAATATCATATTTGCAAGACTCAACAGATGATGAACAAGTGACTACCATAAAGCAACTGCAAAATGAAGTGGGGACCTTATTAGAAGAAGAGGAGCTACAAGCAGAAGCAAAGAGCAAAGTAGCAGTGGTTAGCTTATGGGAACATAAATACTACTTTTTATCACATGCATGCAAATCAAAGAAGGAAAGCAAACACAATCAAGAAAACCATTGATTAACATCTACACCAATATCAATCCAAAAGAGGTGATATTTTGTTAATTCTTTTAAAGCTCTCTTTAATTCTTCAAATCCTATAGAGATTGACAGCGGCTTGGCCCATATGGATGTTAGAGCTACTAATGATACATGAATAGCATGCTTTTATCTTATCTATCTGATTTAGAAGTTGACAAAGCTATTTTTCAAATGCCTCCCCTAAGTTCTCCTGGTCCTGATGGGTTCCCTAATCAATTCTATCAAACTCATTGGGAGGATGTTGGCAAGGAAGTATGCAGTTTTGTGCTGAATTTTCTCCAGGGATGAAGCTCTCTTAGTAGTGTTAATGACACTTTCATCACTCTTATTCCAAAAGTGAAGGAGCCTCAATGAGTCATAGAGTACAGACTTATAAGCCTATGCAATGTACTCTACAAGAAAGTGGCCAAAGTACTTGCCAACAAATTGAAACAAGTTTTGCCTATTATCGTCTCCCTAAATCAAAGTGCATTCATACCAAGATGGCTTATAATTGATAATATTCTTGTAGCTTATGAAACTCTTCATTTATTGAACACTAATAAGAAAGGAAATGAGTGTTATATAGCTATTAAACTCGATATGAGTAAAGCATACGATTGTGTGGAGTGGAAATTTCTTGAAGCAGTTATGAATAAAATGGGATTTGCTCATAGGTGGACTTCTCTTATCATGGAATGCATTTCTTCAGTTTTTTATTCCATACTGCTCAATCATGAACCTCAAGACCATCTCTTACCTTCAATGAGTTTAAGACAAGGAGATCCTCTTTCACCATACCTCTTTATTATATGTGCTGAGGCTCTAACTTTATTACTGAACAAAACTGAGCATATCAGGTGTGCCTATTGGAAGATCTCCAATCCTTATTAACCATCTTTTCTTTACTGATAATAGTCTTTTATCTGCAAAGCAAATTCTTTATAATGGAGTAGAGTCTTATATATTTTGAAACAATATGAAAGGGCTTCTGAGCATATGCTAAATAAAGAAAAGACTTCTATTTTTTTCAGTAGAAACACTCACTAGATGCAAAGAATACAATTATTCAAATAGTAAGAGTGAGATCCACTAGAACTTATGAGAAGTACTTGGGACTTCTAGTTGCAGTAGGGAGATCTAAATTTGCTAGTTTCAATTCTTTATTAGACAGAACATGGGCTCGTATATCCAACTGGAAAACAAATTTTCTATCTGCTACAGGGAAGGAAATTAAGTTGAAGGCAGTTCTTCAAGCAATTCCAAACTACATTATGGGCATTTTTCTATTATCTGTCTCGATTACTCAGAAACTGAACAAAATATTGAGGAAGTTTTGGTGGAGACAGAATGGTGAAAATACCAAAGTTCAATGGGTAAAATGGGAATAGATGGGCTTAGCAAAGTAGGCTGGGGATTTGGGGTTTCGAGATTTTGAAAGCTTTAATTTAGCCATGTTGGCAAAGCAAAGCTGGAGAATGCTAAAGAATCCTGAATCTTTACCTACTAAAGTTTTAAAACAAAAGTACTTTCCAAACGAAGATCTGCTGGAGACCACCTTATGCTTGGAGTATAATTGTAGGGCAAAAACTTCTTAAGGAAGGTCTAATATAGAGGATAAGAAATGGAAGATAAGTCCAAATATGGAAAGAAAAGTGGATTCCTAAGCCTCATTCTTTAATGATGCAGTCACCAAATCCAAATGCAAATGAAGATGCTAAGGTTTCTGACCTTATTGAAACTGTTATGAACGAATGGAATGTGAGAAAGTTGAACACCCTTTTTTCCTCTCAAGATGCTCATCTAATTTAAAGTATCCCTCTTTGCGTTGGGAGAAGAGAGGATAGTCTAGTGTGGCACTATACAAAGGTTGGCATTTTTTCAGTTAAAAGTATCTATCATTTACACAGAGAGATTAAACTTAGATGTTAAGGGAGTTGCTCTGATGACAAGAATGCAGAATTTGTTTGGAAATCAATCTGGAAGTTAAAAGTTTCAAATGCAGTCAAGATGTTCATATGAAGAGCTTGCCAACCTTTGCAAAAGGAAAATTGTGGAGAATGAATTCTGTCCTATATGCAAAATTCACACAGAATCAATTGGTCATGGCATTTGGAGTTATGGAGGATATCAAGATGTCTGGTGTCAAGGCAGCAAGAAAATTCAAAAGATGGTTTTTCAAATGAATCTTTTATGGACATTTGAAGCAAACTTTGTAGTACTCTCCAACAGGATGAACGAGAGGAAACAAAAATAGTAGCAATGTTGATATGGTTTAGAAGAAATGATTCTATCCATGGAAAACAGTTTAAACATCCTAATTCCATCATAAAAATGCACAGAAACACAAAAGCTTCATCAACGGAGTATTGGACAGATCCATCAGAAATGGATTAAGCCTCCATATTAGTGTTACAAAGCCAATTGATATGCTGCAGTCAATAAGGAGAAATGAAAGATTAGCATAGGAGTGATCATTCGAGATGAACAAGGCTAGGTGATAGGTTCTCTTAGTGCTCCTATAAGTCTATATGCAAGCCCTCAGGTAGCTAAATCTTATGTGTTATGGTTGCTACAAATTTCTATAAAGGTTTAGACATTCTATCATTGATATTGGAGGGAGATGCCTTACAAATAGTGAATAATCTTTCAATGAAGAACAAAGACTAGTCTCAAGCAGATTGGTTAATTTAAGATGCCATAACTTTGCTTAATTCTTATTTCTTATGCTTTTTGGTCAATTGTCCATACAAGAAGAGCTGCTCATATTTTTGCTTGAAAAGCATTATCTCTTCAAAAGAATTTCATAGGTTTAGAAGAAATTCTAACATGTATTCAATCAATTATCTCTCTTGAGATGTTGTCAGACTTGTTATGCAATAAAATTTCATCATTTTATAAAATAAAAAATAAAAAACATAAAAAATAAAAAATAAAAAACTAGGCTTGAGCCGTTAGGCTGTATTCTTTTACATCTGTAATTTTCTTTTTTCTTTTTTATTTTGATACATCTCTAATTAGTTTGCTCATAGCTGTGCAGCAAATTATAATAGTGAAATTTTAAACAACAGCCTATATTTTTTCACATTATTAAAAAATATAATTTTTTTCTTTTACTCTCTTTTATTTTACATTTCAAAAATATTGATATATTGATGCTGTCTAGCACTCCTCGTTATAATATCCTTGAAACAGAAGCATGCTAAAAGGGAAACATCACATCTCAGTACGTTTTCTCAAGCAACGAAACGACGTCACTGAAATAAACAATTGCCACCTTCTTGTTTTCGGCGACCAGGCTGGCAGGCTCTATTCTAGTCTTTTTTTAAAATTATTAATTAATTAATTATTTGACTTTGCCTTCTTTTTTACCTGAAAATTATAAATTTTGAAATAATCAATCAACTGACTACACCTGCTTTTTCTTCAACTACCCTGCTGCGACTTCCCCTGCCCCTCATCCCGTCAACGTTTCGAAGAAAAGTTTTGCTAAGTTCTGCCCTTAGAATGGGGGATCAGGTGAAGCTGATTTCCACTCCACTAAGCCTTCCCGGCTGCAGGGTTGAATGGGCTTTGAAGCTTAAAGGAGTGGATTATGAGTACATAGAAGAAGATTTGAGAAACAAGAGTAGCTTGCTACTCGACTCCAACCCTGTTCATAAGAAGGTCCCGGTGCTGTTGCACGCCGGCAAGCCGATCGTCGAGTCACTCGTCATCCTCGAATATATTGAGGAGACATGGAAGGACAATTACCCTTTGCTTAGTGAGGATCCACATGAGAGAGCCATGGCTAGGTTTTGGGCTAAATTTGGTGATGAGAAGGTACGTGAAAAGGGTATCTCAACTAATTATCATTATTGATGTTCTACCTTGTTTACCATATTTTAGTTTTTTGGGTCTCGAGTCGTTGATCACAATTAAGGTAAGATTAATAGCACTCTGAAGTTTATTAGATAGGCTTATATAAATGCTTTGGGCTTTATAAACAAGTCTAGATTTCCTCATAAATTCCAAACTTGCAAGTGTAATTCAATATGTTTTGTTATTATTATACACGGGCCAGGATGGCAGCTAAATTCGGTCTTGGGATAGATGAGCTAAGGGGGGCCATTAGATTAATTTGCTTGTTGCAATATTCCGATATCTCAGTTAGATAGCTAGGCCTGTATGGTTACTTTAATTGAGGCTAAGTCCCAAAATGTTATTCAATATACTTGTTATTATTTACCTGAAAAAGAGGCTCTTATTTATAGAGCCCAAAACTTACTTTGTAGTTTGTACTCTTAGTTCCTCTTTGGATATTTAGCTGAGTTAGATAAGTTGAGTTTTTTATAAATGGTAATGAATTGAGATAGTTGAGTGAGTTTTATGAGACTCACCTAAGATGAGTTTATATATGTTTGGATGTTAAAATGAGTTTAGATGTATTTATAGCAAGTTGAAAAAAGTTGTGAATCTCATGTATAAAGAGCTATTGATTTGAAAAATGATATGGGTATCATGTGTAAAGAGGTTTTGAGTTAAAATGAATTTAATAATTTATGAGTTGGGTGTTTGGATGTTAGACTCAACTTAAAATTAGACTGAACTGAGTTGTTCTCAATTAAGTCCAAGTTCCAAACATAGTCTTAGGCGCCCTACATTTTGATGCTGGGGTGAACGCAAATAATTTGTAAATAATAGTGAAAAAGTAATTAATAGTTTGTGAATAGTAATAAAATAGTCTCAACTTACCACACATATCTTTAGAGGATCTATGTATAGAAACATGCAAGTGGTGGTTTCTGGACATAAACCATGTAGAAAACTTAAAGAAAATTTGAAATTTTTGGCCCAGCATATTACGTGTAAACAGACAATTAGCTCCTGATCATGACCATTCTCTTTCGCTTTCCTTGAACCCAGTGTATTGTAGGAGCATTTGGAGCAGCTTGGCTGACTGAAGGAGAGGAAAAGAACAAGGTCATACAGTCTGCACAAGAATCACTAGCGTTTCTTGAGAAGCAGATTCAGGGGAAGAAGTATTTTGGGGGAGAACAGATAGGATTTCTGGATCTAGCAGTGGGTTGGATTCCTCATTGGCTCAAGGCTCTAGAAGAAGTGGGAGAAATGAAGGTACTCGATGCTGTAAGGTTTCCATTCCTCCATGAATGGGGTCAGAACTTCTTGGAAATTCCACTCATCAAAGATTCCATTCCTCCTAGAGAAAAGCTGGTTGTCGAGTATTTTCATGCCGGTAAAAGCTTCAAACGTTCCTTGGAAGCTGCCAATAAACCATGAACGATACGTGTATAAATATATATATATATATTATATATCGAAAAATTCTATACATTGTACTATCATCTCACTTGCATCCTATTTATAAGTAAGATGTGGTATATTTATCACTATTTAATAATCATTTATTGCATGCTTCTTTATCATCAAATGGTGATAAATGCGCTACATCATATATAATAAGATGTAAGTGGGATGATAGTGTGGTGTATAGTATTACTCAATTACTTTTATTATAAAGTAAATCTAACGAATTACATAAAATCACACCAGTTATATTTATAAATTTACTTTTATGAAATCTTGTTGTATATACAGCATTTCTTATAATATTTTAGAAGTTTTTTTTGTTGAGAAATGGATATAATTCCAAACAAAGTACTAAACTTTGGCAGCTAGAGAAATAAAACTCTCCCAATGGTGAAAAGCAAATTTATTGCGCTTGCCTCTATAAATCTTCCACGTAATATCACTGTTTGGACTTGGGGTGGTAAAAGTACTTTCAAAGACCTGTCTATGTAAGATCCTTCTCTCTCCAATATAAAAAAGAACTAGGAAACTTCAGGTATATAACCTCTATAAGGATGAGTCATATTTCGTCATTATACAATTTCTAATTACAAATATTGCATCATCCACTAAAAAAGGAAAAAAAAAAAAATCCACAAAAGTAATTTTATATATTGACATGATTTAATATGGTGCTCAAGATCGTAAAACTCTTTTTATTATAAAAAAAATCAGACGTATCATATCAAACTATATCAATAATTTATAAATATATTTTTATGAGATTATTTTGTGGAAATACATCCATTTCTCATCGGTAAAATTAATTAGTTGATACCAACAAAGTAAATATAATTAGTTACTTTCAATATTTTGACACATGATAGTATTCTCAATCTATCCCAAAAATGTTATATTATTAAAAGAAAACATTGCTTATGTAATCAATTTTACATATGAGTTTTGTTACTTATCATCTCACATACCACACACCGTACTTATTTTTATTTTTTTTATTATTTTTTTTTCTGTTAAACTAATTGAGTTTTTTCCACTCATCATTTCTACCCAACAAACTTGTTAAGGAAAAACATAAAAAGATAAAAAATTATATGTGGTGTGTAGTTAAGAATAATAAGTAGAATTTTTCTTACATCTATGTTATATATCCCGTAATAGGATAAGAAAAGTACTTCATCCGTATTCCAATAATACCTAATAATTAATTATGCCACTATTTCATGAATTAAGGTACACGAATTTGAGGGTCTTAAAGACGGAGGTAGGACAAGATACATCAATTGAGTCTTACAATACTTATTGCCACCCTAAAAATATTTTGGATAATATTAAATAGCAATAAATATTGTAAAGTCCACTTCTTCTACTTATCTGTCTTCAAAGCATTTATAAATACTCAATTAAGTTTATTTTGTTTATCCAAAAAACTTTAATAACGAAGTTTTTTTATTTTTTTTATACATTTGGAGGGGGATGGTTTTGAACTCCATACCTCTATTTAATTGCAAAATTAAATATAAAATTATTTGCAAGAAAGAAAATAATAAATCCATCTGTCTATATCTAAGTTACTTAATTCCTTGCTTGACGTTACTTCTTATCATACAAAATACTAGTCAAGGGATTTTGGCCCTACAACAAGAAAATTTCAATTCATGTGCAGTTTGGAAAGTTATATAAGATGAGATGAGATAAAATGATTTTAAATAAAAGTTAAAAGTTAAATAATATATTCTTAGAATATTATTTTTAATATTATTATTATTTTAAAATTTAAAAAAATTAAATTGTTTATTATATTTTGTGTAGAAATTTAAAAAAAGTTATAATAATGAAATGAGATGAAATACTTTCATTATCTGAATAAGGCCAAGTCAAAAATGGACATTATTTTTAGCTATAAGCAAACATAAACCACATATATAATATTTCGTGTATTATAATGTTGAGAGTATGATGTAATTAAGGTTTTCCCATATCGTCTATTTCTATTTTTTATACTTTATAAAAAATATAAAGATACGGACAATTCCCATATCATCCATTTCTATTTAATTACTTTCTTGCAGATTTCTTCTAACAATACAAAGTCAAAGTTCGCATCCGTATTTTGAACGAGTATTACCTATCAAAGGTGTGTGTTTTCAGGGCCCCTCCACCCAGAAGAAAACTCCAATTATATGAAGCCGGCACCACCTGCACTACACAATATAAAACAACATAATTCGTGTATCATAATAGAAAAGTTCAGAGTTTCAATATTCTGTAAGTTTTTTGCTAAGTTCTGCCATTAGAATGGGGGATCAGGTGAAGCTGATTGCCACTCCTCAAAGCCTTCCCTGCTGCAGGGTTGAATGGGCTTTGAAGCTTAAAGAAGTGGATTATGAGTATATAGAGGAAGATTTGAGAAACAAGAGTGCCTTCCTACTCGAGTCCAACCCTATTCATAAGAAGGTCCCGGTGCTGTTGCACGCCGGCAAGCCGATCGTCGAGTCACTCGTCATCCTTGAATATATTGAGGAGACATGGAAGGACAAGTACCCTTTGCTTAGCGACGATCCTCATGAGAGAGCCATGGCTAGGTTTTGGGCTAAATTTGGTGATGAAAAGGTACATGAAAATGGTATCTCAACCAATTATCATTATTTATATTCTACCTTGTTTACCATATTTTAGTTTTCTCGCGTCCTTGGATCACAATTAAGGTAAGATTGGCTTATATAATTGCTTTGGGCTTTAGAAACAAGTCTCTCCTCATTAAGTTCCAAGTGTAATTCAATATGTTCTGTTATTAATTATTTTTACATGGGATGGCATCCAAATTCGATCTTGGGATAGATGAGCTGAGGGGACAATTAGATTAATTTGCTTGTTGCAATAGTCTCATCTCAGTTCGATAGACCTGTATAGTACTCACTTTAATATGGGCTAAGTCCCAAAATGTGATTCAATATAGGTTGTAATATATCATTTACCAGGGAAGGAGGCTTATTTATATAACCCAAAACTTATTTTCAGCACTCCTAAGGAGGTGTATGGAACCATGCAAGTGGTGATTTCTAGAGGCAAACCATGTCGAAAATGCAAAGAAAAGTTGAAAATTTTGGACCAGAAAATTGTGTAAACAGGCACAAGATCCTAATTATGATGATCATTCTCTTTCGTTTTCCTTGAATTCAGTGTGTTGTTGGAGCATTTGGGGCAGCTTGGCTGACTGAAGGAGAGGAAAAGAACAAGGCCATAGAGTCTGCACAAGAATCACTGGCGTTTCTTGAGAAGCAGATTGAAGGGAAGAAATATTTTGGGGGAGAACAGATAGGATTTCTGGATCTGGCAGTGGGTTGGATTCCTCATTGGCTTAAGGCTCTGGAAGAAGTAGGAGAAATGAAGGTACTCGATCCTGGAAGGTTTCCATCACTCCATGAATGGGGTCAGAACTTCTTGGAAATTCCACTCATCAAAAATTCCCTTCCTCCTAGAGAAAAGGTTGTCGAGTATTTTAATGCTGGTAGAAGCTACAAGCGTTCCTTAGAAGCTGCCAATAAACCATGAAATTCATGTTGGTATTGACCATGGTTTGATGCCATTGTTGGATGGTCATGTTGCAGCTTATTTGTATTGTTCCCAAGTATTTCAAAAAAAAAAAAAAAAAAAAAAAAAAAAAGAAGAAGAGAGAAACAGAGATTTGATAGCTTTTTAATTGAAGGTCACTTTGTTGAGAAATGGATATAAGAACCTGTTATCAATTAAACATGCGATTTCTTTGTTTCACTGTGCAAGGACTTGATATACCATTACTACAAGAAATCGGGCATTTTCCAGTAATTTTAATTTTGTTGGAAATAAAATCACTGCAAATTTTAGGGGTGAGTTCAGTCTGGTCCAAGGAGGTTTTGCGGACCGGACCGGACCTATTTGGTCCAGGGTTTTCCCACCCTGGACTGGACCGAACTCCCTCAGGACCGGTTCAATCCGGTCCATTCAGTCTAGTCCGGTCCGGTCGGTCCATTCGGTCCACGGTTGACTTTTTTTTTTTTAATCTAATGACATTTTGTTTAATACTTATGTAATTATATTAGTACACTATATGTATATATATTAGTAATACGCTAATACTATTAGTCTATTAGTAATAATACTATAACTAATAACTATATGTAATAATAGTAATAGTGATAACTATATATGTAACTATATGTAATAATAACTATATTATAACTAATAACTATATGTAAAAATAGTAATAGTGATAACTATATATGTAACTACATGTAATACTAATAACTAATACTATTAGTCTATTAGTACTAATAACTATACTAGTACTAATACTATAACTAATAACTATATGTAATGATAGTAATACTATATGTAATACTATATTAAATAATAGTAATACTCTTATTACTAATACTCTATGTAGTTATAGTGATTTACTAACATATTACATATTAAGCTAACTATACTAATACTATTATAAATTTACAAATATATGATATATTATAATTTATACTATAACTTTTATAATATGTTAATACATTAATATATATACTAGTACTATATATATTTTTTTGATCAGTTATACTAGTACTATATATTATAGTTAATAGTTATACATTAAAGAATATAGTAATACATTGATACTAAATATATATAGTTATAGACTTATAATGATTTAGTTATTATGAATTTATGATTAGTATAACTATATAATTGTATTAGTATTAGACTATTAGTAATTCAATTTGGCTATATTATATTAGTAATATTAGTTATGTTGAATCAATTAGTTAGTATAACTATATTCTACATTATTAGTATTAATATAAATATTAGTATTAGTTATAACTATATAGCCTATATTAGAATTGAGTCTTAGACTAGATAATAGACTAATAGTATTAGTACAACTATATAAGTATATTGTATAGATATATATTAGTTTTAATTATAGTGATTAGTATAACTATATAATAGTAGACTATTAGTATAACTATATATTAGTATTAGTTATACTATTATGGTAATTTAGTATATTATAATTTATATATTATATTTATACTATAACTCTTATGATATATTAATATATACTAGTACTATATATTATAGTTATATATTAAATAATATAATAATACATTCATACTAAATATATATAGTTATATTTCTAGTGATTTAGTTATTAACTTATTATGATTAGTATTAGACCATTAATATAGCTATATATTAATAATATTAGTTATGGTGAATCAGTGATTTAGTATAACTATATAAGTATTAACTATAATGATTTTTATATATTAATTAAATATAAGTATAGTGATAATTAAATTATATTAATTAAAGTGATAAATATACTATATAGCTATACATAGTATTAATTATAGTGATTAGTATAACTATATAAATTATATAATAGTATATTAGTATTAATAGTAGACTATTAGTATAGGTCACTGTAGCTATTGTTGAAGTATTAGTTATAGTGATTTAGTATAACTATATTAGTATAAGTATAACTATAGTCTACTATTAATATTTTTTTATACCATATATAATTATATAATTAATTATATACAACTATTATATAAATAAATTTTTCTTTTAATTTTTTATTCGGTCCAGTCCGGTTCGGGGTGAAAAACCCCCGGACCGGGACCGAACCGAACCCTTTTGGTCCCTTAGAAATTGGACCGGACCGGACCGGTCCCAATTCGGTCCGGTCCGGTCGGTTTATCCGATCCAGACTGTCCAATTCTCAGCCCTAACTGCAATAGCTTATTAAAAGCAGTTATTTCGGTACGTTGCAGACTTTTAAAATAGTAATTTTCTTTTTTGACTATTTGCAGCGATTTTTGACTTATTGCAACAAAAAAAATTGCTGCAAAATAAAATGCCTATTCACTACCGAAATTTGTAGTGACTTTTTGTGTTGTTACAACAATTTTTGTCGTCAAATGTAAAGTTTTCGTTTTACAGCGCTGTGATTTTCGCTAGCATTGAGAGTACCGCACCTAATGCCCTATTTCACTTTTAATTTCCCCCCAACTTTTTTTTCCCCATGTTTGCCCACTCCGACCAATTTAGGAGCCCTTTTGCACTTCGACCCGTTCCCACCAACAAGATCGCAAAGTCCATTCTCAATCCACCCCAATGAAAACCCTTCCTAGCATTCTCAAGTGGCTTGAGCTCCTCCTCCTCTTGCATGGGTTGCCGATTCTTCCATTTGCATTTCCCCACACCTACCTTCTCTAGAGCCATTTTTGGTTCACCAAAGTCAAAGAAGATTTTGATCTCCCAATCGTAAACCCTAGTGTGCATACGGCCTTCCATTTAATTTGGTTATTGTCTCCGTTTGGGAAGCTAGGTCCTACGTTTCCACCTTCGCTGGAATAGACGATTTCGTGCCTCCATTTCTAGTCCAAAGTTATCAGTCCTCTATTTTCAAGAATGATCAAAGGGGGCTCCAGGTATCTCCTATTGCCACTGAATTTATCTTCCTCCCATTTACAAGTAGGTTGCATTACAAAAGTTGTCGTTTTTAGATGTATACGAATTTTTTTCCTCTACGAAACTAATGTGCATGTGCCTCTGTTTGATGTATACTAGTTGTGCATCTACCTCTTGTGTTTGGATTGCTCAATCAATTGTGGGTATTAGATAATTTGAGTATCCAGCAAATAGAACTTCTTTTTACTGAACCAGAAGCAACTCATTGAACAACAATACCCAGAAAAGGTCTTGTGATAAAGTTGTCTTATTATAGTTTTGGGTGACTATTTTAGATCATGATGTCAATATATTAATCATGTCTCTTGGTAGTGATCGAGCCCTCCAAAAACAAAACTTGAACCTCCGAATCCCTCTCCACACAGCTTGAAGATCTAATATCCCTGTTTTACATCGATCATAGATATAAACACAAATTGGTCTACGCATGCAATATCTTCCTTTTGGGTCAATGAAACATTCAATGTATGTTGAATTCTCCTAAATTCCATTAATTGATCACTCAATTTTGTTTCCAATTAGTAATATTTTAAAAAGAGAAGTGAAATACAAATTAATTCACAACTACTTCACAGCTCTGTAAGAAAATAATAACTTACTTTTAAGAATTCAAACACGTACATACATCAAGTCAAAGAAAGAGTAAGAAAATATTTCAAATGAAAATCTCATTAGATCATAGTACCAATTTCTTGTTATCTGAGTAAACTATTAACTCGGGTAAAAAATAATCTACATGTCATGAGGTTGTGTTGTGTTGTGTTTTCCATACACTCATGTTTGATTGGAGTAGTGTGATATAGAAAGGTAAATATATTAGATTTTGACGAATTTAATGGATATGGTTATATGCATGCATTCATTCATTCATATTCTAATAATATAACCTTAGATATAACAGAAATTTGTGTCCAAATACCATGGCACTTGGTTTTTTTTCATGGTTGGTTACTGTCATGTTAAATGTAAGCTTATTGAATGTTGATATTTATTTCTACTTTTTTTAATAATGAGAAGATCTTCTGTTTTTAATATTAAGTTTGAATCATGACAATAAATTTTAGCAACGATTTTTCCTTAAATGGATGATCCCATTTGCAGCAGTTTGTGATTATTTGCAGCGCTTTTGGTTCTATTTACAACATCACAATTACGCTGCAAAATGTTGTTTGCAACAATTTTTTAATTTTTTGCTGGAAATGCATCAGATCAATTGCAGCGATTTATAAAGTATTTGCGACTATATGAAATGCTGCAATTAAATTTTAACAATGTTTTTTCCTTAAATGGATGACCTCATTTGCAACAGTTTGTGATTATTTGCAACGCTTTTGGTTATGTTTTGTAGCTTCACAGTTTCGTTACAAAAGGTTGCTTGCAACAATTTTTTAATTTTTCGTTGGAAATTCCTCAAATCTATTGCAATGATTTATACAGTATTTGCAACAATATTAAATGCTGCAATTGAATTTTAGCAAAGATTTTTCCTTAAATAGATGACCCATTTGCAGCAGTTTGTGATTATTTACAACAATATTAGTTCTATTTGCAGCGTCACAGTTACGCTACAAAAGGGTTTTTGCATATTTTTTGGTTCTATTTCCCCATATATTTTTATCGTTGCTTTGAGAAAAAAAAAAAAAAGATGCGATAATTGCGGCGAACGTGCATAGAAGTTAAAATCGCTGGAAATAATCATATGCAACGATTTTCATACTTTTTTGCAACGATTGTAACCGTTGGAAAATGCCTGATTTCTTGTAATGCATTAACCCAAAAGCTTGATCAAGTAGTAATTGTAAAAACAACCCATAGGAATATCATACTTATTTTTCTCTCAAGGATGCAATCCCTCACAAAAAATTCAACCAAACTCCTCGCCGAAGGGGAGGGAGGCCGAGTTCAGCTCCTTCTCTGCCTCTGATATCAAATAAATTTGTTTGCAAAGTTTTTGTTAATTGTTCCTTATAAAACCACCATTTATACAAATATATATCTTCTATATATAAAAAGTGTCTATGAAACGGAATATTGTTGTTTTAACGAAAAATTTTGTTTTTCCGTTAGTTTTATTGTTCCCGTTAAGTAGTAGTTAAGCTACCATTTGTGGCCATTTATGTTGTTTTACCATTTGAATTCCAGCACCAAGTGACTCTTCGTATTCATTACTCTCGCTTCGTCTTCCACATGAGAGTTACCGATGTCCCTCGTCAATCACTTATGCTAGCCCCTAAAATCTCCCTTGAAGTGTTCAAATCCCTCCTTCAGCATCACTCCAAATCTCTCTCTCTCATCTCTTTCTCTTGTGCATAGCTGCTCAGCATACTGCCTCGATCTGCTATCGCGAGCTCCCTCTAGTATATATATATATACTAGTAGTTGGGCAACGTCCAAGGGACGTTCGCCCAAGTGTATAAAAATATTATTTTTAAGAATTAATATTGCTTTTATTAAGGAAAAAATTTTGATTAATAATGTAATGCTTTTAGAAAAAATATATATAATTTCTAACATCAAATAGTAAGATAGACTTAAATCAGTTTTAAAGCACTTAGAATTAAAATCTTATTATTTACTACTGCATGTGCTCCTGGGTACGGCTGGAAACAACAAATACGTGAAACTAAAAAAAAAAAAAAAACAAACATTGAACCAAAACTATGCAGTACAGAAGACAAACTGTTAACAGTAAATTAACTTGCAAAGCACATTTTCTTAGTTTAATAAAGTGATTATTTTTAATAAGTGATATAATTTTTATAAAAAAAAAAATACTAAGGTTTTTATGAGATATTATTATTTGATTTTAATGTTTCATAATGAATTTAAATTGATAAATAAATAATATTTTATTGAAATAATTGTATTCGTAAATATAGTTGGTAAATAGATTTAAACTTAATTATTTTACATTTCTCTTTATTTATATAAGGAATGAATAGAAATTTGAAATCACATATATAAATTTATATATAATATAATATTTATATATATCTAATATACCTCATAAATAAATGATCATTAATGCATGGGTTCCAGAATCGATACAGGCTGCATAAGCTTTGATAACTATGAATTTTTTCATAAGTGATTAGAGAGAGAGATATTAAAAAATAAGAACTTATAAGAAGAGAAAGAGGGGTGGGTATGTGATTGCCGAAATTACGCAGGAAAACAATTAATTTTATTATGATTCATGTAACTAACGGCATTAATTTTAACAATAAAATAATAAAAAATCGTTAAACTAACAAAATTATGTTAGATAGCCACTTTATATATATAAAAATATAAGTGTTATAAATACTAGTATTTATAATGTTACACCATTGAGAATTTAATATATAAATTATATAAATAATGGGAACTATTAACCCGGAAATAAATAAAGAGGGAAATCCATTTATTTAAACATTTATTCTTTCAAAACACAATTGCCAAGATCATTTATTATACATTATTAAGCTCAAACATTAAATACTAAGCTTATTCATGAACTCCCATTAGGGTCCCCACACCAAAAAAACAAAAAACAAAAAGGGGGTTCTACTCCTTTGCTTTTCGTTTGAGAAGAGCAAAGAAATCAATGCATCTCCCTGACTTGATAAGGGGGAGTTCTTCTTCAACTTTCTTTCTGAATAATTCAAAGAGCTCATCTAAAATCACATCCACAAAATGCTCCTTGATCAGTCCATCCATTGCAGCTCGAAGGTGAGATGCCAGTATTTGGCTTTCAGGAAGGTTTCTAACTTCTTTGACTTGAGGCAAGTTCTCCATTCTCTCTATGCTAAACTCACCATTTCTATTCACAACAGCTACCAACTCTTGAGGAGACATGAAGTAAGTTGGTACATTAAAGGAGTCCACTTCTTCCTCTCTAACTATTCCCTGAAAAATATAAAAATAAAAGCATCTTTTAAGGACACTGCATGTTTCAAGCAATCCAAATGTAGCAACAAGTTTAAACTGAATGGCTGCATTTAGCATTTCCTACCCTTTTGGCCATGTCCATGAGGCAAGACCCCAAGAGATCATACGTGATACTCTGTAAAGTTTGAGAATAAAGGGCTCCATTAGGGCGGCCAGTAGTGATCAAGGTAATCAACCCCCGCCACGCAACCTCTTGAGCCCTGGCACGCAAGAAACACTCCATATCTTCAGCATATTGAGCTTCATAGGCCTTTACTACTTCAACTTCTGAATCTGAGATCTGGATTCTCCCTTTATTCCATGAATGGAAGCTTTTGTCAACTAGAGATTTTGGGACTCTTGAAACTTGAAAGCCCGAAGATGGCATTAGAACTGTTAACAAAGTGCAAAGATGCGTTGGGAAACAAGCGAGAGTGGAAAGAACCTGCCACACTCGCCGCATAATACTGCCTGTCTGGTGGGATAGAAGTGAAGAGGGTATTGAAATCATTGGAGGTGTGATCATTGAAGAAAACCTAAAATTCAAGCAGCTGCGGATTGAATCCTTGGTATTGACACTTGCATTGCACTGCCCCAATTATGTTTCATACAACCAAAAATGTATTAGGCCCAACAGAGCAACCTAAATCTGCAATTCGAAACGTGTTCGACAGAACAATGCTGTTGAAATCAAGCTTCAAGCTTTTCTGCAATTGCATTAGTGATTAGCTTTTTTGCAGTATCAACGACACCTCTCTGCAATTGCATCAGTGATTAGCCCAAAAATGTATTGGGCTCCTAACCCACAGTCTCTTGAGAACTTGGCCCACCCTCAGAGTCCAGTCCATCCCACCCACTAAGAGAATAATTGTCTGAGAGTCCTTCGGGCAAGGAAGGATATCCTATTGTTTGAGTATAGATAAGCTCTTCATACCAAAACTTCAATTTGAAATAGCTGATAAGTCCGCTATCACATAATAACAAGAGTCTCACGGGCTCTATATATGTAGAGAATCCATGTATGTTGAGATCATCTAATTCATTGGTATTAAAAATGGAGTTTCCCATTACGATCACTTAGGCATCGAAAGCATTTTCCAGAACCGCTTAAGCCACTTTATTCTTTGGTACAGTAATCATGCGTGCATGGCAGTGAAACATGTCGACGAAAGTAAGTTTGACACAAGTCTATGCCCCCAACCTCTCCGGCTCTCACCACTGCTTTGTGTATGAACCAGCCCCCAGCTTCTCCCCTTTCCCTACCATCCATCTCCCTCCACATACCCTTACTCCTACCACAAAACATGTTGATTTTTTTGTTGAGAGCTGATATTTGCACGGGGAGTGGGGCACAAAGCCAAACCACGAGGGTAAATAGAGGGCACTGTGCATCTCTGTTCATGTGTAGAGGACTGTAATCAGACGTCGATCCGTACATGATGCAGTAAAGATTACATTACCTGGTAGGAGGAGTTGTTGGCGTAGCTGTAGGCACCATCTCTGCCTTTTAATGGGTATGCTTCAGAAATTTTGCCTACTCTCTCTCTCTCTCTGCGCATAATTGCGATGATGTACACATATATGCATGCATATATACACGCACATACAGTGGCGGATCTATGTATAGCTTGAGGGACCATGGCCCCCCAAAAGTTTTTTAAAATTCAGATTATCCCGAGTTTTATTCATAATTTCATGTATCTATAAATTGGCATCCCAAAAAAATTTGTAATTTCCTTATTCTCATATGTTTTCTAAAATTTTATAAAATTTCAATATACATAAAAATGTCTCTATCTAATTTTTTTTTTTTCCCTATAACTCCTAGATTTTGTATAATTTCTATATATTATCTATTTTCAAGGATGTGACCACACTAAAATTAAATTAAAACTAAGATTAGGAAAAATAAAAAACTATTAATATTGACCCTAAAGTTTTTTATTATTCAATTTTAAGTTTCTTAATATAGAATCTAAAGTGAAAATACCATAAAAATCATTTAAGATTGATGATTTACATGAAAAATAGTGGAGATGATTTATCTTATAAACTTTATTGATCAATGAAAAGTTTATTTAAGGTCTCAATTGTAGTATTTTATACTTAATGTGATACCAAAATAGATAGATTTTATATTAAATTTGATAAACTAGCTTAAATATTTTAATGAAAGATGGCATTCTAAAAGATTAATTGCTAGTTTCTGCAAAGAAAAAAATTTCTACATATTTTATATTTACAAAAATAATAATGAAAGAATATTATTCTATAAAATATTGTCGTAAAAAATCTGAAACAGACATTAAATTGTGTTTTTAAAATTTTATTTCTACGTTATTTGACAAATTATCAAGATTTAATTTTATATATGCTTTATGGTTTTGTAATATTTTTTCATTTTACATAAATATCTCGTGTAAAAGAAAAATTGCTAGTTCCGACACTGCACACATATATATTGAAAACACGTAATCTAAATAATAAAACTGGTGAGAACAACTAAAAACGTCTAAATAATGAGGGTGATGAATACATTTATTTAAGCAGGTGATCATGTTCGGCAAATGGGTCTCTTTCATTGAAATGAAAAAGGGTCATTTTCATTGCAACCAAGGGATGATATATAATAATATATTATTACTTGTTTTTCACTCATTGGAGTCTTTGCATGTTGCCATATTCAAAACTGTGATTCTTCGTTAAAGCTTCATACCCAATTAAAGGTAGGGATGGTGCCTACAGCTACGCCAACAACTTCCAAAACAAGACATTTTCATCACAACCGACACGGAGCAGATTTTGCGAGTTTCAGAGGCAGAGTTGAAGGTCGGGATCAGACTTCAACTTAATCGAAATCGGAGTCAAAACAAGTTGAATCCTGACTCCGACTTAAATCTGCTCAGGTCTAAGTATAGAGGCTAGAGTCAAGGGTGATCATGAACATGGCAAATTCACAATGGAGGAGCTTCATGAGATTGAAGCGAGTTGGTGAAGATGTCACCATGGATGAGCTTAGAGAATGAAATATTCAACAATTTCAGAGAATGTAAAATACCCAACAAACTATACATGCCATGCGAGACTTGCTCATCTCTATGGCAATGGAATAGGAATGAAAAATATTATTGTTCATCTTAAATTTTGTCATTCCAATTCTCACCCGCTGATGTGAGGCATTATAAGTAATTTTCAATATAAGTTGACGGTATAAGAACTTAAAAACTGTGTCATATCAACTTGTGTGAATAAAGAATGAATTCAGGGTGAAGATTAGCACTACTCAGTAGAGATAGGTACTCCTACTCTTAGCAACATTGATTTCATTTGCCTCCTTAGTTTGCAATCAACGTACTTGGCATACATTACACCACTAATGGCTATTGGCTTTCAATGTTCATACCGGAGTCATTTTAATACAACATTAAGAAGCTCGAACATGAATTAACTAAAATACTAAAGCTTATTGAATGCCCATTAGCCCCCTCCCCCAACCAAACAAACGAGAAAAGTTCTAGCGTTTTGCTTTGCGTTTCAAAAGAGCAAAGAAATTAATGGATCTCCCTAACTTGAAGAGGGAGAACTCTTCTTCAGCTTTCTTTCTAAATAACTCAAAGAGCTCGTCTAAGATCACATCCCCAAAATGCGCCTTGATCAGTCCATCATATGCAGCTCGAATGAGAGATGCCAATTTTTGGCTTTTAGGGAGGTTGCTAGTTTCTGTTACACGAGCCAACTTTTCAATTCTCTCGACACTAAATTCCCCATTTCGATTCACAGCTACTACCAGCTCTTGAGGAGACATGCAATAAGTTGGTACGTTGAAGGAGTCCACTTTTTCCTCACCAATTATCCCCTGAACCAAATAAAAAAGCAAAAGCAGATGTAAGAACAAACCATGTTTTGTGCATTCCAAATGCAGCAACAAGTTTAAATCCAATGGCTGCATAACAACCACCAATCATCTTTACATAATTCGATGTTATGCTATTATTATTGTCAACTCAAAATGGTAATAAAAAATTAGCACTTTCCTTAAACTGAGGAGAAATGGTGTAGTGGGATGATTTTTAATATGTATCTTTAGGTGTCTGGTTCAAATCCGAATAGGTCGGATTGAAAGGGGGTATCCATATAATTCTATCAATCAAGAGGGTTATCATTCCTTCCTCTGAGCCGATTAATTAATTAAGATAAAGAAAAAAAAGAGTTAGATCATAATCAAAAGAGGCATGAATGGTAAGAACTAAAGGCAAGCTATTATTTTCCTACCTTTCTTGCCATGTCCATGAGGCAAGACCTCAGGAGATCATGTAGGATATTCTGATGAGTTTGAGAATGTAGGGCATCATTAGGGCGGCCATAAACGGTAAGGGCAATCAACCCTCCACCCACAACCTCTTGAGCCCTTGCATGCAGAAAACACTTCATATCTTCAGCATATTGATCTTCATAGGCCTTCACAACTTCATCTTCTGTATTAGAGAAGTGGATTCTCCCTTTATTCCAAGCTGGGGAGCTTTTGTCAACTATCGATTTCGGGACTCTTGAAAGCCAATGGATGGCATAAGAGGAATGAACAAAGTGCAGAGAGTCATTGGGAAACAAGCGACGGTAAAAAGAACCTGCCACACCCGCAGCATAATATTGCCTGTCTGGTGGGGCAGATGTGAAGAGTGTATTGAAATCATTGGAGGTGTGATCATTGAAGAAAACTTGAAATTCAAGCAGTTGAGGATCGAATCCTTCACATTGACACTTAAACTGCACTGCCTCAATTATGTTTTGTACTGCAAAAAACGTATTAGGCCCAACAGAGCAACCTAAGTCTGCAATCCGAAACGTGTTTGATAGAACTATGTTCTTGAGATCAAGTTGGTCTGCAATTCCATCAGTGATTAGCTTTTTCGCAGTATCAATGACTCCTCTCTGAAATAGAGAAAATCTTGTCCAGTGTTATCGTTTGAATAATCTTTTTCTTGTCACCGTCACTACAAAACTACATAAACCATATAACATAGCCATTGCCACTAATCTAAATTAGTATTCTACCTTATTAATGAAACATGTGAGGATATGCCAACTTATTATCTATAGTAGACCTCGAAGAATTAAACTTGTTGGGAGGAAAGTGATCATGTAGAACATTTCATGTTTTATAAACGCAAAAAGTGTAAATCATTGAAAAAAAAAAAAAAAAAAAAAAAGAGAGATTATAATCAAAGGGAATTGTACCAAAAGAAGGGAAAAAAAAAACAGCTAGCTTAGCAGAGCCAAAGTCATTTTCGAGACCAAGTTTATGCCCCCAACAGACCCTTCTCCCCTCCTTCCCCTTACTCCACCTCCTACTGCCAAAACCTATGGATTTTTTTTTTTTTTTTAGTTGTGGGTTTCTGTACTTGGTATTGAATATGAAAATGAATATTTTCAGCAACTATAGTTGCTGTAGTTCTATGTCTACCATGCACGAAGAGGACCATAATTAGATGTCAATCCGTACGTGATCATGTTGAAAAGATTACCTGGTAGGAGGAGTTGTTGGCATAGCTATGAACACCATCTCCACCTTTCATTGGGTATGCTTCAATATGCTCTGCTGCCATAATCTCTCTCTCTCTCTCTCTCTCTCTCTCTCTCTCTCTCTCTCTCTCTCTCTCTCACACACACACACACACACACATTGTAGTGTAGGTATACATACATATAGATTCAAAAGACGTTATTTTTTAATTCATAAATAACAAGACTAACAACCAATAAATAAATATATAATGAGGGCGATAAATTTATTTAAGGAAATGTCTGTTCTTTCATTGTGCTGCTCGGCAAAAAGTCTTTGAACCAATCCTAGCGCGGACGACTAGGCCAAAGGTAAGAATTCAAAGTGAAATTATTTTTTAAAAAATTTCATATTAGAGTTTTGACTAGGCCAAAGGTAACAATTCAAAGTGAAATTATTTTTTAAAAAATTTCATATTAGAATTTTTCTATATACAAGCGAATTCATGTATCTATCTGCATACTAATATTACTACTTTCATATTCAAAATTTAAATTGACACAATTTTCATTAAAGTCTTACTTTCTGACCAATCACGTTGGATAAGTACTCGTATTGATACACAGAATTGCTTACAACGAGACTTTTCCTTTATGTTATAAGGACGTTCTGCTTTAATTTGTTTAAAACTCATAGCAAAATATTAAAAGAATATACGAAGCTTGTTCATTACAATACTAACCTTTATTGAATATCTCTTTTATGTAAATTTTGTTTCTTAAAGTAATATAAATGGCTGGTGTCACACCTTACACAATGCTAATATAACATGATTTAATTTGCAAGGTTAATTTGAAAATTTGAATCTAATAAATCAAATCTTGTCATTTCAAACATATAGATTATAATCAAGAAGAAGAAGCCATCAATAGCACACGAAGAGCAGCAAAATGAAAACCCATTAGCCCCCCAACCCAACAAAAAAAAAAATGATTTGTACAAATCCTAAATAAACAAGTCTCATGGAAGCCTTTGTAAAAATGTAGACCATATCTTTAAAAAATGTAAAAAACAATTCTTTTTTATTGAAATCCACTTTTTCACAAAAGATCTAAATGGGACTTGTCTATCGAGAGCTTGTACCTAATATTACTCTTTCTTTACTCTTCTCAAATGCAAAGCAAAGAAATGTGGGGCTTAGTCCTTTACTTTGCGTTTGAGAAGAGCAAAGAAATCAGTATTTATGAATGACATGATGAGGGGGAGTTGTTCTTCAACTTTATTTCTAAATAACTCAAACAGCTCCTCTAAGATCACATCTCCAAAATGCGCCTTGATCAGACCCTCCAATACAGCTCGAAGGTTAGATGCAATTACTTGGCTTTTAGAAAGGTCTCTAAAATTAATGACGCCTGGCAATTTCTCCATTCTCTCTATTCTAAATTCTCCATTTCGATGCACAGCAGCTTCAAGCTCTTGAGGAGACATCCAATACGTTGGTATATTAAACGAGTCCACTTTTTCCTCACTAACTTTACTCTGAACAAAAAAAAAAAAAAAGTTAAGAGAATTTGGTAAGGGATATTGCATGAATCTTTTTGTTAGGATAATAAAAACTGGACGAGGTTGATCATTTCCTACCTTTCTGGCCATGTCCATGAGGCAAGATCCCAGAAGATTAAAAATGAAAGTATGTGGAGTTTGAGAATGGGGGGCTCCATTAGGACGGCCAGCAAAGATAAGGGCAATCAACCCACCACACACAACCTCTTGAGCCCTGGCATGCAGAAAACACTCCATATCTTCAGCATATTGAGCTTCATAGGCCTTGACAACATCTTCTTCTGAATCTACAATGTAGATTCTTCCTTTATTCCAAGCAGGGGAGGTTTTGTCGACTACCAATTCCGGGACTTTCGAGAGCCAATGGATAGCATAAGAGGAATGAACAAAGTGCAGAGATGAATTGGGAAACAAATGACAATAGAAAGAACCTGCCACACCAGCAGCATAATACTGCCCATCTGGTGGGAGAGATTTGAAGAGTGTATTGAAATCATTTGAGGTGTGATCATTGAAGAAAACTTGAAATTCAAGCAGCTGAGGATCTAGTCCTTGGCATTTACCCTTGCACTGCACTGCCTCGATTATGTTTTGTATTGCAAAAAACGTGTTAGGCCCAACAGAGCAACCTAAATCTGCAATTCGAAACGTGTTTGACAGAACAATGTTGTTGAAATCAAGCTTTTCTGCGATTGCATCAGTGATTAGCTCTTTTGCAGTACCAATGACACCTCTCTGAAAATACAAAACAAAAAAGAAAAAATCTATGTTTGATCATTGTGACTACAAAAACTACAGAAACCAATAACATGATCGTTGCTACTACTATAAATTAGTATTCCATTATGTTAATGAAACATAAGTGAGTGCTTGCCAACTGAAGACTACCACGTTACCCATAAACTCACTCCCTTGGACCGAGCTACCTCAATACCCAAAAAGTATCTGAGATGATCCAGATCCTTAGTTTTCAAGTCTTTGTTCAAATGAGGGTTCTGTTCAACAACTTCTTCATTATCACTCCCAGTAACAATACACACCCTGCTACTTGGATACGAAGGAAAGACAGATAAAACATCAAGACTTTACTTGACCTCTTAACTATTTATGTCTTTTGTTTGTTACACAACACTGAATGTACAATTCATTTGTTCTTCTGCCATCATTTCGGTTTCCCGACCGATTGTGGCACTAGTTAAATAGGGTGAATCACACAGATCTTGAATCAACTAGTAGATCATCTAAAGTACAGCTTGAGGAATTAAACATGTTGGGAGGAAGTGGTCTTGCTAAGAGTTTTACTTTTTTAAGTACTTAGTCCACAAAAGAAATTATAGAGATAGACCTTATACTTCCAAGCCTGGCACATATACATAATTTCACACTGCTGGCATGCCAATCTTCGGTGTAAAGGGTGGGTACTCCACGCCTGCTTGAAAGTATAATTTTTCTTATAAAATATTAATTTAGAAATTGATATACCTTAATGTGGTGCATCAAATTGTAACTCTCTCCTATAAAAAAGATCTTTTTATTATAATATATATGATAACACATCAAACTCATATTACTTGATGGGGTGCATCAAATTACTCTTCCAAATCACATAAGTTTATAAATTTTCAATTTATAACTTTCGTGGGGATCAAAGTGAGTTGTAATTGAGCTTGATTCGGAAACGATGTTCCCTATGTAAAGTAGGCCTTTTGGTAACTAATTAGAGTTGACATAAAATAGATCACGGAAGGAAGATGTGTCTGATGAATGAACGATTGAATCCCCACCCCCACCCACCCAAGTTCTTCTATGGAAGAAGTTCCCTTTCTTTTATGTGAGGTGGGACGGACGTAAGAGCGGAGCCTAGATAGAACGTGGAGCGCGGGCCCCGGCCACCTATACAGTTTCAATGTTTACTAAGCCGGCAATTTCTCTTCTTGATTAGAGGAAGTATACCCAAAGAGAACAAAAGCAGCTAAGTAGTGTGGACCCTGTTAGATTTTCTTGTGTTGTGGATTTCTATTTTCTGTGCAGCTATAACAAAATTAGTTGCAGGAAGATGAGAAGTACTAAGATTGATGGTTACCTGGTAGGAGGAGTTGTTTGCGTAACTGTATACATCATTTCCACCTTTCATTGAGTATTCTTCCCGAGAACTTTTGCCTATATCCTCTGCTGCCATCTCTCTCTCTCTCTCTCTCTCTAATTGTGGTGTATGTTACCAAGGCATGCATGCCATACTTACATTAATAATACTTGCTGGGTTTTCACTCACCTTACCTAGTCTTTCTCGCCATATTTAAGTCAATGATTCCTTGCTAATATTTAGTTGTTAATTGTTCGTTGGATAGAGAGCCACCAATTATATTTTGGTAGGGCTGGGCAACCGGGTACCGGACCGGGTATCCGGGTATACCCGGCCCGGAACCCGGATTCCAAATCCGGGCCGGAGTCCGGCCCGGATATACCCGGGTTACGACTCGGGCTGGAACCCGGATTGATCCGGGTTTTTACAACCCGGAAATCCGGGTTCCGGCCTATACCCGGGTTTTTTTTTTTTTTTTTTTTTTTTTTTTAATGGCACATAACGTTTATTTTTCCTTTTCATATCTTGCAAATAACGTTTCTTTTTCTTTTTCTTTTTCAGATCAACATTCCTCATTACATATTAGTACAACATTAGGAAATGATCAATAATTCCTGATGATCCAATTCAAAAAAAAAAAAATCCTGATGATCAACATTCCACATTACAAACTCATCCCAATTCGTGCAAAAACATACACAAAGTGAAAATGAGAAGATAAATCAAATTAATACAACATTCCTAATGATCAATAATTCCTGATGATCAAAAAAAGCAATGCAAACCCCACTTCCAGCAATGCAAACCCCACTTCCAGATCTTGATCCGTAGACAACCATACCAAATCATGTAAGAACAAGTAGTAGATGCAAGTACAGCAAGGACAGCACAGAGAAGGCACATGCAACAGCATTTGCAAAAGCAAAAAACCTGCAAATACATGGTTAAATATATAAACAACAGCACATAATTATATTCTGTGCATGCAAAATACAAACAAGACTGTTAATACACATAATTATATTGCCATGTGGTTTAAAGTTCTTGGATGCATATGAAAACAAAAAACACAATCAAATTATTGCTACATGCTTAATGTTTGCATTCTTTTGTAAATAGTAAACACTGATTCGTAATTTAAGCAGCAATGAATTTCTCTGCAAGCATGGTGTTGCGAATATAGACAACCAACATATGGAAATTCCTACCAACTACTGAATCCAAGAGTTTTCTACTGTACCTTCCATCTATGAATGTTAATACTGTGCTAAAACTTTAAATGCTACCCTTTCGGGCTTAATTTTCTGGTACCATCTAAAAGAGAGAGAAACATCAATGTCTGCTCCTGATTATCTCCTACCAACAGTTAAGGAGGGAAAATAGAAAAGGAAGAATACAATTACAAGTGGGCTCCAAAGAAAGGATAGAGGCAGCATCAAACTTCCAAAAAATTAAACTTCCAAAATTACAGATAAATCAAAATGATAGCATCAAACTTCCAAAAAATTAAAAATGAAAACTTTACTAAAAGAACTCTAATCTTAATCCCTTTTATAATCTTCTATCAACCTCAAACTCTCAGCCCAATCTTCATCTTTGAAACTTCTCAAAAACCCCATTAAAAAAAAAAAAGGAAAAAAAACCTGCAAGGACAGCAAGGGCAGCACAGAGAAGGCACATGCAACAGCATTTGCAAAAGTAAAAAACCTGCAAATACATGGTTAAATATATAAACAACAGCACATAATTATATTCTGTGCATGCAAAAAACAAACAAGACTGTTAATGCACAATTATATTGCACATAATTATATTGCCATGTGGTTTAAAGTTCTTGGATGCACAGGAGCTTGCTGAGTAGAGGCAAATATCAAATACATGAAACCATAGAAAGAAGAAATGGCTGATTCGATGTACATAGTTTAGAACTTCAGCATGTGGATCAACTTCAGTATTTCTTTTTTCTATTGGCTTATTTGAGCATCTAACCAATACGTATACACTAGACATGAATAAAATAGGAGCAAAATTTGTACAAAATCTCTTACCTCCATTGAAGATTAACCAAGGATAAACTTTTCAGCATGAATGGGAATGGAGACTCACATCAGCCTCGGTTGAAGATGAAGCTAGATGATCGTCTAAAAAAAATTAAAAATTGAGTTAGACAAATAATAAACCGAATTAGATAGATATTAAAAAAAATATTTCACGTTTCAAACTTACCTTCAAGGTCCATCGACTGTATATATTCTTCCAAATCCCGAATGTTAATTGGTTTGGTCCTTAACCAATTTTGGGTGCAAATGAGAGCTTCAACAGTTTCTGGAGACAAGGAACTCCTAAAAGGATCCAATATGCGTCCTCCAGTACTAAATGCGGACTCCGAGACAACAGTGGAAATGGGGGTGGCTAACACATCACGTGCTACCTCAGCAAGGACAGGATAGTTAACGGCATTAATTCTCCACCAATCTAAGATATCAAAACCGAGCGAGTCGTCTATACACGTCTCAGAAAAATATCTATCTAGCTCCGATCTAAACTCCGTAACACACCGTTCCTTAAGAAAGTTGGTAAACATGATCTTAAATTTAGTAGGTGCTGGCTCATTACCAATATTTATATTAGTGCTGCTTGGCCTTCCTTGAGCCACATTAGAACTCCTCCCACTAGCCACACGAAATCCGTTATACTGCTCAATCAAGCGGCCTAAAAGGAGTTTAACCCTGTCCTCTATCTTATTCGCCAACTCACACCCTCTGCATTTTTGCAACCAGAAATTCATTGCCATCATTTTATATCGTGGATCAAGCACAAAAGCAACATATATCATCAAGTTGAACCTATTTGTGCTACCCCAATACTTCTCATACTTGTTTCTCATATTTATGCCCATAGTACTAGTGATAATATCATCACTCAAGCACATATCATTTAATGTATCCTCAATTGTGCAAAGTTGCTCAAAATAAACATTAGCTGTCACATACAAAGAACCAGAAATGCTCAATGTAACATCATAAAAAACTTTCAGCAACTCCACAAAAATCTGTGCATTTTTCCAATCATTGCTAGTGGGGTTCAAGAATTGGTCATCCACAAACGCATATTGTTCAAAGGCTTGTTTGTGTTTTTCAGCGGTACTCAACATCAAATATGTAGAGTTCCATCTAGTAGGAACATCCAAGCAAATCATCCTCCCACTAATTTTTTCCTTTACCGCACAAGCCTTGAACTTGGCAAATCTTGAAGGTGAGGATTTCACATACCGGACAGCATCCCTAATCTTTGACACAAAATCAATTACATCCTTCAAGCCGTCCATAACAATCAGATTCAATATATGGGCAGCACATCGCATGTGAAGAAATTCACCACCTAGTATAGTACGATCATGGTCTTTTATTCTTCTCCTCATATAATCAACAGCAACATCATTTGAGGATGCATTATCAACTGTGATGGTTAAAATTTTATCAATACCCCATTCATGCAATCCCGAGTTTAACACTCTCCCAATGGTTTCGCCCCTATGGTCAGGAATTTGGCAAAACTTAAGTATTTTTTTGTGCAATCTCCAATTGCAATCAATAAAATGTGCGGTAATGCGGTACCCGGACCGGGTTCACCCGGGTTGTAGAAACCGGGTACCGGCCCGGATGTTTTCCGGGCCGGTGCCCGTAACCGGAACCCGGTTATCCGGGTTCCGGACCGGGCCGGAAAAAAATCCGGCCCGATTGCCCAGCCCTATATTTTGGCCGTATTAACCTGTTCTAGGTTGGCTAAGACATCTTACGTAACAGAATGGTCAATCCACATATAAATAGTATTGTGTTTGATGGACAAAAGCATGCCGTCCATGAGGTATTTTTTAAGCCGATTGGTGAGTGACTCGGCAGGTTTGGGGGGTTTTTAATATTATTATTATTTAAAAATTTAAAAAAATTAAATTAAAATTTGAAAATATTGAATTGTTTATTATATTTTACGTAAAAATTTGAAAAAATTATAATTATGAGATGAAAATTTTAAATTTGAAATGAGAATTTTCATTTACCAAACCTGCTTTCTCTTTTTCTTAAGCTTCATTTGGAGAATAAATGAGAAGACAAAATGGCAGCATAATGAGTAATGAGATAAAAAAAATATATATAAATAATAATTAAATAACTTGTAAATAGTAATGAAATTTTTTTTAATTAAGATAGTTAATTATGTTTTTAAAATGATTGAAAATTTGTTACATTATAACTTTTTAATATTATTTTTATTTAAAAATTTGAAAATTTTAAATTATTTTTTATATCTTATTTAAAAGCTTGAAAAAATTATAATAATTATTTGAAAAAGTCACAGATTTATAATTCAAAAGCATGTTTTATAGCTACGTTGAAAACTTTTGATATGAGATTAGATAATTTCTGTTAATTTTGATATGAGATTGGATAATGTGTGTTTCCGAACGGTGCTTTGATGTCTCTCTATATTCAACTAGGATGGCTAAAGATGACAAATGCTCAAAATGAAGAATAATATTGCTCAAAACGAGAATAGATCTTTCCTACTATAAAACATTGATTTTTTTTTTTTTATAAATTAAAATGCCATTAAAGGTAAACTGAGGGAGATTTATGTGCTTAATAAGAGAGGTCTTATGGCTTTGCTATCATGGTCTCTTCACACAAATTAATCCTTCATTTCTTAAAATGAAAAGAGTAATACTACATACAGTCGTGAAATACACAAGTGCCATACAATCTCTTTGAAAAATAGTAGAGTCCACTATTAAAAAAATATTTTTTCATATAAATTTCATATTTATTCACTTTTTTCAAAATAATGACACGACACTTACACAATCACAATTATCATCTCTTTCTTCAATTCATTTGCCATTTTTGTAAACTGTTTTCCCTCTAAACATGATCACATTGATCACATATCTATACGAAGTAAAATAAATAAAATAAATAAATAAAACTGGCACCAATAACACCAGAATAATAAAACCACTTGCAAGCAAATTTGTTGATCGAGAGAATGTGTTCTATATATCATCAACTTAATGCATAGCTCAAAAATTAAATAGAAGCCCAATAATCATTTTTGAGGAACCTTCAAGGGAGCCAAAGCTCCAAAAATAAAAATAAAAAAGAGAGAGACCACATTTTAACTAACATAAATCAGAGAAGACTTTGTCTCAAAAACCATATTATTCGTACTCGAATGGAGTTAAGGGATGGCAATGGGTGAACCAGGTCAAATATCACCCATAAAACCACCCAAAACAACAATGCCCTGTAAAGCCCCCCATCCAGAACACAAGGGCACTAGCCACAAAAATTAACTCTTCATAAAACACATGCATTTGATGCTGTACTAATTAGGAACCCATCATGCTGCCATGTAATGCATCATTTATGTCCCCCTGTCTCGATTTGCCTGTCAAGTAATAATCATTTAATCAATGTTATCAGATAACCGGGAAACAGAGAAGAAAAATACATTTCTTTCCTTATGGGGACCTCATCCACCATACCAAATAATCAAAAGAACCACGTGAAGCTTTCGGTTCATAAACCAATCCAGTGAACATCAAATGGATACAGGATAGTCTAGTAAGCCCATTTGGGACTGTTTTGCAAACAAATTTCTGTGAGAAGAAACGAAGTTCATTCTTTAAGAGTAATATTTCTAATAATCATTTAATCAATGTTATCAGATAACCTGGAAACACAGAAGAAAATACATTTCTTTCCTTATGGGACCTCATCCACTATACCAAATAATCAAAACAACCATGTGAAGCTTTCGGTTCATAAACCAATCCAGTGAATCATCAAATGGATACAGGATAGTCTACTAAGCCCACTTGGGATTGTTTTGCAAACAAATATCTGTGAGAAGAAACGAAGTTCATTCTTTAAGGGTAATATTTCCATCGAAGCTGCGTTAAAAGTCATGCCCAAATTAACTTCCCGGCTTATTAAAAATGATGAGAGAACAAGAGAACCACTGATGTAACATGAAAGGAGGATAATGCAAGAATCACTACAAAGTTTCTTACCTTTATGCCAAAAATTGTTTAAGAACTTATCGAAGGAAGCTCCATGACCTTTCCCACTGCAACTGTTTTTCCTGTAGGACAGCAATTCGTGTGACAACGTACAAGAATATTATAAACACTCATCGAATACGTGGGCAGTATCAGTTTCTCACCTTCAGTACGAAGAGTGAACCTTCCAAGTTGAGGAAAATCTGAGAACTTCTCGATGCATATTAAATTATTCACCTAAGAACCACAAGCCGCCCACAAGGGATCATTTTTTTTTTTTTTTTTTTTTTGACAACTAAAATGAAATTTTATTAAAACAAATAAATAGAAGATGCCCAAGTACACAGAAAGTATACAAAACAGAACACCTAATTACAAGTTGGGAGCTAAAGATGGATGCAAGAAAACCGCTAAAACTAGCCTCATGAAATAGAATAAGGTGTAGAAAGAGAAATCTGATTCCATCCATCTATTTGAGAGCAAACTCTATTTGATAGAATAAAGTTGGGAGCAAACTCTATTTGAGAGATTTTTGCAACATGCATGATATATTTTCAGAAGAAATGTGGCGTGAATTTTAATACTAATAAGCAACAAAGCCAACCTGAATGCGGCATACGACGACAGCACCATTTTTCACAAAGAGAACTTTCTTTTTCATAGGTTTCTTCGTCTTTGGATCAATTTGCTGCAACAACTCAACAATCTCGCATTCTTCGACAACAGAATGAATGTGCAAGACAGCCTTATAGCCAGCTGTAAAAATTGCCTAGAAACCAGCCACATTCACAGTACTTAAGAAATCACATACCTAATTATAAGCAACAATATAAGATAAAGATGAACAAAATAGCAAACCACTAAACGGAGGGGGGAAGTTAAATGCATACATTGTCTAGCAACTCAAGGATCTGCAACTGGGCAACAAACTCGGTAACAGCAGATATTGGTTTAACTGCATGGAGGAAAGCAAATTTAGTACATCAGAAAGCAACAACGCCGCCCCCCCCCCCCCCCCCCCCCCCAAAAAAAAAAATGAATGTTCAAGAGCACAATGTTAAAAGTAGACCAGATAATAATAATGCCAGCAGTGGATGGACATGGGATTCGGATTGGGATTTTGGAGAAAGGGGCATGGGAAGAAGAAATAGGAAGAAGGTTGGAATTTATAATTTTATAAGGTGTTTACATTAAAAAGTATTCTAGCCACCAGACTCAAAGAAAACTGTAACATCCAGAAAGGAAAATTACCAATGCTTGACAAAACGAAGCCTGACAATATGCCGTCTTCTTCAATCCCAGACAGTTTAACCCGTAGATTTTCACCTGGGCCTGCTTGTCTAACCTTATCTTCATCACAGTATACTTCAAGAACCTTAACTTGAGCCTGCAGATTAATAAGAAAACTCGTCAGTCAACAGTAAGTTGGGAAGTTCCTGGAGAGAGAGAGAGAGAGAGAGAGAGAGAGCAAAAATAATAAGGATACCTTATTTGGCATGACCAGCAATGAATCTCCCTCACGCACACTACCAGATTCTACTTTTCCCATAACAACAGTTCCCATCTCCTTGAACTTGTCTATAATAGGCATCCTAAAAGTTTGACATAGTAATAAACAAGACCACATCAGCAAGATCAAAGCAATCATGAGAGGAGCACAATGTGAATTCTGAATCAAGTTTATTAAGTAACTACACATTCCCATCAGAAACTAAATTAATTGTGATCAACCAAGTGCTTAACACACAAGAGACTACTAATAATAAAGACTAAAATAGTATTGTTTGAATACATTGACCTGCTTGATAGGGTGACACGAATGATAGGATCTTATTGAAATCACAGAAGGGCACAACCCTAGTAAATAGGAGGTCTATAAAAGTATATGCCCAACAACTGAGAAGAAAAGAGCAAATTCCTCCAAATATAGAAAGCTAGATGATGTTTTGGAATGCCAAACAAAATTGCCTATTGTGGAGGAAAGGAATTGCAAATCTTAATATTAAAACATAAATTTTCTCCCAGCAGCCACTCATTGTGTTTTTTCATCCCGGAAAAAAAAAAAAAAAAAAAAAAAGAATTATAGGTCAAAGTTGGAATGTATAAAGGCAATCCAGCGACTTTATCATTATCTTTCTTGGAATTGCTATACGTTTGTAACTTAGAATTTAAGTTTTGCCCACTTTTATGTACCTCATGAAAGCTCTTTATTACTTCTATTATTTTTAGCATTATCTTTATTACTTTCTTTGTAATGAAACTTTTCTAGTAAATTTTTCTTTTTTAAATTCAACGTGTTGTAAGAGACAATGATCCACTGAATTTCTAACCAGATAACTAATAACGCCCAGGCTGGCACGAAAGCAGTTCACACAATAAGGTATCCTCTCATCCAATGTAAAACATGCTCACTTAATTATGCATCTTGTCAATGAAAAAATAAATAAATTTTGAAACATGAACCAGAATTCATATATGTCAACCAGAGAACTGTTTCCACAGGGACCACAGGCTGGGTGGGTTGAGAATGGAGGTAGTTAAGCTGTGAGAGAGAGAGAGGGAGATCTGTGGTAAAAAGGAAACATAAAGACTGAATCACACCTAAATGGACCTTTGGGATCTCGTTGAGGAATTTCAGTGGCATCAAGGGCTTCAAAGAAGCAGGGACCATCCCACCATGGACAAATGCTTTTATTCATTCTTGTTTTCAAATTTGCACCAAGCAGGCCAGAAATTGGCAGGAACTGGACATCTGCAAGCCAGAAAGGTATTAGTGCACAGGCAAGTCTTTAAATCCCCATGCAACCACAACACCACGTATGTTCAAAATCTGCACAATAACATTTTTGCTGCACAGAGAGACTCAAACTAGATTTATGAAGTGATTTTCTAGCACAATGTTTTTTTCTATATTTAAGTAATAAGAGATTTTATTAATGCAAGTAAATAAGCATTGCCCAAGTACACAAGCGGAAACACCTAAATACAAGCTAGGGACTAGGAGCTGGGAAAGTCTGAAAGCAACCTATCCTCCCTTCAGAATTTATATTTAAAGCATAAAGCAAGCTGTAAAAATCAGTAACATCCCCCACTTCCCAATCTTGGACATCTCCAATAAAGCTTACTGACCACTGAATAAATCCAGTAGAATTATCCATGTAATCAGCCACGAAGGCACTGAAGCAATTCTGAAGAAAGAGAGGAAAACGTTCTTCAAGGCCTCGTCCCCACACCACAAGTCATGCCAAAAACTGATCTGGTTTCCCCTACCCACCTCAAATCTGAAATTTCTGAATAACACATCCCATCCATTACGAATGAATTTCCACACCCCCACACCATATGCCCCTCTTACTTCATTGGAGCACCAATCACCCCAAGTACTCCCGTACTTGGCATCAATAACAAGCTTCCACAGAGCGTCCCCTTATTGATGATACCTCCATAGCCATTTCCCTAAAAGTGCCTTATTGAAAGTTCAGCTTTTTAATCCCCAAACCACCCAATGAAAGAGGAGTACAAATCTTATCCCACGTAAGCAAATGGAATTTCTTCTCATTCTCCATACCAACCCACAAGAGAAAGCATGAAATATCCTTTCCATTCTATTAGCCACTCCTGTAGGCAAAAGAAAAAGAGAGAAAAAATAGGTTGGTATATTAGATAAGGTTCTCTTGATTAAAGTGATTCTACCACCTCTGGACAAATATATCATTTTTCCAACCAGCCAATCGACACTCAAATCGTCTCTAAAATCCAATCCCAAATAGCCTTGGATTTGTGTGGTGCCCCCAAAGGGAGGCCAAGATACTTCATAGGCAAGCTGGAGACTTTGCAGCCCAAAATATCAGCCAATTCCCCTAAATTATGAACCAAACCAACAGGAATCATTTCAGACTCCAATAAATTCACCTTTAAGCTGGATATAGCTTCAAAACATAACAGGAGAGCCTGTAAAGAACGGATCTGATCACAGTTTGGCTCACAAAGAATCAAAGTGTCATCCGCAAAGAATAGATGAGAAACATTAACACAACCATACGAAGGGCTGCCCACCGAAAAGCCTGATATGAATCCCTTATCTGCCCCCCTTCAATGTTCTGCTCAACACATTCAAACTAAAACAAAAAAGAAAGGGGACAGTGGATCCCCTTGTCTCAATCCCTGAGAGCTGTTAAAAAAACCAGCTGGTGTACCATTGACCATAACTGAAAATCTAACTGTAGATATGCAATGTTCATCCAATTACACCACCTTTCCCTAAAACCATACCTACCAAGGGTATAAACCAAGAAATCCCAGTTGACGTGGTCAAAAGCCTTCTCCATATCAAATTTACAAAGGATGTCGGGAATGCCACCTCTGATTCTACCATCCAAGAACTAATTAGCAATAAGTACAGAATCAAGATTTTGTCTTCCTTTGACAAAGGCATTTTGAAATTTTGTGATGATCTTCCCCATAACTACACTCAAACAGTTAGCAAGCACCTTGAGATGATTTTATAAACACTACTAATAAGGCTGATGGGACAAAAATCCTTCACCTCTACAGACCCAACTTTTTTTGGAATAAGTGCAATCAACGTAGCATTAAGACTTTTCTCAAATTTCATAAATGAGTGAAATTCAAGAAAAACCTTCATGATGTCTTCCTTAACAATGTCCCAACATACCTGAAAAAATGCCATAGAGAAACCATCTGAACCCAAGGCTTTATCTTTGTCCATTCCTCTTATCACATTGAGCACCTCCTCTTCAAATATTCTCTCCAACCAAAGTGCACTAGGCTGGTCAATCAAATCAAACTCCAACCCATCAACCTTAGGACGCCAGGAATAAGGCTCCATTAGGAGCTTTTCATCAAAATGAACAATGTGGTCCAGAATTTCAGATTGTTCCGTAATGACATTACCTTCCGAGTAAAGCACCTCTATGGCATTATTCCTTCGATGAGAAATGGCAACTCTGTGAAAAAATTTGGTGCACTTGTCCCCTTCCTTCAACCAAAGGGCCCGAGACTTTTGACGCCAAGAAATCTCCTCCATGAGAGTAATTTTTTCCAATTCAGTAGCAACACCAAGTTTCTTTCTCTCTCATCAACCAATAAAACCCCGACAGCTTCTTTTTCACCAAAGCAAATTAGCTCCTCTAAAATAGACTTTTTCTGGTCCCCTAAGTTCCCAAATACTTTTTTTTTTATAAGTCCCCTAAGTTCCCAAATACTTCCTCATTCCATTTCCTCAAATCTTTTTCCAAAGCTTTGAGTTTACTTGCTAATACAAAACTGGGTGTACCCGACAACTGATTAGAGGACCACCACTCTCTTACCTTTTCTACAAAACCATCAGCTTTTAACCACGTTCTCAAACTTTAAATATCTCCGCCCCTCATGAATACCCCCACAGTCCAAGAGGATCGGAAAATGATCAGAACTTAATCTACGGAGACGTTTTTTACATAAATCAGGGAAATGCAACTCGCAAGGGGAAACAAAAAATCTGTCCAAACTGGACCATGCCTTCCCGTTTGACCAAGTAAAGTCGCCCCCTGCCAAAGGTAAATTGACCAATTCCAGATCAAAGATTAAATCAGACAAATAAACCATGGCCAAACCAATATGAGAGTCCTCCAACCTTTCACTTGGATACCGGGTGAAGTTAAAATCACCACCAATGCACCACGCACCCTCCCACCAACTGCACAGGCCAGCAATCTCGTCTCAAAGAAATCTTCTTTCCCTATCAACGTTAGGCCCATATACACCAGCAAAGCTCCACCCAAAGCCATCATTAACATTCATAAAAGAACAAGCCACCAGATATTCCCCAACAAATTCATCCACCAGATTTACAACTCTCTAATCCCACATCAAAAGAATACTCCCCAAAGCCCCCTGAGAAGCTAAAGAAGCCCATCCCACATAAGAACGGCAAACTTCTTATAATACTTCTGCCAACATATTTTAGTTTGGTTTCTTGCAAACAAATGACATCTACTTTCCATTTCAGAATCAGATTTCTTACCTGAAGGCGCTTACATGGGTCATTCAATCCCCATACATTCCAAGAGAGAATCTTCGGCTTCATGAGTCACTGATGTTCCCAAATCAGAACTGTCTTTCTCCCAAAGACAGAGTTCGAAAGAAAAACTCTCTAAATCCAACAAGTATGCTCTATCATCGAAACGCTGCCCATTCCTTTCCAGCCACAGCACCACATAAAACATAAAGGAATCATCTTCCAAATAGCAGCAATGAGATGACCACCCATAAATCCTTTCCAACAAGCCAAGAGATCCACCACACTATGGGGCATCACCCAAGCAATACCTGACCTGCTGAAAATCTCATCCCAAAAGGTCTTTGCCACCTCACAATGAAGAAACAAATGATCAACCGATTCCCCATCTTTCTTGCACAAATAACACTAGTCTAAGCAGATTATACCATGCTTTCTCAAATTATCCATTGTCAGAAACTTCCCAAGGGAAACCAACCAGCAGAAAAAAGCAACTTAACTTGGCACCTTGGATCTCCAAATACACTTCCAAGGGAATTGGTTGGCACAATGGCACTCAGCTTTTTATAACAAGAGCTGACAGAAAAAATGGAGTTTCCAGCATGTTGCCACAATTACCTGTCCTGCCTTCCCTGCACAATTTTCATATCATGCAGCCTACTGAAAAAAAACTGTAACAACCGGCAATTCCCAATCATCAACATCTCTAATAAATCTCACATTCCATTGGGGGATGTTATTAGAAAAAATTACAGAATCAGCCACAGTGACATCGTTGTCCCTTGCCATCGTAAAACGAGAAGGAAAGGCATTCTTAAGAGCCAAGTCTCCACACCAAATATCATGCCAAAACGAATCCTATCTCCTCCTCCAACCTTAAACGAAACATGATTAAGAAATTCCCCCCAGCCATTCTGAATATACTTCCACAAACCCGCACCATACACACTTCTAACTCCCCCAAGCCCTCCTATATTTAACATTGATAATATTTTTCTAGAACGCGTCCCTCTCTACTTAATATCTCCAAAGTCATTTCCCAAGAAGGGCTTTATTAAAAAGCCTCAAATTACGAATCTCCAATCCTCCACAAGCAGCCGGGGAACAGACTTTTATCCCAACTTACTAAATGGAACTTCCTATCTTCCCCAAGGCCACCCCACAAAAAATTATGGAAGATTCTCTCAATTCTACAAGCAGTCTCTAATCTTTGTATTAGGCTTTTGCCTTCTTTTGATAATATAATTTATTTTACTTATCAAAAAAAAAAAATTCTACAAGCAACCCCAACGGGCAAAGGAAAGCAGGAAAGGAAAATACATTGGAAGATTAGATGACATACTTTTAATCAGAGTAATTCTTCCCCCTTTGGACAAATAAATCCTTTTCCAACCAGTCAATCTCCTCTCTACTTTCTCAATCACTTCATCCCAAATCAATGAAGATTTATAAGGGTGCCCAAGGGGAGGTCTAGATATCTCATGGGAAGGGATGAGATCTTACAACCCAAAATGTTTGCCAAATCCTTAGCACAATGTTAAAATCCTATCATTCATTTCTTGTTACAGCCCAAACATAGCACAATAGATGACCAAATTAACATACCCCCAAAGTCAAAAGCTTTGTACATGGACTTGTCTTGCTCAAGATCATCATGCTACTCTTTCAAATATTTTTCACAAGAATAAAACTAAAATTAGATGGCCAGAAGAGAGGTTTGGTTCAAATACGTTCAAGACCCATTTATGACTAGTGCTATATCAGAAACATTAATATACTGTTCAGAATCACAAACCAAGAACAATGAAAACATACCCAGTATTTTACAACACCAAGCACCAATTTATTAACAGATTGGTTAATTGGGTTGAACCGTTGAAGTCAGGTTGGCAAATTCATGTGCATTGAAAAATATGGCTCAAGTCTTAAAAAATAAAAACATATATGTTTCAAGTAAACCCTTTATAGGCTTTGGTTCTGAAGACCCAATACTTTTAAATTCAGTCAGGTCAGATTAATTTTCTATTATGTAATTATAAGGAAAACATTATCCAGAAAGCTTAGCTGAGTTGAATACTAAGAAGAAATGCTATATAATTCAGAGGCAAGCATCAGAAACCTTGCCCAGATATCGTATAGCACTCATGCACAGGTAATTTCGAATAATTGACAACATCAATGTGGTGAGTAATATCAATGAACCCTTGCAAATCCAAAAACCATACAATCCATCAAAGGCATCAAAGCTGAGTATAGCGCACACAGCATCAAAAGGGTGCAAAGTGGAGCCAAGCAGTCATATCTCTAATACATACAGAAATGAATCTCATGGTTACTGAACTCCCATTATTAATCAACACAAATATAATATGTCATCAAACACACATTACAATGTCACTGCATTCCAACAAAAACTTAAAAGAGTCCACGCCATTTACATCGGCAAAAAAATTATACAAATGTATATCTATAGGCCAACAGAAAATGCAAGATGATAATAAGAAGGGTGGTGCTAGTGTGCTGCCCAGCTTATTTTTTTTCTTCTTTTCTTTTTTATATTTTTTTAACATATTTAAATATTAAAAAAAAAATACACCAACACACTAAAAGTCACTTTCTTAATCATTAAGTGAAGAAAAAAAAAATTTAAAAAAATTAAATACATGAGCGGTCAAAATGAGGGAGCAAACTCATGGGGTATACTAGCATTTTCCTAATAAGATTTGTGAAAATCAAAAACAATACAAGTCACGGAAAAGAAGAAAACCATTCTTCCAATACCTTTCTTGACATTGTATCCTGATGACTTCAAAAATGGTACCATCTTTGACTCAATTTCATCATACCTGGAAAAAATGCAATATGAAGAAACTACTGGGGATCATACGAGTAGAAAAGCAGAACCGTGAACAAAAAGAAAGAGGGAAAGGAAGAGGAAAAGCACCTTTCCTTTGACCAATTGACAGTTGGGTCATCCATTTTATTTACAACAACAAGCAGCTTAGACACACCCAGGGTTTTTGCGAGCTGAACATGTTCACGGGTCTGTCCACCTCTCTCATATCCAGTTTCAAATTCCCCTTTCCGAGCAGAAATTACCTAATAGAGAGAGAGAGAGAGAGAGAGAGAGAGAGAGAGAGAGAGTAATAAATATCCATGATGCACGACTCATCAAAGAACAATGCATAAAATAATAGTGTACAAAATCCATGATAGTTAAATATCAAGTACAAAAATTCTAACAAATCTTACCAATACACCTACGTCAGCTTGAGATGCACCGCTGATCATATTTGGGACATAGCTTTTGTGACCCTGAAAACTCAAAACAAAAAAAAAATATCAAAAGCATTTCTCCAAGAAGATAATTTAAAATTTAAACTAAAAAGAGAGAAGACATTTTGAAAAAAAAATTATATTTGCAATCATAGGAGTACAGAAGCGCTGTACACTCCTTTTGAAAAAAGTGAGTAAATATGGGACCCATATGACAAAACTATTTTTTTAATAGTAGACCCCACTCTTTTCTAGAAAGAGTACAAGGCGCTTGTATATCCCATAACTATATCTAGCATTACCCTTTTGAAAAACTGGAACTATGGCAGAAAAATATATTTAGATCATAATGTTTGAAACCAGATAATCGTGATATTTTGTGATTCCTCATTCAATTCCTATGATAGATAACAAACACTATAAGAGCCAAAATAAAAAGATTTAAAATCCCAATCCAAGGTCTAAATAATGGTCATTTGAACACAGTATCCTCCAGTCCATTCAGCTTATACTCAACCCCACTTTTTTTACAATTAAAGGTACCACTTTTTTGTACAATTAAAATTTTTCTAGCAGGAAGCATCAGTGGCTGAACTTCACCAAGTTACAAATCGCAATTCACGGAGGAGCATTTCAATCATTATATTAGTGCTTGATTAGGAAGTGAAATTGGCCTCTTTGCTACTTAAACCCCCTTGTACTCACTACTCACTCGAGCTTAAGGGAAACCATGAGGATGAGATGGGGGGATCCATCCCAGCAGAAAGCAATTTTAGGTCAAATCATATCATCACATCCTGCACTGCAGTCGAATGTTCTTTTTCATGGAAAAGTATGACTGAACAAGTCTACCTCAAGAATGGTTTTCTTTATATCAACAGTGACTTTAGAGAAGACCCTAACAATCGATAATTTGATAAGGAGACACATAATGACGTTGGATTCATGCTTTATGTGCAAGAACCAAGGAGAAACTATTGACCATTTTTTTCACTGTGAAGTGGCTAGGGCTGTGGATCTCAATTCACTAGGGGGCTTCATAGGAACTATTCCCCAATTTGAATTAGCCAGTTGGTAGAAAACTCAGTATTTCTATAGACCTCCCTAGCCAGGGTGCCCTTGGTTTCTATCTCCAACTCACTACTCCAAAAGATGTAGTTGCTCTAGTTCTCTACTAGTCTCCTCCTTCCATGGCACCTTTTCAGCCAATAAATCTCTCCCTTTGCTTTCACATCAAGACCACATGATTCATTCAACAGCAGCCTCTTACAAACCCCCTGCAAACTCAATTAAGACCGATTCCCAATTAGATTAGATCAGCTTTATGGATTCTAATTAACTCAGCAGGCCGCATGTATTTTTGTTGTTCTTATCCTATCAAAAATATCTGTCGACTATCTCCCTATGTAGAATATCTTCTCTACTACTTATCAAAAGAACAAATCTACTAAATCCACATACTAGCCCAGGTCTCCCCCTCTTCCTCTTGTCACTGCGTCCAATCAGTTCAATTTATATCAGTTAAATCCTCAGCTATGCAATTATCACTCGCAGCTAAGGATGCCCCCCATAGTCATAGTCAATTTAGATCTGCTCATCAATCCTAGGTTAATTTGTCCTTCAATGGCACACCACATAATTAAAACACTATCACAACCAAAAATTTCAATAATAGATAAAATTGAGCAAGGTGGCAAGAAGATAGCTCAACAAGATGTATCCACAAACATAAAATAAAGATACAATCTAGATAGTATTTCTAAGTTTTAGAAATAAAGATCTTAAATGCAAAAAATATTGAAACAATTTTTTTTTTATGAATAAATAAATTTTATTGATCCAAGAATGGCAACGCCTGAAATACAACTCCGATGTCCCACCTAAGTGGGCACATTAGAGGCAAGAAAATCTCGAAGGGCCATGCCATTAAAATCTACAGCTATGGCCCATCTACAAAGAGTTCTAATAAATAACAGTTTAAGCTCCTCTAACGATCTTTCTTGGTCTTCGAAATTCCTCTCATTGCGCTCCCGCCACAAACACCACAAGATACAAATAGGGATCATTCTCCACATGGTTTTAATCGGTTGCCTGCCTCTTATGGTTGGCCAACTGGCCAATGCTGCCTCAACTGTTTTTGGCATCACCCAAACCATTGCCGAACGAACAAACACCTCATTCCATAAAGTCCTTGCCACATCACAGTGTAGTAGAAGATGATCTACGGACTCCCCCCCTCCTTTGCACATACAACACCAGTCTGCGATAATGATCCCTCTTTTCCTTAGATTATCAATGGTAAGAATCTTACCCACGGCTGCTGTCCAGACAAAGAATGAAGCTTTTGGAGGTGCCTTGTAACACCAGATCTTTCTCCATGGAAAATGAGAATTGGGCTCTGAGGTGAGAGCCTTATAGAAAGACTTTACAGAGAAAATACCTTTTCTTGCTGGCATCCACCACATGACATCTTCTTGCTGGCTGTTTAATCTTATGGAGTATATAAAGCTGTAGAAATCTGCGATGTTACTTACCTCCCAATCCTGTACTGCCCTACCAAAGTTTATATTCCATGTAATCCGTCCCCCCGAAACCTCCATAGCATCCACCACTAATATATCCTTTGCACTTGCCAATTGGAAGAAAGAGGGATACAAATCTTTTAGGGCCCTACTTTCACACCACACGTCGCTCCAAAATTTAGTCCTGGATCCTGTACCCACCTGGAGCTTAACAAAGTGGTCAAAGACTTCCCATCCTCTTCTAATGTGTTTCCACAACCCAACTCCATGAGCCCCTCTAGCTTCTCTAGAGCACCAGTCTCCCCATAAGCAGCCATATTTCTTTTCAATGACCAATTTCCATAGCGAGTCTGGTTCCCTGGAAAATCTCCATAACCATTTGCCTAACAGTGCCTGATTAAAAACCCTTAGGTTTCTAACTCCCAGCCCCCCCCCCCCCCCCGGGGATCGAGTGGCACACCTGTTTCCATTTAACCAAGTGAAACTTGAACTCCTCCCCCAATCCCCCCCATAGAAAATCACGTTGGAGCTTCTCGATGCGGTTTGCCACACTTGCTGGTATAGGAAATAGAGATAAGAAATAGGTGGGTAGATTAGATAGAGTACTTTTTATCAAAGTAATCCTACCTCCCTTAGACAAGTACATTCTTTTCCACCCCGCCAAACGCTGCTCTATTTTCTTGAACACTATATCCCATATCGCATAAGCCCTCGAAGCGCTCCCCAATGGAAGTCCCAAATATGTCATAGGGAATGAAGCTATCTTGCAACCCAAAGTTCGTGCCAAGAGACGGGTATTAGGGACTATCCCAATTGGCACCAGTTCTGATTTGTCCAGATTTACCTTCAAACCAGAGACTGCCTCAAAGCAAAAAAGTAAGGCCTTTAGCGCTTGCATCTGCCTTTGGTCAGCTTCGCACATAATCAAGGTATCATATGCAAATAATAAATGGGAAATATTAATAATACCCCTATCCGGGGTTCCGATCGGGAAACCTGCCAGAACACCATTCGCAACCAATACCGTTATCATCCTGCTTAGCGCCTCCATGACTATGATGAATAACAAGGGAGATAACGGATCCCCTTGTCTCAATCCACGTGAGCTCACTAAGAAACCTACTGACACTCCATTCAACAAAACAGAGAATTTTGCCGAAGAAATACACCAACGGATCCAGGCCCTCCACCGCTCCCCAAAACCACACCTCCTTAGTAAATGAAGTAGGAAATCCCAATTGACATGGTCATATGCCTTTTCCATGTCGAGTTTACACATGACCCCTGTTTTCCGGTCTTTCAATCGACTATCAAGGCATTCATTAGCAATTAACACTACATCCAAGATCTGTCTTCCTTTAACAAAGGCATTTTGGGGTTGCGTGACAATCTTCCCCATCACCTCGCTCAATCTGTTAGCAAGTACCTTGGCAATTATCTTATACACCCCACTCACAAGACTAATAGGCCTGAAATCCTTAATCTCTGTCGCCCCCACCTTCTTAGGTATCAATGCAAGGAACGTGGTATTAAGGCTTTTTTCAAATCTTCCAACCCTGAAAAACTCCTGAAAGACCTTCATTAAGTCTTCCTTAATAATATCCCAGCACTCTTGAAAGAATCCCATAGAGAACCCATCCAATCCTGGTGCCTTGTCTTTAGCCATTTTCCGCACAACTTCATAGACCTCTCTCTCTTCAAAGTCCCTTTCTAGTCTTGATGCCTCACTCAACCCAATGGTGTTAAAAACCAGCCCATTCAATGGAGGCCACCATCCCAACTGCTCCTTTAGTAAGTTCTCATAGAATTCCACAACATGATTGTGGATTACCTGTTCATCTCTGCACTCCACTCTATCCACTTTCAACATCTCAATATTATTATTTCTCCTGTGTGAATTAGCAATTCTGTAGAAGAAACCTGTGCTCCGATCCCCTTCTCTCAACCATAATGCCCTTGATTTTTGACGCCAAGACACCTCTTCTAATAGGATCAACATTTCAACTTCTGCAACCAGCTCAACTTTCCTCTCTTGTTCCGCCTGAGTGAGGTGTTGTACCTCTTGAAGTCTCTCAATCTCCTGAATTTCCAACAACTTCGCTTTTTTTGTTTCCCCTACATTGCCAAATGATTCCAAGTTCCATGCTTGTACATCTTTTTTGAGAGCTTTTAGTTTTGCTGCAAAAATGAAACTAGGAGTACCTTGGAATTGGTAGGAAGACCACCATTGTTTAACCCTATCCACAAATCCTTCCGCTTTCAACCACATATTCTCAAATTTAAAAGGCCGCCGACCCTTCCAAATGCCTCCACAATCGAGCATAATCAGCCAATGATCTGAACCAATACGGGACAACCGCTTCTACCAAACCTCCGGATAATGGCTTTCCCATTCTGGTGAAATTAGAAACCGGTCCAGTCAGGACCATGATTGATTATTAGACCAAGTAGCGGTACCACCAGCTAAAGGCAAGTCCACCAAGTTCAGGTCAAAGATACACTCCGAGAAAGCCTCCACTGCTGGTCGTACTCTTCTACTTCCCGACGCTTCACTTGGGAATCTCACAATATTGAAATCTCCCCCTATACACCAGGGGAGATCCCACTAGTTGTGAATCCCAGCAAGTTCATCCCATAACAAGCTTCTTTCTGTGTCTAAATTGGCGCCATAAACACTTGCAAAAGCCCAAAGATAGTTATCGGCTACACTCTTAAACGAGCATGCCACCGTATAATTGCCAATAAACTCATCGACCCTTTCTACAACACGTCTATCCCACAGCACCACAATTCCTCCTGACGCCCCATTTGAGGCCAAATAAGCCCAATCCACATGGACCCCGCTCCATAAACTCCACACAATTCCCCTATCAATACACTTCAATTTAGTTTCTTGCAAACATACAATATCCACTTTCCATTCCCTGATCATATTTCTAATCCGCATGCGCTTATCCACATCATTCAGCCCACGGACGTTCCAAGTCACAATTTTTGGTTTCATGGAGTAACGGTCTGCCCCTTCCCTTTTATCCTCCCCCTACTAGCACTGCCCTTCATATTCATAGACCAAGTCAGTCTTTTGAGCTCCCGGTGCTTCTTGGATTCATCCCTATTTTTTTGTTTATGCCCCGCCTCAATTGCTGTAAACAAGGCCATGAACTGCTCTTCATACCCATCGCATTCAAGCCCCACTATTTTCTGTATCTCTTTCACCTTGTGAAAAACCCACTCCGACACATTCGGTTGAGGAGGCAAGCAAAAATTCAAAGGGGTGGGTTTCTCCAATCTACTTATCTGATTTTCTTGAAAAACTCCATCCAAAGTTATATCCTCCAAGCCCATCTGTCCACCATCAGTAGGAAGCTCGAAATCCCCCTGCACCGAAAGGTTACAGTCATCGCCCCCCTTCTCTTCCTACATCTCCGAATCACTACCTGAGTGGATTGAGAGTTCCAAACCGCCTTCCATCCTATCTCCTACACAAATCGGCGTTGTATGGCCACCACACAGTGAGAAAAAATTTTCTGAACTCTCTGGCGAAAACACACTTAAATTCGGCACTGGGTACTGTCCATCCCTGACCGAGAAGCCCCGTAACTGGACAACGGGTCGAGAGGAAAAGGAGTCGGGTTCTTGGGTGATGGGTGTGGACTTAAACTTGGTGTGGGCTGGGACAGCCCGAGCCCAAACCCAAGCCCTAGTCCTACTTCTTCAGACGCGACGTTGGGCTGGGCCTTGTCCACAAAGCCCAGCCTCTCTATTTCCTGTTGACTTACGGGTTGGGGCTGCGGCCACATATAAAACCTTGTGGCCCTTGATCACACGGCCCCGAGCCCATATATGCTTCTCCATGCTTCATCTCCCCTTTCCCCTTTATTTCCATTCTCATCCCAACATACGTACGTAATTCGTCCATTTCCTTTTGCAGCTTCCTCAACTGTCCCTGCAATTCCAACAGTCGCCTACTGCTCACCCACGTCTCCTGCCCGACCGTAGGCCTGCCATAGCCTGACCTCCGTACTGGTTGAGGGGCTCGAAACACACCCCCATCCCGGTCGAAATCCCTCTCTTTCTTCTCGTCGAGCACTGGTCTCGCCACCGTGAGGGCCTCTGCGTACGTGAGGTTGGATGTTCTCCTTGCCCTTCGTTTCGCCTGATCCCCGACAACTTTAACTGCTGGCTCCCTCGTCTGGGTCATCTCTTCCGCCAGCTCCTTTAGGCTCTTCCATCCCCAACCACCTGAACCTTCCGGAAAACAGAGTAAGGAAACTCTTCCCTCGCGTCCATACTCTGCAACGATAGATAACGTCCTCGATGGTTTGTACAACGTTGTGAGACAAAGCTCCGATAGCCCTCCCTTACCACCGAGTACACCTCCTTCCTCCCCCCTCTCAAGCATTCCTCCAACACACGTACAAGCCATAACACCGTATTGCGGCACACAACCACCTCATACTTCTCCTTCCAACCCCTTTCCAATAGACGAATGTTTTCGCCCTCTCTTACCAGAGCAATCCTCTTTGATTCTACCACTAACTCCCTAGACAGAATCATATTCCACCGTACAAACTACACCACCGTCAAAACGCCAGTCGGACGAGAGTGTTGCATGTGTACGGAGAGAGTTTGTGTTTGTGTACGGATGCTTACGGATATATATTGAAACAATTATACATTACTTTTCATAAAAACTATAGGACTACCAATTTGAAGTATGTGATGCAAACATCTTATATGAACAAACTGATACCTAAAATCTATCCATCTAGCTGACCCGTTGTCTGGCATGGGTAGAGGGGTAGCTAACAAAATTAGAGACAGGCCAAGAAAGTCTCCTATCAGTTTCTATGATGTGGTCAAACAAATAGTACGACGCACTTTCTCTAGCTTGTCAACTCATCCCTCAGTAATAATTATTCTAAAGAATCCATGTAAAGAGGAAAAATAGTGTCTGGAAAGTGAATTGTGGGCATTAGGCTCCCTCACCGGTGCATCTAAAATTGTAAATCTTGTCGTCTCTGTTTCAAAATGAGCTCTTCCAACTTCAACAGTAATACCCTGCAATCAGCATCACAAATTTATTAGATTATAGGGTAAATGCAGGTTATAGCGTATAAGTTCTAACAATTCTGAATAAAAATATTTCTCCCCCTTTTTTGATAAGTAAAACATTATATTAATGAAAATAGGCATAACCTAAGTACACAGAGAGTATACAAGAGGTAACACCTAGTTAGGAGAAAGAAATAGAAACAAGAAAATCCAGGACATTGAAATCTACAGCTTTAGCCCATAGGAATAAAGCTTTGACAAAGAACAATCTAATCTCCTCCAATGAGCGCTCCTTATCTTGAAAAGTCCGATTATACTAATATAAAATATTATGAATAAAGTTATTTCAAGAACAGGAAATAATTATATTGCCTAGAAAGTATGCAAATTCTATTAGCATACATATAAATATCATACCTTGGTTCTCTCCTCTTCATTAGTGTCCATAATATATGCCATATACCTAACACAATAACACAATAATAGTATTAGTGGTCAGAAAAGGAAAACGAATTATAAGATCATTACCATGAACTGTGGATCCAGACTATAATTCATGTAATTTCACCCGAAAGCATCATTTAACATGTTTCATAGACAGTGTTGGTGAAAACACTAGGCGCAAGTAAGCGCAAATACCATCTAAGGCATGGGCACAAAGCACAAGCGCATGCTTGATTTAAATAGAGTGTGCAATTATACAAATTATGAATAATAATAAACACTCAATTAAAAACAAAAAAGGTTGAAAATCATGATCAACTAATTACATAAAATTTAAACAACATTTTATATAATTTCCTTGTGCTTTAGCAAATACATGCTTACAAGATGTAATAGCCATTATCAAATTAAAGTACAAGGTTGAACCAAAATAGAACAAAAAGGCCATTACCAAAAAAGCTCAAGAGTTGTATGTATTGATTTCTATGCTAACATAAGAATCAAAAATATCAATCCATCTAGAAAGCCAACTTGGACAGTTATATTGGGTTCAAAACTCAAAAGCATATGCATCACATATGACAACATGTAGCACCACAGTACGTCAATGATCTTCAATATCAACTAAATACCAAAGAATATCTGTTTACATCATTTTCACCTATCATAAGAATTTTTTTTTACATAATTCTCAGGGTCTTGAACTAATACTTTATATCTTTTCAAACAAAATTACAAAAACACACTTTTATGTCCTTTAAGCAAAAGCATTATTTTGTAAATGGCTCTTCACTTCTGGTAAGCAAAACGCTTCAGCCATGGTGTTTTGCACTGAAGCATGCTTTTACCAGCACCGTTCAGCAATGTCAATAGACATATTAATGCATCAAGAGAAAAAGGGGCGAAGGAGGTCAAAGATGAGAAGGGGGAAGAGGAGATGACTATAACCAAATAAGTCATAAATTGAATGTACATACAAGCAAAAATAAATCTCAGCCAAAAATGAAAATTACCCTAATAAGTTATTTGAGTCTTAGTTCTTCAAGGAAAATGATTGGCAATAACCTATGTACAGGCTTAGGTAACTGACAAGTTCATAACAAGATTGAATTCAATAAAAATGTTACGTGAAAGAACAAACTAGACAAATTATGAAAGAGGAACCTAAGAAGTTCACTACATGGTTTGCAGTGCTTACTATATTTTTTTTGATAAGTAATCAAAATTGTATTAATTAAAGAAAAGGCCTAGCCCAGTATGTACAAGAAACTACCCCTTTAAGCGGGGGCACAGTGCTTACTATATTGCTTCAAATCACCAAACATGTCCTGTCTTTTCAATTGGTCAAATGCCCAAGGTCTACTAATTTAGGACACTACGCTCTATGCACAAATCTAATAAAAAAATTATAACCAATCTGCATTCCTGCATGTTCTAACATACATCAGCAAACTTTATTTTACAGCAGTTAAGAAATGAAGCAAGGACTCACCAACTTTCTCTACTTTTCTCCTTTGCTTCTCTTTCATATTTTTGGATTGTGCGATCATCCACCTGACCACTGAGGAAAAGTATCTGGCCTCCAATAGTGGACTTACCAGCATCTGCAACCAAGACACAAAACATGATTATAACTATGAAGCATAAGTAACAATGGATCAACCACATCCAAATATGCTACAACAAAGGAAAGAATCAGGGCTAGAGAATTGGGAGCTATTTTGAGCAGCTAACCAAACATAAAGGGAGTTGAATATTGTAGAATATCGCAAAAGTAATGGCACTGCAGTCATCTTCATGTTGGGAAGGCAGTAGAGAGAGAGAGAGAGAGAGAGAGCACCGTAACCCTACATGCCACCACCCTTGGTCCTGCGAGTGGCGTCTCACCTCCGGCACAGACAAGGTCGACGGCAACCTCGCCGACGTCCAACGCTATTTCTCCTTCCAACGACAGAGGTTTTCACAAGGGCAGTTAACAGGCAGTGGAATAGTGATTGTACCACCGTCGGATCCAACGGTCATTTACACATAAAGGGTCGACCGTGACCGGCGAACCATTTGGGAGTACTCGGGCGCCGATAACTTCTCCGGCAACAGTGGAAACACTTTCTGTCTACTTTTTGCACAGAAATTTCCGTAGTGTTTTTTTAGGGCCTTTGTTTGATCGTGTGCTGCATTGTAGCTTCTGATTTGGGTCATCGTTTACTCGAGTTTATTGGTTGATCGAGCTGTATTGGAGTCAGGATACGTTTGCCTGGGTCTGTGGTAGTTCTTCTCTTGCATCTGGGAGTTCTTTCAGTGGCTCTGCATTAGATTTGTAGTGGGCATAGAACTGTTCTTTTCGTTAAGATGATGAAGTGGGAGCAGTAGGGTATCTTTGATTTGGGATTTGGGATATGTCGATGACGACACGCAATGCGGATTCCTTTTTGTTGGAAGGCGAGAGGTGGTTGAAAGTGGAATCGAAAACTTTTGTTTTTACGAAAGAGGGAGGTAATAGTTTTCATATTTCTGAACGTAGCAAAAGGATAACTAAGTTCATGTGTCTAGGTGGGATGGCAGCTTCGTGGGTGGCTAAGGGGATTGAGGATTGTTTAGAACTCAACTGCCATAAAGGTTTCTTCAGAGGGTTAAGGATGGATAATGGATTTTTTATAATTCAACATCATGTTAACGCAAGGGGTAGCTTTCTGCAACTCTCAGAATTCCGGAATGGAAGTAGGAAAGGTTTGTTGGTTATTCCGAAGGGCGCAAATGGCTTTGGTTGGAGAGGCTTTCTGCAGTCCATTCAAAGTGTTACCGGGTCCAAAACCACTATTCTGAAGCATGAAAACAGGGGAGAGTTTGTTGATGGAAAAATAGTGGGAAAGCCTTCTTCATTCAAAGGTGCTTCATATGCTGAAGTATTGAGGTCACTAACGAGTAGTCCGGCTGAGTTTAGCTCAGTGGTAGAAGGAAAGGAGAAGGCACTTGTAGGAGACAAAAGCCGTTAGGTGACACTGGGAGAAGTGGAGGGGGTCTTGTGGGATGTTAAAGCTCAATTGAACGGAGTTATGGAATATGTGAGAGACTAATGATTAAAGTGGATAAAGGGCTGGACCTAGTTGAGGGTTTTGGTGGTGGGTCGAGAATGGATGAGGGAGGGCAGGGGGCAAATCCTTCAAGTTTGAAGGCCACAAGTATGTCGGCAAAGGTTTCAACACCATCACAGATAGGGTCGTTAGATGTTGGCATCTTTGTTCATGCCAGTGTCACTATGCCTCCTGAGGGAGCAGTAGGGCCTCAAACACCAGTTGCACATGGGGTTGGTACTTCTATACAGGGTTCATTTTTAGTTGAAGATGGGAGTCCCTCCAGGGTCTTGTGTACTTTGGAAGAAATAGTCGAGCCTCTTTTAGAAGATGCAAACAGGGTAACAGAAGTTTGTGTTTCCCCTACCTGTTCTATGTCTCATGAGGGAGCAGTAGGTGATGGAGTACATACACGCAATGTTGATGGTGGGGAGGTGACAGAAACAATGAACAACCACCATATAGCTGTTGAGCAACCATTTGGAAGAAATGAAATTATCAGTTTATCGTTGGTGCCTTATGTGGAGGAAGGTTTAGAGTCGGGAGTGCAGTTGGGTACTTTGTCTGAGGATAATGTCGTTCCCCAGGTTTCTCTTCCTCCGGTAAACAATATAGTGGGTTCTCCATTGGATTGGGTTTTGAATAAAATTAATAAGTGTCAAGAAATCCTGGGGCTTTCACATGGAGAATATGAAGACCAATTTAAAGCAATACTCACTGCAATCAAGACGAGCCACGTGCTTGAAACCAAATCACATTTCAAGAAAAGCAGGGAGTTAAAGCATCTTGCATGGGCAATCAACTATGATGCTAAGGGAGATAACTCAAATCGAGGGAAGACTAAAGGGAGGACATTGTGAAGGATTTTCTGGCATTCTTGTAGTGGGATTTTCGGGTAGATGATTAGTTTAACAGGAAAACAAGGGGCTGGGGTTGGGGAGGTATGTTCCATTCAAATTCAGGCTTGGTGTATTTTGGGTAGTTTTCATGGTTTTTGGGCCATTAGGGGCTTTTTAGTATGGGCTAAGTGTTTTCTTGTATACGTCCAGTATAATTGGTTACTCCTATTGATATCTAAAATAAAAAATTATAAAAAAAATATTACTTATCCCAAAAAAAAAAGAACAAAGGAAAGAATGAATAAAAATAATGAAAGAAATTACCTATCAAAAAAAAATGAAAGAAATATGCATGAAATGTTTTAAATGTTTTTGGCTGTATGAATGAAATGAACACGGCAATGGTACAGAAGTAACAAACGAAGACAACCATCCTGTATGGTCTGTCGAGTTGCCCACTCTAGTACACTATCGTTTATCAAGTGTTGTCCATGCCTTTTTTTATTATGTGTGAAGTAATTTATTAATGCCTTTTCTTTTCTTTTTTTATCTATAATTTATTAATTCCTTTCAAAAATGAGTGACGTTAATATGCTTATTACTGGATATTTGACTCATTTAACAACCCAGATACTATCAAGAACTAGTCTACACGCCAGGAATAGTGTGGAGTTCTTTTTTTTAAAGAATGTGTGAATTGTGTCTTCATCAAGAAGATGTTTTTAGCAAGTGCTTGTGGCAAAATAGGGGCCTATGTTTAGTATCATGTTTTTTAGATTCAAGACTAATTTTAATCTTCAAGTTTATTTTTCAGGAGTTATAACTACATGGTACATTGTAAAAAGTTCATCAATAAAGGTTGCTTAGGCTTTTGGTTTACAAAATTTTCTCTCTCTGCACTATGAAATAACAATATGCAGCATCGTATCCCTAATAGGATGAGGATGTGACAATAACTCCCCTCCCCTCATCTCAAAAATCTTTAGAAAGGAGAAAACTTTAGAAAAAGAAAAAAGCAACAATCATAATCACTCATCTAGATAACTGCACTGCTGATCTTTAGTGCAGATAACTCACTAGTACACATTACCAATGACATCATCAATGGCCATTCAAAGATAATCATCACAAAAGATAGAATATATCCTGGAAGTCAGCAGTCTATATTAAGAACAGCCATGAAATGGATGAACTTACCAACATGGCCAATGAAAACAACATTCAAATGTCTCTTCTTAGATAATTCCTTCTCCTCTGCTGCTGCTCTATCGTCCGCGGCAGAGACTTTCTTGTCTTTTACTGTGATTCCAAGCACACAAGAAAATGATGATTGGAGCCAAAATTAAAAAAAATAATCTAGCTATTAAACAATAAGTTAAAACTATAATTTTGTAAAAAATAAAAAGTTAAAAGATACTCCTGCAGCACCTTTATGTTCAACCTGCACTGCCTCATTATGGACATCTTCCTTTGAATCTGAAACCAACCAAAGCAAAAAGCTATTCAGATTAGTTATATATTCCAAATTCATATAACATATAATAAAAATCATACAAAATTGGGTAAAAGTGGACATTAGACTTTGGCTCAACCACCATCTCCTCCCACCATGAAATGGGGTAATAGACAAGGTCATGAACTCAAGACCCATATGGTCCATGTTCAACTCATCGATCAAAAAAAAAAACAGAGAGAGAGAGAGAGAAAAAAAGAGAAAAAAAAAAAAAGTAAAAAAGAAGAACCATAGATGCAAACCACAATTTTCCAAACCGGCTCCTAATGCGTACATTAATATATTAGCAACTCTAACAGCATATTAAGGTCAACATATCTAAAACATTACTCCATCAACCATACTTTACATGGGATGCAAGTAAAATCTGAAAACTTAATTATGCTTCATTGGGAAGGATCTTTATTTTTTTATAAAAGTAAAGAAGAATGGTGAACTGGGAAGCATCTAAAAGGTCACTGTATACAGGGAAAACCACATTACTACATTCTTCTTATTTTCATGCACTAACAAGGCAGGATCTATAATAAAGAAAAACAAGTATTAGCGAACGACACAGTGGACATAAGCTCCTGCTGCAAGGTACATAATCAAAACTCGTTACTTATCAAAAAGTAATCAAAACATGTATGAAGAGCACGAAGTCTTAGCCGAAGTACAAGTTGAAAATGGAGCATTGGATTAGAATATTTTAAGCCCTCCCATCGTCCTTTCACAATCCTCAAAATTTCTTTCATTCATTTCCCTCTGAACACTCACACTAGGCAAATAAGAGCCATCTTCCACATTGCACAATTTGAGGGCTGCCGCATAACCCTCTCCAATTTGCAACTTAAGCTCTTCCATCGTCTTCTCACAATCCTCAAAATTTCTATCATTCCTTTCCCCCCGAATACTCCACACCAAGCAAATAAGCATCTCAAGGTGACAGTGTCATTGTTTCTCCTATTCAATTAGCCACTAATGGAAAATCTTTGTATGCTTGTCACCCACTTTTAACCCTAGTGCCCTTGACTTTTGCCTCCAAGACACCTTTTCCATTAAAGTGACCATTCCTAGATCAATGATCACTTCGTTTTTCTCTAACTTCTATTCCTGAGATAATGCTCCCTCCTTTTCCATACCATCCAAAACCTACAACTCCTCGAAGCGACTTCCGATGTTTCACATTACCAAAGACTGTCATTCCATAACCTTAGATCATTCTTCAGAGCCTTAAGTTTTCGGGCCAAGATAAAGCTTGGGAGTTCCTTTAAGTGGGATGTCCACCCTCGTCAACAAAACCTCCTACTTTTAGCCACATATTCTGAAATTTGAAATACCTCTCCTACCTCCTTGAATATCTCCATACCCATATCATGTTCACTTCCCCGTCGTGAGATTTAGGCCTCATTTGGTTACACAGACCATGTCATCTCATCCCATTTAATTATTACAATTTTTCCAAACTCATATACAAAATACAATAAATGATTCAACTTTTTCAAATCCTAAAATAAAAATTATATTCTAACAATATTTTATTCAACTTTCATCCCATCTCATCTGTGTAACCAAACGAGGCCATAAGCAATCTATCAATTCTAGACCAAGGAGGAGTGTCCTGATTGTTAGACCAGAACCTCTGAAAATGGGGATTTCCATAGGATTATGCTCATGGATGAAATCTACGAACTCCACCATAGCTGAGCAAAGCTGAGCTTCACCCAATCTCTCACTTGGAAATGAAGTGACATTGAATCTCCACCTATATACCACAGTAATTCCCACAACCACCACCCAACTCCTCCAACAAAAACCTAACTACAAGAATTAGGCTATGAACCCTAGCAAAATCCCAACAAAAGCTACTTCTACATTTTCAAAAGAACAAGGCATTGTGCATTCCCCCACCCATGCCACTTTCTCTAACACCCAATTATCCCAAATTAGCAAAACTACAAACGGTTAAACAAGCCCATCCCCACAAGATACCTCCTCCGCAAGCTGTGAACAATGCCTTTAGACACAAAGTATAGCTTAGTTTCATCTAGACAAACAATATCGAGCTTCCATTGCCAAAGAGGTTTTTTATACTAAGGTGCTTGTTTGCCGCATTCAACCCCCAAACATTCCACGATAGTATTTTAAGGTTTATAGCGAATCTAGTGCACCCTCCACTTGGCTTGCCACGACTAGAAACCTTTCATTTGCATCATAATCATAGTCCTTTTAGCTCTCCATTCCTATCTCAACCCAATTTGAAGGAAGCAAGAGACCCCTAAAGAGAATTCCCTAATTTGATGTCAATGAGTAACCCCATAAACAGCTCTTTAAAGCCCTCACATGATAACCCCACACAATGTTGAATTTCCTTCACCTTTTGAATAACCCAACCCAATAACTTTGTGTCAATTCAAGCGAATGAAACCATATTATATTTTGAAGCACAACAATTCAACGGAAACACGTCCACCCTTAAATACAACTCCAAACGCCAAACCAGATGATGCACATCGCACTTATTCATACCAATACCACCTAGCTCAGCCATTTAAAAATTAATCAACTCCTTGCCCCTGTCCCATTTGGTTCTATCCTCACTTGCCAATCAAGGAACATTCATAGCACTGAGGGTCATCCGATTGAGCAAAATTGAAATCACGCTACTCTATGGCAAAACAATTTTTTTTTTATTACCGGCAGTATTGCTTGCTTTGTTGCCAATCACCATGATAATGGTCTCAAGAATCGTGGGCAATAACAGAACAAAACTAAGGTGATGTCCATCTCTGCAAACAACAGACCCCCCAGCCACTAGAGACTACCTCGTTGGACTCCCCAAAATATTCTATTCAGTTTTGTCACCAGGCAAGAGCGTCATTGATTGTCTTTGTTCTCCGCTTGACATATTGGCACATTCAGGTCCTGAACTCTCTAGACCTGATTCCAATTCTAACCCGTGAACTAATATTAATTTCTAGACAACGGGCTCACCTTCTCCCCCAAACACCATTGATCATCGTAGCCCCCAATTCCAACCTGTTCAGCCATGGTTGCTTATGAATTCAGTATTGGTTCTGGCCCACAGTGCCACTCAGGTCTTTACTCATACTCAAAGGCCCCATACCAATCCACAGCTTGGCCAACCATTGGGCTTTTGGTTGATGCTTTGAAAAAAAAGGGATATGATAATGGCTCAATTAAAGCCCAAGTTTTTATTAACATACCCACATTTTATTGACAAAGCCCATCTTCACTTAGAGGCCTATAATTGTGGCCCAAGTATTTCTCCAGTACAACTATTCCACAAGCAGAGCCCAATAGGTTTTTGAAATTCCATCTCCTACACTAAGGATCTCGATGATTGTTGGCTCCAGAAATACTATAGAATATTTGATTTCCTCAACCCAAGATTTTATCACCTTGTTTACCTCAAATGGCTCTACTCCTAACACACTTGCAACCCTCAACACAACAAATTCAACCCCTACCCAGATTGTCAAGAGCCGAGCGTAGCCTTTCCCTTTAAAGGCCTTGGCAAATGAGCAAAGTCAATCATTGCCTTCCATAATGATTTTTATTAATACTTAATAAATTGGGATAGGTACCCTTGAAGAAAATAAAGGGTATACAAGAAAGCATCTAATGAGAGAAGTGTACCTCAACTCTATGCAGCAGAAAGAAACTATAGTCTCAAAATATATAAACTCAAGTCTTTATCAGCTCCATAGAATGTAAAAAATTACAACTCAATGGAGACATAATAAACACAATTTACATGTAAAAAGATAGAAATAAAAACATATAAGATAGAACACAATTATATTACACTTAACATTTTTCATTTTTTTTTTTTTGTACGTAAGCATTTGTGTGATTCAAGAACTCACATTCAGAGTTATCACAATTTGAAGTTATCTATCATATTAAATTTCAACATGTTTCTGTTGATTTAAAAAACTCTAACAGCATTCACCATTTCAATGACCTTTTTAACTCTAGCAGGAACAAAATACAGTTGAAGAGAAGCAGACACCATATAAATCAAATATTTAGTAAAAATACAGTGAAACCTTGAACACAAATGTCTGATAACAACGTAGAAAACAATACTTTAATGCCACTACCAACCTTCCTCCATCTTATCCACTTCCACAGGTTCTTCTGCCTTTGCATCTTCAGAATTTACAACCCCATTACTGTCTTCTGCTAAGTTCCCGTAAAAACATAAACAAAATTATTCAAACAAAGAGCAATAATCAACCATTTCTATTATTTTTTTAACAAATAATGTCTTCTCAATAGTACCTGCCGAGTCGAGCTGCAAAGACCGTATATCCTCCGCGATATCTATCATTTTTTTCTCATCCACGTCTACCAGAAGAAGTAAATACAAGTCATTTCTATGGATTTCTCAACATTCGAGAAAGAAACTCCAGTAACTCAAGCTCAATTTAACTAACTAAGCCTTTTTTAGTAACAAAAGAAATAAGGTCTAGTCCCCAAATTGAATTAGTTTTTTGTTCTCTTTAACCAAACGGAGGATAATTGGAATCCTTATGGAAAAGAGAAAAAGAAAAAAGAATAAAAAAAGAACTCTGAGCAAAAGATAAAAAGGTGACAAACAAAAATTCGGAAAATTTGCAAGGAATTTCAAATAAACACTAGGAGAATTCAGATCAGAGCTCAAATAATCACAAAGATCTATCGAAAAATTATTTCAAAAACTGCATGCGTAAAGGAAGGTATTAGATAGAGAAATGAAACCAAAGAAACAGAGATTCTAAGATAAAAAGATAGAAACAGTTGGCGACGTACCCATCGTGAAGTAGGAGCACAGATTCCGCAAGAGAACTAGGGTTTTGTGAAAACGAGCGGAGATAAGAGACGAAAAGCAAATGCTGTGAAGGAGGCGTGGAGGTTTGGGGAGTCTGGAAACTATACCATTAGCGTCCCCAGTTCAATATCTTATGTTATTCGGTAAAATTATGTGATGTCGTTTCAATCTTCCTTTTTTATTATTTCTTTTTATAATATTCGCGTAAATATTAATTAATTTTGTTGGATAGATTTCTCTAGATATAATATTAAATACATTTTAATACAAATCTGAGGTACTACTTCAAAAAATATCCACTATAAATAAAGTTAATTTATATGACCATGAATAAAGTTAATTTCTTCATATAAATTACATATTATCCTACAATACTAGTACATTTTTAGACATTATAAATTATATTTAAAAAATAAATATTTATTATATTTAGTCATGTGAATATGATGTATGTGAAAATAAAGATTAAGGTCCCGTTTAGATATTAAGATGAGAATAAATGAATTGAGATGATTTATAAATAATAGCAAAATTATTAAATTGAGATAAAATGAGATAGTTTTTAAAAATTTGTATATTTGAGTTTACGAGTAAGATGATACGGGTTTAACTTTTTAAGATTTGATAGCTGTAGATCCAATTAATTATTACATAGTATTTGTAATGATTGACTATTTATAAAAAAAACTATGTACAATTATTTTTATATATTTTTTTACATATTTTATTGATGCGATTGACTATTTCACAATTTTATTAATATAAAATAACTATTTGATTAATCATATTGGTGAAATATACAAAAAATACGTAAAAATAATTGTATATAACAGAACTTATGTATTTAAATATATATTAACATTTTGGAGATTTGTAGTTTGGATTAGAAATTCTGTCTCCATAAATCTCATAATTAAAATATTTTCATCTCAATTTTATATTCAAATTGCTCTTATAATATAAAGAAATTCGGTGATAAAATATCTTAGAAATGGTTGAAAATTCTAACAAGTAACTGATCTTTTTAAGACACATGGGGGGCTCCAATCCAAAGCCCGACAAAACCACTGATTTTCTTTTTATTTAATTATTAATAGGAAGGTCACAGTTTAACTCTCTCTCTCTCTTCGCAGGCATATTGAAAAAACAACACGCTACTGAGTCGTATATTGAGTTGATTCGGAAAGTAAATAGGGTTTGGGCCTATTGCAGGGAAAAAAAAAAGGAACTGAACCACTTTGCTGCACATATACTTGGGCCCCCAATATAAGTTAACGTTTCAGACGAGAATTTGAGAATAGAACTTTTGTTATTGTTTTCTTTGTCAGCTTTCATTGGGCCTTATTTTCACGTGCTTTTTTTTTTTTTTTGTTTTTTTTTGGGTAGGGGGGAACGGAGGGATTTGTTGGGCCTTCCTCCTTATTTTCATTAGGCTGGCTGATCAAATAGCATAAATATATATTTTTTTGCTCCCTGGACTAATTCATTAGGCTTCATTTCGTCTAGAGCAACAAATTTTCACAATAATAGTTAAAAGATGGTTTTCATTGAAATGGGATTCCCATGCTGCATCCTAAAGCCACAATAGGTAATGATGTATTGAACTCGACTACTTCAAAGAATTTGAATAAATTTTCCACACCCTCTTTCTCAAAAGAGAAAGCAAATAAAAATGTCTATTTGCATCAAAAGAAAAGATAGAAAATTGTTGTGGAGAAGGCGCATACACCACACACTACACACAAAAGAGGTGCGTGGTCTAAAATCATCGCCGTTCAATTATATATCGTCTCAAATCAATGCATTTAGAGTATCTGTATTAGTCATGGGACCTACATTTATTAGATTTTGATATGTTGTAAACATTGTTTGAAGCCCCCCCATATCTAATTTTGATCCAATAGTTGACCAAGGCCATATATAGCCCCCCATTGTTAGTCAGAACTCAAGATTTGATATTCTAGTTGCCAGTCACTTCATAACCAATATCATCATCTCATCGACAATCAATTAATGAATATGAATACTATTTTCAAATTTAAAACACAAGATTCCAAAATTTGTCACCTTGAGTTTGAGGAATGATGTTAAAAATAATATCAAATCAATAATTTAATTTGATATTATCCTGATTTGACTTTCATAATGTTTAAGATATTTAACTTATTTTTATCTGAATGTAATTTTCTTATAAATAGGAATGTATGCCTTGTATTCAGTAACAATTGAGAAAACAAAAATGTAGAATCTCTTTCCCTCTTTCTCTCTTATCCATATTCTTTTATATTATATTTTATATCACAGGACTTGTGATGGATAATGTAATGCTTGAAGAGGAAAGCTTGAAAATAAGAAGACATGTATTCTCCTTCACCATCTAATTTGTATCGATCTAAAAGAAATTCGATAAATTAATTTCTTTAAATCTTAGAAACATCATAAAATCCCAAAAAGATTTCACGAACGGAGCGATTGACTAGGTTTTAGTCTGTTAGTATAGTCGGATCCCAATCCACTATAGTGATGGAGTTGCAATTCTATTTAACTAAGGCACTTAGGAGTATAATTTTATAAAACGAATCACACCATTAATTCATATAAATTTTAGGGTTTTACAGTATAATAATAAGTTTCAATTTTTTGGAAGAATAGTAGATGGAGTTGCCTTTCTTTTAAGTAAGCCACTTAGGAATATAATTTTGTGAAACAAATTGCATCATTAAACTCATAAAAATATTTAAGATTTTATGGTATAATAAAAAGCTTGAGTTTTTTGGATGAATAGTAACCTTTCGAGAGAGCATCACATAGCAACTGGTTCAAACAATTGTCAAATCGCCATGTAGAATGTCAAAATCTACTTAAGATCACTAGGAATACTTTTTAGTTAGACACATGGTAAAATCCTAACCATTCACTTGAAAACCCTAGGACATAGGTCAAATGGAGAACAAAGTGTGAAGATATGGAGTGTGATTCAAATTTGTCATTATATTATCTTACACCAAACACTATTGGTCAACCAAAAGAGGGCTTCAACCCTATTGAAACTCCAAAAAATTAGAAGCGAACCAAAATCCTGAACCCTTAGAGGAAACGGACACCCCAAATTGGTTCCCAAACCCTAAACACACCCGGTTTTGATTAATTTCTTATTTGATTAAATCACTTATATATGAAACTAATCACTCAATTTCACACTCTTACACCGTTAACCACTCCCCTATATTTTGGTAATTATATTTGACCAACAAAATTTCCATTTGGACTTAACCCTAGCTAGAACCCTCACCAATTTGACCCAAAAAACAACTGAAAAATCAGTAGCATTTCAGCCATTTTCTTCTCCACTTTCACAAACCTCCCACCCATGTTAGCCCCTTCATCTATACCCCACACCCCTTGCCTTTACCTCCACTCTTAGTTATTTTTTCCTTTGTTTTCCAAGAGCAAAACTGTGAAAGTTAAAGATAGTTTCTAGCCTTTGTAAGTATTTTCTTGAGCTCTAACATCTTCCATTTTATTTATCATTGAGTCTAGTTTACTTGGATGTGTATTGGTGAATTGTTTGTGGAGTTTTGATGGATGAAAATTGGGCTTGATGATGGAAAGGTTTTAGTTTTAATAGTATTGATATTTGTGTGGAACTTTGATTGTTTTGTGAAATTTTGATAAAATGTTAGGTAGATCTTGATAGGATGAAGTGTTCACATGTTTATGTGAAAGTGAATGGTGTGATCCAAGCATATTAGGTTTTATAAAAAGAGTTTTGCATGATTACAAAGTCTTAGAAACTGATTGTCTCAAAATAGTTTCTATTTTAGTTTAGGTTGTAATTTTGGTTCTAGGAACTTGATCTTATGACTTTGATTTTCATATATTTTATTCTTAAGACTTAAATCTATGTGCTATGAGTTTATTTTTTAAGAGTTATGGTTTAGATATTTGATAGAGTGTTAATAAACATGCAAGAGTTTGTTTAAAACTTAATTTGGAGGTTCTCGGGTTTGATAATATGTTTTGATGAAATTTTTATCACGACATGCTAGATTTAATGCTTATATCAAGTTAGAACTTGAATGTGAGGTATATGGTTTTGTTATTTGAAGATTTGTTTCAAGAAAATCAAGAATCTAGTGACTTTGTAATTTGTTGATTTTTCAAGCATGCTATCACTTAGTTTGGAGTGATGAACTTGTTAGAAGAGTATTTATAGACTTTTGGAGTCCTTAGAGTTGATTTGAAGGTGTTAGACCCAAAATTTCAAGAGTTGGTTCTGTTTTACCTTATCTTAATGTTTTGATATTTTCTATGGGGTAGTGTGTTTAAGTTGTTAAGAAATATGTAAATTAGTGTCTTAGCATTATTTTAGAACTAAGGATGTGATTTTTGAAAGTTGGGAAATTCGGTTTAAGTATGTTAGTATGTTGAATGGCCAAGAAGCAACAAAATCATAGTTTTTGCCTAATGGTGAATTAGCCAAGAGAGAGTTTGCATAGTTGTGATTAGTTTTAATTTTTTTGAGTCCATATTTGGATTTAGGATGGAATTTAAATCAGGAATGTAAATTTTGATTAAGTTTTAAAGTTTTTTTGCAAAATCCTTATTTTTATGGGCAAATTTATAGTTTCTCACAAGTAGAGTAGTAACTTTACAAATTTAGCTCTAAATTAGTAATTTTTATTTTATGGAATTTAAGTCAGATACTCTTACTTTAGAAAATATATTATTTTAGTAAACATCTTTTTACGCTTTGCTTAACATTACGCTACGCTCTTGCTTTAAACAAAAAATTTATAAGTTAATTTCTAACTTACTTTCGATATTTTCACATATGTGTGGTAGTAAGAACTTTATATTTATGTTTATTATGCTCAGTGTTACAATCGTTTAAATATACCATGCAATGTCCTCGATTACCTATTCTTTGAATGCCATGTCATTTGTTACACATTTATCTGTTACTTGAATGTCATGTCATCTGCTACACGCTCATCTATTACATGCCATGAATAACACGCCATCATGTCTATTATACGTTTATCTGCTACATATCATCTATCATTGTTACACGATTATCTATTACATGTTTACCTGTTATATGCCATGAGTGTCACGTCATCATGTGTTACGCTTTTATCTATTATATGTCACAAATGTCATGTAATCATGTCTATTACATATTTATCTGTTATATGTCATGAATGTCACGTCATTATGTTGTTACATGTTTATCCGTTACATGCTACGAATGGCATAGCATCATTACTATTACATGTTATTTTGTCACATAGCATGAATGCCATGTCATCATCATTGAGTATGTCAAGAAATATTTTTCTGAGTTGGCATGCATATGATACTCATGGCGAAAGCATTCTGTTTGTCAAAGTATCTCTAATAACAACTTGAATAAGGTATTCTTGACAAAAGCATTTTGTTTGTTAAGAGTACATCTAATAAAATACTCATGGCGAAAGCATTTTACTTGTATGAGTATCTATGATGGAATCTTTGGCGGAGGCAACCTGCTTTGTTTAAATATTCCTGACAAAACATCAAGGCTTTGGCATTTTACATTTTCTGAATAAGTCAGTATTCAACCATGTATTTGTAACAATATCTCATACTCACGCAAGCAGGTCATGTTATTTCTAAGTCAAGTTCATGCCACATTATTTTCAAACCAAGTCATACGTGTTAAGTCCATTTCATGAAACATACAAGTCATTTATTGCCATGCATGTCTATTCATGCTATTGGTCGCTTAGAAGCTTCACTTTCTGAGATTTTGAAAATCTCACTTGGCAGTCCTAACTAAAATTTCCCTGAGAATGGTAGGAGTTGTGCCAAGGTTTGATGGAGCATCACCATGTTCTAGATTGGATGATGTCGAGTAGATCAAGGATGAACCTCAAAGAATTAATGTGGATGATACTTCAGTTTTTTAATGTGGTCTCAGTAGTGAGAACGAAGCTCCATGAGTGACTTGGCATATAAACTGGATTTATTTTAGTCTACAACTAAGGAGTTTCAGCTCCAATACAATGTCAATTTACTTTGAAGACTGGTTGGACTATAATATTACTTTTGAGTATGTTTATATGAATGAAACATAAAGATATTTTGGGATTAGTATTCTGATACATTGTATAGTGCTCGAAGAAAAAGAAATTATCTACTATAAATAATGCATACTGTTAGATGTATACTAAGTGAATTGTATTCTTAATTGTCATGAACGGGTGTATTTGACCTTGTGTTGCATGTCCTAGTACTTCAAGCTTTGTCAGATCCCGAACAGAGTTTGGGCCATCACATAATTGGAGGTGCTTGATGGTTGAAGAGTAATGGTTTTTAACCATATGTTTCAACTTGAAAAATATTTCATAGACTTGAGATTTGTTGTAGAGAATACAACCATGTGCACCAAGAAAAAGTCATCAACGAATATTACATGATATTTGCACCCACTCATTGAAAGTATCACATAGGTTCAAATGTTGGATTAATTGAAGAGGGGTAGTAGATATACGAGAAGAAGCAGAAAATGGTAATCTTTTTCCCTTGCCTATTTGACAAGAATCACAAATAGTATTTTTATTAAGATCATTGCTTGAAATAAGGAGCTTATTTTGCTTAATAACACGAGAGAATACATCAATAGAATGGTGTCGTAATTTAGAGTTGTTGAACCCAAGATTTTAAGTTTTGTGTAATTATATATTTACACATGGATTTTGATGATAACAAATGAATTCAAAGAATAAAGAAGTCTCAAACTCAAGTTGTCTACACAATGGAGTCAAGCATATCAAGGAAACAAGCATGAGCAAGAAGGGAACAAGTTCACATTAAAATTATAGAATAATGTTGTAAATCTCTTCAAAATTCGAAATTAAGATTAATGCTCAAAATTAATATTTTATCATAAAGCATTAAAATACATTTTCCACATGTGCATGAATATTTTTGAAAATTAAATTTGAAAATTTTGAAAGATGATTGATTGTCATCTTTTGCATGTGCATGACTTGATTAAAGAGTTGAACTTTGAAAATATTAAAGATGATTGATTGTCATCTTTCACATGTGCATGTTTTATTTGAATATTTTCAAAAGTGATTGATGCTTTTTTAGACTTATACAAAAAGTAAAAGATTAGGTTTGAATTTTTTGAAAAGGAAAGTGTGCTCCTTTTGTCATATGCAAAAAGTAAAAGATTAGGTTTGAATTTTTTGAAAATGAAAGTGTGCTCATTTTGTCATATGCCAAAAGTAAAAGATTAGGTTTGATTTTTTTGAAAAAGTGAATAATGTTGTCTTTGACAATTGAAAAAGAAGAACATTTTATTTGAATTTTTTTTTGAAAAAATGAATGATTTTGTCTTTGACATGTGAATCTTTTTAAATTTGAATATGAAGTCTCATATGCCTATAAATAGATCATTTAAGAGCTTCACATTCACAACATCCAGAGCATACAACATTCATTCAAAACTTTCATTCTCTTTTCTCTAAGCATTGAGCCTTAATTCTTATTCATTTTGAGAGATATAGTTTGTACTGTATTGTTCTTATTTCACTCATTGAGGAGTTGTTTTCTGATAACCTACCCACTATCAGTTTTTGTATCAGAAAAATGGTATGTATAACCCTTGTACGTGTAGAAAGTATTCTATACGGGGAATAGTTGAATCACCACTTGTAAGGTGATTGCAAGTGTAGAGGGTGTTCTACACGGATCCTTTGTAGCGGTGTTGTTCAAAGGTGTAATAGGTTTCTATCTCCACCTGAAGGAGGTTGAATAGTGAATTTGGGAATCCTCAAGGGGTAGCTTGAGGCAAGGACGTAGGCAGTGGGGCCGAACCTCGTTAACATACTCAGTTTGCTTCTCTCTTACCCTTACTCTTTATATTTATTGTTATTTCATATTTTGTTTATATTTTATATTATATATTTGATTTATAATTGTTATTTTTTTAATACAACTCAATTCACCTCCTCTCTTGTGTTAGTCATCTGGGCAACAAGAGTTTCAAAATTTTAAAGAATTCTTGATGCCAAGTACAGCCACCAAGCCACGCCTACTCTTGTGAGTGGTCTTGTGAAATCGCAAAGGATAGAGATCATTCTCACTCTTACCCTCATGAAGATTGTCTTGGTTTGCATGTCCTTTACATAAATTCTGAATTTTGGGTGTGAGCGAGAGGAATCTCTAAAATAATAAAATATTAATATGAAGGTGCTACAATGCGCTTCATGTATGGAATGTTGGATGAATTTATTATAGCTAATCTTTTAGATGAATTGTGTTTAGTTAATTCGATGTCAGCTCAATTTAGTGGACATTCTCTAAAATATGAAGGGCACTGACATTTGACTAATCTAATACATTTGGCTAATCTAATGGTTGTTTTCACAATTATTCTCATCTTATTATTACAATTTTATCAAATTTTCATATAAAATAAAATAAATTTTTTAATTTTTTAAATTTCAAAACAAAAATAATATTAAAAATATATATTTTAATAATATTTTATTCAACTTTTATCTCAATTAATCTCATCTACGAAAACAAGTGAGGCTTCTTCATCTACCTGCATAAATAATACTAAAGTTTGGATAATAAAATCTTATCAACTCATTTCATCTTATCTCATTTTATCATATTTTATTTACAAACATTTTTTAATTTTAAATTTTAAATTTTAAATTTTTTCATCTAATCATTATAATTTTTCTAAAATTTCAAATAAAATATAAAAAATAATTCAACTTTATTAAATGTTAAAATAAAAATTATATTAAAAAATTATATTCTAATAATATTTTTAATTTTAAAGTATTTTTATTAAATTTTTTCTCTCTCGTTTTCAAAATTTCATCAAACATATTAATTCAAATTACATCATTATTATTCTCAAATTATTTTACTATTATTTACAGATCATTTAATCTCATCTTATTATCTAAAAGAGACTCAACTAAATAAAAACATAGACAAAAACTAACTAAGAACTCAAAAATCAATTACAAATGAAGAATATACCAATTTTTAAAAAAAAAAAACTCAAATAATATTAGAAAAATACTGAAAACATAAAAAACCTAAAACAGAAAAAACTTAAAAAATTAACATTATAAAATCAACTAAGAACCATTTAAATTGAGAAAAATACTTAAAAATAAAATTGGTAAATAATAAGTTAATTTAAAAATAAATTAAAATTTTAAAACTTTAAATAAACTGAATTATTGGTCGACTGTTCTGGGCTAGCCACTTAATTTTACACTTATTTTTTTATCTGACTTTTAAAAAACTTTAATGACATATCATGCTGAGTGTATTTATTTTTTAACACTAAATTTATTTTTTAATACACAATCATTAAATAATTGGTTCCAATGCAAATAAATAAATCATACCAATATTTTTTTATCATTTAAAATAGATTTAAAATTGGACAAAATCTTAAAATATAAAAAAGTTGAATTTATATATCAAAATTGTAAATAAAATTATTAAAATATTATTAAACAAAAACGAAAATCTCTAATATTATTACTAGGAAAAATTTAATTTTAAACGATTTTATATATCAATATATATATTTATATAATTTGATTGGTTAAAAAATAAATTTTATTAAAATTAATATTAATTTAAATGTTTAATACCAAGATATGATATATTAATATGCGCTCAGAGTATATCGCTCATTTAGACCGCATGCATATTTTTTTTCTTTTTTTCATAATTTTTTAATATATTTAAATATTTTTAAAAACTAAAAAATAATAATAATATATTTAAAATTAATTCTTTAATTATTAAATTAAAAAATTAAAAAACATTTATTACTAGTAGTCACTTTGAAGAGAGAGCAAGCAAGCATTTTCTTATGAAAAAATATAGTTACAAGCATGATTGTATACTAATCTGTACATTAATATGATGTGATTAGTTAAAAAGTAGATTTTATTAAAAATAATGTTAATTTAAATTTAAAATATAAATAAATTAATATTAATACATAGATTAGTGTATAACTGTATTTGTATGTAGAAAAACTCTTTTCTTATTAATATTAATGATTAAGTGAATTGACCTTTCCGTAGCAAAACTATTATTACCAACCGCGTGAGTTATTATTGTCTGTAAGCGACAAAGGAGGCCAGGACGAAATAATTCCAATCACTCATGTCCGCACTGATTGAGATCTATGCCTAGATTTTGGGACTCCACTCCTCTGCCTAAGCCCCCACCATAGTAACTCAATGACTATAATTTTTTTTTTCCCTTTTTTCAAACTATTTGATTTTGTATATTGAGCTGTTGAAATTAATTTAATTCTTTTTATAAATAATAATAAATTAAGATAATAAGTGAGTTTTCTAAAACCTACATAAGATAAGTTTAAATATATTTATAATAAATTTAAAAAAATTATAAATCTCGTATGTATTTGAGTTAATATGAATTTAATAATTTAAATCTTGAGTATTTAAAATTTTGAATATTAGTCTTAATTTAAAATTAGACTCAATCGAATGTTGAGTCTAAATTCTAAAAGAAATTTGAGAGTATATCATATATTGATTATCAAAGGTAGAATATATACATGAATGAAAGGGGCGTATCACCTTAATAAACATTTAATTTCATATTAACTGAAATTGTTATCATAACTCGCTAAAATCTTAAATGTATTAATTAGTTATTTGTGAAAAAATTCAACAATGATCAATAATGTAACAAGTGGTTACAATTTATAAATAATAATAAATCATTTTTAAATAATTTAAAAATATTTAATAACAATTACGTTAGTAAACATACTCTTTAACATTTCTTCACAGTCCTCTACTTAGAGCATTCCTAATAAATTTTTCATCGTATCATTTAAAATATATTATCAAATTTTATTTTTTCTATTTTACATACTGACTTTTATAATATGCTATATATCAGTTTATCTATTTTTTCTTCATATTATTTTAATATTATAACTTTTAATATTTTATAGAAGAAAAAGTATAATAAGAGAAATTAATTTAAGAGAAAAAGTATAAAAAGAGATAGAAAATAAATAAAAACATGTTTACATTTGTATACAATTGCTTCTATATCTAGCAGCAATACTGTACAGAAATGTAAAATAAAAATACAATATAACATCCATTAGATACACTTTTTAGACAATATTCTTTAAAATTTTACATAACAAGGGTCTTTTTATTACTACTAAACCTTCTCCCGTCTCTCACAGCAACGTGCAGTTTTACCAAAGTCTCCTCCGGCCTCAAGGAGACATCATACCACCTAGGCATGTTTCATATTTTTATTTTATTTTAGTTTATTTTCTTATTTTTCAAGTTTCATATTTAATTTTTTGGTTTTTTCTAATTTTTTTAATTAGGGTGTCGCATTAAATCTTTTAAAAAATTATTAATTTAATAAATAAATTGATAAAATTAAGAATTATAAGATCCGGTTTGAATACATAGATGAGATAGTTTTCAGGTGTACTTCATCTTTCATCTGTATATCTAAACAGTAATCTTATCTCATCTCTATTTTTTCAATTAACGCTACAGTAACATTACAATAATGTTATCAATATGCTAATTATCACCTTTTTAATATATATAATTAATTATTAAAATTTTTATTTTATTGTAATATTTAATTAGAAAAATATATTTTAAATTTTATAAAATATAATATAATAAATAGGTCATAATATAATAATATAAAAAATATATTTTAAGAAAGTTAAAATATTTATGAGTTTTTAAATTAATAATAAGTATTACTTATCGTATATTATTGTATATATTATATTAAAATCAGAAAATTGGATGGAACCGATCTCGACCAAATCAGACTGGATCGATTGCGCCATACGCGCAGCACATCTTAGCAAGGAGGGGGCGCACGATAGGGGAAAAGAAAATGAATGAGAATGAGAGATAACGTGCCCGAGAGGGCCCCACCTGCCTGGCCTGCCTGTCTCGTCACGTCACATCAAACCAAACGGTCCTTTTTCTTTTTCTTTGCTGTCTAAATCTAATCAACTACCGAGCACTCATTCAATATATATTGACTTTCTTACTCGAGTAACCGACACGTGTCAGTAAGTAGCTCCAATTTTAGTTTTTTTTTTTTTTTTAAGTTCGATTTATCGCTTATTTCTCATCAAATCTCGTTTCCATCGTCGAATTTCACCGGCCATAGAAGAGATGGTCGGAGTTGCTCGGACCTGAGAATTATTTTTTATAAAATTTTTCAAATTAAGATGATATTTCTTTGGATATAATATATTTATAACTTGCACTCTATAGAATGATATAAAGAGAAAAATTAATAAGACTTTGTTAGATGTAGTCGATAAATGTAAATAGAATATAAATGGCTGTACGAAATAAATAAAAAAATTATAAAAATAATTTTTTTTTTAATGATTATAAGGAATGAATAACAAAAGTTATAAAAATAATTTTTTTTTTCATGTAGGTCTCATATTAATTTACTTTTTTCAAAACAACTGCACGCTACTTACATTTGTCGACTGCAAAAATCATTTCTCAAACTAATATGCCGTTGGAGCATGCTCACTTGACTGCTAGCTTTTTATTTAATAATTAAAAAAATAATTTTAAATATATTAACATATTTTTTTACTTAATAATTAAAAAAATTAAAAAAAATAACAACTGGACGGCATGTTTAGTGGTAAGAACTAGGCGACATAATAGCCGCTAGGGGTGGGCAAAATTTCCGAACTCCGAACTCCGGCCGAATTCCGACAAGGCTCCGACTCCGACGAAGTCGGAATTAACTCCGACTCCCTTAGTCGGAGTTGGAGTCGGAGTCCGGAGTCCATATTGGCTCCGAGCTCCGACTCCGAATTCCGACACTTAACTTAATATATTTAATGTTGTAACAAAATTAACAAGTACTTGAGTGGCCTAATGGTGCGATGGGGTGTTTTGCCAATAAGTTGACCCGCGTTCGAGCCTCCCCACGTACAAATGATATATTTTGCCAAGTTTTTTTTTAAAAAAACCCTCAAAAGTTCAAAACGGCGTTGTTTCGGCCTCATATATATTTATCTCTTCAGCCTTTAGGAATCAGGTCGAAACCCTACGCCGTTTCTCACCTCTTCCATCATTTTCTTAGAGCCGAAAGCTTCTCTTTTCTCTCTTGCCAATGTTTCTCACTTCCTCATTCGTTTTCTCACAAATTCCTCCTTTGTTTTCTCACAAGTTCCCTTAGTCAACTAATATTACTCAATTCGTTTTCTCACTTCCATCATTTTCTCAGAACCGTGTTCGAGTTCCACTACACGTGGGTTAGGGTTTCATCCCTAACTTCTTCCCGCCGCTTCTCACCATCAGTAGCCTCCTCTTCTCCACCGCATTAAGGAGCTTCCAGGGTGGACTTGTTACAATATGCTTCTAGGATGCGAAAATCTTCTGTGAATCTATTTATATTATTTTTTATAATTTATGTTATTTTTTATAATTTCTGTTTATTTGTTGTTTGTTAGGATGCAAAAATCTATTTTTTGTGAAATGTTCTTTGTTCGGAGATTTTGATATTGGGTTGCAAAAGAGATTTTGATATTGGGTTGCAAAAGAATTGGGGAATGTTCTTTGTTGAGATTTTCATTTGTTCTGTTTTTTTTTTTTTTTGTTCTTCCATTCAACTCCGATTAGAGCTCCGACCCTCTACTCCGACTCCGACAACTCCGATCGGAGTCGGAATCTACTCTGATTCGGAGTCGGAGTCGGAGCCCAACTTGATCTCCGACTTTGGTCGGAGTCGGAGGTCGGAGTTGGGCTTTCCGACTCCGACGGAGTCGGAGCCCAGCCCTAAATTAGCCGCACCATAATATAAAACACAATTTATGAGTTTTTAGTGATTTAAAGAACAAAATATTTTAAGAGAGAAATTTTTGTGAGAGGGTTTTTTTTTTGATACTTTTGATAAAAGATAAATGTTTTAATAATAAATAGATTTTATAAAATTAAACATATAAATTTATTCAAATTGATATGATACATTAAATTATAAAATTATTTTTATTAAAAAATAAATCTAATGTATTATGAAAAATAACAACAATTTATGATTTTTTTTATGCTACAGCATTTCTCTTGTTAAAATTGTTTTGAATTATTTAAATTGGGAAAGTCGATGCAAATGATTATATGAAGGGGGGTTCTACTGCCAATAGCTGGGAGCTCTCGATGGGAGCTAACTCGTTAGTTTATTTGTAAATTTTTTTGCAAGTATTTTTTTTTTTTAAAGTTTATAATATTATTAAAAGATAATAAAAAATAAAAAATCTAGTCCCAATGCCCAACGGTAGGTATTAGCAGGAAGAGTAACATTTTTAATTCTATTAAAGATGTAATAATTTTGTATAAAACATGCAAAAAAAAGGTGATTGGCACACGGGAGACTTGCATAGGTATATAACCATACACCTAAAATTATTACTGTTCGTCCATTGTTCATTCTCTATTCATTCACAAATAAACGATAAAACGAACAGTAACATTTTGATTATTCATTAGTTGTCAATAAAATCTAAATTTAGAGAAATAATTTAGAATTTCTTAGGAAATAAACTGAGAATGCTGTAACATCTCACATGGAGAACCATATAAAACGCAAGCAGTTTTTGCATACAGCCCTTTTTGTTTGAAACATCACACATGCAGGCACTGTTCCCGTTACCGGGTTGTATTTTGTTTTGATCTCTTGGCTAATATCTCAGACTTTTGGACAGTAGTTTCCTACTTTGTACAGGTGAAAATGTCATGCCGATGCTTTCCTCGTTCAATGCCCTAGGAGAGAGTTAAAAAATGCTGTATTTCCCAGAGTACGTGAAGACTGTAGCCATTCAAGGCAACGATATATAGCTCAGTATTATCGTTGTCAGACGAGGCACGTGATGGTCATATACATCAGCGAATCTTACAAGCTATTGCCGGTTCCCAAGACTTTTTGTGAAAGGTTAAAGAAAACAGCCCCTGCCGACCCCCCACTATTATTTATCATCCCTAAATCACTATAAAAATACCCTCGGAACAGCCTCATCTTTAAGCCAAAGGTCGCTTGGAGGCTTGATGGCTTGGAGAGGTAAGTGGGTGGTGGTAGCTGTTGCTGCGTAGCTTTCAATACCCTTAAAAGCTGACGTTTTGATGGGTAGGGTTAGATAGGGTTTCCGAGGTCATTAGGGTTTTCAAGGTCCTAACTGTGGGGTAGTGGCCCCAGAAAAATTTGGAGTGCGAAAGCACTCGTATAGGAATTAGTATCCATTCATGGATGGGTCTTTGCTGATCCTGGTTTGAGTAGCTAGGTAGTTTTTTTATTTTGTGGTTTTTTGTCTTTGGATCGTGAAAGATTGTCACTTGACGGGTGCAGAATTCTGGGGTTTCACCTGTAAGTAGATGGATCTGTATTTCTATGGTTTGAGTCCAGTTTAAGATGAACAGCGCAGCCGAGGTCTTAATTTCTAGGGTTTTCTTTTCCCCATCCTTTGCATGCATGGTTGGTAAAAAACTGGGTGAAAGGAGTACTACTGGGGGAAAACATCTATTTCCTTTTGTTGTTTTGAAGTGGGGTTAATAGGGTTTTGCATTGATGGTACTGATGATGAGACCCAGGACTGAAATAGAGTTTAAGGAGTAGAGCTCCTTGAAGTCCAATGGAGGGTCTTGCTGGGTGGATTGAGCTGCTGAGTTATGGATCCCACAGCCCTATCCATACCTTTTGAGGTAATTAATTTGGATAGGATTGCGGCTTGCATATCTCAGGAGCTGCGTTACCTTAAGTCAGATCCTTGTTTGGATTGAAGGGAGCTCTATACCTCTACTCTTTTAGTTATGCTCCTCACTCTTCTGAACTTTAATTAATTAATTAATTAATTAATTATATTATTTCTATTTAATTTGATACTGATTATTAACCTATTTTTTCGTATATTTATTTAATTTGGATTTCAGTTTCATTTCAACATCCAATTGGGATGTTCTTTACATGTTTTTTCTTTACATTTTGTGGCTCTCAAAGGCAATATTCTTTCCATATTCTTTGTAACAATTTCATTTGAAGAGTGCTTTCGGTACATGGTTTCTTCTTATTTTTCCCGCTTGCAGAGATACATTGTTTGTGCATGCCGAGAACCTTTCCTTCCTAGGCCTTGCTATCGATCATCGGGAATCCATGTAGTTGTTTTGTTATTTATTTATTTTTATGGAGTACTTATCATCATCAGCAGATATCTGAAGAGGTCTGATTCTGTTTGTTAGTCTATATGTGCAATGTTTGTCCACCTCTGTTCCATCTTCCCAGTCTAAGTGCACTGGCATGCAAATTGCTCGTAAAGTGTCTGAACTTTTACTGAAGTGATCTGTATCGGCGGAGTTAAAATTTCAATGCACTACTTTTAAGTTACAGCAATGCCCGCCTCCATTTTCCTCTTCCTTCTCTACGTTGTTGTACCCTCTCATTTCTCCCTCCCCTGATCTTTATCTCCCTTTCCCTCTTCTCTGACTGAGCACTCCCTCCCTTCTCATGTTTTTTATTTTTCTTTTCATTTTTTTCCAACATTTTTTTTTCTCTTGCATCTGAGGAAGTAGGAACACTCAGCTTGGATGGCTTTCAACCATTTGTGGAGGAAATCAACTCTTGCGGCAGTACAAACTACAAAGTATTTGGATTTTGAGGACTTGATTTTTGCTCTAGACTGTCTCCATCGATGATTCTCTCTTTCGTTGACTGATATTGTGATTCACAAGGGTAAATTTTAATCATCTATTTTCCTATTTTCGATTATCAGATAGTCTTGTTGCTTGAACTGGCTTGAATCTTGTGGTGCTTGGGTAGAATAAAGATTCACAAAATGTGTTTATAGTCTTCTCACAAATGTGGATGTTGGGTAGATGAAATGGTGACAAAGATATGTATATTAATGTAAAAATTATATGTGGCCGTTGGGAATGAGAAAATGTCTTTTGTTGGATAATTAAGTTCATGAATAAAATAGTTGATAAAAATTAAATTTTAATAAAAATTAAATTATTAATTTATATATGGAGTGTATATATATAAATATAAAAAGAAGTTATTAAGAAAAATTAATGTATTATTATATAATATATATTATTATTTTAATTTAGAGGTTGATAGTAGGATTAATATCTTAAATGGTATTAAATTGAGCCAAAGTTTCAATTTTTAGTTAAATTTTAACAAAATAATAATATAATATTATATTATGTATAAAGTCAAAATAATATTATAATATTATATATTTAAATAATAATTATTTTAATAATTTTTTATATATTACAAATATTGTATATATTAATAATATATAGTTTTTATTGAAAATTATTTTTTTCAATTATTTTATTATACTTTCTAATTATTTAAATAAACACATTTTGTCAATTTTTTTTTTGGTACCAAACACCTACATAAAAATTTTGCATGAACGAAAGTATTATATCAATTTTTCTTCTATCTAAAAATCATATTTATAATTTTGTAACTAACAAATACTCTCTCACAAACTCTTCTATCTTTTTATTCAACAATAATATTTACATAACCGTTTTAAAAGAAGAAAAAATATAATTGCAAGTATAATTGTATACTAATCTGTGCACCAATGTGATGTGATTGGTCAAAAAGTAGATTTTATTAAAAACAGTATTAATTTAAATTTTAAGTATGAATAAATCAATATTGGTATACAGATTATTAGTATGTGACTATGCTTGTATGTAACAAAATTCTTAAAAAAAAGAATAGGAAATTTATTTGTGCTTCAAAGGGATCGAGCGATGTTTTTAGTTTCACTATCAAGTTGAGTTCCACTTCCAATAGTTCACTTCAACCAGTCTACCACCACTAGTCCGATGCTGACTATTTGTTGCCCACCTCAAAAATTGCCCACTATCTCAATTGTGTTTACTCACCTAGGTCGATTTTGTCCCGCTTACATGAATAATTTGGTAATTGCAATGATATAGAGTCCAGTGGTGAAGATTTGGTAATTGTAATAAGAGAAATGATATTTGCAGTCTTGGTTGTGCAAGCAGCGTGCAATCGCTTTAAAAAAATGAATTAATATGGGATCCATATGAAAAAAATTAATTTTTTAATCGTGGATTCCACTCTTTTTCAAAGCGATTGCGCGGCGTTTGCAATTTCACGATTATATGTAGTATTGCTCTTATAATAATTTTTTGATGAAACTCTTTTCCCTCACGAGTATGATTGTTTTCCACCTAAAAATCCATATAACTTGATAGTGACATTTAAGCTCCTCATTAAGCTTATTTTTGCCTAATGTTTAACAAACTTGGTGAAAGCACTACAACAATTAAACAACACCGCAATAATTGAGTCTAAATGGATCATTTTCTTTCTATTCAAAGGAGGAGAGTGGTGAGAAATAAATGACCATTCTCATTTATGCGACAATATTTTTGGCAAATGTTTCCTGGCAATCAAACACTAAGTTAATGAAAGCAACGTCAGAATTTTAGTATATATTACAAATGAGTAGGGAAAAATCCCTTTCCCTTTGTTTATTGAAAGGCAAATTAGAAAGCCAGAAGGCTTTGGTTCTTCTTATCAGGTGAGGAGCGGTCACACCATCATAAAGATAAAATGCATAGGTGGCAGAACACTATTGGCAGCAGGTTTTAGTGAGTTATAAGCTCAACAGGTCAGAAGGTTTTTTCTAATATTTATAATTTTAAAAAACTAACAATTAGATTTTACCAACACTTCTTCTATTAATCACATTTGTAATTCTTAAAACTAACAAACATATTTTATTGACTCTGTCATAATTATGTGTATTTAACGAATAATTATGTAAATTTTATCTTATTGTATTTGTTGTATATGTCATTTGTAATATAACAAACTATGAGTTTGTTGTGCATTTGGGAGCTGGTACATATGATTTGGTTGGCACAATAAATTATGAATTTGTTATAGATTAGATTGATACAATAAATTATTATATAGTTGCTTATAAAAAGATATCTTGAAGATAATTTGTTATACACAAGAAAAGAAAGAGAAGTAAATAATATTAAGCTGATGAAGAGTCAAATATATTGCAATCTCTATTAATCTTCTTATTTTTTCTTGTGCAAATGATTTTTAAGACATTATTTTGTAAGCAACTTCATATTAGTTTATTATGCCAACTAAATCATATGTAGAACAAACATTTAAATGCACAACAAACTATAGATATGTTGTGTTTAACCAAATAATATATACATCAAATATAATAAGGTGTAGTTTTAATGGTTATCTACCAAATACATGAAAGTTATAAAACTAAAGCGAAGTAACAAATGATTAAAAGGTTACAAAATAGAAGTAGGAAGATTGAAAGGTTGCGATAAACTTAGATCTTCAAGAGTTTAATATCATGCATTTTTCTTTATCTTTTTGTATCATATAAATGATCTTTAAAACATCTTTTTATAAATTACTTAGTAATAGTTTGTTATAACAATCAAATCATATGTACAACAAATTTATATATAACAAATTATGTCAATCAAATAATATATATAACAAATCATTAACCGCACAACAAATCTAATAGTGGGTTTATTGTGTAGCTAAATATTAAACCCTAAGTTTCAAGTTTTGTATAATTATATATCTACACATGGATTTTGATGATAACAAACGAATTCAAAAAATAAAAGAGTCTCAATCTCAAGTTGTTTACACAATGGAGTCAAACATAAATGAACCAAGTATGAGGAAGAAATGAATAAACTCATATTAAAACTCATAGAATAATATTGTACATCTCTTAAAAAATTTGAGATCAGGATTAAGATTCAAAATTAATATTTTATTATAAAACATTAAAATATATTTTTCACATGTGTATGAATATTTTGAAATTAAATTTGAAAATTTTGAAAGATGATTGATTGTTATCATTCATATGTGCATGACATGATTAAAAGTTTGAATTTTAAAAATATTAAAAATGATTGATTGTCATCTTTCACATACGCATGCTTTATTTGAATACTTTCAAAAGTGATTTATGCATTTTTTGGCTTAAGCAAAAGGTAAATTTTATTTGAAAATTTTGAAAAGTAAATAATACTCCTTTTATAATATGCAAAAAGTAAAAAAATTAGGTTTGAAATTTTTGAAAAGTGAATAATAGTCTTTGACAATTGAAAAAGAAGAAACTTTTATTTGAATCTTTTTGAAAGTTAATGATGTTGTATTTAACAATTGAATAAATTTCATATTTAAATTTAAAAAGATTCACATGTCAATGACAACATCATTTACTTTTCAATAAAATCAAATAAAAGTTTCTTCTTTTTTAATTGTAAAAGACAACATTATTCACTTTTCAAAAAAATCAAATAAAAGTTTCTTCTTTTTCAATTGTCAAAGACAACATCATTCATTTTTCAAAAATTTCAAAACAAATATTTTTACTTTTTGCATATGACAAACGAAATATTATTTAATTTTCAAAATTTTCAAACAAAATCATTTACCTGTTGCATAAGTCAAAAAGAGCATATATCACTTTTGAAAATATTCAAATAAAGCATGTACATGTGAAAGATGATAATCAATCATCTTTACTATTTTCAAAATTTAAACTTTTAATCATGTTATGCATATGTGAATTATGACAATCAATTATTTTTCAAAATTTTCAAATTTAATTTTCAAAATATTCATGCACATGTGAAGAATGTATTTTAATGTTTTATGATAAAATTTCATATGTCTATAAATAGCTCAATTGAGATCTTCAAATTCACAATTCCAATAGTATACGCATATCATTGCAAATTTTATAACATTCATTTAAATCTTTCAATTTCTTTTTTCTAAGTATTGAGCCTTTAACCTTATTCATTTTGAAAGAGATATAATTTGCGTTGTATTGTTCTTATTTCACTCATTGAAGAGTGTTATTTGATAACTTACCCACTATCAACTCTTGTATATGTAAAATTGTGTGTATAAAACTCTTGTGCTTGTAGAAAGTGTTCTACACATGGAATAATTGAATCACCAAGTGTAAGGTGATTGCAAGTGTAGAGGGTGTTCTACACGGATCCTTTGTAGCGGTATTGTTCAAAGGCGTAATAAGTTTCTATCTCCACTTAAAGGAGGTTGAATAGCGAATTTGAGAATTCTCAAGTGGTAGTTTGAGGTGAGAACGTAGGCAGTGGAATCGAACCTCGTTAACATACTGAGTTTGCTTCTCTTTTACCTTTACTCTTTATATTTATTGCTATTTTGTATTTTGTTTATATTTTATATTGTGAATTTGATTTATAATTGTTAATTTTTAAATACAACTCAATTCACCCTCCTCTTGTTTTAGTCATTTGGGCAACACTAAATAACATATACAACAAAGTGTAGTCTATATGTTCACCCATCAAATGTATATATTTATTATATTCTTCAGATCTATGATCCCTAGGAGGATATATGCAACTTTAAGGTAAGTTATAATTTAGCAAATATCTTCAATTTTAGCTTATTACTTTTATTCTTAATTTTATTATATTATGGATGTCGTCGGTTATACCGCATGATTATTATTATTTGTAGCGAATCAATATTTTTATAGTTTACATATCAGTTATATCTATAATAGATTTTATTCACATAGTTTACATATCAATTATATTTTAGGTGAATTTTATTCTCATAGTTTTACATACCAATTATATGTGGTGAATTTTTATTCAAATAGTTTACATACAAGTTCTATTTATTTATGTTTTTATATTTGTTATGAATTATTAATGATAAGTCTAATCTTGATAAATGAATTTTGGAATAGAAATGAATCTTAGAATGGAAATAATATTCCCTAAAGAGTTCCTATAAAAACAATAATTTTTATCAAAAGTACCTCACAATAAAATCTGTTGGTTTTAGAGGATTACTTAAAAAGGAGATACGTGTACTAAAATACCTTAATCTCTCAAAAGCAATGCATCTAAAGTTGCACTGGTGGAGTAGTAAAAAAAGGAAGAGGAATTCACTAGAAGAGCTGGAGCAGAATGGGTGAAAATAAGAAAGATGGTGGAATGAGATTTAGGGATATTGAAATATTTAATAAGGCTATACTTGCTAAGCAAGGGTGGATGTTGTAGCAGAATTTAGATTCCTTGGCAGCTAAGGTTTTCAAGGAAAAATACTACAGGAAGAGTCAATTTATTGATGCAAAACTTGGTTTAAAGCCTTCCTTTATGTGGTGCTATTAAAAGCATGCATGGTGTGGAGAGCTCGTAATGGTAGAAGCATCTCCATTTGGAATCAAAAGTGGCTTCCTAAAGCTATAAACTTTAAAGTGAGATCACCAGTGAACATTTTGGTTGCTGACTCAAAAGGAAATGCTTTAATGTTTGAGGAAATCCACTGCTAGAATGAGAAGTTGATTTTTGATGTCTTTAATAGAGAAGAAGCTATTCAGATTTGCAACTTACCACTTAGTAGAAATGGGGCGAAAGACAAGGTTATATGGGGTTACACAAAGGATGGAAGGTTTTCAATGCACAGTGCATATCCTTTAGGTATTGGCATAAAAAAAGAAGTTCATGGAGAATGCTCTCATAGGCAATCACAAAAACAGGTTTGGGAAGGGACTTGGAGGTCACATGTTTCTAACATAACAAAGTAGTTTTTGTGGAAAGTACTTAACTATATTTAACCTACCAAGAAAAATCTATATCAGAAAAGATAGTGGATGAGCCTACTTGTCCAATATGTTTCAAGGGAGAAGAAACAATATAACGTGTTGTGGTCTTGCCCATCAATAAGTGATGTGTGGGCAGAGAATCAAAGTGGACTCCGGAAGTGGAGCATTAAGGATGTTGAGTTCTTCCAGCTTTGGGATAGAATGCAAACATGTTTTAAGAAAACCAAGTTAGAAAAGATTGTGATGGGCCCCAAGGCGGACCAAATCTTAAGGATCAATTACAAGATTAAGAACCACGAAAATCAAGGGAGCAATACAAGAATTAGTGCAATCCAATTGGGATCAAGCTAGCAAGAGTCCAACACTCATGATGGGCTTGAAAGAAGGAGAACCAGTTTTGATCCACTTGAGCCAAGCTATGGAAGACACGACTTGGGCTTATTGTTATTGAATGCCATGGGCTTATTGATTTCATTAAAATGGCTTATTTTATTAGTCAAATGAATTAATCAAGAATAATTGGGCTTGGGGGATGTCCAGCCCACACGTCTTATTTCTAATGAACTAGGGTTTGGGGAAGGCCTTGTATTTTGGCCAAGGGTTTATTTGGAAAGTTATAATTTTATGTCTTACTAGGGTTTTAGAAGTTACTGTAGCGCGGCATATGACACTGTTCACGCTACAGTACCCGAGGCATTGTTTACTTAGGGTTTTTGGGGATTGTCTATTTAAACCAATTGTAACCTCATTTGAGAGGCAGACTATATGGAATTGTCATTGAGAGTTGAGTTATCTCCTCTTGTTCTTTTTGAACTTATGAACTTATCAAGGGTAAATCAAAACTTTTGTGGCGTTCTTCTTTTGTAATTTAGGTTCTTGAGACGGGTTCTTCAATGGGTCTAGATTTTGATATAATCTAGGTTCTTTGAACGAGTTCTCATCGGGTCTAGATTCTCCATCCATATACCTGAGTTTGGCTTTCTTGGGGTTGTTTTTCCAGTATTGTTGTTGGGTCTCAAAGCAAGTCTATTGGGGTTTACATCAGATTGTTGTGATTCTCAGAGGGTTATGGTCCATAAGGAATAGAGTTGTGTTTGAGAGTAAATTTGATAGTCCAAGCAAAGTAATACAAATTGCTTTATCAAACCATAAAATCTTCCAAGAACTAGAAGATGTGGATGAGCAGAATAGGGAAGTAAATAGTCAGATGAGAAGAGATGCTAAATGGCTGCCACTAGGTGAAGGAGTTACTAAGATTAATTTTGATGCTGCTATTGAAAAAATTAATAGCAGATTGGGTATGGGTATTGTTGCAAGGAACCACAACGATGAGCTTCTTCTTTCAATGTGTATCTCAAAGGAATTCATTGGAAGTCTTCAATTAGCTTAAGCAAGTGCTTTTTGGAGGGCTATGGAGTTAGCGGTAGAATTAAATATCAAGAATATATTGTTTGAAGGAGATGCTTAAAAAGTAATAAAAGAGATATACGAAAGGAGGGCTACATTTGCATGAATGGGGCAGTTATAGAAGACATAAAGAGCATTCTAACTAAAAAACCAGATTGGACAATTGGCTTTATATTTAGAAGAGGAAATAGTGTGGCCAAGGAACTTGCTAAAATGGCTTTGAGGATGGAGGGAAAATGTTGTTGGTCTAAAGAGGGACCTATAGAGATTTATTCTATTATCAATAGAGAGATGCTTTGTAATGATCTATAATTACATTTTGTTGGGTTGTACTGATGCATGTTTTCCTTATGAATGAATGAGAAGCAATGGTTGATGATTAAAAAAAAATCATTGACTAGTTTGATAAAAAGGAAAAAGAAAAAAAAAGAAATATATGAATTTAGAGTAGCATTTTTTTTTAAAATCAAGTCTGATGACACTCAAGAGAATCATCTACAGATATAAATGAAAATAATTTCTCTTTTACTAAGAATTCTCAAGCCTCATGGGGAAAGGAACTCAACCCTACAACTGGGGCAACCGTAGCTTTTACCGATGGCCACAGATATCCATCAATATGATAAAGGAAGAACTACATGATTGAGAGTATAACATATTGTTCATCACCAAGTCTCACCATCTTGAGAAGTCAATAAAACAACCACTGTCAGGGAAATAGGTGTCATAAAGTCTGTAATCGAGATTAATGAAACCAATCATTCCATTTGCTATCTAATAAATTGTTCAGACACATGCTACAATCATTTAACCTAGTTAAGTGGTCCATGATTTGCACCCAAATTTCTTATGATGGATTGGGTATTAGAAATTGAGAAATGTTATTATAAAGCCTTTACACCACATACTATCTACATAGTATAATTTGATTTTTAATATTCAAATTATAAAATTTATCTTTTAAATCAAATTATTCCACGTGGATAATGTGTGATGTAAAGGCTTTTGAATAAAGTTATTCTTAGAAATTTACTGTTGTTCAACAAAGCTCTCTTCTGGATGTAGTTATGGTGGCATGCCAATGAGAGAAAAGCTTTGTGGTGGACGATGTGGAAGCTAAATTGGGTAAGCAGTATGTGAGGAGGATGATGCTCAAATGAGGTCAATGGGCCTTTGAAGCCGGGGATGCTGAAAAACATCAAGACAGGGTACACTATCAGAGTTGTTTGATCAATCTCTTTGCAAGGAAGCTTCCATTGCAGAAAATGTGCAATCCTCATAGTATACACTTCAACGGAATTTTACTTTTATCAAATCCATCTTGTTTACTCCTTATTTCCATGGATGTGTGTTTGGAGAAATAGAGTGCTTTTTTTTTGGGTCTGGAAGACTAAAATAAGAAAGATTTTGACAATTGATAAATGATAAAGAGGGATCTTGTGGTGATGGATGGTGTTGCATCTACAAGTAAAATGGGAAAAATATAGATCATTTTATGTTGCATTGCAAGTAATTGGTTACGTGCGTATGAGTTCAAAGATATTTAGCACTTTTGGGTTTGAATATGTTTTGCCCTAGCATGTGCTGGAATTGCTGGCATGTTGGCAAATTTCTTGGGGTGGTCATAATGGTACCCTTAAGTGCAATGTGGTGTATTTAACAAGAATACAATACTCATTTCGTTGACGACTGTGAAAGGATGGTGACAAAGTTAAAAGCTATCATGATCAACAATCTCTATGATTGGTTGAATGCTTATTATGCCAGTGGGCAAGTCTCCAATCTTTTAGAGTTGGTTTGAATTGTGAGATGAGATAAGATAGTTTTTAATGAAAGTTAAAAATTAAATAAAATATTATTATAATAATAATATGATTTTTATTTTAAGATTTGAAAAAGTTGAATTGTTTATTATTTTTGTATAAGAATTTAAAAAAGTTGTAATAATAAGATGATATAAAATGAGATAAAATACTTTGACTATCTAAACAAGACTTAGAGTTTCAGGAATTTCTTTCGTCTTTTACCTAAGGGCAGGTTTGACAAGTGGAATAAGATATAAAATTCTCATCTCATCTTATTTCATAATTACAACGTTTTCAAATTTCTACACAAAATACAATAAACAATTCAACATTTTTAAATCCCAATTCAACTTTTTCAAATTCTAAAACAATAATAATTTTAAAAAATAATATTTTAAACTTTAATCTAAAACTAAGAATTCTCATCTAAATGGCTGAAGTTGTTTGTATAATTCCTTTATACTAGGGTTGTACCCTTTTGCATTGTTAATGAAACTTGTGTATTTCTTATCAAATATTAGAATCTAACTTCTTTTATACAAACAAGTAGTATTACCAGGCAATTTTCCAATAACTGGGACAAGTTCACACAGACCTAATGTGATCCACTTTGATTTGATCAAACATAACATTTCACTCCTACCCCTAACAAAAGATCCTAGATAGCAGTTACGGCCTCATAACATGTAAATTTTCCCTATATTTCCCTTTTTTTTCTTAATAGTTTTAAATATTTCTGGTAACAATACTATCTTGGAATCTTTTCTGCAAGTTCAATCAATCTCACACATAATATGTATAAGCATGTGGAGTATATGTCCAACACATCAAAGGTGTTAAGGGAATGTCTATCCTATAATCCTATTCACAAGTGCGCACATATTTATTGTATGTGCGTGTCCTTATTTGCCAACTTATTTACTTTTTACAATTGCAAAATTAGCTTTCAACCCGGGGAAAAGAAAAGAAAACACTTTATTACTGAAAGACTTATAAAAGAACATAGGATAAAGGCATCTTAAGTACTTTTTTCTTTTTTATTGACACCGGGTGTACAGAAACAATGTCTCGACTAATCCCAGGGGTGCATAGGCCCTTGGCAATGAGTTTCCCGTAAGTGTACTTCGAGTAATTCAATGGGAGAATCTCCCAATTTGATGGCCCCTAGAGATTTTTTGCATCCAATGAGATTTGAACATTAGACATGGGAGAAGCATACCCCTAAACTCAAGACCTTTACCACTTGAAGCAACCCCTAGGGGTTAGGCATCTCAAGTACTTCTATATATTGCTTTCATTATCACAATAAAACAATTTGTAAAAGAAAAACATGCAGTGATACATAATAATAAATGACTCAAAGGCACCAAAATAACACAGTATCGAATACCAAGTAAACATACTAATGTTAATATTATCACATATATATACATATTTATAGGAGTTCCTACCTATATGCGCCCTGTATCTGTCAGCAAAATGTATGACTCACAAGAACTAAAATTGCTTCTAATGAGTTTATTCATAGTTATGATGCAAATCATAACAGTAGCTTACATAAACTATGTTCTCAAAAGAGGTAAACAGTTTAAAGATGATGTAATACTTTTCTATTTCACATGACAGGTACAGGAGATCCCAGTAGTTGGAATTCTGGCTTAGTAGAGTTGAGTACATAACCTACATTACATGAATGACAAACTTAATTGGCTGAAACTAGTGAAATCAAGTTAATGGGAAGATGTAGATTTTATTATTTATATTTTTAACAATCCCCCTCCGTAAGTAGGCCCAACACATGGAATATTAATAAATTAGGTGAAGTGTAGAGTTAGGATTTGAACTCAAAACTTATACTTTAATACCATATAAAATTACCACGTATCTTAAACTAATGATGGCAAGAGGTAGATTTTATTTTAACAAAACCTAAAAAAAAAAAAAAGAATTTGCTGAAAATAGATTAATGCATTAAAATACTTGTAACAACTCACATATCAAATTCGTATGTGCTAAAGTAGCAAAACTAACAAAACAGTGGAGGCAAAATCAATACTTGTCACAATAATCTGATGTCAATTGGAATGTTCAGCTTTTTTTCATCCCCACGGGGACATGGATACTCCCCTAAACATTATTGCAGACAACAATTAGAAGAGCAACCATTAAATGGAAAATATGTAATGAGTAATGCTATGTACAAGCCTAAGGTGTCCAAGCCTCGCCCAAACCCTTTGTAAAAAGGTGGACCCCACTAGCAAAATTGATTTTTTTTACACATTTTCATGGTGGGGTCCACTTTTTTACAAAGGGTTTGTGTGAGGCTTGTATACTTTGGGCTTGTACAAAGCATTACTCATAAGTAATATTGTAAAATCTTAGGAACAAATAATAGAGCCATAGCATTGAATCTAGAAGAAATATGACATCGACAAAGAGAGCATACCTAATCATTCCAAGTGTAACACACTACCGTTCTATAAATCACCTTCCAAGTTCCAGCCTTTCTAATAAGCTCCAAGACTAGCAAAAGAGAAAAGACACCCAAAAAAAAAAATGCACATGACCTTTTTTATGCTTCTTTCCTCAGTTCTTCTATATGATTTTCAATGCTAGTACATGCAATTTGAATTTCAATAGTTTTTTGACAAAGCTGCTTCCATTGTATGGACAAAGCATTAAGCTTAAATGCACTATTTTGCTGATAAATCAAAGAAGGAACCTAATTATCAGATCAAAATGTAGCAAAGAAGTTAAATATAAGGTGGGATAGAAAGGAAGAAAGTTAAATCACCTGATGATATTTCCTTTCACAATTCACTGTTTCAATCTTTGCATTTTGTTCCTGAGCTGATTTTTGCATTCTGGAAAAAGATGAAGCAAGTGAAAAATAATACTGCAAGCAAGACAGACTATAAAGAGAACATCAATTAATAGTGGTCATATTCATCTAACATAAAGCATTGCGCTAGTCCATGTGACGCCTCAAAATTAAATTGTTCCATGTGATTTTTAATTGAACCTTTTACTCCATGTGGTTTTAAGAAGATCAAGTTAATCCCTCTGTTAAAAATCAGAAAGTAGATTGTTAACTATGCTGACAAGGCATGCCACTTGGCAAGACGCGTCAAAAAATTTAAAAAAATAAAATAATTCTGAAGAAATTTTATTTTATTTTGGATAGGTCGTCACGAAGTTTTATTCATAAAAATAGGCAAAGTCCAAGTACACAAGGAGTATACATGAGGAGTACCTAACTAGGGTTTACAACCGAAAGTAGAAAATCATAGACATTTAGCCCATTAACAACAATGGCCCCCGCACATAAGAACAATGTTTTAAAAAAGAAAACTTGCTCATCTAACTTTAAGCTCATCCATTGTTCTCTTGCGGTCCTCGGAACTTCTATCATTTCTCTCTCACTAAATGCATCAACACATACATATAAGAACCATTTTCTAAATTGCTACCACTTGTGCATTACCTCGGAGTCCTCTCTAACTTGCTAGAAAATCCACCAGTCTAAGAGGTATGACCCATGATAATCCAATTCTAGCAAAAAAATATCATCCCATATGGTCCTGGCCACCTTGCAATGTAAAACCAGATAATCTACTAATCCACCATTCTTTTTACACATACAACACCAGTACAATACCATTACTTAACATTCTCTTAAATTATTTGTGGTGAAAATCTTGTCCAAGGATGTTGTCCTAAAAAAAAAAAAAAAACTGATTTTAAAGGAGCTTTCGTCTGCCATAAACTCTTCCATGGGAATGTGGTCATTCCTGGGCTCCTCGTTGAAATTTGGTGCAACGATCTGACAGTGAGTTTATCTTTCTTGGAGGGGCTCCAATTCATCTTATCTATGGTTCCATCGGTCATAATTATGGAATACAGTGTCGCATAGAACTCTGTAATAGCCTCCAGCTCCCAATCTTGGGCTGCCCTAATGAAATCTACATTCCATTGAGAGAGGAGCCTCTAGAAAAGACCAAGGGATTAGCTATCGCTGCATCCTTTGCTCGTGTGAGTTAAAAAATGGCAGGGAAAGTGTCTTGGAGGCTTTGTTCACCATACCATTTGTCACACCAAAATCTAACACAAGAACCGTCACCCACCACAAATCACAATATGCACATGTCTTTGGAAGATCTCCCAACTTTTTCTAATATATTTCCACAAACCTACCACATATGGACTGCGTATCTTATTCAAGCACCATCCTCCCCAAGTCTTCCCAAATTGTTAATCTATAATGGACTTCCATAGCCCCCTATGTGTCGGTACTGCCACAATTATTTACCCAATAGAGCTTGTTGAACTTTATATAAAAATAAATGAAAAAAAAAAACAAAAATGAGGAAAAAAACTTTATATAAAAAATGAAAAAAGTTCAAAACCTCAAAAGATATAAAACTTAAAAATAAGAAAATAAACTTTAAAAATTACAAAAAACTTAAAAAAAAAAAACCACCAATTAAGGACTCCCCTCCAGATGTCATCCAACAAGTGGTGGCCCACATTTGGGCCCCCGATCTGGTCTGCTAGGGGGTGGCTCCCAAAACTGCCCAACATGGCAGCCTGATCTGGGCCGTCACAAGAGCCTGGAGTGGCCCTATGGTTGCAAACCACCTTCATATCTCACCTGATCTTTTCTTTAATTTAGTATTTTGCAATTTTTTCAAAAATAAAATAAAATTTTATTTTCTAGATTTTATGTTTTTCTAATTTTTTGAGTTTTTTTTTTCATTTTTTGTTTTTTTTATTTATTTCAAGTTCAATTATTTTTAAATCACGTTTTAAATTTTAAACTATTTTTTAGCATGTCAACATAATTAATGGTTTACAAGGGATCCATTTGACCTTTATTAAAACCACAAAGAATAAAAAGTGCAATTAAAAAGCACACCAAGTAATTTTATTTTGAGGTAAACCACGAGGACTAACAATGTATTTAACCTTAAAGTTTAACTGCTAATATGAAAAAATAGACATTACAAGTTTAACTTGTTGATTGAAATATGGCACTGTTGCCTTTAGCATTCACATGTATTAAGAAAATGACTGAATTAACACATTGCCAAGTACAAGTTTATGCATGTCACAAATGACGGAGTTACAGCATGTAGTATACTTAAGGGGCATCATCAAGACTAATGCATACCATTAGCTAAAGGTGCAAAACTTGAGAAGAAATATGGGGCATCACGAGCGACCTCAATTCCCAATAATGCTTAGGTCATATATCACACAACAACTACAGCACCTTCGATCTCCACTAATTCGTTCAAAAAATTGATTATGGGTGGCTATGGGTGGAGCACCAATCGAGTTCTTCCAACGAGGAAGCTCTGTGAGTGTTGGCCCGTAGAGTTGGGTGTTGCGGTTGGTGAGGTTTGAGTCGTGGGATGAGGTGGTCAGGGGGAGGGTGAGGGGGCAATGGAGGGAAGCTCGGTGGTGTATAGACAGTGAAGAACCTGTGATGACTTCTAGTGCAGTGTGGAGGTCCTGTCCTGGATGGTGTAAATCTCGGTGTGGATGAGGGATGGTTGTCCGAGATGCATATTTGTTGCTCTGTTTTGGGTTGTCCGAAACAGAGATTTGTGAAAGAGTTTGGCCGTGTGCTTGGGTTGTTTTCATGGTGGTTCCGGCATGAGGTAGCGCCTTGCGGGGTGGCTTCCATGGTTTGCTCGTCCGTGGGGCGTGGAGGAGATATGGTGCCTTACTGGATAGTGCATGGCTTCGTCGTTAGGCTGGTGAATGTGGGAGGAGCAAGAAAGAGGGAGGGAATTGTGATTAACTGAAAAGATGTGGGGAGGTGATAACAGGGAGGAGAGAAAAATGGATGGGGGAGGATACCGTCATGGTGGGAAGGAATTAGAGGAAAGAAGATTTGATGTGAATTATTTATGACTATATAATTATTTATTACTATATTAATAATTAAATTATTAATTATTTATTACTATATAATAAATAAATAGATAATTTAAAGTAGAGATTTGATGTGAATAGTGAATAGTCAAAGTCGAATTTATCTTATATTATTTTATTGTTATATAATAAAAATTAGTTATTCTAATGTGGAGAATTATGTAAATGGAATATCCAAAATCTAAATTTATTTTAAATTAATCAAAATTGTTCTTTACATGTGTATAATCCAATAACAATGCTCTTACATAAGTTTTCACATTAAAATAATTATTTTTTTATAATATAATAATAAAATAATATCAGATGAATTTGACTTTGGCTATTTATATCGAATCTCCAAATTAGATTATCTATTTATTTATTATATAGTAATGAGTGATTAATAATTTAAAAAATATTTAATTTTTTTAATTATTAATTTATTTTATTTTATTATATTTTAATTATTAATTATTAATTTATATATTTTATCATATTTTACTATTTAATTTAAAGAAACTGATAGAAGTTTGTGAATATAAATGGAGAGAAGAGAGAGAGAGTGTTATAAAAAATAATAACATAAGTATTTAGAATATGTACAAGAACTATCAAATTTGATTTTAGTTTTGGATTTGCTGTAGCTAAAAGCTACTGTAGCAAGTGTTTCCCTAATCCAATGTAGACAGACGTATTTGATGTCTTAATAGCTAAAAGATACAATGATTTTACATTTAGATAATCCGGTGATAATGCTCTAAGAGCATCCACGTTGGCTTCATTAAAATTATCTTTAAAATTTGATAAAAAGTATATATTTTTGATAAATTCAAAACTTTCTTATCTATACTTTTACATTAGATTAGTCATTGGATTCATAAAAATAATAATATAATATTATTTTTTAATAATAATATCTTTAATTTTTTTTCATATTTTATAATTATATTAATATCATATGTATATTAATAATTTAATTTGATACTTAAAATAACAAATGATGGGAGTTAATGTGATGGAAAATGGCAGAATATAAACAAGAAACAAACTTGAGTGATTGATATTAACATCAAAAACTCTATTTGCACCCGGCGTGGAGAACCCCCCGCGTACCCGGCCCTCCACGTGGACAAATTGAAAACGGCGCGTTTTGTATTTAATGAGTGGGTCTCCTTCTTTATTTGTAAGCTTTTATTTTCACAAGCGGGTCTTCTTCTCATCTTCTTCGAGCAAGACGAATACGGGTACTTCTCATCTCCTTATTCTCATCTTCTTCTCATATCCTAAAGAGCAGTATGTGGTTGCATGCCCTAAAGAGCAGATTCGGTGATGTTGGGTCTTCTTCTCATCTTCTCAGTATCCTTTTTCTCATACACAAATTTTGAAGATAAATGATTAAGTTGGGATTTGATGATAAAGTAAACTGCAAATGTATCGAAATCACTTCAACCCATTTGAAGAAGCATGTTTGTCGTGGCAGCTAAATCCTGTTTAAGATATCATTCCTAATCTGATCGGTTTAGCATGCACAAGGAACTAAATCCAAAAGGAAAATTCTAGTGAGCCTAACAACCAGATTAGATGGAAGATTTGGGGATAGTTGAAGAAAAAAGAAATGAGCTTTTAAATTAGTCTGAGAACGGCTGTATTGGTAGAACTAGACAAGTTTCCTCCCATTTTTTCTACACATCCAAACAAGAGAAATAAAGTTGATTTCCCCAACCCTATCCTGTCGTCTCTACTCTTCAACTCCCAATCATAGTGTGAATTGAAAGAGAGAAAACAGGAAGCAAGGTTTCGGAGATTGGATTCGAGTTTTGCGAGCGACAAATCTCTCTTACCGATTCTGGGATTTTGAGAGCGACGATCTCTCTCAGAAGCAAGGTTTTTGACTTCGGTTTCCTCTCATTCGTGTTTTTGTGTTTTTTTTTAATATATCGGCATGACGTCAGCCGATTCCCCCGAAGGTACCCAACCTCGTGTACCTGTAGCAATTCCCGGCTATGATCAAACTAACAGTTTCTTTTTGTCCCAATATATTATATCAAATTATCTGAATTGCATTAGCTCCAAAACAGCCACAAGTCTAACCAAATAAAAAAGGAGAATATGAGAATAAAATAAAGATTGAGAAGTAGACCTGATGTGTGCCATACTGTTGGCAACTACAGCAGGGAATTAAATTTGAATAAAATACATATTTGATAGATGAACAGTAACCCTTTAAAGTTGAAAGAACTCATATTTTTACTGTGACTCAAAACTTCTCATACATTTTTTTGACTAATCCAATATAGCTGTGTTTTGAATAAATTCATCATATTTTACATTTGACTAGATTTTTGATGAAACCAATGTCGATGCTCTAAGAGCACTATTAGTAGTGGTTCAACAAATTAAAATTTGGCTAAAATTTAACTAAAGAAAAAAGCTACTATCCCATTCATTTGTTACCACTCCATTTGACCACTTGGTGAAAAGATTTTTTTTTATTTAATGACTAAAAAAATGATTTTTAATGTATTGATATATTTTTTATATTTTTTTAAAAAATATTTAAATATATTAAAAAATATGAAAAGAAAAAAAATTTTAAAAAAATGCCCAAATGTGCTAGGCGGCACATTGCTGAGCGGTAGCCTAACACAACTGTTAACTAAATTGCACAAAATGAGACTGTAGTTGGCTTAACAAATGAACAATAATTTTAGATTTCAATATTTTCACTGGCCAAATTAGCCACTGCTGCTAGCCAAAATAATATTTTGGTATAAAAAATTCTCATCCCGCTGGAGGCTTCATTTCACGCATTTCACTTAAAACACAATTTCATTTCGCACTTTTCAAATTCTTTGTCAGACTTTGATTCGAGAATAATCATTTGTGAAAAAGCGAACGATCCATTGAAAGAAAATGAAAAGAAAATATTTCACAGAGACACTTGAGTTGAAGTAAATGAAATTATTGAGGAAATGTTATGTTTTATAATGTAAGAATATAACTATTGAAAAAATATAGCCGTTAAAAAAATATAATTGTTAAAAAAATATATCCGTTGGAGAAATATAGTTGTTAAAAATATAACCGTTGGAAAAAATAAGGCTAAAAAATATATCCATTTTAAAGATATGACCGTTGAAAAAATATAACCATAAATTTTAATATAATAATAATACAACCATAAACTTTAAATTGGCTAATTTACAGTGAGGTAGTGTAGACTGTAGAGCAGATCACTTCTTTTTTTATTCTTTTGAGTTTTGGGCATTTTTCTTTTCATTGTCAAAGACTCAAAATTATAACTTTCTTTTTTTAATAAATAAATTTTGGCTTATATTCTTTAAAAAAATTTATTGAATATTAAAATTAAAAAAATTTATTGAATATTAAAATTCTTGCAAATTAGACCATAAATTATCAAAACAGACAACACTTATATATCATCGTCGCACTATCAAAAAACTCCAATATGCCCCATTTATTAAGACTTGGCCACTTATTTTTCATGTGTCTTCTAATTGAACAATGGTGTTCTCTTTTAGATTTTTTTGTAGTTTATTTTGATATTTGTGCGTGCAAAATGCATTTTTCTCAAAAATATGATTATCCAATACTTTTGTGCTATGTGTTTTAATCATTTCATGATATTTCTATTTGGTTTCATCATTTTTTTATCATTGATTTTATCATTGTGTGAATCTAAGTTTCTTCATACATACAAGTATTGGGTATCTTCATGCCACTCTCATTCTAGGTGAGAGATTTATTTTCACACGTATTCTAGTGAAAAGGTCCAAAGAAAAGCATTGATTTGGAATTGCAACGGGATATCTTTTATATTTTTCCCGACTTCAAAAAGATTTTATCAAAATAAACTCATGAATTAATATGATTTCATGTGATATATTAAATTTATTTTACAATAGAAGTAAATTTATAATATTTTAAATCCCGTTAGTTTCTAAATTCACTTTTATAAAATCGCTTTGTAGTTAAAACATTTCTCTTTCGGCATTAATTGAGTCATAATCTATTGCCATATTTCTCTTAAGGAAGTTCATATAATTGCTTTTGGTTTCGTTTCCAAATAGCATGAATAACTCCAAAGGTTTGACTACTGAATCTACAATACAATGACAGTTCAAATATGACATTGATTGGCGAACTGACTAATCAATTACTTCTCTCAAAGGACTGCACAGCGAGTTCTTTGAAATCCATGAACATGAACTGCATGTAGCCTCGAATGCATCACTGATCAAAATCTAAAAAATAATGATACACACATTTTTGACAATTCTGTTGTTCTAAATGAAGAGTGGATATGCAACATTTGAAATTCAAGTAAAAGAAACCACTAGACCAACCCGTAGGGGTTTCATATTTAAGTACAGAGAAGATCCTTTACAGAGAGAACTACAATACATCATCATTCACCTCCATAATGAAGCTTTGTGTGTCTTCAACTCCAATGAGTACGGAAGACAGTAAAAGGAAGAAAACTTTTCTGATAGTAGAAGCAATCTACTAAAGAGAGGAGGAATAAAATAATTAATGTTCTAAACCTTATTTTTCTTATTCATTCCTCCAAACTGTTGTAAATTTTGAAAACCCAAACCCAGCCTCATTTAAATTTTTACATCGATGATATCCTTGCAACGAAATTAAGATGCGAGTAAAAATTATAATTAAGCTCACTCACTAATCTACGGGGTGGGCATGTTTGCATAGAGAAGAGTGAAAAAGAGTTCAACTTCTGGAACGCTTTGAATAATTTGGATGAACTGATTTTTACTAGGCTCGCCAAGGAGCATGGGACCCATCTGTGCAACTCGAGCCAGAAGTTTGGCCAGTGCCATCCCTGATGTTAGACTGCCTCCAGATTGGGCCACCACATCCTCTATCAGAGTGCCAAGCACTGCCTTCAATGCTATCTCGACAATACTCCCAAATTCGGCACTGCGACACAAAGAAAAAGAAAACCAGATTATTACAAAGAATAAGTTTTGTTTGCACATCCTTAAGATATCAGTCATCTACTGCTGAAAGAACCAAAACAGTAACTTTAGTGGATGTTCGGAAGATTCATGGAGGACTAAAAACATAAAGTGCAACTTGAATTCAGGAGGAGAAAGAAGGTGGAGAGGAAGAAAGAAAAAGAAAATTAAGGTATGCACTAGGTTTATTTGAGTCTTAAATACTGCAAGGGGGAAAAAAAAAAAAGGCACACAAGAAAATAATGAGAGAACCATGTATAGTTTGTTGATAATTCTATATTCTATTTGAGCATGTTTCCAATCAGATCCAGCATCTACAAAAGTCAAAAAGGAGGCTGTTGGAAGAGTATTTGATTGAATATTCCATATCGTTGCTTTTGCGGAGGGCATGGCTGGTAACCAAAAGAGGACATTTATGCAACGGGTCATAATAAAATATCCTTCAAATGCTTCCTTTCAAATTCATGATCAAGAGGAATATGAGAGATCGTGACCCCATCTAATGGCTAATGTATTGTTTAAAACTTGCTTCTGTGATGCATTGTCCTGAGTTTTCTAAGCATACTGCAACAACTGGTGCACTAAATCCATACTTTGATTTGTAAGTCCATGCAACAGAATCATGTAAAATAATTTCTATCCATTAATTAAGTTACATACAGCACTAAAAATATGTCAGGAATAATAAGATACCTTGCCAACACCGCTTGTGTCTCCATCATAAGTTGGTAAAATTTGGTAGCTTCAGGAGGAATTTCATTGTCACTGCTAGAGGCTGTAGCTAGTTTGTAGAATCTAGCATCCTCAGGCATCATGTAGTTTACCCAGCGATGGGGGCTTCTGAGGCTCTTGAACCTTTCAAGAATCAGCACAATAGTTTCATGAAGTTCTGTAGTGTTGAAGGCCGACGTTACCTTCTTTCTGCAAGTAAAGATGTTAACAAACTATTAGAAATCTCCTAGAACCTCACCCATTGGTTAGTGAGATTCACTAGAGCAGTGCAGGATTGGGAGCTGGGAGATATTGCTGATTTTTACAGCGTGTTACATGCGCTGAATCTACACGCTGATGGAGAGGATCATTTGCTTTGGTCATCCTCAGGGAACAAGAGCTTCTCAGTTCGTTCCTTTTACAAGGTATTATCGGCACACCCCTCCAATGCATTCCCTTGGAAGTGCATATGGAGGACTAAGGTTCCCTTAAAAGTGGCTTTTTTTGTTTGGCTAGCATCCCACGGGAGTATTCTGACTATCGATAAGCTGAGAAGGCGCGGCCTCTACCTAACAGACTAGTGCTTGATGTGCAAACACGACAGTGAGTCAGTGGATCATCAACTCCATTGCGAATTAGTTATGGTTTTATGGGATGGCATCTTCTCAAGGCTAGGTATGGCATGGGTAATGCCTAGAAGGGTGATAGAGCTATTGGCATGTTGGAGAGGAATCCAGGGTAAGGGGCAGATCGTGGCTATTAGGAAGTTGGTGCCTCTTTTTCTAATGTGATGCACTTGGAATGAAAGGAATAGTCGCTGTTTTGAGGAGGAGCGTTCACCAAAAGGGTTTAGGGACTTTTTTTAATCATACTTTATTACTTCAGGCTTCTTCTATTGTATTGAATGGCACTTCTTTCAATGATCTCTATGCTGCTTTTCGCAGCTCTTAGCTTGTATTTAGGCTCTTTTGTATACCTCCTGTGTACTCGGGCCTTGCCCATTTTCATGATTTAACATATTTCTTTCTTACTTATCAAAAACAAAGAAATCTCCTACATGTTATTGTATATGTTTTCCTTTACAATAGAATCTTAAATGATATCCAGATACTGTTTTATATAACAATTTGTAGTCTTTTTCAGGGAGAATTAAGCCAACGCATCACCTTTTTAATCTGAGTTGCTAAGAGCTTATCGTCGGTAACTTCATAGATAGAAAGTATATGCCAAATTTTAGGTGATCTTACCTGAAGGTCAGGTCAGTCCAACACACCTTAGGTCATACAGGGCCCATGGGCTCCCCATGGTTGTTTAAGTTTAGAAGACACAAAAAGAAGCCCAGAATTAGACTAGATTGTCTGATGGCATAGCATTGATAACCCCATTGAGTTCCAAATTCAGAAAACCAGTCAAAATCAACTGTATAAAGTTATAAACATTAGGCTTGAGTATTGACCACCAAAAAGAACGGACATGAATGTGCATACACACATACATATGTAACTCTTTCACTTGGAAAGTCGGCCTTGTCAAATTGTTCCGTACATTTTTTTCTATTTCAAGGGCTTCATTCTTCCTCATTAAAGAAGTAAGGAGGTTCATCAAGTAGGCATTCAGCAACCAAATGATTGAACTTTGCCCTGTGGGATTAGTCGAGGTGCAAGCAAGCTGGCCCGAACACCCACGGATATAAAAAAAAAAAAAAAATGATTGAACTAACAGATGAATTCTCCACCGATTGTTGGATTGATAGGCACAAAACTTTCTAACTTTTAAGATGGTTCATGGTACCTTACCCCTTGAGAATTTCTGTTGCTGCTGCTTGCACATCAGAAATCAAGGTCGGTAACCCATAATTTGATAGAAAATCAGCACTAGCCAGATACATCTGCTCATCATCCCAGTCAATGGTATCAGCATTTGCCTGCATAAAACCAAAAAAAAAAAAAAGTGACTTTTAAAATAATAGAAAAAAAGAAAAAGGGAAAGGGGGGGGCACTTTGGGCTACAATTTTTTTTAAGAATGAACCTGTAACAGGTCCCATGGGATTTGTCTATAACACAAGCATATAATTAATTAGCCAAAATACCAATTAAATATTTGTTGTGGGAGATACCAAATAGAATGCTAGTGGGGAATAATTACCATCATTCAGTCATGCAGAAGTTCAATGATGCGATTGTTTATTGAGAAACAAAGTTCAACACAGTTGGTGAAGATGTCTAATACCCTTTACAGGCAGTAAGTAATATGCTGCAAGTAAATTGTTGGCAACATGCTGTAGATGGCAATATGCAGCTTCATTGATTTCTCCCAAAGTAAATTACACTCAGCAACCCCTAGGGGTTGGCTCAAGTGATAAAGGCCTTGTTCTTGGTAGTATACTCCCTCTAAGTCTAAGGTTCAAATCCCCTTGGATGCAAACAATTTCTATGGGCCATGGACTGGGGGAACTTCCCCTTGAATTAACCAATGTGCACTTACGAGAAACTCTTTGCCGATGGCTTGTGCACCCCTGGAATTAGTCGGGACTTTATTCTCGGACACCCAGTGCCAAAAAAAAAAAAATCACTCTCAGTAAACTAGGAAGTCAATCAGCTTCATTACTGTAAAGGTCCCTCTGATATAATATCCCACTGACCCAATTACTTAGCTGCAATTAGTATGCATGTCCAAGGTTTTGAAACTGAGTCAGGACTCTGAAAAATGGGGATCCTAATATTAGTACCATATGTACACCTGATAAAATTTCCCAAGAGCTATAATAAACATATCATCATTCTAAACCTAATTTTCACTAATAAAAAGCTTTCGAATCTGATTTTGTATGTATGTGATTTGCTGCTTGTTCCCCAGGCTTAAATGCCCTTAGATGAGGTACATGAAAATGGTTCGTTCAGGAGATGTTTCGTTGTGTTTACTGCATTACAGAATCCATGTGAAAGCAATACAATGTGTATATGGAAGTTCAGGCAGCCGTCCTTCACTTGGTAGAATTACCAAGAATAAGAAAGAAGATCTACTGATTCTGCAAATCATGTCTGATAGACCCATTAAGGCAAATGTAAAAATCGAACAATTGGAGGTAAACAGTAATAAGCAGAGCCACAGGCAATATATGGCCATTAAGGAAAAGCAGTTTTTTCCAGGGTTTTTTTCTGTTTTGGTTGGGGGGGGGGGGGGGGGGGGGGGGTGTTGCAGTTGTGAAAAACATCTGGTTCATCCCAAAGAAATTAAGATGATTGCCCCCCAATTTGCAAAACAAGAAGTTACTCAAGGTGATGTCATGTCAAAACCCAAATATTTTGTCGAGAGTATAGTTAGGAATTTCAGGAGATCAATTTCCCACCCCTTTAACAATCCATTTCGAGGCATCTTTATTTGCACGCAAAACTTTTATCTGTGCTGCCACTTTTCCAAGTAATGTATGTACTTTCTCAGTGAAGCTTAGTTCATGAGGAATGACAACATAATGTCAAAACATCTTTTCCCTGAGGGGACGAAGTTAGCTTATTTCCGATAGTTGATAATGTTACTACTTCCTCCAGGCAAACGACTTGCCTCAAACATAAGACCTATTCATCTGCATCTCACGTCCTAAACCAACAGCCTAAATTACATCACTCGATCTAGCAAGTTTTTGTATATTTAAAATGCCTAAAACAACACCACCTTTTATATTTTTTGACAATTAGACAGAGAACAACACCTGCCTAAAGGGCAGTTAATGTACAACAATAAACTCTCTTTTGTTAGATATGCCGTACTACATTCAACTTTTATTGAATAATCTAGCATTTCAGCCAATTTGAACAACTTAATCTTTCTTCTTACTTGATAATAAAATAGCAAGAACAGCATAGTCATAGTAGGGAGAAAATCAACTTCTCCACAAACAAAGAAATTGGCTATACCAGACTACTTGAGCTGAGAATAATTCTGTCAGGATTTGCAAAATGGGTACGTCTGGAACAAAAGGGCAAAATCTGATGAGAAACATAAAAATGAGAATAAAGGTAGGGGCTTACAAGTGAATAAGAGCTGCCAAGATCACGAGCAGTATTAATATATAAATGTCTCCCCAATATGTTGACTTGAACTCTAATGTACAAGCTCAGCATTGTCATTGCCCAAAGGGACAAAACCATTCTTGTGAAACCTAAGAAAACATAAGTCCAGTACAAAGGTTAAGTATAATATCTTTGATCCATTAAGTGTACAGAAAACACAAGTGTTATTATATTCTCAAGTAGATGTTTAGTGCATACCATCCACATGACTTAAATGGTAAGATTTGATTTGTAACATTCAAATTTTAAAACTTTTCTTTCAAATCAAATTATGCCACGTAAGCAATTAACTAGGTGTGCTATCCACACCAGCTTATAAATACAATTTTTTAAAACATAATGTGAGATAGTATATTACTTATTTGATAAGTAATTGATGAATGCAAATAAAATGCGATGTACATGAGCTAGTACATTACAGGCACAACAAATGTATGAACACAAAATTTATTTTTTTTTTTTGATCGGTAATGAACAAAAAATTATAAGAGATTCATACTTAGAATTTTGATTCTATCCCATAACTCAAGCTTCTCAGAATGTGTCAAACTGTTCGGTTGACCCTTTGCTTTCTGGAGCCTCTCAGTAAGCTGAGAGTGGTCCAGTTCTTCTGCAATACGACTACTTAAATTATCCATCGCATGGGGCAATGTTGTCGTATCAGCTATTCTTTGAATGTTGTCAAAATGGGCTTGCATTCTATTATATTGGCAAAGGACAAAGCAATGTTAGATGTTAGAACCCAAAAAATACATACTTCTGAAAACAACATTCATGATCCCCAAGGAATAAAAAGAAAACATGAGATCGTCATTTCTCTTAACTGGGCCTTAATGAATTTCTCCCGCTCGGCGAGTTCTCTCTCCAAAACAGCGACCCTATGCCGCTTGGCATTGTATAGCTTATACAGAAAATACCCACTTCCTAAAACTCCAACAGTAACAAAAACCGTCCTCCTGTACCTCCTCCAGAAATTCCTATATCCACGAACACATACCAAGATCAGTGACAAGAAATTGGAGCTCATTACCAGTTATTTCCAACACAACCCAATCATAACACAGGCATGTTCAATTAACCCAAAGAGAAGAAAGCCATCTAAGCATAAGACCACTAATTTCTTAGAAAACCCATATATAAAACAACAGACGCAAAGAAGGAAGAAGCAACTGATTGAACAAAAAGAAAGTAAACTATTCCAAATTCAACCATACAAATGGCTGAACAGAATCAACATAGAAAGACAAATACAGAAACCAGAAGAAGAAAATAGATAATTAGAACGATAATAGCATAATTTAAAAGATGCCCAGAATTAAAAAGAAAAACTAAATGCAACATGAGTGAAAACGGACCTTAAAGAAAGCATCTTGCTGCTATAAAACCACCCAAATCTCCATTATTATGCCTTGGATTTTGAGGAACCCATTTGGATTTGTACAACTGAAGGAATGTTATCAGAGAAAAAAAAAAACGCAAATTTTTGACTCAAAGGAAAAGAAAAATATATTGAAGAGGGACCGGTTCCTGATTTGGAGTTACAAGCACTCTTTGTAGGAACCCCCGATAAATACGATTAGAGGAATTAAATACAGCGGAGAGCAAGAGAACGAGGGAGTACGAGCCTACAGGTGAGATTCGTATCTCGAGGGTTTTAGATTCTAGAGAAGGGGGGGAGAACGGTGGTTGCACTTGCTTAAGAGCTTTTCGAGCCCAATCTAACCTTTCTTCTTTTTTTTTGACGAAGATATAAAAGTAGAAAATGAGCTGAATAAAGTTGTTTTCTGCCTTCTAGTTCTGGTGACCAGAAGTCACCTGCACAGTTCCCAACCAATGTTAATAAAAAAAAAGTTTTATTAATTATATATATATATATATATATCAATAAAATTAGGCACGGTAAAAAAAAATTATATTTATTATATTATTATTTTATTTACATTATAAAATATGACATATTTATTATATTTTTTTATAAATAAACAGTAATAAATACGTCACATCATATATAATAAAATATAAATAAGATGATAATATGATGTATAGCATTATTCAATCTGCATATAGATGCAAATTATAATATATATAATTTTTTTTACAGTACCAACCAATACAAATATCAATTTTATGTAAAATGATACTTATCCAATTTCCGTTATTGGGGAAGAGAACTTTTTTTAAAATGTACGTTGTAGTTGTTGTCTATTTACATACTTATCAAAATAATAAATGTTATATGCACATGCCACATTCTTTGTAGCTGTAAGTTTCTAAGAAGATGAATCTATTTAAAGAAAAAAAATATTTTAAAAGATTCTTTTTTTTAACCTTTTGCAATAATATTAGACAGCCAATCTGGATAATGCGTCTCTCCAATCAACCGCACTGCTAGGAGGTGGTAGACCTCTTTTGTGATGGCGGTGGATTTTCCCTTGCTTAAGCTCCATCTCTTCTATTGACTTTTTGGATTGCCGGATCTACGCAAAGGTGGTGTTGGATGACATTTTGGTCAATTCTCGGTATGTCCTAGTGGCTTTAAGCAAACACATCCTGGTGCTCTATTAATAAGTGTATCATAGCTTGTTGCATGTTGGGTGTAGTTGGACCATGGGTCTGGGGCAATTAGGGTCGAGAGGGACAAACTCCAATGGCTCGTTCGGTTCTACTTGTCGAAGAGTCTACTCGTCTCGAAATTCTTTTTCTCCTAAGACATTGCCGGGAGGTGGTGGGATGCAACTGTCACCTTGTAGCTTTATCACATTGATTCCACTTCTTGTGGGCTTAAGCTCTTCTACATAACATTATTAGGCTAGGACTTGCTTGTGCAGACCTCTCCAATTCCCTTTGGGGTTGAGAACTTCAACTTCAAGTGGTAGGTGAAAGTCATAGCCTTTAGGTTGTTGAGCGTAGGTCGCCCTATTATGGCATTGTATAATGAAGGGGATTTTACCACTATGAGATTAGTCATCGTGGAAGCAATATGGGGGGCTATCTCGGTTAAGACGGAGAGGGCAATGGTTCCCACTGATTGTATCATATCCTCGGTGAATCCTTTCAGCGGCATGGGCGCTTATTGCATGCGGCTAGGCGCTTATTGCATGCGGCTAGGACTAATTCCCATCCAAGAGAATGCATTTTCAAAAGATGATATTGGCTGAGATATTGTTATCGATGAGGATTCTTTTGGTGGTAAAGTTAGCCACCTGCATCGTTACTACTAGTGCTTTGTCATGGGGGTACAAGGTCCCTTCTTCGTCATCCTTCCTAAAAGATGATTGTGGGCGCGGGCTTGCCCCTCCTTTACTTCATCAAATGGCATTCTGCCGTGTAAACTTCTTCAAAACGCACTCTCCTGGCGTGAGCCTTTTTGCTAGAGGAAGTGGTGTTGCCCCCAACAAACCTCCTAGCTATAGTTTGAATTTCTCCTAAAAGGGCATTGTCATGAGGAGGAGTCTAAGAACAATCCCACAAGGGTCGGTGCCTCTCTCACCTTCTTGGGCTTTCACTTCTTCTCAGTCTGTCAAACCTTTTTGGACTTCGTTCCCTTTCCTCAGCAGTTGAGGCATTGTCGGGGAGGTACATACATTCGTACCCTTCTTTTCTTCCTCCATTTGCCTGCAATATGCTGTGTTGTGGGGGATGGAATGGTGAATCGTGTAGTAACGGGATCGAGGGACCAGTTTGCTTTCCTCTTTTATCGTTAGTGTTGCTTGGTTTTGTTGGGGGCTTGATCTTCTTAAGGGGCGAGACTCATCCCGTCCTTTGCTGTGCTGCCTTCCTTTTACTTTGTCTATGGCTTTGGAATGTGCCGGCGCCTCGGCTTTCTTATCAGCCTACTCTAACTCTGTCTTTCTTGGCATTATCAATGCTCACAATGTATCATCTGCGGTGATGAACCCGTTCGCTTAGACCATGAACTCTCATAAAGTGGTGGGAGTCTTTTTGGCTAATTCGGCCATGAATGGGTTTCATGGCCGCACATTGCCTAGGAGAGCCGCATGAGTGATCTTCTCATCTTGGTCATCATTGGTCATGCATTCTTTGTTAAACCTAGATAGTTATGCTTTTAACCTTTCGTCCTCTCCTTGCTTTATGGTCAAGAGGTAAGCAGCAATGTGTCTTCTCTTCCTGCTGACCATAAACTGTGTGATGAAAAGATGGACTAGGTCTTCAAAGTTGTAGATTGAGTTTGGCTCCAATGAGGCATACCAAGCTCGCGTTGCGCCTTTTAGGGTCAAGGGGAAGGCCCTACATGCGATCTTTCTTGGGAATCTGTACAACGTCATGTGGGCTTTGAAGGTGTCTAAATGCTTGAGGGAGTCCTTGGACCCATTGTATAGGTCTATCTGAGGTACTCTGAACTTTGGTTGTAGTGGCATTGCCATTATTTCTGCAGCTGCTCCATTTCTACTAAGCATTGCTATTACCATTTCTAGTCTTCGAGTCATCTGAGAGCGGGTTGTCACCAGAATACAAAGGTCACGTTATGCTGGTAGAAATGGTCACATAGATGGTGCCACTGTTAATATTGTGTTTTGTACACCAGGGCAAGGTCCTCAACGGCTTGAGCTAAAGGCCTTCACTTGCAAATACAATAGAGGAAGTGGGCTCGGTAAGGTCCGAGAATGTTCGATGCCTAAGTTAGTTTCTTATTTAGTATTCTCCAAGCTTTTTAAGTCTAGAGTTTGAGAGATTTCCCATACCTGAAGTGGGGCTTTTATACTGAGTCCCAGGGGGGACAAACTGTCTCCCCTATCAGGGCTAAGCTGTCTTGTCCACACTTGCAAGGGTATTCACATTTAATGCGTCGTGACCCTTTAGGACTGGTTCATTAATGTTGTGTGGCTCATGGTTTTGTATCATTAATGAGGTGTAGCTCTTGGGTTTGTACCATTTATACTGTGTGGTTCCTTGGATGTGTCCTAGTAGTGGGAGGGTGGTGTGGTCACTTCTGGTCTCCTTTGTGAGAGAATATAGAGTAGTCCGCACCTTTTGTTGTCTTACTATGTAACTCCTTTTAGAGGTAGGTGCGCCAAGATGTGTTAGACCTGGCAAGTCTCGCTTGTCCCTTGAGGCGCCATGTCCCTTATCCTTTAGTTGGCTCTAAGGCCTTAGGATGGTGGACTCGGGGCAAATTGGGCTTTGCCTCTAGGCCTAGGCCCGATGGGACTGGGCTAACTGGGAAATTCCCCTTCAATGTGGATAGTGTAAAAAAAATCCCCTTATATGCAACCACCCTTTAAGAAGAGAGAAACATATTAGGAAATTAAATGATATGAAAATTTTGTGAATAATAGTAAGATGATTTGTAAATAATAGTGAGATAATTTGAGTTAATTATTTATTGAGTTTTGAAAAATGAGAGAAAAAAATTTAAATAAAAAATATTATAAAATTAAAATATTGTTATAATATAAGTTTTTTAATATTATTTTTATTTTAAAATTTGAAAAAGTTGAATAATTTTTTATTTGCAAATTTTAGAAAGTTGTAATGATTAGTTTGTCAAAATTGTAATGATTAATTTGAAAGTGTTTGTATTTGAATGATATTTGAGAAGAAAATGAAATAAGATAAGATAAGATAAGATGAAATTAGATTGAATGAGATAAAAACGTTTTCTAAACATTCCCTAATGTATTTGGCATGCAACTCCTCTATGAGTTGAAGATGAATTGGTCCCTCAAAGCTGGCATGGATCCTCAATTCACTCCCACTCTCCACAATAGTCTTCTCCCACTTGTTGTCCCCTACTAAGAGGGATACTCATACTCTATCTCTCTTCTTTTTAAGCTACAGTCATAAAGATATTTTATAAAAAGTAAATTTATAAATTGATATAACTTGATGTAGTATGTTAGATCGTAAAATTATTTTTTTATTATAAAGCATCTCTAATATACCACACTAACATACATCATTTTGTAAGTTTTTTTTTTGTAAAATCTCTTTGTTGTTGTAGCTTAATACCTCACCTAACAATTAACATATGTTAGAAAGCTACTAATACTAATGTGTAAATGATAATTAGCAAATCGTAGGTGTTGTTAATGACACTAGGGTATGTTTGAATGTTTAAAGTATCTTAAAATTTTGTAAATAATAGTAAAATGATTTGAGTACATGTATTTTATTGAGTTTCGAAAAAATAGAGAGAGAAAGTTGAATAAAAATATATATTAAAATAAATATTGTATTGAAGTTTGTGAAAGTGAATATATAAATTTAGAAAATTATTTGAATCTAATTCTTTCATATTATTTTTGTTTTTAAGTTCGTAAAAGTTGTATTGATTTTATATTTTGTTTTGAAGCTTATAAAAACTGTTTTGATTTTTATGTTTAAGTAATAATTAAATGAAAAAATATAAAATTAAAAATTAAAAATTAAAAAGTATTTTATGTTTAAATGACGTTTGAGAATAAAATTATAAAAAATTTTGAAAATTTTGTAAATTGTCCTGTTTGCCAAATATTCCCTAAAGGAGACTATATTTAAGAGTAATTTGATCACTTTTTAAACTCTAGACATTAATTTGTCTGTAAGCCAAAGTGCCAAACCATAGAAATTGATTTAGCAATTAACTCAATTACCACCCATGGAATGGAATTGATTTTTTATTTTTATTTTGTCAAAAAATAGAAAAAAAAGAAACCAAGGACAGGTAAATCCGGAGTAGGAATAAGCCTGTACAGGTTTACAAACAATCCTTAGGATAGGGTTCAGAAAGCCCTAGGGCAAATATCTTTGCACACCCTTCTAACTCTCTTTCTGATATAAATACACTTCGTTCACTCAGTTCCTCCCAAAAGCCATAGGAGGCAGCAGTAGCAGCAGCCAAGCTAACGAAACAGAGAACTTCAAGTGGCAACGATGTCGGAAGGACTTGTACTCCGAGGTACCATGAGGGCTCACACCGACGTGGTGACGGCCATCGCCACCCCTATCGACAACTCCGACATGATTGTCAGTTCCTCCCGTGACAAGTCGATTATCGTCTGGCACCTCACCAAGGAGGAGAAGACCTACGGCGTGCCCCGCCGCAGGCTAACAGGTCACTCCCACTTCGTCGAGGATGTGGTGCTCTCCTCTGACGGTCAGTTCGCTCTATCGGGTTCCTGGGACGGAGAGCTCCGACTTTGGGACCTTCAGGCAGGCGTCTCCGCCCGCCGCTTTGTGGGCCACACCAAGGATGTTCTCTCCGTTGCCTTTTCGATTGACAACCGTCAGATCGTCTCCGCATCCCGCGACCGCACGATTAAGCTATGGAACACACTTGGTGAGTGCAAGTACACCATCCAGGATCAGGACGCCCACACCGATTGGGTCTCTTGCGTCCGGTTCAGCCCCAACACGCTTCAGCCCACCATCGTCTCGGCCTCGTGGGATCGGACCGTGAAAGTCTGGAACTTGACCAACTGCAAGCTCAGGAACACGCTGGCGGGTCACGGTGGGTACGTCAACACAGTGGCTGTGTCGCCTGACGGTTCATTGTGTGCGAGCGGAGGCAAGGACGGGGTGATCCTGCTCTGGGACTTGGCCGAAGGGAAGAGGCTCTACTCGCTTGACGCTGGCGCGATCATTCACGCGTTGTGCTTCAGCCCCAATAGGTACTGGCTGTGTGCGGCGACCGAGCAAAGCATTAAGATCTGGGACTTGGAGAGCAAGAGCATCGTGGAGGATCTCAAAGTGGACCTCAAAACTGAGGCTGAGAAGGCGGATGACAACACTTCTAACAGCAATAAGAAGAAGGTATATTTCCTTTCGGGAAAAAGCTGGGTTTATTTGGCTTATTCGGTTTTGTTTATTTTGTTAATTTATTGGGTTTCGTTTATTTGTTGGAATTGGTTGCTAAGTGGGCGTGCTATGATGATTTGGTGTGTAATGCTTGGTATGTATACCTTTTATTGATAGGTATGTTTTGCTCACTGCATATTGGCGATTGTTTAAATTATCAAATTGTTTTTTTAAATATAAACGGAAAATAATTTGTAAAGTTTTAGAATGCTCACGCCTCGCTCACTCCTTTGAAAAAAGTAGGAGAATTTTGGGACCCACGCTAAAAATCCAACTTTTTCATGGTTTTCACTTTCTTAGGGAGTGTTTGCACATTCAAGGATTGAATCTAGCATTAATCAAAATAAATATATTTGCTACGGACTGAGATTTGGCTGTATATGATATATATACAAATGTACTTGGTAGTTTTCAACCATGCTTGTTCTGGTTATTATTATGCAACTTTGTACTGCTCACAACTTTAATTTCTTTCCAGTGGGATTCTATGTTCGATTTTTTTTTTTTTAGCCATTTGCGTGGCATAGCAGATTAGTTTATCACGTTAATATTAACTGGGTTGGATGTCATGTTCCTCGTAATGTAATGTGGTTATTGTTGGTTTAACTTTGTTATCATCAAGTGTAGTTTAATATAATCTGTTGAACTTGTATAACTATCCTCTTCCCTGTCTAGATACTCCCGAGATGACTATTCACTTTTTGTTTGCCATTTGTTTATTGCTATTTTCCCTCTTGGACTATTAACCCTTGCAGACATCATTTGATTTTGCCCCTTTCTAATATGATGTAACCACCATGGAGCGAGTGCAATCTTCAAGATCTTGTTTTCCATAATTTGTAGGGTATTGTGAGAATAATTAATTTAGTATGTGATAAGGATTTTCTTTCTTGTAATATGTAAACTTTGGCTTGGTTGCTTGATGTTATCTGTCTTTTAGCTGCATTTTACTCTTTATTTGCAAAAAAGTTACATGTGGGTTTTGAGATGATGCTATTTTGTTTCCTTGGTTTTTCTGTTTATACTTATGTTATGAACTGCCTTTTTCTGTTCAAACTTTTGTTAAACCCATTGGTTAAGTATTTTGTTCACTTTACGAATAGTTGTATTCCTCAGCAATAGAATCCTCTATTACTTATTAAAAAAATGAATTGTTGTACGAGGCTGAAAGTGATTTTGAAAGAGTTATGCTATATTACACCCTCATCATACTCTTATTCCACAGTGATGTGGCACTATCAATCAACTCTTGGATCAACTCTTGTTTATTCAATGGGTGATGGGTAGTGCCATGTCGGCATTTCTCATTTTAAAAAGGTTTCATGGCCCTTCCATGGTCTGTTGAGTGTTTTGGATGGTGTTGTAATTGCCAGTGCTTCCTTAAGTGCACCAAGTATAGTTCCAATCTTTATGTTATCAATGTTGTATTATTATGTATAGATTTTGGAATGATATCCTCGAAATGGTATGTAGTCTCTCATTTATCTGATCTTTTTTTGAAGATAAAGTAGCGTGTATTGTTCCTTGAAGTAAGGTTCTGTTATTGAATGGCTTGACTTTCTAGAGGTTAACCTTATCTTATATTGAATGACAAACCATGACAAGGATAAGTTTGTAATTCTTAAATTTCACTCAAAGTTAGGGTGTCCATCCTGTCAAGTAATTGACTAATAATAAATTGAAGTTTGTGTTGCTTGAGGATGGTTTAGATACTCTCACGCAAAGGATAAAAGTTCTGTTTATCAAATAGTTTTCTATAATTGGTGTTATTGCTCTTATATTTTTTTCAAGTGGGATTTGTTCTTATTTTTTGCTATTAAATTATAGGTTATCTACTGCACAAGCTTGAGCTGGAGTGTTGATGGTAGTACACTGTTCAGTGGATATACCGATGGTGTTATCAGAGTTTGGGGTATCGGTCGTTACTAGTAAAACTTGAGTAGTATGTATGCAATTTCTGTTTTGAGGACAACCCGCTTACTCTTTTAATCTTAGTAGTTCTCAAAGTTTAGGGTTTTGTTGGCTACGCTAAAACTTTTACTTATTATGGCTTTGAGGCCAATAATGTTTTGATTTTGGTTTTTACATTAGATATTATATTAGTTTTCCCAATATTGGATAAGAAGTTTTTGTGCTTTCATAGCTTTGTTTGATAGCAGATATATATGAGCTCTTTTGTTTGTGGTGATATTAGCTCCTTGTAGATTATTTCTATTATCTTTCCTAACAGCAGATGATAATATGGACTCCTTGATCCAACAAAGTTGTAAGTTATTATAGGAATGCTATACACTGCATTATCATTCTACTTTTATCTCACTATGTAAGATGTGACACATTTATTACTATTAGATGATAAAGAATCATCAATAGTGATAAACGAGTCACATTTTACATATTGGGAAGAAAGTGAGATGGTAGTATTGTGTATAGAATCTTGTACGAATACTACAACAAGTTTACAGTCTATACATTTTAGCCTTCAGGAGTCACATTTTACATATTGGGAAGAAAGTGAGATGGTAGTATTGTGTATAGAATCTTATACAAATACTACAACAAGTTTACAGTCTATACATTATAGCCTTCAGACTTGGATAACACATACTAATAAAGACGGAATGAAGAAGTTTCCATTAATTGATGGAGCATTGAAGCATCACATATAAATGTGGGCAAGTTCTATTCATTTTTATTTTCAGAACCTTTTTATCGGTCCAGACTCGGGCTTTGAAGAGGCTCTAAAAATATGCTCAATCTTTGAACCATTTGGGTTTCCAAATCACCTGGACGTGAACAAGATGGCAGCACCCAGGCCAAGAACAGGCATAATTGTTGATTTTGCTGCGTTCTTTTCAGTTTTTGGCTAAAAACGGTGCGATCTAGTTTCAGATCCCTAGGTACTAGCTCTTTGAAGAGGCACGGTGCAATCTTAGAAGCCAGCAAATTTTTCCCCGAAATTAACGAGGACCCGAGATTCCTTTTTCTGGGATAATGCACACCCAGATCTGTCTTTTGTTTTCCACAATTCGTGCTGCAAACTATTGACTTACTGCGAAGGAATTTTTGACTGGATCTAACCTCTCGCAATTGGCTACATATATGACTTACATGCATCTAATTGATGGCTCTCGATGAGACCGGAAGGCAGCAACCCCGCATTGTCACCCCAAGGACCTTGACTGACAAATCTTCAGAACCTGTAATTTCTTAACAAGCTTTTACAAACAAGTTGTAATTGTCGGTAGTTTTCTACCCCGAGGATATAGGCTAGAGGCATCAACTTGCTTTAATGAATTTCCAATCCCATGTATCTGAATGAAATGACTAACAAGTTCCGTGAGTCAAAATGAGACAGACGAAGATCAAACTTACAGAGAGAATATACAATGAATATCAAATCAATGCAGAACAGGTCCTGCTACAATCAAGCAAAGTAGGTATTAAATGAAAATACATGAATTCATTTCCTTTTTAAGAATTTGAATATCATCTAACGCTTATAATCACTTCCATGGAGCATGTTCTAAATAGAGAAATAATTTGTACAAGTTTTAAATAGATAAGTTTCTTACAAGCTCTTGTAAAAAGGTAGATCACACTTTAAAAAAGTAAGAAAAAAACTATTCTTTATTAGTGAGACCCACATTTTTATAAAAGACTAGTTTGGAGCTTGTACTTAACACTACTCTTCTGGATATGATGCAACTTACCAAAACTGTATTTTAACTTAACCAAATAAGGATAAGTAATAATCTGATGTAATATCAAAGTGTGAACTCTTTATCTAAAATCAAGGCTCCATCGGACTTACAATTTGTATTCTTGTATCAAGTTTAGGTCGCATCAAATCTCATTTATGTCATATATTAGTCAATCACAATTCGACTATTTTAATTAAAGACATTAAATCCCTTAACCCTAACCCATGTCGAATTTGCAGATTGTGACAAAAGATTATTAACTTTGAATGTTGCGTTGGGATCGAGTCATATTAGATCAAGCTCGAATTGTTTGAGTTACTTAACTCAAACCATGAGTCAAATCTATTATCCTAAGCACAAACATTAGCTTATTCATCTTTATCTTCATCTCTCTAAACATTATTTTTAATGTTTTTTCTCTCTCTATCCAAATGGATCTCTCTCATATTTGTCCCAACGGAACTCCCTTGAAAGTTTTCTCTCGTTGCTCTCTTCGACACCAACATCTCATAAACACAATTTCAGCCTTGTCTCTATGCTCTGTTGCACCATTGCCTAAAGCTTGGCTCAACTGCACCACCCACAAGCTTAGTTGGCGGTTCCTTCTTCAACGACGACATCTTCTCTTGCCTGGTATTCCATTTTGTGCGGCTGTTTGAAAACTCTAGAAAATGTGATTTCGTGCAAGCCACTTGTTTTGATTTTACAAATTTTTTTTGTGTGATTTCTCCGTGGTAGTGGAATTTGACTTAAATTTATTGAACCATCTAAATTAACAATAGACCATCCAGATGCATAAAATAGACCATCTAGATTTATAAGAAAAAAATTTATAAAATAATTAATATTTTATTATTATTTGATTCAAAGATGTATAATTTAATATAAGAATTTTTCTTTATATACAAAACCAATATTCAAAAAATGTAATTTTATATATGAAAATGCATAAACCACTACCATTAATGCCCGACGCAAAGTTAACGGTTTCATTCTTAAAACCTCCTCATTAAAAGAAACTGAAAAATGTGCAAGCAGCCCCTTATGGTTTAATATCTCAGCCAAAACTCTCAAAAGCAATTACTCATTGCTAGCTTTTTAGTTAAAATGATTGCCGGTAAGCCATCATTCGATTAACACCCAACCAAGGGACGAAGTCAAGAGTATGCAAGAGGGGCCTCAGGCACTCAACCAAGTCCGTGAGGTAAAAGAAATATAAAAACATCGAAATGAGACGAGATGATGCGTATTTCAAAATTAATTTCTCATAAATTTTTTTTAAATATTACTTAAAAATAAAATATTTTTTTAATTTCAAATCTTCAACTTTTTATCTAATTATTACAATTTTTCTAAACTTCTAGACAAAATATAAAAAATAATACATTTTTTTTCAAATTTCAAAACAAAAATATTAAAAAATTATATTTAAATAATTTTGTAATTTTATAATATTTTTAATCAACTTTTTTCTATTTCATTTATCAAGATTCAATAAAATATCTTAAGTCAAACTACATTACTAGTATTTACAAAACATTTCATTACTATTCGTAAATTTTTTATCTCATCTCAATATCCAAACGTATGTACTGTAACAAACCAAATCAAATCAAGTCATTTTTCTTTTACATGCACGTAAAAGCTTCAAACCAGGCCATACATGCATGAACATGCAAGAGTTGTCGATCCAGGTGAAAAGCCAGCTCTATTGGCAGTAAAAAAAGCTCAAAGCTCGAAGGCAACTCCCTAGATCAAGTTATGATCGTAAGGCATTACCACAAGAAATATCCCACACTACTGCCTTATGGATCCAAAGCTCATCTACCATCCATGAACCCATGCATGCTGCTTGGACCCTTTTCTTTTTCCCAAAAGAGAAGTGTCCCTTTTCTTTTACTAGATGTTACAGCGCGCGACAACTGAATAGACAGTCCACGAGCTTAGGTTGAAGTTGTGGATTGAACAACAGTTGACATCATATTTCTTAGCTAAAAAAAAAAACACACACACACACACACACACACAAATTCATCCATCAAATTATGGTGTTTTTTAAATTAACGCATGTTCACGCGTTAAAAATTTATAAAATTATTCCTAATTTAAAACATTTATAATTGTATAAATGATTGTAAAAATGGTTGTATGTTTATTATTATTTTTTTTATAAAATTATTAGCCAACTCATGTAATTGACTTTGTACGTGAGAGTTATAAAGGGGCTTGAGATCCCTGCTAGCTAGCTTCGTCTGTGCCCTGTTCTTCAGGCTGAAAGCAGTGGGAGTCGGGACCAAGCCAACCACCTAAGCATGCATTCATTTGGTTGGCACCGATTGAAACCTAGAAGTTTCCATCCAACACACTTTTCCCAAGTTTTTAAGGAATCAATCTTATCTTTCTTTTCTTTTCTTACCATTAATCATCCACACTAACTGTGTCACATAGCTATCATGAATAATAATGTACCGAACTTCTCACATATTTAGCTATATATTATTGTATTATATGATAATGATATTGATGGATCTGTCTACTTTTGGGAAGCTTATGAAATAGATATTTATCCCATTTAGTGTTTTTGCCCCCCATAGCTCGGCATTTCTGATCATCCTGCATTAGCTATTTTTCCATGCATGTTATCGTAAAGGGTCTAAAATATTATACTTTGGATCAAGATTTATTAGAGTTCTTGCTTGAATTACTTAAAAAAAAATATTTATGATAAGTTATTTATGACAAAAATAACTGTTTGTAATGAGAATAGACTCATTTTGACCGGAAATAGTACTCATTTTTGTATGAAATAATTGGTAGTAAATAAACAAATTTTTTATAGTAAACTTTATTGTTTGGAGACTCCAAAAGAGATGGATGTATAAAGTGAATCATACCTTTGTTGAGTTTTTAATTTTGTATTACAAATATTTTGTGGCATACTTGTTTGTTTTTATTATCCCTCGCTCTAGGCTCTAAAATTAGGATAATTATGAACAAACATTTGCTTAATTTTCTTGCGTGTTTGGTAGATCAGTACTATATCTTTGATTTATTAACACGAATGAATGAAGTTATTTGAGGAGATCATAGATTATAATTAAGTACTACATGAGCTACTTGCATGTAATATTTACAAAGAACAGAATGCAGCAGAAGCACATCTAGTGCCAAGTGCCATTTTCAGATAATTAGACATTGTTAATTTTTTCACTTTTTTTAGTCATTTCTTTTTCTAAACAAATAAATTATATGCATTGTATTTCATGAGTACGTGCTACTGTCAACAAAGATAAGAAAAAATAAGGGTATGTGAATGCCAGCGACACTCCGATATAAAGGAGTTGGGGTTTAGATATCCTAGAGTTTCTGTCTAAAGTCTAGGTGATCTTTAAGTAAGAGAGATAAACATATAAGGTAGATCTTATAACATTAATGCCGTCGAGTCATTTTTTCAAACAACAATATTGCATGGTCAATAACGATGTGAAACTTATTTTATAATGTATTTATCTCTATCCAACTTTAACTTTAGAGTTCAGACACAATCAACCCTAAAAAATCCAAATTCAAAAAAGTAAATGAGTTAATTTTCTTCCTATGCAAATTAAGCAAATAACACATTATCTGGTTTGGAAGGAATACTGAGGTTGAGACATCCTGATCCTGGCATGGGCTAAAATGTCACTCAAGACACAAGAAACAAAAAGATAAACATATAAAATATCATATCATCTCATCATTATAACTTGAATTTATAAATTTTCACACAAAATATAATAAACTATTTAATTTTTTTATTTGTACTAGTGTGCACATCTGGTGTGCATGTTTGGTACATAGTCACCCTAGCATTGTCTAACAAATTATGCCATGTAGATAGTCTATGGTGTAAAAGCTTTTAAATATCACTACTCGATGATGAATATCCTCGAAGACATTTAGCGATTCATCGGTCTGATTCTATATTTGTTTTTGAAAATTTTATGGAATTTGTATATATACAATAGACTGAAGTGAATGAATAGAGGCAATGCTGAATATTAGACACATAATTCAAGTTCAATTTATTATTTGAGTTAAAACTAATGAATTTCAGTACATCATGTAACGTTCGGGTAAGGGTAACGAATTAAAGATCGATCTTGAATGAATTTTGGCATACAAAAACGGTATTTAATGAATATTATTGCATGCATGTAACCTTTCCTAAAGGTAAATACTATATTTAATGAAGAGAAATGTTTTCGTTATAAAGATTTCACAAAGGTAAATCCACATACTGAAGTGATTTGATATTATACGTTCAATTGTAAAAATAGATCTATATTATCATATGAAACGATATTAATTTCTGAGTTTACTTTGAATAACATTAAATTTGTTACCATTTTTTCTTAATTTTTTCCTTTACCTATGCTCATGATCTCTAGCTTTATGGTTTATTTTTATGCAAAGTAACCATGAATGTTGGAATGGGTGATGACGCCAATATTCTCCAATATTCTTTCTCTCAACTCTTTTATTTTGTTTTATCTCTTACCCTATTTCGTTGATTTTCACACAATATTTAATATATCATTTTTAAAATTTTTCTAGAAAGTTTTTTGACATTGAAAATTGTCAATTTTGAATGAGAACTTTAGAGAATAATAATATGTGCATTTGCTTAATTTCCTAAAATCCACAAAAATTAAAAGCATAAAAAGGAGATAGTTTCCACTTTTTATATTATCAAATTTTCTCTAAAAGCTTTATATTTAGATTTTGATATTATTTATTTCTTTATCAAAATCACTGCTATATGTGCATTTTCTGAATTTTCTGAATACAGTCATTTTTGCATATTGATTACAGACTCCATTATGATTAGTCAAAACATTTATTTTATATTAAAAAAAAGATATGATACAACTAATCATATTAATGGAGTGCACAATGAATATGCAAAAATGACTGCACATAGAATTTTTGTTTCTTTTATTTTTATCACTTCATGATACAAATCTTAAATAAACTTTATTCTTTATTCAATTTTTTTTTAAAAAAAAAATCCATTTTAATAACCCAATTCAATCCCCAAAAAACCAACTCCCAGGATTATTATCCCAAATATGTTCCAAAAAATGTGGTGAGAATATAAAATAAATGCATCTCTGGCGAGGACTTATAACACTAATTTTGACACCATATATACCAACCACAAGTCAAACGGACTACTAATAATACTCAAAATAGAGAGAGAACCTCCGGCTTCTCTTTAGAAACCTAGCCAAAGCAGAACCAGCGCTGCCGGGGGGGGGGGGGGGGGGGGGGGGGGGTGGGGGATGAGGCTTCGGCTTCATCCTCCCTTCCTTCCCTCCCTTCTCTTTCTTTTTCTTTCTTAGTAGCTGTTTTTGTAGGTTTGTTTTAGATTTGTTTTTGTTTTATCTCTAGTTTTGGTTTTTGGATAAGCTCTCGGTGAAGGTCTGAAGAGGGGAGCTGTATCGCCGTGGCTCTTACGCAAAGGCCTTGCCTCGGCTTACCCCAAAACCCTATCTCCGGTCGTTTATGGTGACGTGTTGTCGTTGAGCGGTGTGGAAGCGTGGGCTGACCTGACAGAGAGGATTCGGTGGCCAGAGGTTTGGCCTCGGGTCCATTGGGGTGAGGGGTCGGGCGGTGGCTCTTGAGGACGTTTCTGTCAGTTGCTCTGTTTTCGGGTTATAACAGGGACGGCATGTGCTGGCTGTGGAGTGCAGAGGGCCACTAGTGTGGCTGTTGGTGCTGCTGGAACGTGGGGAGATACAGCCGGGGCGTGACTGGGCATAAAGATCTTAGGTTGCGGCGTGGAGGTTGCAGCGTGGGCTGTTTTCAAAACCGGCTTTGATGAGAGCAGTGCAGGGCTGGGCAGGAGACGAGCGGGGGAAGATGCAGAGGCTGGGAGGGATGACGTTGGGCGGCGGCGGCATAGTGTTGAGATAAAACCCTAATGGGTTGGGCCCCCATGCACCTACAGGTTGGGCTTTAGCTCGGGCTGGGCTTTTTTGCTTTACAGCCCATTATCGGTTTTTTATATTTGTAGTTAGTCTGTTTTAGTTTATTAAATAATAAAAAAAAGACTAGTGTCCCACTCCTATTTTGAAGGAAGTTGGGTGTTTGTCCTACTCCTCTTTTGGAGGAAGGTAGATGTTAGTACTCTTCCTCTTAGGGAGGAGAGAGTGTGGTTGTACTCTTCCTCCTGGGGAGGATGGAGCGTGGTGTACCTCTCTTCTTCGAAAGAAAGGTTGTTTTAGCTCTGGTTTGACAGAGCGCCTTCTTTGTTGACTGCTGTCAGGAGAAAAGATGTAGAAGTTTAGACAATGTCCGTCACATAGAAATTTGTTGGCGGGGAAGCTCCTGAGCAGTTGCGTTAGTTGACTTATAGTTTGGTTTTTCTGTATTGATAAGTCACAGTTGTAATTTCGTTTATGAATGAATACAATGAAGCATATTTTCATAAAATATGTATATATATACCAACCACAAAAAATACATATGTATATATATATCCAATATAAAATCACTGAGCTTTTAATCAATGGAGGGGTGGGACCTCGATTTGTACACTTTTGTCTTCTGCTATCCAGAGAGTAGCTGGCTTGGCACCTTTACTTGCACCCCTCATGTGCAACGAGCAGCAACTTTATATATGAGATATCCCCTCTTCCTGATATGATCAATTATTGTCCTTTCAGACTGATCAGTTTAATTGATCTAAAATCTCAAAAAAAGCAGGAAACTCTCCCTTTCTTTCAGCATATTATGGAATTCTCTGATCTATTCTCTTCACCCTTCGTCCACCCACAACTTCAGCATCTCGTTGCCAAAATGACCCTCCTAGACTCTTTTTTGTTCTATGTCAGTACAAATATCTCTACCTCTATATATCTTTGATCACTCACTTATATATACGTAATATGAGATATTATACTCCTTTTTATTAGTACTTTGATACATGGTTTTCTAAATTATAAGGTTGTGCATTTCGTGGACAAGCTGGGGATATGGCATAGACTTCCAGTACTTCTTGGAGTTGCTTATTTAGGGATCAGAAGACACTTGCACCAGCATTATAATATGTTGCATGTCGGAGGAATCAATGGCCAGGCGTATGATGCCGATGAATTCGCCTATCGGACAGCGGACGGAACATGCAATCACCCTAGTGATGACAAAGTGGGTAGCCAAGGAACCTTTTTTGGTCGGAACATGCCTCCATCAACTTCACGATATGGGGTAAGTCATGTGTTACACATCCTAATTAATTAACTAACCACCTTTTTGTGATGTTAGAATTGGGGTCTGTCTTGCTTGAAAGTAATTGGTAGTAATTCTACAAGACGGGAACCTAAAACTTCTGGTTTTGCCAAGCAAACAGAGATTACTTTGTTCCTAATTCACTTCAGGAATAAATCATGATACAAGTCCCTTCCCTATCCCATATTCTCTGTCTAAGACCCAGAAACCCCAGAATTCTTCCCAAACTGATCTTAACATGCTACTCCATCAATAAAAAACTGTGTCGTATTTCTATCTTCCTCAATTCACGAGGGTTTAAGCGGGAGGGAGATAAACACAGCCAGGTGTGGTTAAATTTTTATTCGAATTAAGAACTTTTTTTGGTTCTTCAGATCACAAGCTAATTGAATTTGGCATCTTAATCTACCTACTTCTGTTAATAATCCTGCCATTCCATTGTGAAGAACTGCTCATTAATTGATGGCATCTTTTAAAGGGATTCTCTATCAACACGCCTAGCTAGACTCCCCATTCCCACTAAATATATCATTCCATTTGTAACCCTTGTTGGCACCTTCAAGCAACTAATATTTGAGTAAAAAGTGATAATGTGCAGCAGATGACCTGTTTATTAATGATTTTGATAGCACAATATGCCGTTGATGAGGGCCATCCCCCTCCTAAATGAAAGGTGCTAAAAAAGGGACAACAAATACAGATAAATTACACACGTGTGGGTGAGTATACGTGTATATACACACACACATATATTGATATTTTTTAGTGAGTTGGCATCCCCAGCCTCTGAAGTACAATTTTACAAAGTAAATTTGATAATTTACATGCTCAATTATGATGTAATTGATGTATATTTCTGAAAAAATAATAACTGAATATGGATATTTTTTATAAATATTATAATTTGGATGACAAAGTTTTGGAAACAATGATACTGGAACGTCAAATTTTACTTTCCCTATTAATGTTTCCTAAACAAATTGACAGTTCTATTTATTTATTTTAGCACAGATGGTATTCTTCTTCACTTGAAATTATACTGTATTGTAACCCATACTTCCTATCTATTTCTCTACAGCTGCTAGAGCCTCATCCAACAGTAGTAGCCACAAAGCTTTTGGCGAGGAAAGAATTCATCGACAATGGAGATCAATTTAACATGATAGCCTGCTCATGGATTCAGTTCATGATTCATGACTGGATTGATCATTTGGAGGACACTGAACAGGTTATTTCATTTTGACCCCAAATTATCTCATTCTATGCTTGCTTTCTAGCAAGTAAATTGCAACATATATAGTTATTTTTTTCGGAAAGCATATTGTGACATAATGATCTATTGATATCTAACCATATCGATATAAGACATATTATTCTTCATCTTCTTAACTATCATTTTTTCATCGACTCTTGATTTGGTATTAATTGATTGAACAGTTAGTTATTAATTTTTACTTATCAGTCAAACATTTGATACCACGGCATTGAGAGACCCATGTGGCTCAAACAAATGGCCTGCTTAGACACATATATTCATCAGTTAAGCAAGAGAAATTATTGTTCCATAATTCTTTTAAACAGGTGGAAATCAGTGCTCTTGATCAAGAGATTTCAAGTAGTGAGTGCCCCTTGAATTCATTCAAATTTTTTAAGACCAAAAAAATACCCACAGGCTCGCCTCATCCAAAGATTGGCTCTTTGAATACAAGGACTCCTTGGTGGTAAGTAATTTGTGGAAGTATTGCCTGTTAGTCTTATCAGTATATACACATTAAGAGTGATTGCTCAAATTTACAACTTAATTCAATAAGTTTGAATGAGTTTGCATTCGATCCTTTCTCTGCCTGCATGCAGAGAAAATGGAAGAAAATGAGAACAGCTTTTGAAAACCGATAACTGGGAATCCCACTTGAAAGAATGTAAGATCCAATGTTTTCTTTTCTTTCCTCCTTTTCCTCAGCAACCAAACAAAGCATTTGGGTGGAATTATCCATATGCAATTGACTGAAAATATTTGCCTTTAAATATTTATCAAAGAAAAAACTATATTTTTAGTTGATGACAGATAGAACTGCAAATGAAGCTGGTCTTTGTAAACAATGTCATATCATTTGTTCCAATTTACTCAATATTTTAATAAGCAGAATAAAAAACATAAAAGAGAAGAGGGAGGATTTCATGCACGTTAAGATATGCGGGAAACATGATGCAAAATTTACTTATTTCGAATAATTAAATGAGAATAAAATATGGAGTCAGGGCTCAAGTTTAGGATCTTTGTTTTGATACTAAGTTAAATCATTACTTTTCCTAAAAACTTGAACCTATGAAAAAAACTAGAACTAATTATTTCAATTATAATTTGGAACTCATCCTCTGTGGCAAGTTTCTAGTTGCTACTTGTGGGTGTAACCAAGAATGTGCAGTGAGGATATCAACTATAGATCAACTCTGTTTCCTACTTTGAATGTCAATACTTAGAACTCCTCTAGTTTGGCAGAAAACAAACCATTGCAAAATATATGCATTTTGAGAGAAGTGGAGTTCTTTTGACATGATTAGGGATGGCAGTGTGATTTATGGGAATAACAATGAGGGCATGAAAAGGGTGAGAACATTCAAAGATGGAAAGTTGAAGATCTCAGAAGATGGGCTTCTTCAGCATGATGAGAAAGGTATTCCTATCTCAGGCGATGTACGAAATTGCTGGGCTGGCTTTTCTCTTCTACAAGCCTTATTTGTCAAAGAACACAATGCTATATGTGATATGCTAAAAGTACGTATGCTAATTTGTTTCCAACTAATTTCTATGATCCTTTTTCCCCATGGTGAAAGTGGATACTTATGTACCTACTACTCAAACAGTTTCGACATCTAATTTTTACTAAGAGAAATGATGTTCTTCATCTTTGATTTTATCATTCTCAATCACACCAACTGATACGACACATTTAAAGAGCTTTTCAAAACATTTCTCTTTCAGTAATTGGTTTTACACCAACTTTTTTCAGAAAACTCACAACGATTGCTGCTCTTGAGATCAAAATGCCTTATATCTGTTGCATAATTTTTTTCATATGGAATCACCAATCTGATAATGTACGCACTTTCTAACATGGAATTATATATTGTTTAACTAATGATTTAGTTGATTGCTCTTTGCTTTTAGGTACATTATCCTGATCTGGTTGATGAGCAGCTGTATAGGAATGCCAGATTGGTGACCTCAGCTGTCATTGCTAAAATTCACACCATCGATTGGACTGTTGAACTCTTGAAAACGGATACTCTTCTGGCAGGGATGAGGATCAACTGGTAAGTATTAAAAATATATGGCTTTTATTTTATGTAAGTAATGGTAATCGCAGAGGTTTCTGCAAGTTGTGAGAAGAAAAAAGAAATCCAACTAATTTGAGAGTAATGTTTGGTGCAACTTTGGTGGCAATCGTTCCCAGTTTAGATTTGTTGGAAATCAAAACATGAAGCATGTTTCCTTGCAGGTATGGGCTTTTGGGGAAGAAGTTCAAGGATTTATTTGGACATATTCTGGGACCAATTCTGAGTGGATTAGTTGGTCTTAAGAAGCCGAGAGATCATGGTGTTCCCTATTCATTGACTGAAGAGTTTGTTAGCGTCTACAGAATGCATTCACTTCTTCCCGATAATTTTGTCCTCAGGGACATCACATCTTCAACTTCAGAGGACAAATGCCCTCCTGTACTAGAAGAGTACTTCCTCTTTTCTTTTCTCACATTGCAATTTCTTTTATACCTTTAACGGTTTTCTTGCATTTTTCTGTAGAGGAAAAGTTGAAAAAAACAAAAACTTTCAACCAATCAGTAGAATTATTATTCTGCAAAGACTGAAGATTTGAACCAACTCAAACATACACTCAAAAAACTAGATCATAGAGAGAGAGAGAGAGAGAGAGAGAGAGAGAGAGAGAGAGAGAGAGAGAGAGAAATCAACAACTCATCAATTAAATTGAAGATTCGAAACCCAAACCAACAATACACCTAAAAATTGAAAATTCAAAAGCCAAATTGAAACCAAAGCATCCCATAAATTGAAATCCAAATCAACCCAAAGCCCAAATGAAGAAAGAAGGAAACATACTTGTGCATGGCGGTGTGGTGCCACATTTAAAACCAGAAGCCACATAGAGAGATACTGTCATTTGGAGGAGGAGGAGGAGAAGAAGAAGAGCAGCACAAGGAAGGAAGAACTCAGACTCGGTGAAACTCAGTGCTGATTCAGGATTTTCAAATTAAAAGTTTTTTGATATATAAATATAAGACTAGGATATATTATATTAAATACAGGTGGGGGTATTAAAATTATTGGGGTGGATATAATCTACTCCCCTGCCCTCTTAAGGTAAATTGTTTAAGGCATGTGGTATTGGTATTTTATGTTAATACTGTCATTTAGGTTTTCTTAATGAGTAATGCTATCTTCTACACTTTTATCCTATCATATTGACGTGCCATTGTCCATTGATCCTTTAATTTTTCTTTAAAATATAGGAATTGATCTAATAGTTATAAGCAGTAGTGTCACATCAGCATAGTGAGATAGAAAGGGAATAAGGATATGGTATATAGCAAATCTTTTTCCTAATCATTTAAATGGAAAAAGGATTAGAATTATTTTTTTGTTTCTTTTTTAAAATGAAAACACTAGGGAGAAAAAGGAAGGCAGTTCTGTGACACTTAATGAATGTTGCCAGGCCAGAAACAGTACATGACTAAGTTGACTTGGTGTGATACTCCAGGGTGCCTATGAGGAAATTGGTGGGTAGTGAAGGAGAGAGAAGCCTATCAAGAATTGGAATGGAACAAATGTTGGTGTCAATGGGTCATCAGGCTTGTGGGGCAGTCACATTATGGAACTATCCATCATGGATGAGAAACCTAGTAGCCCATGATATTAATGGTGAAGATAGATTGGATCCAGTTGATATGGCAACTATGGAAAGTAATCCATCTCATGCCTCATTTTCTATACATAATTTTCATTTTCTTTAATATCCCAGGGTAGTCTGGATCTAACTTGATACATATTGCATGATGGATTAGTTTATAGAGATAGGGAGAGAGGAGTTGCTAGATACAATGAGTTCAGGAGGAACTTACTAATGATTCCTATTAGCAAGTGGGAAGATTTGACAGACGATGATGATGCTGTTGATGCACTCCGTGAGTTGTATGGAGATGATATGGAGAAGCTTGATCTGCTGGTTGGCTTGCATGCAGAGAAGAAGATCAAAGGATTTGCAATCAGCGAGACTGCTTTCTTCATCTTCCTGCTAATTGCTTCAAGGTATACTCAATCGAAAAACGTTAATCATTCTTTTAACCATCGTTCTTTCCTGACGTAGCATCAAATGATTGACACATAACTAAAAGATAGAAAGTAGTTTTTCATTAATTTTATGTTGTATTTGGAGTTGATAAGTAGCATTTCTCATACTCCATTTCTTGCTCGAACAAAATTAGACTTTGGATTTGTTGTTAGACACTTCATGCTTTTCTTGTGTACAATAATGTTGGATAGGAGGCTAGAAGCTGATCGCTTTTTCACAACCAATTTCAACTGCAAGACTTACACAGAGAAAGGCCTAGATTGGGTTAACAAGACTGAGACTTTGAAGGATGTGATCGATCGGCACTTCCCTGATATGACGAGAAAATTTATGAGGTGTTCCAGTGTATTCTCAGTGTGGAATTCAATGCCAACTCCGGCTAACTATTTACCCTTGTACTTACGATCGGCTTCAAAATGATGTTATATTTAGCATTTCCAATGTGCAGTGGTAATCTTGTTATACTTCCCTTGTATTAAAAAAGGAAAAAGGAAATATAGTAAAGAAGAATAGACCGTCAAGACTACGGCCTTTACCACCTGAGCAAACCTCTAAGCATTGGAAGGATAGGTTCGTGTCTCTCCATTATTCTTATGCGCTCGTATATTCGCGATTAAAATCCTCACAAACTTACATGAGTAGTCTCCAGTGCAACTATTAAGATTTACTAATAGTCCCGTTGATCCTCAAATTCCAAACATATATCTCATATTTTAAACAAATGGAGCTTGAAGCAATCAAGAGTTGATCGTAGTAGAGCCTTTCAACCTCCTTAGGGAATGGTGGTGAAGATGATGGCAGCTTCCATGTTTAGAAACGAAAATGGTATGTACTAAATTTCAAGAGAAACAGGATTCCATGTTGACATTTATGCAGGGGATTACTGAGCATTTAAGATAAGGAAACTAAAACAAAGATTCAAAGATTTTATGAGGATATATCAAAACTAAAACAGCAATATTCATTGAAGATAACATATATAGCACACTACACTATCAACTGCTGCAAGTCCGAGTGAAAACAAGTATAAAACATGAAGATACAGCTTGTTTCAGGACGAATGGTCCTTTATTACTGAGAGACTCCTAAGAACAAAGCAGCTCTACTGTCTGATTATCAGGAAGATAAGATCCGCAACATCATAGCCTTTGCTACAAGCAACATGCAATACATAGAAAGGCCCTGAAAACAAGAAACAAAGAATTGTTACTACATAAGTTTTTTTGGATCTATAGTTGAGTTTTATTACTATATAAATGAAATGCATAAGGATATATCATTATCCTTTTTCACATTTAATTCTAATAATCTGGGGTTCAATATACAGGCAATTCAATAGTGAGAATCTAAAATACAGCAGTCTGGATACATAAAGATCTCTCTTAAAAAAAACAGAATGATACTATGACAAACGAAATATAGTTCTATCACAGAAGCTACAGATCAACTTCATCTCTAAGCCAATTTTACGCGGAGAAATAATATTTATAGTTCTAGGGTGTGCAAGTTCTACACACTCCATTTGAGAAAAAGTAGGTAAATTTGGAACCCACATGAAAAAAATATATATATCATTTTTTTAATAGTGGACCTCACATTTTTTTTTAAAGGAATGTGTGAGACTTGCACACCCTAAGATTGTATATAGCATTACTCTTTCATAACCAAATCCAAGACCAACTCAGTTTATGAAAATTTCAACAAAAGAAATATCTCAATCGAGAAATTCTGAGCCAATAAATAATCAGCTCATATGGAAAGTAGTAAACTACAACATCCAATAAGATCCCACAGGTTCCTTGAATGCTAAACTGAACAATAGCACGAAAAATTCATTTGGCAATCACTTTAATTACATATTCTGCACTCTGAAAAGCATATCATTGGAATAAATCATCTCAAAGCTACCACCTACAATGGTTTTCAAGTATACTCCATATCTCATACTCCAAGCATTAAAAACCAAGCACAACAGTTTCCATGAAAAAAAGTATAACTGATCGTTTACATCCAAGCAAAGCAGGACATCCACTGGCTAAAAGCTGGAAGGGCACATAAAACATGGGGAAGAAAGATCTTGCCGAAAAAATGAGAGAACCAATGTGATATCTCATAATTTACACTCTTGCATCAACCGGAAGAGATGTGATCATAATAGCTTCTTTCAGTCCAAATAACCAACACATTAGCAGATAAACCACTCTCCAACCAAATTCTCATCAACTAGCCAAACAAAAATTGTATCATCGATCCTAACCGTACCACTGATAATATGCATCATATCAGAATAAAACGTACTAATGACTGAAATCCCACTGACTAGAAATTTATCAGAAGAATATTCAAATATAATAAGTCGTTGGATAGCTTCTAAACACAACAAAATCACACTCTAGGAAGTAATCATATCCAATCTCCTCCACCTTACAACATGAATTCATAAACTTTACATGTAGAAATCAGAAGCAAATGTAGCCTACCAAACAACTTAATGATTACGAGAAAATAAAAAAAAAAGGCAAACAGATGAGTACAAGAAACCCAAAAGGACAAATGATATCGATACCTAAAGCCACGCATCAATTCGATCCATTTGCATTTACACAATATCCCAATTAACAATCTACATAAAGAAAAAGAATGCCGCAAGCAAAAGGGCCTAAATTGTGCAACCTCAGTCCCAGCAAATATTATTCACATGAATAATGAATTTTACCTCTTGTGGAACTGTACTGTCGGGCCATTCTAAGCCGAAATGGTGGGAATCATTCCGGTCTTCCTGGCGTAATCGAATATGCCACCGGCTTCGATGACGGGGCCGGCGTCCCCAATCGGCTTCAATCTGTACTCCTTGCCGGTCGTGTGATTGATCAGACGACTCTCGCCGAGCTCAATAGTCACCGTGTCCCCGGTCTTACACTCCTCACAGATTCTCCCCTCGGATTCCAGAGGATACACCTCCCCCGTGGCCACCGAGTTCCTGAAGAAGATGCGCGCGTAGGATTCCGCCACCACAGCCGCGACCCCAGCAGCGCCAAGCGCCACGGGGGCATGCTCACGTGACGAGCCGCAGCCGAAGTTGTAGCCACCGATCACGATGGAGTATTTCGTCTTGGTCTCGTTGGGTTCCACGAAACGAGTGGTATAGGAGTCGGGAAGGCCGATGAGGGCGTAGGAACCGAGTTTTTCGTACTCTTCGGGCTTGGAGGGGACGAGGGTGAGGTACTCGGCGGGGATGATTTGGTCGGTGTCGATGTTGTCACCGACGACGTAGCATATGCCATGGAAACTGGTGGAGGTTGAGGATGACTTGTCGTCGTCGGCGGCGGCGGCGGATGCTCGAGGGGCGGCGAAGGAGAATGAGGAGCTTCGGGAACCAGCGGTGAGGGGTCTAAAGGGGTGAGATGGGGTTGTGGCGAGGAATTTGAGGAAGTGAGGTACAGTGGGAGAGAGAGATGATCTGGGAGAAACGGTGACTCTGGTGAAGGTAGGGTTTGAGGAGCAAGACAGGGAGGCCGCCATTTCTGTTCTGGTCAAAAGAACCAGCAGAGTCACGAACAGTAGGTTAGTGAAGTTTGCGATAGAATAACGTGTCACATGGACCAAACTGGTACTTGTGCTATTATGTACGAAATGTGCCACGTCATCATAAGAGATTTGAAACTAAAATTTATTTATTTTTATTTATTTTAAATAATGATAAAATAGTGTATTTTGGACAAAAAGTTTTATCATTATTTTATGAAAGCAACAACAACTTAAAACATGTTAAGAAAAAATTGTAAAATAATCTTTTCTCTTGCATTGCTCATTTTTTTACGAGTAAAATGCTCTATAGTTACATTTTTATTTACATAATCATATATATTATTGATATATTGAAAATTATAAAAAATTAAAATCTAAAAATTTGAAATTTAAATTAAAAAAATATCACACTAATGAAATAGGACTGCAGTAGATATATTCTTGTGCATAAAATTATATATATGTGCAGCACTGTTCTTTTTTCTAATCACCGTGAGTGTATATATATATATATATTTTTTTTTTTTAAGCTTTCATTTCATAATCATAATACAACAGTTTAATTATACCATAAAGGAGGGTCATTCCACTGGAAAGTCTATAACACATTGAAGGATCCAGTTTAGGAATATGCTTCCAAAGACTTACTTTTCCAACACCCCATTGTGTCAGTTGATGCGCACATCGATTATGAAATCAATCAATTTTTTTTGCAGTCTCCTGGTCAAAACCTTGTAACAATTTATAAATGTATCTAGTGGTTATCTGCATGGTCTAATCTGTTGCAGCTTTTGAGTTGTCGGTGGCCAATATTGCTTATGTTGAGTCACCTTTAATGATGCTTTTTTTTAGTCCTCTTTTTGCTCCTTTAGTTGCTACCATTAGTGCTGCTGATGCTTCTCCTACATTGGGATATGTATTATGGATGATATCTATATGTGCAAAGATTGGAATGCTCTTTTCAGATATGCACATAGTTGCTATCATACTCTCATTTTGTCTAACGGCTACATCGAAAGAGAGTGAGAAGATTCCTATAGGCGGTGGATGCCAAGGAGGATCCTATTGAGTTTCTATCATGCTCCAAGCTGTTAGGTGCTCATTGAATTTTTGTTTGACTGTTTTGACAAACCAGAGAATGGAAGGACATTGAACACTATGAGTAGTTTGGTTTCTAATAAACCAAATGTTGTCCATGGCAAGCATCGCAAAGATTTGGAATAGGTGAGAATCTTCTTGTAGTATTCCTAGTTTCCTTGGGGGATTAAGGATGATTGAGATCCAGTTATCAATGGAAAGATGAGCAAACGTTTTGATAATAATTGGCCATCTAGATTGTCTCCATAAGATTCGAGAGAAACAACAATTGAAAAAAGGGTGGGACATGTTCTCTTCTTTTGTATTGCACAAAGGACAAAGTGCTTGTTTTTCCTCCATAGGGATGGATCTTTTGATATTTGATTTGGTGGGAAGGATTTGATGCATGAATTTCCAAATGAAATGTTTTAAGCGATCTTGGATTTTAATTTTTCACAATTTTTTTCCAATTTTCATCAGGAATTTGTGATTGGTTAGGGCAGACAAGAGTAGAGTAGGTTAATTTAACTGAGAAATTTCCAAAAGAGTAATGGGTCTATTTGAGTTTGTTTTTGATGGAGGAATAGTTAAAGGTGAAAAAAGGGTTTTTTTTTTTAATTTACATTTACTGAGTCAGGGGTGAAGAGGGCCTGGAGTAAAAGAATATTATATCTTCTTGGTTCGTCTAAGGTTAATTCTGCCACTTTCATTTTAAGATCAATGTTTATGGTGGTTGGATTAGGAAGAGGTGTTAAAGTTGGCATATCAGGGATCCAAAGGTCAGACCACACTCTTGTTGTCTTTCCATTATTGATTTGGAAATAACGGCTATTCTTAACAAAGTCTCTTTGTTTAAGCAAGCATTTCTAAAACCAAGAGTCAGTAGGTTTGCTTCTGATTTCAGTGAAAGAGGAGGCTTTCAAGTATTTATTGGTCAGGAAATTTTTCCATTGTGAACTCATGTTAGTCAAAAGAGACCAGGCAAATTTTGATATGAGGGCTTTATTAAATATGAAAAACTTTTTGATGCCCATTCCTCCAAAAGACTTAGGCATACAAATCGAGCTCTAGGCCTTGGGAGTGAATTTGTAAGTGTTTGGATCATGACCCCACCAAAAGTTATGGCAAGAATTATCCATTTGTTTGGTTATTGTGGTAGGTATCCAAAGGGTGGACATGGTGTAGGAGGGGATGGCATTAACCACTGATCTGATGAGGGTTGTTCTATTGACTTGGGAGAGAATATTTGTTTTCCATTCTTGAATTCTTCTTTGAATTTTTTCTTTTATTTCTTGAAAGAGTTGTTTTTTTTTCTTCACCAAGATAAAGAGGAAGCCCAAGGTATCTCAGCTTAGAAGGAGAAGTTTTGTAGTTCAGGATCCATTTTATTTCTCAGAGAATTTGATTTAGAGGATTATTGCTAAAATGGATAAAGGATTTTCCATGATTGATTCTTTGGCCAGACCAAGCTGGGTACATGTCAAGACATTGAGTGAAAGCTTTTGCATTTTGAGGGGTTGCTTTACCAAAAAGGATAAGGTTATCAGCGCATAAGAGGTGAGAAATGGAAGAGCCCCTTTTGGAGTAACTAATACCTTTAATGTTACTGGTCATTTCTTCTCTAATGATTAGTCTTGACAGCACTTCACTTCCAAGAATAAAAAAGAAGGGACATAATGGGTCTCCTTGCCGAATATCTTGTGAAGGGCTAAGAAGATAGCCAGTTGCAAATCTATTAATGAGAATGGAGTAAGAGACTGTGGAAATACATTCTTTTATCCAGTTCACCCAAGTTTGGTTGAAACCAAAAATTTTGAAGATTGAAATGAGAAAAGACCATTCCATGTAATCGAAAGCTTTTTCCATATTCATCTTAATGGCCATCAAACATGTCTACCACTTTTTTTTTTTTTTTTTTTTTTTTTTTTTTTTTAAATTTAAGGTATGAAAAATTTCTTGGGCTATGATCGTGTTTTCATGAATGAGTCTTATTGGGACGAAAGTCGTTTGGAATGGAGATATGATTTTTGGCAAAATGATTTTGAGTCTATTTGCAATTATTTTGTAACAGACATTGGAAACGCTTATCGGTCGGAAGTGATGAGGAGCATTGTGACTATCATTTTTCGAGACAAGGGTTATATTTGTACGGTTCCATTCTTTGAGAAGCTTGCCTTGAGTGAAGAAGTTGTTAATCGCCGCTAGGATATCCTCTTTTATAACATCTCAGTAGAATTTATAAAAGAGGCTTGTAAATCCATTAGGGCTAGGAACTTTGGTGGGAGGTGTTCGACGTATAGCATTCAGAATCTCTTCTTCATTTGGGATTTGACAGAGAAATTGATTTTTCGAGTTTGTGATTTTTTGAGGAAAGAGGTTTTCAAGGTGTTCAGGAAATTTAGGATTTGAAGTTCGGAAAATGTTTTTGAAACGGTCCTGGAAAATTTGTTCAATGTTCGTTTGGCTCGAGGTCCATTGCTAAGGTCCTGTCTTGAGGCATTCAATTTTATTTTTTCTCCTTCTTATGGAGGTTGAAATATGGAAAAATTTTGTGCTGAGATTTATTGTTGTAAGCCAAGTGACCTTAGATTTTTTACACTAAAGGGATTCTTCTTTTCTCAAGAGCTCATTCAGGTTTTCTTTTAAATTCTCTTCTCTGATGATATTATTATGGGTCGGGGGTTGGCTTTGAATCATTGCAAGGGTGGTGTCGATTTTGTTGATCTCAGTTTGGATGTGGCCAAAGCAGGTTTTATTCCAATTTTTTAGAGCCAGTTTTGTTGCTTTCAACTTCTGTGTAAGGAAATAGGTTGGGGTGCCATTGACATTTAGATTCCAAACTCTTTTAACAATCTCAACACTTGAAGGGTCTCTTGTTCAAAATTCCTCAAATTTAAAAGACTTAGGGTGATTATGAAAGCTATAGGGGTTGAGGATCATGGGAGACTGATCAGAGACAAATCTTGTGAGAGGCATTTGGAAAAAGATTGCTCCATTGAAGGTTCATGATTCCTCTATCAAGCCTTTCACAAATGTTGTGGGATCCATGTCTATTATTCGACTAAGTAAATTTTGGACCCGAAAATCCTAAGTCTATCAAGCCATGTTTATCTATATAGAACTAGAGACCTGAATGATAGGATGTGTTTGCTACTGGTCTACCCCCTATTTTCTCAGCTTGATTGGGGACCGAATTGAAGTCTCTTATTGTTAAGATTGAACATAGGTAAGTTTCAATTATTGAATTGAGCTTTCCCATGAAGGAATTTTTTTTTGGTGTTGGATAGGGTAATAAACAAGATTTAACATCCAAGGATTATAGCAGGATCCGAATACACTAACATAGATAGTATATTATAGGAAATAAAAACAACATCAACATCTAGAACTTCACGCCATATAAATAAAAGACTTCCCCATTTCCCAAATGGGGGAAAATGTACATGCTGGGAAAAACCAAGCCTATATACAATAGATGCCATATTAACATGTGAAACTAACGTTTCCGAGAGGAAAATCGCATCTGAGTTTTGGGTCTTGATGCTGGCCTTCAGACTCCTCATTGCGCGTGGCTGGCCCAAGCTGCGACAATTCCATGCGAGTAACTTCATGGATGAGTTGGTGGTAGTTTGGACCCTACCACTCTGGTCATTGGATTTAATGGAAACAAATTCATAGTCTGAGCTACATAGGGGTTACCTGTAAGTTCTTGGTCTGTCTTTTTGTATTATCTGAATCTACTACTCTTCAAAAATTGAACTGTAGCTCTCTTTTTTCTCCTTCTTTCTTTACTGCTTGCTAGTTTTCTGTGTTGGTGTTACCTTCCTGGAATTTCTGGAAAAACTTTTCTAGGCATTTCTCTTCCTTGGTAACTTTCATACCAGTACTGAGAAGACATTTTTTTGTGGGGTTTTGAGTTTCACTGAATCCGGACTCTTCAAATGAAGCACTCTTCCTCTTACTATTTCTTGGAGTCTCTATTTTTGAAAGTTTTGGAGTTGGAGATGGTAGAGTGGTCATGGTTTGAGGGAAGAAGGGTATTTCTTTTTGTGTTTGGCTATGAGCTGCAACCACTGATCTAACTAATTCAGTGGGTTTCTTTCTCAGAATGGAGGCTGACGAAAGGGTTTAACAGGTTTGCTTGAAATGTTTTGATGACTTGCATCGGTGGGCTTGGTCGGAGATGGGGAAATGAGAGTTCCGGTTGAGATGGTTGATTTTCAGTGGTCAAATTGTGAAGAATTGGGCTGACTGCAAAACAGGCTTTACCTACTTGTAAGTTATATTACACTTGTTGGGTTGGGGGCTAGACCAAAGTGGGTAACTTGTTTTTAGGCCCGTGTTTGATTGAAGGTTATTTAGCAGGTGTCTAAGTATAAGTGACGGTTGCTCTTTTGGTTGGGGCATTTCCATACTTTTTGTTAAGATCAACTGCTGCATTTGAGTTGGTTGATGGGAGAGGGGGGCCGATTTGACTGTGTGGAGTGACTGAGTGGTGGCTGAGTGAATGTAGGATTTTAATTGATTTGTCCACATTTCAACTTTCATTAAGAACAACAGTAGAGTTTGTCTGATACCTCATTTGTGCACCAAGTATCCACTGAGATTTACATGGGGAGTCTTCGTTGCATGGTTTGGTTTCATGGTGATAATAAACAATATCCCCCTGAATTTGCAATGAGCTGCTACCACTGATTTGTTGGTTGAGAAAATTATTTTTGGCCGAGGCTAATGTTTCAAATACTTTTTCTTTTCCTTTTGCTCGGGCTTTTGATTTGTTACCCAAACCTTTTTCATGGCTGCTCTGTTCTCTGATTCTAATAGGAGGGAGAGGAGTAGGGGGTTTGAAAATGTGAGGTTTGAATTTTTTTGATGGACCGATACCTTCATCCTCTATGAAGTATCTTTGTGAGTCGTTACCTTCAACTCTCATGCTTGGGCCGTAGGGTAGCTTTGTGGTGTTTTCAGTGTAAATGGGTCAAGCTTGAAGCAGGTGGCCTAAACATCCACACATATAACAAAACTTTGAAAGACGCTCATACTTAAAAAAAAAAAAAAAATTGTTGGTATTCTATGGATTCTTAGCATTATGATACCATCAATGAGCAGTTTTTAGGTGTTGATTCCAACCCTGATTCTCAGAAACTTTTTGACAGTGAATGTGGATTCAGTTATAGGGTTGATTTCTAGCAGTCTCCCCATTGCCCTTCTGATTTTTTCTGCATTGCGAGAATTCGTATTTTCTAGTAGTAAATCATGAATCTGTATCCAAAACGCTGAAAACTGGAGATCTATTTCATTTAGACAAAGGACTAGGTTCCACTCTTTTATGATCATGTAGTAACCTTTGAAATTCCAATGCCTTTGATAAAAGACACAATTTTTGTCTTGTTGGGATGAGAAGGTGAAATGAAAGTATTGATGCCTAGGTCTTCAATGATGAGGCCTGAAATGAAACTCCAATCTGCTTTAATAATGATGTGAAAAGTGTGTTTGTTTAAAGATTTAGAGGAGATCAGTTTACCTATAAGGGTATGGTTGGAGATTGACTTAACAGTTTCGATTTATGTTTTAAAGGTGATATCGTCCGAGGAGAGAGTTTCAGTTTGGGAAATGAGGAGGTTCAAGTCAGGTGGATTGTAGTTCATTGCCATGTTGGACAAAGTAATAAAAAGTGTGTTGGAAAAGTAGTTCTGTGGGACAGAGGCATGATTTGTTGTGTGGTTGGTAGGAAAGGTTAGGGTTATGGAGTTAAGAAGGGGGAATGAAGAAGATGACGGGTAGGTAAGGGGAGTTAGCTCCTAGAGAAAATGAGAGAAACTCATTTGAGAGAGTCGGTGTAAACTCATCTAGATTTGAACACCATAAGTATACTTACAAATCATGTTTTTTTTTTCCCATTTATTTGTCAAAGAAAAATTTTGCTCAGCAGTTGGTTCAGAAAAAACACATTGCAAACCAAAAAAAAAGTCGGGTCTAAATTCCAAGTCACAATTCTCCCTTCGAATGAAAATTCATGAGCTTTTCTCCATTTTCTCCCTTCCCTTCCCTTTCGATTTTCTCGCCTCCCTCCCCATTCTGCTCTCTCCCTCTCTCAGCTTCAGACTTCTCTTTCTGTAACGAAAACGAGATTCTCCCCTTCGTCTATTCCTTCTTTGTTCTCTCTTTGACAAACAGGAAATCCCTTCTATTGCTTTCCCATCATGTATTGTCGCTTCTCCTCTAAGAACTTGAGGAGAGGGAGAGAAAGAGAGTGTGTGTGGAAAGCAAGAGAGGAGAGAGAGATGTGGCTGAGGAAATGGAAGGAAAAAAAACTGACAAGATCAGTGCAGTGTATGGGATACTATATAGTAGTACTCTTTAGTCTTTAAAAAATGAGTTTTGTTACTCATCATCCGCATACACTACACACTACACATATTTTAATTTTTTAATTTTGTTAGTTTTATTTTTCTTAAACTAATTGAATTCTTATATTCATTATTTATATGCTACATATTTGGTAAAAGAAAAAAAAGTGTGATGTATAGTGTATGGCACAACCAAATTAACAGTTTTAATTTGATATTATATTGAACATTCATTGTCAAACTCAAGATGGAAAATTTTGAAATATTGAATTTAAAATTTGAGTGAAACCTTCATATCTATTGATTGATCATTGATGAGATGATGAAAATACTGTTAGTGATGAAATGATTAGCAACTAGAATATCAAATATGGAGTTATGGCCAACATTGAACTCTATATGACCTTAGTCAACTTTAAGATCAAAATCTCAACAAAAGTTGTTGATGGAGTACATGTCATAAAAGAAGAAGAAGATGATTTTAATAATGAAGACAATAAATATCTTCAAATGAAGACAATAAATATCTTCAAATAAATGCAATGGCCACAAATTTGTTATATTGTGCTCACGATGAAAATTAGTTCAACAAGATAATGACTTTCAAAATATTAAATAGTTTTACTTTGCTCTTCTTGTTCTTGTAAATCGCTTGGTATAGTTTAGGTTCACTTGCATAGGTTCAAAATATTAGATTTGATTCCTTTATACATGTACCTTGTGATTGAGGTTATATAGAACCACCGTAACCAACTGGAACTAGTTCAAACTAATGGTGAACTAGTCGATTAGCAGTTCAAATTAAGGGAACTCAATGTCGGTCGGATCGGTTATGTTTGGAATTATATTCAAACTGGTGAACCAACCAATTATATGTATATATATATATTATTTTATTCTTATATAAAGCAACATCATTTAACTTAAGTTAATTGATGTTGTTTTATCAATATGCAGTTAGAAAAAAAATATAAAAATGATGCAAAACTAAATGTTGTTGTTTTATTACTATGCGGTTAGAAATAAAAAAAAAAAAAAAAAAAAACGAAGTTGTTTGGTAAACCATACTACATTGTTTTGGGTTAGGACTTTATTTCTCCAAAGCCCTAACCTGAATTCCCTCCCTCCCTCCCTCCCTCTCTCCGCTCTCCTTTCAGCACTTATTTAGTCCATTGTTGTCTCGTCTCATCCTCTCAGACCTCTCACAGTCGATCTTGCCTCTCCCTTTGTTTGCATTTGTTCGATCCAATTGGCATATGTATCTCTTTCATCTCTCCATCCCAATCCGATTCTCAAATTGTTAAATTAATTGGAATGAATTCGACTGGTTCTCTTTCTCCCAGTCACTGAGTTTGGTCAATTTCTATCAAATAAGAAATCGATTAGTTTTGGACCGAAATTGAACCGATGGGTAAGTTTTTTTAAATATACCTTGGTTTTGGCTTTTAAAATTTATATTCTCAAAAAGTGTCTTGACGTGTAACATGATTTTTATATGTATGAATAAAATTACGAGGCACCATCCTTATTCTTCAAAATGAAAAAAATATTTCACTTATCAATTTAATATTTTTTAGAAAAACAATGACCAAAACAATTGTCGTTTTAGATGAAACTAATTCTTACAATTTTCTTCTTGTTAAAAACTCCAAACAATGATAAATAATAATTAATTTGGTTTGTCGCAACGTTGCCTCCTTATTTTTGACATCTGCTCCTCTTCCCGCCATCTTCTCCCGCTCCGAATGGAAACCTTCTTCATTATTTCCTCCTATTCTGAGCACCCAAAAATGAAAAAGAGAGAAACCCAAAACCCAGAAGTATCAGAAGGAACAAATGGGTATCAAGGATCTTCTCAGATTTATGAAGCCTCACATTGAACCCATTCACATTAAAAAATACGCCGGCAAGCGCGTAATTATCCTCCCCGGTCTTCACCTCGTTATTTCTTCCTTTGTGCTAGTTTTTACACTGCTTAAATGTTTTTTTTTTCCCAATAATTTGCAGGTGGGTATCGATGCTTATTCATGGCTTCACAAAGGAGGTAGCGTTATTGTAGTTTTTTTGGGTTTGGCTTTGTGGGAGGAAAGAAATTAACCAAAAAGTACTGACTTTTTTCCTCTTTCTGTTTTGATTTGTTTGGGGCAGCTTATTCATGTAGCATGGAGCTTTGTCTGAATTCAGATAGCGATAAGAAAATGCGGTACTTGGAGTACTTTATGCACCGAATCAATCTGCTTCGGCACCATAAGGTAATCCCCGTCGTCGTTTTCGATGGCGGCAACATCCCATGTAAGGCTGCCACCGAGGAAGAACGACACAGGCACGTATAACACCGGCCCCCCCGGGCTTTTCTTTTATTTTTTTTAAAAATGTTGTGTGATATTCTTAATTTAGACACCCCAATTTGTAAATGTTGGGTATGTTTCATTTTGATCCAGAAAAAGAAAAGCTAATCTTGACTTGGCAATGGCAAAGCTCAAACAAGGGGGTGCCAGTGCTGCCTTTGAACTCTTCCAGGTATTATGTGCCAGCACCATCTTCCATTTCTTCTTCTTTTTTCTTTTTTAAATGGTATACTGCCGATCGACCTTGTAAATCACCAAATCTGTTTAACTACATGATTGGATTACCTGCATAATCTCGAATGTTCACAGTTCCATAGTCGATAAATTGGTGTTATTTTGGTTAAAATAAATTAGGCTGCTGAACTTATTGCCATTTTTTCCACGTAAAAATGCTTATACTCTAATTTTTAGAACTGTTGTCTTGAATTTCCTTGTACTTTCAAATTATTGTCTTGAAGAACATTTATGCCCCTAAAAATTCCTTTATTGGCCGAGTCTTGCTCAAATTTATAAACCGTTTGATTTGGACTAATTTCCGAAATCCCAATTTAAGCAGTTTGTGACTTTTCGGTGCATATCAGGTAAATGAGGTTCGCAGTTCAATGCATTAGCAAACACGAATCTTCTTTGATATTCTTATGGCATTGTTTCTATGTGTGCTTTCTCTATTTCAAAAGCTATGGAAAATTTTAAAAAAATTTAACCGTTTGAACTTGTAGAGAGCAGTGAGTATTACTCCAACCATGGCACATCAAGTGATCCAGGTACCTAATTGCCATATTTCTATTAGCTATATGCATCTTCTAGTTCTAGACGGCGAGTTCATTTCCATCAATACTTTTTATTTTTTTTATTTTTTATTTTTTTATTTTTATTATTTTTTTATTTTAGCGTTTGGACCTAGATTCACTGCTAGTAAATGTCTCCTTAGTGACTTTTCAGGTTCTTAGATCAGAGAACATTGAATATGTGGTGGCTCCATATGAGGCTGATGCACAGCTGGCATATCTGTGCAGCCTTGAAGCTGAAAAGGGTGGTATCATTTCTGTGATTACAGAAGATAGTGATCTAATAGCATATGGTTGCCAAGCTGTAAGAACTCCCACAAATATTTTGATATGATGCAGATGGAGGTCTACTGCTTCCTGATGACTTGATCTTCATTTTTGTCATGGACTTAATGAAATCTTTTTGTTTTGATTTGCGTTCATTTATTACAGATTGTCTTCAAGATGGACCGATTGGGCAATGGCGAAGAGATAGTGCTAGACAAGATATTTGGTTCTGTGGCCCGTACACCTTCCTTCCGAAACTTTGATATGGACTTGTTCACAGGTGGGTTCATTGTGACATGCTAAATTTAGTTTGCATGTTTCTGTATGGAGCAAAAGGACGTTATATTCTCATAAAAAATCAAAGGGTGGATTGGAAGTATTGACAAAAACTTGCAAAAAATTATTTCCCAAAACTGAAGGTATTTCTATACCTCATAACGTGTGCAGACCTTGTTCTATTAATACATCTAATGTGGGTAAACCCTTCCACCAATTTTTGTCATGAAGCTTTCTTGACAAATGTGAAAGCAGATGGACTTCTTTTTCTATCTAAATGACTAAAGAAAACTATATCTCACATTGTGAGTGGTTTTTCTATAAATGCATTTGAAACAATGACCGTGTTACTTGGTATTTTCACAGGTATGTGTGTTTTAGCCGGCTGTGATTTCCTTTCATCTATTCCTGGAATTGGGATTGCAAAAGCTTATGCTCTGGTCTCCAAGTACCGAAATTTAGATCGTGTAAGTATTCTCTACTTGTACTTACCCAAAAAAAGCCACATAATAATGTAGAACTAAGTAGATTTTGTGTATAGAAGACCTTGTCAACATAATATAGCATCAAAACAGGATGCATATAAAAGATAGATGTTATCTTTATTCCGATTAGGCTATAAGAGATGTAATATGTTTCATCAGGGGAGTTGCTGGTGGGGGCAGATGTTAACTTGCATGATGATGCATCAAGGGCATATTTGAAAAAGCCTATTAGTGATCTTTCCACCCTGACAAAAAAAGGGACTTCTAAAACAAGTTCCAATTTAACTTATGAGACAGTTTAAGATTACATGGAACATGTCATAATCTGGTAGTGCCATTACATACAATCAGCTTCTATTCCACTGAAATAAAAGGAATAGCCTTCAACGACATGTATTTTCTGAAGAGGTTGGTTTTGATTTGGCTGACTGCCAATTTGAGGAATTGTACAGGACAGAAGCGTATAATGATTCCATTAGAAAGGTCTTTCACATCTGTCATTTGTTCTGCTAATGACTATTTGGTTTCTGAGTATTTTTGCTTAAGCAGATGACAAGAACTTAAATATTTCTTTCTTTTTTTCCTTGTAAGAAATGGAAAATATCCACTTGTATAAGACCCCCAGTGGTATATTGCACCGTTCAGTGTTTGTTTAGTTTCTTATGATCTCTCAAGTTTCTGTCTGATATAAGGATGAAAATCCTATCATGTTTGTGCTCTACCTAGAATAGTGAGACATTTTATGCTTATCCACCCATTGTTTGGCTTCGATCAACCACACAAATCGATGCAAGGCATTAGTAATATTACTTCATTGGATTCTAGATCTGAGTTAAAAAGATTCTGATTTATGAATTGAGATTTCTGGCAATTTTTTTTATAACATCTGTGAGTTTCAATTCCCTTCTATTAAAACTAAAATACACCTTCAACTAAGTTTTCAAATTTGCATATGGGCTCAGTCCATCAAAAACATTTATGATTTCCCTATGAAGCTACTAATTTAAAAAGATCTCCATAAGCAAGCCATAATCGATAAAAAATGTGGACTTTTCCCCTGGGTACTATTGAGTTATCAAGAAACATTTCTAACGTCCATGTTTGCATTACTGTACTTTTTGGACTGGTAGAATTCATATTTTGTATCATTTTGTTTCAAATTTTTCTTACTGGTATACAGTTTTAGAAATTTGGATAGCGTAAATGATTGTGCTATACAATGATATTGCTAATATCACAAGTGTTGCATATTTACAGGTTCTATCAGTTTTGAAGTTTGAGAAGGGCAATCAAATGCCTGATGACTACTCCAAATCTTTTACAGAAGCAGTTGCAGTTTTCCAACATGCCCAAATGTGCGTAGTTTGTGAAAGTCAATTACGTACTACTGGAATCAATCATAGGCCATCACCAATTCCTCATTCTTTGTTGCATATATACAAATACATACTGGTTTATTCCAGTCAGCTAGTGATATATATGATGATGCCTTTCTTATTACTAATTTGCAGATACGACATTGAGACTAAAAAGCTCAAACATCTAAAACCTCTTCCAGAAAAACTTCTACAGTCTCTGAATGGAGAGCTTGAGTTCCTGGGACCGTATCTTTCTTTTTCTCTTTCATTTAATTATTTTTTTCTTCCGAATTCTCGATATACTAAAATGATACCTATCAAATCCTTTTCAGCAATTCTACCATGATAGACACTATGACCTGCTATCATATACGTACTGGTACCATTGCCCATTTTATTTGAGGTTTGAACCTATGAGACTTTGTCCTGTTTAGCATGGTCACATGTCTGAGTATTCTTGCTACATTCCTTTGTGTCTTGGCAACCGCTAATTTTTGAGAACCCTTAAAATGTGAGATTGCAAGGAATAATCCAATCACGGGTATGGTTAAGAGAGTGGGGTGTGTTTTATATTCAGTTTTTCTTTGACCAATTATAAATCAGAGAAATGCCTACATCAATTGCTAGTGCAATTGCTGAAGGTAATTTAGACCCTATAAGCATGGAGGCTTTTGATCATTTCCCAAGTTCTGGACGCCATTCAGATTCCCTTGTTATCCAATCCTCTGGTCAACTAGAAAGTCTTGAAGCCGCTGCAGTATCTACACAAGAGAGCTGCATCACAATCTCTTCCTCCCACAAAACCAGCAAAACTGATGTTTCAGGCAAGTTATTTGAACCCATCTAATGCATATCACTAACTTTTCAATATTAGATTTTAGATTTTGGCTAACAGATTTTGGTTTACCAAGTAAAGAAAGCAAACACAATGAGTCTTCTTTTTTTGCCCTCTTGCTAATTCTAAAGTCCTCCATACGAACCGCAACAAATGCATACATCAATCTAAGCATGTAAGTCATGAATTGATATATGAATAAATAAACTAATCATATCAAATCACGTACATGTATGTGGTATATATGGGTGGATACACAGAGAAACAGATGTCAGTTTCAAATTCAAGTAAATATCTGAAGGAAGCTGCAGCACTAGAGAAACTAATTATGCCATCAGAAATTCATGGAACAGTAGAAATTCCAACGGTTCAGAACAGAAATTCCCTGAAGGTTCCTGACAACAACCCGTTCAAGAAGAGGAAATGGGATGAAATTCAGTTGGATCCAATAGAGAGCATTACTGTTTCGTTTGCGACTGATGAAAGTTTGGGCATCTTGTGTGTCAGTCCAGACAACACTCCATTAAAGGTTCTTGACAAGTCTCCTAGAAAAAGAAGGCTCAGTGACATTCAGTCAGATCAGACAGCTGGTCATGTTTCTGGTATAACTGACTTAGGATACTCAGACACCATGTGCATAAATTTGGAATCCCAAGAGAGTGTAAATTCTAAGCCTAAAAGGGTCACAGATGGAAAAAGGGGAGGGAAAACAGAGAAGTCAAAAAGGGGCAGCAGCAAGAGTTCAGAAAATAAAAAGAGCAACAGTATCTTGAATTTCTTCTCTCGTGTATAGTATACAAATGAATTTCATTTGTATTTAATTTTTTTTACCGGATAATTTAGGCATTCTTTGAGCCATTTGTTCATTTCAGAGGTGAAGATTGCTGAGAGTTGCTCATTTAGGACCTGGTTTAATGTTTCAAAGGTGAACCGTTTATTCATTTCATAAAAGGAAGTTAGGAACTTTTGTAGCATGCTATAGGTTCTGCCTTGGTAAAGAACAAACCTGGTAAGGAACTAGTCTCTGTCAAACGACTTCTATGAGTTGAGGTGGCATAGGCAGAACCATTTTCTTAAAAAGTGCTGCTGTTATTTGTTGGACAAGATTAAAAATTTTTACCAACAGAATTTCTGACCAGAGGATTTTTTTGACTTACAGCAAGTGTTGTGAAACTTGATTGATTATCAGGTGGTGTTCTGATTACCACTCATGATTTACTATTCAAGAATTAGGTAGCTGGAGGAATCTCCCTGAAAACTTGTCTGGGAATCAAAGTAACTATTTCCACTGCTGCATTTCTTTCAGTATCTACAAATCCAAGCAGGTTGCTGTTTTTTTTCTTTGGTAACTAGAATAGTTGCATATATGCATTACAAGGGCCATCATAAATCACTATAGATGTTATCAAAGCCTTTCTTGTGCAATTTTGTAATGCGCCCATATGAGATGGACAAAAATTATCTTTACAAATTATCTACCCCAAGGGGTTTGAACCTTAAAACCAAAGACCAAACCTATTACCACTCAAACCATTTCGCTATGGGTTCTTGTGCAATTTTACAGTTTATTGACTATGTTGGGTTATATGAAAGGGAAGAAGCTAAGCACCAAGTAGGGATGTTATTAACTCCACCATGTTAATAGAAAGTTTTGTCATAAATACACTTTCAAATCGACAAGAATATAGCACGCTGATCAATGCTTGTTTCTCTGAAGTAGACACTTGAGCCAGCAGGCAGACATGATCTTTAATTCGGTGCCTCTCGAGGTAGGTGTAATCGACATAGACAACTCCCCAAACCTTAAAGTGTAGCACTAATTACTCTTCGACCAGTAGTAGGCACTCCATTCTTTTCATCTACGAAGGTCAAGAAAAGAAAAGTTGGTGAGAAGATACATTTTAGGAAGAAAATTATCGAGTGTCAAGATCATTTAATTAACTTCCTGACTTTCCTTTGCAGAGGAAGAGGGTAACAATTACAAGCAAAATTATTCAGCATTCCAGTCCTGTTGGTAGCCCAAAACTTTTGGATTTAGTTGGCGTGGAGGACCATACATGTACGTAGTAAGCATGCATGCATGCACAGGATATTGATTGATACTCCCAAAAATCCATTCAACGACCCTCACCTGAATATTGATCTCTTCTTTCGTCAACGTGACATGTTGATATATTTAGAGTAAACTGAACTAGACCACATGCACGATGATTTATTATTATGAAAAATACCGTCGATTTGAGTAATAAATTCACTGTTCCTAATAGCATTTGATTGATCTCAATTCTGAAAGAAACGTTGAGAGGTCAGATTTGACACATATATAGTTTGATTTGGTCTATTCAGGGCTGAGATCATAATATTGGGTCAATATTCTTAGTACACGGCCGGGGTAATCACATCTAGTATTGTAGGAACAGTACTACAGATCTTCAAGACGAATTTACAGTTTCTACTTTCTATTGAGAACGATACAATATAACCCATTATGATAAATTTTACTAAGGAGTTACTAATACAATATACTCCATATATATAACTATAAGAAAAATAACAATTTGTAATGGATTATATGCGACGAGAATGATTATTTACGTTAAAAATAAACTTATTTTAATAAAAAATAATCATTTTCGCAGAAAATAACTGATTATAATTGAGCACGTCTCTTGTAATATATTAGAGTGTGTCCACAATACTGCTCGTGCATGAAATTGCTCTAAAAATAGGCCCTTAGAGTGTGATGTCAAATGCGATAAAAGAGTACTTGAGTACTGTATCTTCCCCTAACACCAATTTATTTAAGTAGAATCAAAGCTAGAGGTTATGGGTTCCGGTAGTTGCGCAAGAAATTAACCTGTCTCCCTTAATTTGTCTATAGATAATTTTGTAGAAGCTAACTTTTACTTTTCCATCTGCCCTTCTTCAATTCCATGAGAATGACTAGATCATCAGTTGAAAAAAAAAAATCGAATCAGCTTGTCTTGAAATCTTGACTATTTTATTTTCAACAAACAAAAATCTCCTTGTAGAATATAATTACAGAAAGACTGTAGAGAAGATATTTGCAGTAAAGATAGTACTAGATTTTGAAATTTCCAGATTTAAGCTAGTACTACGTACGTGCCCTCTACAGTTTATGATCTTATCATTATTTTTATGTAAACTTGAAGGTTTCAATCCTGTTAATTATGTTGTGCATATAATCTGCAAATATGATATAATTTCTTTCATATATATATATATGTATGTTTGTATGTGTGCGTGCGCGCGAGATATATATTTGTGCTGTCAAGTTTCATATTTGCATTCTCGAAAGCTTGGGAATAGTTGAAGAACTCATGTATCTTGTATTAATTAACAGGGAGATCAACAACCAACAGTACTATAAGAAAAACGAACATTAGCGACGAATTATTTACAATAAAAATGACTATTTAAAATGAAAACAGACCCATTTAAGTAGGAAATAGCTGTCTACAAATAAATAATTTTCTTGTAATGTAATCACTGAGAAGAGTTAGGTGGACTGGGATATATAGTGCATATATATGTTACATGAAGTGATTAGCCTTAATTCTAATTAGAGATGTTCTTGAACATTATTTGTAACTGTTATTATTATTAGCAGTAATTGTCTCCGTCTTTGCCAAAAAGAGTCCCTCTTGTAGTTTAAGATAATAGTTTCTGCAATAGGGAAAGATCAGTCACACATAGCAAAATCACATGACAGAAAATTCTAAAATTTAAAAGATGGCTCTGCCAATAGATGACTGATCATTTAATGCATGGAGAAATGCCAGGCACATCCCAATAAGCGAAGTGGCAGGTGCCCCTGCTGTATTACAACTTTGACACGTACGTACATGGCATTTCTGAAATATGAAGGAAATTATAGTGGAGCTCGGCCACTTGCTGCAACTAATTCAACGACGTACAGCTCGAATTAGTCAACAATTTGGTAATTTTATGGACTTTAAGCTGGAATTTATAGGCCAAGCTGGGGATGAGTAAAATAGCGATCTAGCTATAAGATTCAGTGAGATTGAGTTCAGTGCAGATCATGAAAAACGGAAACAAAAAAAAGTTAAAAATTACCTATCTTGGAGCTGCATTGAGCACAAATTCCCAGGGATTTGGTAGCATCGATCATGTCCAGACGATCGACTTTCCAGGACAACAACGCTGCTTTCAAATCAAGTCATGATAAAGTTTCAACTGGACTTTCTATAACTAAAATTCAATGATACATTAATCATCAATAGCTGTAAGGAAAATCCCAGCTGATGGTCTCGATGGTAAAAAGGATCATGTCTAGTCTCTTCTTTAAATTTGAGATCTCAAATAAAAGAGATAGATATATTTATTGAATTATGAAAGAAATTTAAGGACCTAATTTATCTTATAAAATTGATTTAACAAGAGAAGATTATTCGTTTTTTATAAACATGCACAAGACTTTATCCACAAGAAATGTGAAATTATTTATCAACACACTGCCTCACGTGCAGACTAGTATTTTTTCTGATTTTTGTCACGGGATAAGTAATATGAGCCTCCATTTGTATTGTGGTAAGTTTTGATATTATGAAAAAATTTATGAACCTAATTTATCTCATCAAACCGATTCAACAAAATAGGTTTAATCCTCAACAAACCCTTCAAAAAATTCATACAAATAACAATAAATATTAGAATACTTGTTTTATGTGTTTCTTTTTCTTACCTTATACAGTCAAATTCTTGCAATTTGATCTTAGCCAGTATTTGTTTAAAAGCCCAAAAGATCATATGGAGATCGAGCAGTTTCAAAGCTAGCCGGTGATGAGGATGTCTTCTGGTTGGTACCGAAAACGATTTATGTGTGTCTGGTTGTAACCACCGCCACGTTGCCGATTCACGAGACTCTCGGAACGTAATTAGGGCTATGCAGGACCACCTGATGACCTACAAACAAAGGCTCCCGAAAGTCGAAACCACAACCGAAACTCATGCATGCGTATGGTACGGGATATAAAGCATGCATCTAGCTCCCACCTAACAACGTCATGCGGTCTAGTTGCTGTAGTTTTACCTACTGCTACACACACCATGCAGATTAACCATCCTGATCCACTTCTTCGTCTTGGCATGGCTGTGATCATCCCTGTACGTACGTACAGCTTGGCCACACCTAGCTACCAGCAACAAGGCCCTCCTTATCAACCGTTTCGTGCATGGATGCATGCCCGTGCGCGCGCCAGAGATCGTGGTCAGAATATTATGAAAGTGATTTTTGGATTGGCATCTATTGACTTTGGTTAATTGCAAATGAACCGATTACACGCACAAACAAACATGTATATATATATATATATATATATATGAATAATACCACATTCAGTCGTGAAGTGTATATATATAAATGCTGTACAATCGTTTTGAAAAAAGTAGGATATATGTCTAGTTTGTTTTTGTAGATGAGATAAGTTTAGATAAAATTTGAAAATTAAATAAAATATTGTTAAGATATATTTTTTTAATATTATTTTTATTTTGAGATTTGAAAAAAGTTAAATTGTTTATTTTATTTTATACGGTAATTTGAAAAAATTGTAATAATTAGATGAGATGAGATAAAATAAAATGAAAAGTTTTGTCAAAGTGAACAATTAAGGATTATTATTAAAAAATTATTATTTTTTAATATAAATTCTGTATTTATTTTTTTTCTTTAAATAGATTGTATGGCAATTTCATGACTGTATATATCATTATATATATATATATATATATATATATATAAGTCACACCCATTATTTGCATGAGAAGGACAAGAACTTGCCGATGGAGATCACATCTATTTGTACGGAGGTGCCAATGGATATTAAGGGCCGGGACAGCCGATTAGGATCGATGGGCCAGTCGCGTATTGAGATATCATTTGAGCCGGGATGACTCCATGGTCCATGCTCTATCGGTCTCTAAAGTCATATATATATATATATATATTTGGAATAATGCCAGGTACAAGTTAATGATCTAGTGTATAAGTCTTACTTATGTCTTTTATAAAAAAAAGCAAATTTTATTTAAAAAGAATAGATTTTTTATCTTATATTTTTTTATGGTATAGTTTACTTTTTTTATAAATAAATTTAATTTATCTATTTAGACCTTATACAAATCATTATTCTATATTTTTAATTATTTATTATATTTTATGCGGCAATTTTTTAAAAAATTAACGATAAACTAAAATAAGATAAAATATTTTTACTATTCAAACGGGCGTTAGACCCCGCTTAAATGTTAAGCTGAGTTAAAATGAATTGAATTCTTTATAAATAGTAGCTAGTGAGTTGAGATGGTGAAATGAATTTTGTAAGACCCATCCAAAATGAATTAAGATAGTTTAGATGTTAAGATTAGTTTAAGTTTATTTATAAGAAGTTGGAAATTAAAAGTTGTGGGTCGTACGTATAAAGAAGTTTTGAGTTGAAATTAGTTTAATGATTTGAAAATTGAGTATTTAGATGTTAAATTTTGTTTAAAATTAAACCAAAATGAATTGATTTTAGTTCAATCCAAGTTTGGTTTGGCTATTAAAAATTTTCATCTCAAACTCAAAATTCTCATCTCATCGTTACAACTTTATCAAATTCTCTTACAAAATATAATAAATAATTTAATTTTTTTCTTAAAATTTTCAAATCTCAAAACAATAATAATATTAAAATATAATATTTCAATATTTTACCTTAAAACTTAAAATTCTCAAAATTCTTATTGGATTTGGCCACAAGAAATTCTCATCTCAAACACAAAATTCTCATCTCATCGTTAAAACTTTTCTAAATTTTCATACAAAATATAATAAATAATTCAATTTTTTCTTAACTTTCTAAAATTTTAAAATAATAATAATATTTAGTCTTTCATCTAAAATTCAAAATTCTCAACCTCAACTTCTGTGAGTGTCCAAACCAAACGCTCCTGCATGGCTTTGGGTTTCAATTTTCTACGTACAGATAGACACTACAACAAAAATAGGTTTTAGTGACAGATGAAACTGTCACAAGAAATGGAAAAAACGTCACGAAATATATTTGGTGACGGTTTTAGACCGTCACCACCACTGTCACGTAATGTGCGTCACGGATTACATTTGGTGACAGTTTACTGTACAAGCGTCACTAAAAATATTTTTAGTGACGGTTGGGGATGTGCCGTTTGAAGTAACGTTCGAACGTATTATTTTCTGTGACGGTTAGAATCTGTCACAGAATATAACGTTCGAACTTAAAATTACACGTTCGAACGTAAAAAAGACGAGCTGACATCCGAACGAGAAAAGGTAACGTTTGTTGATTATAGTTCGGACGTATAATGTAAACGTTCGAACGTTTATACGTGCGAACGTTACGTTCGAATCTCGATTCCAACGAAAATGAAATAATGTCCGAACGTTTGTATCATGACGTTCGGACGTTAATTCGAATGTTAAGAGAGTAGTGTTCGAACGTAAAATGTACGTTCGGATGTTTGGAACGTTAAACTTTTTTTACATTCGAACGTTTTTTTTAAACGTTCGAACGTTTTGTTACTATTTTGTATGGTTACGTTCGAACGTATTTTCGAACGTTTAATACTGTTGAAACGTATTTTATTTACATTCGAACGTACATATCAGAAATGCTAAACTCATCCACTTAATAAACAAACCAATTGTTTCATATTACAGTACATATTTCACAACCAATATTGTTTGAAACTGTTTTCAAATTAGATGTTAAAAACGTAATACAGAAATAAAATTCATTTCTTTTTCTTTCCTCGCCCAGCACGATTCTGTTGCAATGACATAACACGCTCCATTTGCAGCATCATCTCCCGCTGCACTTGCTGTTGGACCTCACTACGGATTCTTTCCTCCTGGTCTCTTTGTTGGTCCTGCAAACGCGTCTCTAAATGAGACTGTCGCTCTAAGAGGGACTCCAACTCTTGCTGTCTAGACCTCATATACTCATTCTCGCGTCGTGCAGCTTCTAAATCTTTGGTAAGATTATTAATTTGTGATGTCGATGAGGTTGAGGAAGATGAACCGGAATGCTTGAAAGATCGTCCCAAACCTCTTGCCATACTAGAGTTGGGCCCAAGCACCTGTGAAAAAATGTCCAAATCACTAGGAGAGGAATCCCCAGAAACTGACTGCATCTCCATCATTTTCCCCTGCAGTTTGAAAGATCAAAACACACAATAAGTAACATATTAAAAGAAATACAAATAAAAAATAATTTAATCACATGTTACATAATATAATTCAACAAAAGGAATACCGCTTACATAATTAATTGCAGCTGCAGGATCCATCCACTCACTATGCTCATTAGTGTGAGCAGCAGCATAGACATGAATGAGGGAAAAGTTTTCAGGATCATCACGTTTCTAAGAAAACGACATCATTAGCAATTTGAAAAAGACAGTATTAGTACTTATATAAAAGAATAATAAGAAAAAATATGAATTATTGTGTTTATTAATTACCATTTTTTCAGCAAGACGATGGAATGATCTTGAACCAGCACGATGGTGAATAGTCAGAGCAGATCTATTATTTGCATTTGTAGAACTTAAGTGCTACAAAAATAATTCTCACCGTTAATTGTAATATATGTACATACATATAATATAAACAACAAATATAAATGTAAATAATTATAGAAAATAAATCTAGAATACCTGATATTCTGGAGAGGCAAAAAGATCACAACACTTTATCCAGTCGTCTAATTTCATCTGCTGGAAAGGGGACTGTGCAGCCTCTTCAAACGTCTCAAATTTCTTGAAATGGTCGTGACATCGTCCCTTGTGACGTCGGAATAGTGTAGCCATTAACTCATTCACAGTTCTCAAATCCTCGCTACGACCAAAGTCGAGGTCAAATTCATCCTAATTATAAATTAATTACGTTAAAAATAAAATAAACTAATGTAGGTGAAAAAAATGATATAATAAGTAAACTCACCAGCACACGACTTCGAATGTGTTCCTTAATCTCATTCGGCACATCTCTCCAGGAGCGCACATAAAATGGAGCGTAAGCTCGAATTACTGTGCCAATATAGGAGGAAAGCGCTGCTGCACTATCATTCACTCCTCCAGTGGAATTATCAGGAATTGTGATTTTCAGTTTACCATGCCTTCGATTTTTCTCAAGTGAGATGCCGCGTGTATAGCCACGACCACGACGAGCCAATTGTTCATCAACTAATAGATAATAGTATAATTTTGAAGGTTATATATATTATTTATTGAAACAAACATCTTGATTATATATAGTATTAACGTAAACATTCCTTACCGGTAGGTGTCGATTGTGCATCGTTCTCTGTAATGTTAACTTCATCTTCGGGAACGGACTCCTCAGGTGGGGAGTCCTCAATGGGTTCAGGACTTGGACTCGGTGGAGGAGGCACATTTCTCCTTTGTCTTTTTGGCGGCATACTTGGAAATGATTATATATAACAAAAAAATATTATTAGAATAAATTTATATTTATTATAAAATTCTATAATGGCTGTATATGAATAAACTTTTTAGTACTTTTAGTCTTCATCTTCGGATGTATTTTCCATGTTTGTTTCAGAATCTCTTTGTATAACATCTTCGTCATCATCATCAAGCTCTTGTTCGTCATCCTTATCCACTTCCCCCCCGGATTCTTGTTCGTCTTCTTCTTCTGACTCTTCTTCTGTACTTTTCTCACTTTCTTCAATTGAGTGATAATTTAATGAAGACGGGTCGAGATGGATGAGTGGGACGTCATCTCTACATAAGGGGAGCAACTCGAGTGCACCGAGGTCAACAAATAAGTTAATACCCCCTCCTCCATCTTCCTGGTAGGCCTCTACATTTAGAGTGTCATCTTCATCTCCACTATTATCGTAATCTGCACTCGTTCCTACTTCATATATATTTCGAGGGACAAATTTTTGTACAACTCGCCAAGTTATCTCTCCACTATCTTCATCAGCACTTTTCATTGGATCAATCAAGTAATAGATTTGAGTAGCTTGACAAGCCAGTACGAATGGATCATCTTCGTACCATTTAGATGCAGTATTGACACTCGTAAAATGATTATCCCTATATATCGAATCCCGACCACCGCCTAGATCCCACCAATCACATTTAAAGACATATGTTATAGACCCACCCAGATATTTCAATCCGATAATATCACGAACGACACCATAATAATCAATATCATCTGTTCCATGACTCCCCTCGACCAAGACACCACAGTTTTGAGTTTTTCTATTACGTTCACGGTCCAGAGTATGGAATCTATAACCTCGAACTGTGCATGCAGTGTATCGAAGTGCTCTGTTTGATGGACCACGGGCCAATGCATACAATTCAAAAGAGACTGATCCGGGATCACGAGCACGTTGTTCCAATATCTAACAATTTAAATAATGTCATTTATTAAATATTAGCTAGAGTTAAAACTTTCATCATGTAACATATAGTATAGAGTTTAGTTCATACACGTTGTTCAAACCATCCAGAAAATTCTGACTCGTGTCTTGCCACTATATCCTCGACGCCTTCCATCTTAAGTTTGTCCATGTGCTCACTGTATAGTATAAGTTATCATATTATTTTACATAACAATAGTTAAAGTTGTATATAATCTTTAAAATTATTTAAACCTTGTACAACGACATACCTGAGATAGTGATCAATCTCCTGACAATTATTTAGTACGTACCACCGAACTTTACCCAACTCTGTATCAAGTAAATCGTAACCCGTTTGTGCACCCAAAGGTCGTACATTCTGAGAAAACACTGATAGCTCACGAGAAGGCGGAGCAGCAAGATCAGCATTTCGTTCTTGACGAATAAATCGTGTCTCAACACCACGAAGATATAAAGAGCAAAATGTTAACCATTCATCGTGTATATAGGCCTCTGCTATTGAACCCTCAGCTCTGGCTTTATTCCCAACAGTGCGCTTCAGTCGACCTAAATATCTTTCGACTGGATACATCCAACGGAACTGTACTGGTCCACCCAACATGATCTCCCGGGGTAAATGTATTGCTAAATGGACCATGACATCAAAAAATGACGGTGGAAAGATTTGCTCAAATTTACATAGTATAGTAGCAATGTCTTCTTCCAGTTTCTGCAGCATATCTCGCTTCACTACCCGAGCACACAAATCCTTAAAAAACATACACAGTTCAGTTATGGCAACACGTACAGCAGATGTTAGCTTCCCACGAATTCCCACCGGTAATAACTTCTGCAAAAATACGTGACAGTCATGACTTTTCAATCCACCAATTTTCCAGTCATCATGGCTTACGCATCTACTGATATTTGAAGCATAACCATCTGGCAACTTCACACCTTGCAACCATTTGCAGAAGTCCATCCTCTCCTCCCTTGTCATTGTAAAACATGCATGCGGCATGACCACCCTCTCACCATCCACTCGTAAATGCAAATTATGTTTAATTCCCATTCTCTCAAGATCTTTCCTTGTCTTAATCGTATCTTTCGTCTTTTTATTGATGCTCATTAATGTACCCAGTATATTATCACAAATATTCTTCTCAATATGCATTACATCCAAACTATGTCGCAACATGCAGGACGACCAATACGGCAAGTCAAAAAAAATACTACGCTTTGTCCAATTCAATTCTGCTATGCCTCGTTTTCTCTTGTTCTTTCCCCGACCTTTGCCAAAATTGTTCGCTGCCACATGTACCAATTGTTCCAGGATCTCTTCCCCAGACAACTCATTTGGCGCAATTCTATCTTCTACACGTCCATCAAACTTAGCGGATTCTGTTCTCCATGCATGATTTGTTGGTAGATAACGTCGATGACCCATGAAACACAACTTTTGAGAATATTTTAACCACTCACTAGTAGTTTCTTTATTACACGTCGGACAAGCTAACTTTCCTTTAGTACTCCAGCCGGAAAGATTCCCATATGCCGGAAAGTCATTTATCGTCCACATTACCGCAGCATGCATCTGAAAAGTTGTTGATGTGGATGCATCATAAGTTCTGACGCCTGCTTCCCATAACTCTTTCAACTCTTCAATCAACGGCTGCAAATATACGTCAATGTCATTCCCAGGTGATCTCGGGCCGGGGATAAGCAAAGTTAACAAAAAGTTGGGCGCCTTCATGCACCTCCATGGTGGAAGATTGTACGGAATCAACACTACAGGCCAAGTGCTATAACTTGTACTCATATTTCCAAAAGGGTTGAATCCATCAGTTGTGAGTCCGAGACGCACGTTCCTTGCTTCTATCCCAAACTCTGGATACTGATTATCGAAAGATTGCCACGCAAGTGAGTCAGCCGGGTGCCTCATAAATCCATCATTTTGAACTCTTTTCTCTTTGTGCCACTTCATATCGTGAGCTATTTTCTTACACATGTATAATCTTTGCAATCGGGGTTTCAATGGGAAATATCGCAATACTTTAACCGGAACGCTTTTCTTATCCTTCCACCTCGACTCTCCGCATACAGGACATGCTTGTTTCTCCTCGTTCTCATTCCAAAATAAAACACAATCATTCTTGCACGCATGTATGGACTTATACTCAAATCCTAATCCCTTTCTCAACTGTTTCGCTTCATAAAAGTTCTTCGGCAATGCAGATCCTTCGGGAAGCACTTCGTTAAATAAGTCTAATACCATGTTAATTGCTTTGGTTGACATTCCACACAATGATTTTATGTGAAGCAACCGCACAATAAACGACATTTTAGAATGTTTTGTACAACCTGGATAAAGCTCACGCTTTGCATCTTCCCACATTGCTGGAAAATTATCTGACTCATTCCGTCCCCCACTTGAGCCATTGTCATCAACCTCATCCATAAACATCCCAGCTCCAATGTCACTCAACATCTCCTCCATCTCATCTCGCTCATAATCATCATCCACGTTGTGCAAATTTTCCCGCTGACTGAATAAGTCATCCGCTGATTCAGCATACGGCTCACCATGCAGTACCCATCGAGTATAGCCCAAATCCATACCGTTCACAAATATATGACTTTCAGCTTCATCCAATCTTATCGCACACAAATTTTTACAACCTCGACATGGACACTTAATGTAACCACGACTATCAGCAGAGGCCTTTGCAAAATCAATGAAGACCCTTACTCCACGCGCATAGGGTATGTAATCTTTTCCAAGTCTATCGCGTAGACGCATCCAACTTTTATCCATTTCTAAAAACATCTAATTTTTTAGTAATTAAGGTAAAGTTAAATACACATGCATGTCATGATACATAATGTTCAAAGTACTCTTTCTCAAGGTAGTTGGTCCTATCCCATTCGAGATTATATTCTCCATATTGCACAAGTCTCGTCACTCTACTACTTTGAACGTTAGTAAAAATTTCGGCAGCACTTCCCCATAGTTCTCCAAGTATACATGTTCACATATAGGGATTATGACCCTAAGAACAGTATACCCGAAGAACAAATGAGGAAGACACCGAAACTTCATACTAAACGTTCAAAGTAGGAATAACGTTTATGTGCAATACGGATAATATAATCTCAAACTGTCCACACTGGACAATTCAGGAATTAATGTACACCTAAATGTACACTAATTCCCAAACGGGTCTAAGGTTATTTATGCAATGTTATACAATATCTAACAAAAAAGTCTACAAATAAATTAGCGCACATTGTTTGAATTATCCCGATGTACTAATAATATTTATATTATTAATGATTGATAACACTTAGAAATTATTTATAAACTTATGTAATTCCTAAGTTATTATATTATATGTCATTTATCAGCTATATAATATATAACACTACTATAAAATATCTTATAATTACTATTATAAGTTACTGATAACACTTATATTTTATTTGTTATTATATAGCATAAAATAACAAATTTTACTTATTTATTTCATATTTAATATAATATATAGCAAATTAGATTATAATTACTAGTTATACTATATATTGATAACACTTAATTGTTATAAGTTATTATATAATATGTACCAATTATTGCCAAAATTATTATAATTTTTATAATAATTTTTATAATTAAATAAGTAATTATTATTATAATTACTTATCTATTTCTTAGTAATCATTTTTTAATACTATACATTACATGATAATTATTATTATGGATTAATACTAATATACCCTATACTATATATTATTAGATAAAATATTTAGGATCATCAAGCTATTAGATTTTTAGGAATTATTATTTTATAATACTTATTTATATTATAATTTTAGTAATTCGATTTTTCTGCTATATACTATATAGTTATGCCTTATAATTGACACTTAGTAATATATGATAATTTATTATATTAGTTATTTAACTAATTATATATATAATAGTTTTAATTGTAATATTATAATTTATAATTATGGTTATTAATAATTCATCTCCATAATTTTTATTCTTACACAAATAATCACACTATTTATCTAACAAATAAATTGTTATATATATTCTTTTATCACAACAAATTACTAAAATAGACACATAAACTAACAAATAATTATTATTCAAAAACATACACTATACTAAAACATTATCACATTAAGAATAAACATATTCAATAACAATAATTTTTCTTTTTAATTCATCCAAACAACACAATCTATATCACAAATTAAATCCACAATAAAATGTAACAATATAGTTTAGTATATATACCTTGTGCTTTAAATAAATTCTTCTTCAAAAATCACAACTTCTCAACAATTCACAACAAATGATCCTTCAAAAAATACACAATACTAGTTAGTTAAATATATATGAAATAAAACATTGAAATTATCATGTATATTACAAATAAAAAATGAGAAATATTATTTACCTTAATGCTTAAAACAATATTTCTAGAAAACTCTCTCTCACTATAACCCTCCACTTCTTCTTCACTTCTTCTCTTCTCTTCCCAGCTCCCTCTCTCTAAAACTCTCTCAGTCTCTCACTCTAACACGCACGGAGGAAAGCAGAAATGAATCTGCTTTCCCGTGCGTGAAAGTTTTATTTTCTGCTTGTTATGCAATTAACGTTTGGACGTTCATTAAAGTACGTTCGAACGTTTCATTTTACGTGCGAACGTTTAAGCATAAACGTCCGAACGTACAATAGTCCCGCCCACAAAATATATAATACGTTCGCACGTATTATTGTCATTCCTACGTATTCGTCAGTAACATTCGAACGTTTATATAGTACGTTCGAACGTACTGTGGAAATTTGGTTTAAGCGGGAAATTTCCCTCCGAATTTATTATAACGTCCGAACGTTTCACATGAACGTTCGAACGTAAAAATTATTATTTACATATTAAAATTTAGTATATTCCTCATAATATATTTATATATTAAATTATAAATTATAAAATATTAATTAATAAATAATTTGTACCAATTATAATATATATAACATAAGTATAATATAAGAACGTACTACATATATATTATAACCTTATATTAACTAATAATATAAAATATATATTATATTATAACTATAATATAATAAGTATATTATATATTATAGTTATAACAAGTATATTATAATATATTATATAGTACAAAAATTGTATATTATCCTAGTAATTAGTATAGTATACTTTAATATAGTATATCTAATAACTATATTAAAGTAATATAGTTATTAGATAATATAGTATAAATATTATATAATATATTATCTATATTATAGTCTATAATATAGTATTATTATTTATATAATATATTATCTATATTGTAGTCTATAATATAGTATAAGTAGTATATAGTATGTTAAACATACGTAATAACTATATAATATCGTATAATATTATATATAGTAAATATATAATAGATATAATATAGTACTAGTACTATGTTATATATACTACTTGTATATAATATAGTATATATACTACAAATATCGTAATATATAGTACACTATACATTACTATACATATATATATACTATATATATTATATACTATATATTACTATAGTTAATATATTACTATATATTATATAGTAGTATATAATGTTAATATATATAGTACATACTATAGTTATTATATAGATACTATAGTATATTAACTATAGTATTGGATAAATAAATAACTATATAATACTACTATATAATATATACTATATAATATTAACATTATATACTACTATATAATATATACTATATATATAAACATATTAAATAGTATTAAATATATATATATTAATATTATTACAATAATATATACAATAATATTATATAAGTATACACTAGATATAATATAATATATTAGTATATATAATATAATATATCATAACATACGTATATATACTATATCTATATACGTATATAATATAGTATACTATATTACTATATACTATATAATATAGGTTTCAATAATACGTATATAACACTATATACGTATTAAAACTACATACTATATAACAGTATATAGTATACACTATATAGTATATAGTGTAATATACTATATACTATATAGTATACACTATATACACGTACAACAGTATATAGTATACGCTATATACACTATTAACACTATATACTATATAATATACGTATATTATACGTATATAATATTATACATTATATGATATATAATATTACCTATCATATTATATAGTAATATATAGGTAATATAATATATATTATAATAATATATTATATAATATATATAATATAATATATAGTATAAAAACGTTCGAATGTTATAACTAAAACGTTCGGACGTTTTGATTGACGTCCGAACATATACGTTATACGTTCGCATGTTAACACAACGTCCGAACGTAAAAGTTATACGTTCGCACGTTTGATTCAACGTCCGAACGTAATCTACATAACGTTCGCATGTACATTTAACGTTCGAACGTTAATTAATTAACGTTCGAACGTTAACTGTATATAAGGCCAGGCACGACGGTTTCCAGGCCGTAACTTGTACGAAACCGGCCACCGAACTCAAACTCTCTCTTCCTCTCCGCCACGCAAGCCGCCGCAACCGTCGCCATCCTCCACCGCAACCGTCACTAAAAGGTAATGTGCCCTCTCCCTCATCTATTTCCTTGCTTTTAATCGGTGGGTTTCAAAAATTCGAAACCCACCGTACCCGGTTATAAAACTTGCATTTTCGGCCACCATTCGCAGTAAATTGATAAAATAGGACCGTAGAAACATTCCCCACTGTATATAAATGCTTATTTTGGTTGTTTGTGGCTTCGAAACATGCGTTTCGAAGCTTTCGGTAATGGCTGAGTCGACTCAGCGATTACGTGTCGTAACGTTCGGACGTCACGACACAACGTCCGAACGTGCGACCTTTGGTATTCTTTACGTTCGCACGTTATATTGTAACGTGCGAACGTATTAGTTTCACGTGCGAACGTTTTTATCCAACGCTTTAACAGAACGTTGGATAAAAACGTTCGAACGTAAACCGTTGGTATTCTTCGGCTAGTAAGAATGTCCGAACGTATGACGGTTCAAATTCATTACGTCCGAACGTTTAGATAATACGTCTGGACGTAATGAACTCATTCGCACGTTTTTATCGAACGTTTGAATGAAACGTTCGATAAAAACGTCCTGTACGTATCATCTTTTTGTCGAACGTATCCTGACTAACGTGCGAACGTTCCTTCAATAACGTTCGAACGTTTCCTGTTAAAATATTTTTATATTGTTCCTTTTAAGTATTATTATTTTATATATTGAAAAAGTGAAATTATTTCAAAGTTTTACTGGCGAAATTATGTAAATTTATAATAGATGATATTTTAATTTTCTGTATAATCCATATATGTCATAATACGTATGTATCTGTGATTATAATCATTTTTTTTAAATGTTACAATTTATATATTTTTTTTAATTTTCAGGATATGGCTCAGTATATGACGACAAGGAAGCGAGGGAGGGATGGAGGCAATCCGGACATTGCTCGACTGGGGGCACGAACTGTTATGGGGGAACGAGAAATTCTCATTAATGAGTTTGATGAGCTCAGCTGGGAGCAGAAGACGCTGAGAGACGTCTTCGTCACCAGAGGCTGGGGCCCCATATGCACATTGAGGGGAAAGATTTACCCCACAATGGTTCGAGAGTTTTACATTGGGATGGCCACCATGCCTAACGATGCATCATCCCATACTCTCAGTGTACGCGGTGTACAGTTTCAGTTCTCGGCAGATGTTCTCGCTGACTTACTCCAGATTCCGCGTATACTACCTGAGTCGACAGCTGCTCAGGCTGATGACATAGCAGCTGCATTTTCCCCGGGCATATTCGAGGCAGATCCAGCCGCTTCTGCTTCATCTTCGGGCCCTGTTGAGTTTATGCCCAGTCATGAAGAAGATCGACCCGAGGGCGATCCTATTGCTGCTGAGGTTGGTGACGATGAGCGGGACCAGGATTTCTACATCCTCACTGGCACGGACCGCACAAAGCTCGATAGGCCGAACTCCTTCAGCCAGAATCAGCTGCTGCCTTTCTTTCGCATGTTGCACATTTTTGTTGCAACAAATGTAGACCCGGTGGCACATAAGAGCACATTCAGTCGGGCTCGTGCACAGTTCCTGATTGGCTTGGCACGTGGTGAGCCCATTGACTTGCCCCTTGTTATATTTGAGCGGATCCGTTACGAGGCCAGCATCGTTACCACGGATAATCTCCCGTACGGAGTCATCATCAGCCGCTTATTACTAGCCCGGGGAGTGCCACTCCAGGCGGAGGAGATGGTGATAAACCAGATGAGCCCTATCGACATAACCACACACCGCCGGAGCATTGCACAGGGGAGAGGCTCAGCTCGGCGTCAGTCTGGTCCTACGCCAGATCTTGTTCCCCCGACTGAGTCTGGGGCCGATGTTGCTCGCCCGTCGGCGAGTACTAGTCAGCAGCCGGGAGTTACATCTGCTGGGGATGTGCGACCTGCTTGGGTTGATACAATGATGACAGATATGAAGGCGCATATAGACCGACAGATCGATAGACAGATTGCACATATAGATCAGGCTGTCGCACATCTTGCACATCATGTAGATGTGCTAAACAATAAGGTTGAGACATTGACTGAGGAGTTTCGATCTTTTGTAAACCAGCAGTTCTGAAAGTGATTTGTAAAAATTTATCATTCGAACGTTTTTTATTTTCGACATATGTAATGGACACAAATATTTAATGTATGTATTGTGTAGCTTAATTTCTACTCTTAATTTTTTTTAATATAACGTTACTCAACCTTACTATTAAAAAAATATATATTATGGTTAATTTATGTAATTTAACATATAACGTTCGAACTTTATCACATTAACGTTCGAACATTAGCGCTAATATATTCACGTTCGCACGTAATAAGTTAAAACGTTCGAACGTTCGCGCTAAATTTTTTTACGTTCGCACGTAAATATACATAACATTCGAACGTTACTGTGACGTGCGAACGTATTATGTAAAACGTCCGAACGTTTTGAAATTCTTGCCCAACATTTAGTGACAGTTCTCACAAACCGTCACAATAAATACCTTTTAGTCACAGTTTAGAAACCGTCACTATTTATAATCTGTCACTAAAAGCCATATTTGTTGTAGTGAGAGATCGGTTGATTGGGAGGCCCCTAAGTTTGAACAGTACTGGATGCGAATCGAGTCATTTTGATCTGTCACCTAGCTAGCTTAGCCTATCTATAAAATATGCCGACCTAGGAAGAAATTATATGTCATCCTCCATCCACCGACATATACTTTTCAATTTTTTATTGAATAAAAAGTAGGTTAAAAAAATAATCCCTATGTTTTGGGTCAAAAAAGACCCAATACCAGATTAGTCCACGTGTTTCAGTGTTTGGTAAAAACATCATTGATCGATATATTTCCTTGCACATGCATAACCTTTTCTTTTTCCTCTTTGAAAACTTACGCATACATTCGTACATATACATGTACGTATGTTTGTTAAGTACGCACGTTAACGACGACCTTGGGGTGATCGAAAATGGACGTAAATGTGTTTTAGCGGTGGAATGCTTTTGCGGCGAAATTTTGTCGACGGAAATAGAGATCTTCTTTGTATATGCTATATCCAGATAGCTAAGATACAGAAAATGACATTTCAGCTGCTGTAAATATTATTTATTAAGTTATCTAATCATAATTTCATTGATCTATCATAACCTTTTACTTGCTAAAATTAAAGAGCTTTTCATTGTATAATATCATTTATCACAATAATAAATCCACTTAATTGCCTATAACTAAGATTTAAAAAAAAAAAATTAATTAAGGGCCTGTGGAGATAGTAAAAATGTTTTTTCTTATCTCATTATTATAATTTTTTCAAATTTTCATACAAAACATAATAAAAAAAATTAATTTTTTTAAATTCTAAAATAATAATAATATTAAAAAAATAATATTTTATTAATATTTTATTCAACTTTCAACTTTTATTTAAAACCATATCATTTTATCTCATTATCTAAACATGCAACACCTAACTAAAGAAAGTTTCCTACTATTAATGATTACTAACTAATATAGATCAAGAAAAAAAAAGTACAAAAAGTATTGATATTCTTTTCCAACCATTTAACTCTTATAATATAATTTTATTATTAATTGTAAGAAAAAAGACTATTCATCTTACTATAGATATTAACTCTTTGCTACCAATTTGATTCCCTCGCCAGCTCTTATCTATTTTATTTCAAACTCTAAGTATTTCCACCGCTTAATTTTGATGTTATATATATATATATATATATAAAGTTACTTCTTCTCAAGATTATAAGAATATTTTTGCATTTTAGAGTTTTTGTGACAGAAGAAATTCGGACAACTGATGCATGATAGTTAGGTAACTATCTCCACGTACGTATTGCATGCTTCGACAACTAGTCTTATTATTTATATATATATAATTCTTGAAGTACAAAGCTCTTGATGATCTCCCCTAAAGTCACATATATAGAAATGATATATACAAGTCACAAATTCACAAGTTTCGTACAATTATTTTATAAAAAAAAATATACTTTATCATAAAAAAGTGTGAAAATCGTACATTAGGGACTTGTACTTAATATTATTCAAAGTCATACCATGTATTTTTTTTCTTTATTATAAAATGAATTAATTGTAAGTTTAATGCTTAATTAATCTCATAATATAATCATTCATCTTCTTGCCAATCTACACATGACCTAATTTTATTAGAGAAATGATAGTAACAGTCGTGAGTGTACAAGTGTCATACAATCATTTTGAAAAAAGTGAATAAATATGAGACCCACATAAAAAAAATTAATTTTTTAATAATAGATCTTATTTTTTTTTTCAAAGCGACTGTACGGCTCTTGTGCACTCCACGAGTACTGTGCTTAGCATTACTCATTTTATTATTACTTAATTATCCATCTCTTGTACTAATTTCTCTTTTAGTTACTACTTTGTTCATTATTACGTACTTTAATTTGATCATTTATTATTACCATTTCATTTTGATCGGTACTCGATCTCTTGCACTTTCCGGTAGTAACCTACTGCTTTGTTTGTTATCTATATTTAAATATGATCATCTTTCGTCCATAATATTATATATTACACATAGTGCGAATTGAATGTGCGCCTAGTACTCTAAAAGGTGACGCCATGCCCACGAGTGCAATGTTGAAATGTATCCAACATTTAAGCAGTTAAGAAAGCATGCAGAGAGGTTGGTAGGAGCAACCAACACTCTAGCGCGCGCACACCGAGCTTACTTTATTTGTGATTCTCACAGAAAAAAACGAGGTGGGAAAACCACCAGTCCAAGTCAAATGTTAAAAGTCTGCACTTATCTAACCTTAGCTGCATCAGTACTACTTATAATAAGCCCCACCAATATTTCATTCTCTTGTTCTTTCTGATCTGCACTGAATTTTTAGGGCTTTTTATCTTTTTTTCTCTGTGCATGCTTTGATCCATCTTTCTGTGGGGTTCAGTCCGTCGATGAGGAAGCCTTGCTGTGAAAAGAAAGAGACTAACAGAGGATCATGGTCCCGGGAAGAAGACCAGAAACTCAGTGATTACATCAAACAACACGGCGAAGGTTGTTGGCGTTCACTTCCTAAGGCTGCGGGTATTAACTCTCTCTCTCTCTCTCTCTCTCTCTCTCTCTCTCTCTCTCTCTCTCTCTCTGTGATGAATTTTTGGAGCTATGCTCTCCATGCGGCTCTTAGATTCCATTATTCTTAATTTTTCTTGTAATTCTTGAGACCCTTTTTCTTCGTCCTCTTCTTTTCACATATACAATTACTTTTTTATCACCAATTGACGAGTGATAATCGTCGAGAACCAATATAGATTTAAGCTAAAAGGGTTAAAAAAAGGTGGTTTGGTCTGATACTTTTATGTTGATTAGGGTTGCGTCGTTGTGGTAAGAGTTGCAGACTCAGATGGATAAATTATCTAAGGCCAGGCCTTAAACGCGGCAACTTTGGAGAAGATGAAGAGGATTTGATCATCAGGCTTCATGCTCTCCTCGGAAACCGGTGGGTGTGATATATATTTAGATTATTTATTTTTCTGCTAAAATATTTTTATTAATTCAGAAAAACAAAAAAGGGGGTCGGGGAGGGTCCAAAAATTTCAGTGCTCATTGCAGTAATCTTTGCATAAATTTTCTCTGCCATGTAGTACGTACCTGTAATCGATATTAATTACCTTTTTTGCTTTGGAAAAAGGCTGTTTTTAGTGATTTTTTTCCTGATTCTTTAAAAATTAAAATTATTCACAAATTATATTTATTCACATGACGATCGATTTATATATATAGATGGTCACTGATAGCGGGAAGGTTGCCTGGACGAACGGACAACGAGGTAAAGAACTACTGGAACTCTCATCTAAGGAAAAAGCTAATACAGATGGGAATTGATCCTAAAAAACCACATCAGCTGGGAGGGAGAGCAATTTCTTGTGCTGGAAGACCATTTTTATCCAAGAATGAAGCGCCTAAGCAGCTACTGACCATCCATCGGAATGACAATCATCAGGTCCTGAAATTTGAGAGCAGTCTTCACATCAAAACCTGTCTGCCAGACTTGAATCTTGATCTTACTCTAAGCAGCACAGCTCTAAGTACTACTCTTGTGGAAGAGAGAGCTAGCTAGCTACCCATCGAAAACTTACAAAAGTTGCTCGTTTTCATGGCATCTGATCTTCTATAATCAAAGTAGTTAGTCATATATATATGATCTGTTGGTGCAGAACTGGAGATTGACTAAAAATTAATACCATCTAAACTTATCTCACGTATTTTAGCAGTGGAGGAGTTATATATTTATAGCATGTTAATGGTTGTGATGAATATATTCGTGTGAAGTAGTACTATATGGCTAGAGATTGTATTTTTCTAAATGTCTCATCAAGCCATGCCTACTTTTCAATGTAATTTGACTGTAGTTAGTACTACTTTAGGTATATATTTCTAACAAGCATATGTATGCTTCAGTGCTCATTTACAGTATTTTTGTTGCCTTATATATATATATATATATATATATAATATTATGTACTCCTGATTAACTTAATATTATGAGTAATGTCATATACACGTACCATACTCTCGTTCTACTTTTATCCCACTAAGTAAAATATTGTGACAAATTCATTACTATTAGATAATAAAAAAAATATCAAATAAAAGATCATTTAATGGTGATAAATCATGTGTCACATCTTACTTGGTGAGATGAAAGTGTGATGGTAATGTGGTGTATAGAATTTTTCTTAGCTTAATGATACACCTTATACAAAATTTTTACAATTATTTTACAACTCATTTTAAGTCGACCAAGGTAATTGTGTACTTCATTAAAATATAATATCAATTTTACATGATTACCACCCTTTATTTTAAGTAGAGTTGTAAAATTATTGTAGAATAATCGTAGGTTTATAATTTTCCATATATTTATCTGTGATCGAAGCTCATTTATAAGCTGAAAGGAAGTTGAAGATATTTAACTAAATGGTACGTACATATATATATATATATATATATGCATATAATATGTTAGAAAGTTCGGCAACCAACATATGTGATTGTGGAATATTAAAGGTTCTATGCATGGCTGGAACTTGTATCTTTAGGGGTTGCAATTGGTAAACTTACATGGGCAGAATTCCGAATTCCAAGTTAAGCTTAAGTACGTACGTAACTAGGTGAGTTTTCTTTCTAAGTTCTTGTATATATATATATAGCTATGCCATGTCAATATGGTATTAATTCCTTTATGTACGTACCTAGGTTTTGGTAATTTGCTTGTTTCATCAAAATGGTAGCGATTTAACTAGTTCGGTTATGGTTACTACCAACCTGCTATGGTAGTACTCCCAGATTGTCCCCCACAGTCCACCCCTGCCTGGAAGTAATGGTCCCTTCTCTTCCCGCAGTGATCCCTTGCCCGCTAGCTCGTACCCACTGAAAGAGCGGGCGAATTGTCCAACCTATCATCCAGGAATCTCCATGGAAAACTAGAATGCCAAATCCAACAAAGTGCAATATCAATCAAAACCAAGCCGATCTCAAATCCAATCAAATAACGTACTTTCATATCAAACTCAAAACAGTCAAACTCATGATCTCAGATTTGTTCGTTCTAATGAATGATCAAGTCAGATTCGATGATCTCCTGAGAGTAGATAATCAAATATGAGTAGATTGTTAGATCTAATCTTCTTAGATCTTAGCATATTTGATCTGTAATTCTCAAATTCAAGTTTCTGTCCGCTTCGAGAACCACGAGCGTGGCCTTGAGATAAATGAGAGGGGAAGAGAGAAGAAGAAGAAATAAGGATACGAAGATAGGATCAGAAGAAAGTTAATTAAGGAGAGAAGACAAGATATATGACTGAAATTAGGGTTATATATATAACTAGGCGGGTTGGATTTTACTAGGCGAGTGGAGTCCACATCTGGCCGGCCCTGAGTCGCCCTATTAAATTTCTACTCTTTTTATGCCCGCCTAGCCATGGTAATGGGTGAGTACTGCCCGCTCGTTACCCTACGAGCTGGGCAAGGGGGCCCTCACTACCCAAGCGTAATTAATGTGGTTTTGGTGTCTCGCTAAACCATGTGCATGATGTGCTAGAATCTCATGAAAGGTACTCTCCCAAGAGATGGTAATTGGATTGTGAAGACTTGCATGATAGGTAGTGCTACATCTCTTGTTAGATGTTTAATGGATGAGACTAGATAGGACATACTAATACTTATAACTAGGGCTGCAACAGTAACTTCAACTAGTTTTTTGTGGGTATGATGACGGTTGTGACCGACCCTTTGCTTGGATCGATCGTTCAATACATGATAAATTAAGTTGCATGCATGCATGAACATGATATATTGGTTTGATAGGAAAAAAAAAACCATATTTGATAAAAACTGTAGGTAATTAATGACATGCATGATGTGGTATGTTAGATTGTAAAATTACTTTTATTATAAAATAGATCTAACGTGCTATCATATGAAGTAATGTCAATTTATGAATTTCCTTTGTGAGATTTTTTGTGGATGTAGTACTTCTCTTGTTTAATTAGCCCAATTATGATTATTTTAAATTGAATTATTTTTGATATGTTGTCTTGACAATAAAAAAATGTGATATCCTAGGTTAATAGATAAGACCATCGATGATCTCATGTTTCGCCATGTATACTGATGACTATAATTTGGCGCCTTATTACTCAAACATATTTGTGTGATATTTCATATTGTGAAAATTTCATATCTATATATGATAGCTAGGTAGCTATATATATATATGTATGTATGTATGTATGTATGTATGGATATATAGTACAAGGCCATGAAACTCTGAAATTAGGGTTTTTGAATTATTCAAATCAGTGTTTCCATTGAGATTTTGACTAATAATTGTAGATATAAAGCAGATGTGACTAGAGCCATATCAAGGCCAGCTATAAAATTAATTTTTGTGATTTGCATTGAATTAATTAGTCAAATTGCTCCATGTGATTTTTAATTGAACTAGCTGATCATGACATGCCACATGTAAGAAATTAAAACCAGTAAAATTTTATCTATATATATATATAAAGACAATGATCTTAAAAACCCATAAAAATTAAAAACCATATTTAAAATATTAATTAAAAAAATTAAAATCAAAGAAACCAAAAAGGAAATCCGAGAAAGAAAAAAGTAAAAAGAAGTTTTTTGAAATTTGAAAAAATTAAATTGTTTATTATATTTTGTATTGAATTTAAAAAAATTGTAAAGATTAAATGAAATGAATTAAAATAAATTGAGGATAACTTGATATCCAAACGGCCCCTCACTTCATTATAGAATAAGATTGAAAATCAGTTTCTGAAAAGGAAAAATCTAATTGTAAGCATATTTGTGTACTAATATGTATATCAATTTATTATAATTAGTTAAAAAGTAAATTTTATTGAAAATAATATTAATTTAAATTTTAAATATAAAAAAATTAATATTAATATGTAGATTAATACACGACTTCACTTATATATAGTAAAACTTTTATAATAATTTTGAGCCGAATCTAATTCCCAGAAAAGAACGCTTTGCACGGGATTTCATGCATTGACCAACTACATGCCAATTGATCCGAAAACCAAGAAAATCATTTACAGAAATGAAAAATTTTATATTGATTAAAAGTCACTACAACAAATATTAATTTTTGCTGCGATGTATTTAGGTGGAAACGGGTATGAAATCGGCGGGAAAAAGTCTCTTCCGACTGATTATAGTCGTGGCATATAATCGGGAAAAAAAAAAAAAAAAAGGTGTTTTATCCCGCGAATAAACCGACTCTCATCAGAAATATTCACTTTTACCGACGAGATTAGTCGTCGTGTCAAAAAATTATTTTACCATGGGGAATATAATAGTATTTTGTGGTAAATCTTTGAGAGGAAAAAAAAAAAAAACTCGTGAAAAATGCAGTATTTTTTTTTTTTGGAATAAAACCATATTATATTCTATATTTTATTAAGGATATTCAATCGTTACAAATTTTGTCATGTATAACATATATAGCTGTAAATTAAGGCATGAGTATTTGTTGTAACTAACAAACAAGCCATAACTTCATGATGTACTTTCTTGCAAAGTGAGCAGGCACAAATTAAGGCCGTCCGTATGAATTTATATATATATATATATATATACACACATATATTCATGTGGCTCATAAATTTGTACATACGTACGTTGTTGTTTGTGATCACAAAAGTTAGAGATAACGTTATTAAATCAGCTTTGTTGACTAGCTTGATGGAAAGCTGCAGATCGATATATGATCATGAGACGATGACGACCAAACATTCAAAGGAAAAGTTGTAGGCCTAAAGTAAACATTAAAAAACAAACCAATGTGCAACTTCAATTCCGATATTATTCATGATTCATCTATATCTGGAAGGAGTTAGTTGCATGCACATGCATATATATATGCTTCGGTCGAGCGGCTTTTAACTATCGCTTTGGACCAATATTGCTGCATGTCAAGATTATGTTACAGAATTTTCAACAAAATGCTGCATGCATGCTGAGATCGATACCTAATGTTCAAGTTATTAGTTATGATCGTCAGTTATGTTTACTCATTCACATTTGAAGTTTCAACTAATAATCTTCTGAGCAGGCCAGGCTAGCTATTTTTGTTGAGGTACGTGTCTCGGTATTTATTTTTGTTTAGGTGTAGTACTGTTTGTACCTTTTTTTTTTTTTTCAAAGAGCTGGTAGCCCCTCGTCCAGAGACTCCGTCCCAAGTTTATTAAGAAGCCTCACTTGTAGAGGAGGAAAACCATGGTTTACAAGCCAAACATTAGGGGGAGAACAACCACCCAAAAACATACCAACCAGAAATTAAGTATGATGACCATGGTCTTGTGATGCTAGTTAGTTGTTCAACAGAAACTCGAGATTAAAATTGAGAATGATGCAAACAGATAGAGAACTCTTAAATAAACTCGAAGATTAATTAGGGTTCTACTAATAAGAGTCAAAAAGTGTCATTTTGAAGTCCACAAGTTGGGCTTAAATAGCTAAGAGATAGAGACCACCAGACATAGCTTGGTGATGCTGAAAAGAGATTTATGAATTGGGGTCACATCCACGATTCTTGTCATATCTACATCGATCTGCCTTTTCGAGGTAGTCTAGTACCATCAATGTCGAATCTATTAGCTTAGTGACATCATACCTGAATCATCTTGGATCATTTTGTTGCATACCACAATCTTGCTATTTTATTTTTATTTTTTGTAATTCCACTACGATTAATCTTATGATGTTATGTTGTTGTGGTTTGAATGGAGATTATGACGCCGGACAAAATATCGATTGTTTTGTAGGTTAGTTTTAACAGATAACTCACATGAAAGAACACAAGAAAATCACTCAAAATACAGAGAAACACTTTTGATGTTCAATTCAAAATCATCAAATAAAAAAATGTCAAAAATTAGCCCACAAATTGGGCTGTATAGCTGAAAATTGTCCTTATCAGAATTTTACCAAAAATAGTAAAATCTCAATAATCATGTCAAAATTAAATACGTAATAAAAGAAATAATCTTCCAAAATTGGGTTCATAATCACTTCCCAAATGATAAATGAATTATTACCATAAAAGGAAAAAAATAACTAAAAATGAAGATTCGGAAGGGAAAACAGTAGAATTCAACCTCGGAAAACATGTGGACAAAGCTCAATATCAACAAATTTTCTTATACTATCTCTGAATTATGTCATCTGCTTAATTATCTAAAGTGTAACAAACTGATGGCTTTATCAGTTCGGGTAACGCTGTACAATGTACAATCCATTAGACTATTATTTTGCTTTTACATGCTATCAGCCAGGTCTATGGCCAATGTTCCTATATATATATATATATATGGCCTCCTCCTCTTTTGCCTCAACCTCCATCACGAGCTGCTAGCTGCCACAATAACTCCACCAATCTTTAAAACAACATTACCAATAAACTAACACGCGAAAATTACATATATCTTCTATGGAATGCATAAGACGTTGTACTTATAATTTGAAAAGATTGCATCTCTCTGACTTTGTAGATCATGGCACCATGCCAATCCCTCTCTGTCACAACATGATATTGTCATTACATATGCAAAAGGTGATATATACCTCAGTCATTGCCAATCTTGATTATCTAATTGGCATTTGCAAGATCAATTGGTCATCAATATTGCTCTCACTTTCTCTCTATCCGAGCTCTTGGCCGAACCCTAAAGTTTATTGCTGTGAGATAGAACATAAATTAGACCTCACAACATTTATAACCATCCGAGTAGTTAAATTTTGAGCTTGGACAACATTAAATGCATGGAACTCATGATTTCATATATATTTATTTCTCTCACAGTACTCTAGGTCTTAGAATTCAATTGAAATCTCTAGAAATCTCTATCTGTGGTAGGGGTGCTCACTTTTTTGCACTCCTCAATCTAGCATAGGTACTATTAAATATCAATATATAGTACAATAAGATACAAACTGTATATCAGTGAGCTGAAGCCAAACTAACAGCTAAAGTAATGATTTATATAAGTTTCAAATATACAAACTATATTGTGTAGTCAATTTAAAAAAAAAAAAAAAAGTAAACTAGTCTACCATGAAATTAAAATATCAAAAAATTAATTTTTCTAATGAGATTTACTTTTTTTATAAAAAAAAAAAAAAAAAAAAACTACGAGACTTGCATACTTTAATCTTATATCTAGTGTTACTTGTGCTTTTACCCGTAACTAGTGTTGACAATTCTTCTCTAATTTCTGGGTAGGAAAATGATATTATGTCCCCTCAATTTGCCTCCTTAATTTGACCGCTCATATATTTTATTTTATTTTTAATAGTTTTTTTACTTAATAGTTAAGAAAGTGACTATTAGTACTGTATTCATTTTTTTTAAAATGTTTAAAATAAAAAGTAAAAAGAAAAGTGCAATTTGGACTAAGGTATACCAAGTGAGCAAAGAGAAATGATAGAGCCACCGAGAAGGTGTACATCTATTTTATACTAAATTTTTTAGAAAAATAAATTAAAAATTGTTTCTTTTATTAAATGATTAAGAATTTTTTTTAATAATTTTGTTTTTTTTTTTAATTTTAAAAATTGTTTGAAAAAAAAAATACAAATAAAAAAAATTATTTACACTATATATCCTATAGACAAAATGCATGTGTGAGATCTTCTGTGCCCTAGTACCCCTCAGTTAGAAATTTGAGGGGTATGTTCTCTCATATATACTTATTTATTGTGTTGCAAACTGATCATCATCTAGAACATAGGCTTTACAAATCTGGGCAAGGCATGAGTACAACAATCTATTATATATATATATATCTATATATATTAATATTACTAGCTTGAAGAGTTCATGAAACGATATAATAATAATTTTCTGTAGGTCTTTCTATTCTTTCATTTTCAGGCTTTCAGTTGGGTGATAAAGTAGATATAGTTGTGAAAATCAATGAAGAAAGCTGGATATTTTACTAATTCTGCGATGCTTTTTTAGTTCTTTCTTTAACGTCTTTATGTGTACTGTCATTGGAATTTTGAATTTTCTATAGCTTGCGAAGCTCGATGATCGATAAGAAGGTAATTCAATGCCTATTTTTTTTTTTTTTATTATTTTTTCAATTCTTTTAAAATAATTATGGAACCAGACATATCCAAAGGTTTCTGATTGTGGTTCGTGTTCTACGTGTGCCTGTATGGATAAGACTGTTGCAGGTGGGAAGAGTACTTTCCTTGTTTGAATCTAACTGTCAAGCAGGAAACACGTGACCAAGCCTACCCAATAGATTCAGATATCCACCAAGCATTACTTTGCATGAAGACTGAAGAAAAAATGACATGTGAAGCCAGCCTACCCCAAAGAATCTTTACATGAAAATGAAAAAAAGGTATAAAAAAATAGAAAAATAATATTTGTAGATATATAAATTTAACATGATACTTTTGTTTGAAAGTAGATAAATCTAAAATTCATAATTTTTTTTTAATAATAAATATTAAAATAGTATGTAGTATTACTGAAAAAACAAAGAGATATTATATATGAGAAATGATATTTGCAATCGTAGTTGTGCAAGAGCCACGTAGTCTATTTGAAAAAAGAGAATTAATATGGGACCCACATGAAAAAAATTAATTTTTTTAATCTTGAGTTCAATTCTTTTTCAAAAAGATTGCGCAGCGTTTACACATTTTACGATTGTATGTAACATTACTCATTATATATACATATAGGACAGCACTATGGACACTGATACATAACAAATAGAAGTAAATCGATAAGTGTAAAAGTATTTTTTTTTTTATTTTTTTCTTTTATTTTAATCATTTTTTACTTAGTTTTAAATATTTTTAAAAATAAATAAAAAAATTTAACCAGTCATTTTTATCGATTTAATTAGCCTTTTACATATATATACATATGTATATATATAAACGCATTTTCTTTTCATGAACTGAATCTGCTTGGCGTTGTAAACCCTAGCAGAAACACATTTGCTAGCTTGACCTAGAGGCCGTATGTATTTTCAGGTAATAAAATAAATATATAATATTTCTGAGAATATTAAATTAAAGCCACTGTAATTTGAACTAGATATTTGTAAGAGAGATAGATATCAGTCTACGTTTTCGTGTGACTGACTGAACCTAAAAGTAAACGGATGGAGCAGGCCGGGCACAGTTATACCAACCACAAGAGAGATGATGCGGTTTACATTAACATACGTATATATGTAAGTTCTACCTGAAAGTCAAACTCCATCTAGAAAGTAGAAACCACTCTTTTATATGGCCCTCTGCTCCTTAATTTATCCATTCAAGGTCGTCGTTGCTTTGAAAACACTCCATCTTCTCTCTGATCTCTCTCTCGTAAGTTGTTTGTCAGCTCCTCGCCTCTTGCTCCAGTCTCCATCTTCTCTGTGATTAATTGTTTGATAGGGTTACAATGAGGAAACCCTGTTGTGAGAAGGAAGGGAAAAACAAAGGAGCATGGTCCAAGCAAGAAGACCAGAAGCTCATTGATTACATCCGCAAACATGGAGAAGGTTGCTGGCGCTCGCTTCCTGATGCTGCAGGTATTTATTTATATTTGTCTTCTAAAACAATTAGATGCATGTGTGGAGAGAAGAGACACAAATATTTCTTAATCTTCTTCTTGATCTTCTTATATAATCTTCTGCCCTTTTTTGAGGACTTCAGATTAAGTATATATTAATGATGTCTTGTGGTGTTCTTTTATCAGGCTTGCTTCGTTGTGGTAAAAGTTGTCGATTAAGATGGGTAAATTATCTAAGGCCAGACCTTAAACGAGGCAACTTTGGAGAAGATGAAGAGGACCTTATCATCAAGCTCCATGCACTCCTTGGAAACAGGTTCAGACATCTCATCTCAGATTAAGTAATAAAATTCTTGAAAAATGAATTAAAAGCATATATATATATATATATATATTATGGACATACATTGATGTTTATTAATTAATGTATAAAATTGGGTTTAATTTAGGTGGTCGTTGATAGCTGGAAGATTGCCGGGCCGTACAGACAATGAAGTGAAGAATCACTGGAACACTCATCTTAAAAGAAGACTGGCTCAGATGGGCACTGATCCCGACAACCATCGCTTGGGTCTACGTCGTGTCACCCGTCCTAGCAAGCTGTTGTTCGTGTCGAATAACCATACATACAATAAAGAAGTGAACTCTCAAGCAGATGAAATTCCAGTACTCTTGAATTCTGCTACCGACACAGAGATCATCAGCAACAGTACCAACATTAGTATGATTAGCAGCGTACCCGACCTGAATCTTGATCTTACCATTGGCCTTCCATTTATGGAGTCGATGAATCAAATTTGTACATGATGAACATTGTCCCCCTTTAATTTTAACTTAGAGAAGAAGGAATGTGGCGGACGACAGTACATTATTTTTACATGTGGTAAATTGCTGATCAGGACAGAAACCACTGAAAGTTTTTGTTTGTCTCAATGTGAAAGAGTTATAATTTCTTTCTGCAAACAGAAACCAATTTTCGATGTTTGCAGCAGATCTTTAAAGCAGGCTACAAATAAAGATCAGCTCAAACCTGTTACCTAGTATATATAACGTGTAGTCTGTATTTTGTAGTGGTTATTTCAGCAAAAGTTTTGCAGGGGGGAGTTCTGGCTGGATGCTTGAACGTACGTCTGGACTGCTTAACTTCGTTCAGATGTTCACGTTGCTAGTTTCTTTGGAGAAGGGCCCACACAATACCTATCCAGGGCCAGCACAACCTCAACGGACCAGGAATGGATCATTCTCCCCTTTCAGTCTATTGTGCCATTTTTTGGCATTAACGGTACCAATTATTTAGAGTCAGATTTAAATATAACATCATTCAACCCAAGCTGTAAACAATATTGCAAACCTTTCTTCAATGCCATTAATTCAGCAAAAATATTTGATTCCTGTCCTAAATGAATAGAACACCATCATCTCTCAAGACACCTCCACAACCAGCAAGGTCATCAATATTAAACTTCATTTTTCCAACTTGGGGAAGTCTCCAGTGCACTAACGAGGACTTTTTTTAATTTTAAATTGCAAGTTGCAGCTTATGAATTTGCAAAGTCAACGAAGGGAAAGAATCTTGGACTCTTAAGATCCATGCAAGCAATAAGCTGTAACATGATTTAATATTACTACTTGAGCCGATGGCAAGATTCCATTGAACACAATTATTTCTTGACATTAACCACAATTCCCGAAGAATGATCATCGGTACCATAGCTGCTATCATACTAACTTGATCTGTCCTTTCAGAGAGTTGCAACCATTGTAATATATATATATAGTACGCCTCCTCCATGGAGAGCTTAACAGAGAGGAGTAACCAAAAAGAAGTGCAGAATGCTCCCATACTTTAGTAGCTAATCTCCCATTTTCAAACAAATGATAATTCATATATTATTCTACCTTTGGTGAATTGGGGCAGCAGACACTTGGAAGCAATGGGAATACCACAGTCCTCTTGTATTGCTGCGCCCATCAACTAGGACTGCATTTTGATAGAGCTTCCATCCAAAACTCAAATTTTTTGGAGGCAAGATATGGTTCCATATACAAGTAGAATTGTAGAAAGCTAGCTAGGGAAAAAAAATACCAAATAAACTTCTAATTAAATTCCAAGAAGACTTTACAGAAAATTTACCAATTTTGTAAGATGGCTTTCAAATTCTCAAATCTTCTCTTTCTTTAATTTGAACTTTGGATGTCAAATTCTCAACCTTTCTTCTGTCGGTTTACAAATATGATCCAGAGATACTCATTTCCTCTTCCTACCTACTCCCTAGTTCATATATATTCACCCCAGAAAAAAATTGAGAAAGTTTGATGAAGTTGATTAATAAAGCCCTTAGGAACATTCAAACAAGATAAAATGTGTGTAGGAATGGGTGACCAAACATGTTTAAGCAAAATCAATTTACCCCCTAAAGAACTTTTTATATATTTTGCTCATAATCATCCTTCTACGCATCGACATTAGTCTTTTTGTTTACTAATAAACACACATTTTTGTTCTGCAACAGGAAATGGACCCCCCACTTACAGATGAAACAATATTACTCACACATGCATTCACCAAAGGAACAAACATTAATTTTGCATATCAGCTTACCATATATGATGATGCAAGTAATTAACTCCTGAACCCAAAAGTGGCATAAGCTATGAAATTCCCTCTTCTTGCCTTTTTTCCCTAACCAAGAGAGATACTGCACATTCCATATTGATTACTAACAAAATGGGGTCGTTTCTTATTACTGGATACGAGCTAATTATTAGTCAAACACAGAAATTTGTAAGCTAGCTAGCTGCGACTCAAGCTGTAATGGAACGAACGCATGATGATGATCAGTCAGTACTACACCGTTTTTTTTTTTAAACAGCACCTTCAATAAATTCACCCACACTTATAGCGGAGGACACCATCAACAAAACAAAGAAACCTCACCCACAACAAAAAACTATACCAAGTTAGCAACAACGAATAGAAGCCACATCCAACTTATCCACTCTATACAAACCTCTTAACTTGCGTGGTAACTCGCGTCAGTACTACAATTGCAATTGCATTTGATCCTACTTTTTCATCTTCTTTTCTTCCTTCAAGTCAGATCATGAATCAATATGAGTTGAATTAAAGTTCAATGGGTTTTTTTCTTCAAGAAATGATACTTACAATTGTGAGTGTGTAAGTGTCGTATAGCCATTTTGAAAAAAAAGTTGATAAATATGAGACCCATATCAAAAAAATAAATTTTTTAATAGTGAACCTCACTTTTTTTTTTATAAAATAATTGCATGGTGTTTGTGCACTCCATGACTATATATAGTATTACTCTCTTTCTTCATTTTGTTTGTAATTGGACCATGTCAAAAGCTGTAGATCGACCATGACTAAAAAATAATTCTACTTATCATCCCTACATATCACATACTATATATATTTTAATTTTTTTCATTTTTCTTATAATAAATATGTAGTATATAGATGATAAGTAGAATAACTCAATTAGTTTAACAAAAATAAAATAAAATAAAAATAATATTAAACTATATAAAGTACGTATGTGGTGTAGAATGATAAGTAACATTCCTCGTGAGCAAATATTATCCCTATTAATTGAGGAAGCTACCTGTCGGTCCCTACTACATGCAAGGATTGATGCAATTGACCAACGCCAATGACCGATAAATTTTATTTATTTATTTATTTTTTAGTTTTACAATATTAAAAAAACACAGCAAATGCACTCTCAATTACTGGCATCGGTCAAATGGGTTGGGCATATTAGCATTTTCCTCTACCTGCAAGACCAGTTCGATCGTAGGATGGTCAAAAAATCATAATTAATTGGTAGTCATGGTTAATTAATTAATTTAAAACCTAATTAAGGCCGAAATAGTGGAAGGTCAGTATGAAAGTTCTGTAGTAATTACCAAACATTCAAGTACTAGCGACAAGGACTTGTTACAGGTGAAACTATGTTGTCCCAAACCACTCGTGCAAGTTGTGATCAAGAGACATTCTGACAACATATGTCGCTGAAAACACGAGTTTGAGAAATTCCTACGATTTGAAGACCGTGCTGATCCATCTACCATTCAAGATGTATATAATATGTATGTATGTATGTAATATGTATGTATGTATGTATGCAAGTGGCCGGCCATTCTGATTTTAGGTTTCTGGCTTTCTATCCATGAAGAATATTAATCTCAAACGGCTAGCCGCGGCCACCAACAAATTCTGATCATATACCCCCTTGGCCTGGCCTAAATATCCCCCTAGGGCCAATATTATTTCTGTCCTCTGGGAAAAAATCATGATTAGTTGCGAATAGTCTTTTTGTTACAATAAATTAATTACAAAAATCTATTTTTCTTGTAATGCTCGCTCCACACATATTTTAATTTTTTTTCCAAAACCATAAAAAATACTACATAAGTTAAAAAAAAAAAAGTGTTCATTTTTCTTAAACATTAAAAGTTTGGACCAAAAACTAACAAAAATAAAATTACTTAATGCACGAATTTTCTTGTACTCCAATCCTCCCTAGCTGCTTGATTCTCGTTCACATTCCTTTTTATTCAAGAAGGAAAATCTTGACATCACTAAGGTCTCATTTGGATAGTCAGATGAGATAATAAATATATGAATAGTAGTTAGATGAGTTATGAATGGTAGTGAAATAATTTGAATTAAGATTTTTATTGGGTTTTGAAAAATGAGTGATAAAAAGTTGAATAAAAATATAATAAAATTAAACTATTGTTAGAATATAATTTTTGTTTTTGGATTTGAAAATGTTGAATTATTTTTTGTATTTTATATAGAAGTTTAAGAAAGTTGTGATGATTAGTGATGATTAGTAATGATTAGATGAAAAAGTATGAAAGACAAATTGAAAAGTATTTGTTCTTTAGTATTGTTTGGATACTAAGATGAGATGAGATGGAATGAAACCAATTGCGTATTCAAACGGGACCTAAGATCTTTATCTAAAATTGATAACCTTTCATTAAAATAGACGTGCGCTATATATGATCTGTAAGTTGATGAAAATATTTATAATATTTTTTATACATTGAATTAGGTTTATATTATAATTTTATTACGTTGTTGTATATATTAAAGTAAACATTAATGTACAAAACAAAGAATTATATATATATATATATATATATGTATATTATCAAATCACTATGGCCACCTTTGTTCTGATATGATATTAAATCACCAAATATATATAATTTATTGGTAATAAGAAAAATCTTTCTCTTTCAAATGCATGTTTAATCAAAAGCATTTGCACTTTCCAAGGAAAAACTAGAGGCCGTAAGTAGCATGAAAACGTATGCAAATTTAGATCCTCTTTAATTGCCTAGCCGAATTGGAAGACCTAATTGGAGAGAGAGAGAGAGAGAGAGAGAGACATAAAATTGAACTATATAATGAGAATTAAGGCTGTATTTTTATGTAATACCTCAATTCAAATATAAGAAGTGGTGATTCTACAAGAAAAAGTCATCTACATCAAAAAAGAAATCGCTGCAAAAGACTTTACGACTTTTTAATGCAGTTGCAAATTAATAAGTATTAGTGGCAATTTTTTTTTTTTCACTATTGACTCAAATGTGACTTGCAATATATATACTAATTATTGGATATATCATCATATTTAAATGATCATTCTAGTATGTAAGCTAGTTTATCAAGTTTCATATAAAATTTAGATATTTTCGTACATTAAGCATTTAATAATATAATTAAGATATTAAATAATTTTTTTTCTCTCTCAATAAAGTCTAGATCAGAATAAAACCTCTTAACTATTTTTTATAAAGATCTTCAACCTTAAATGAGTTTTATTATATTTCCACTTTGGATTTTATATTAAGATGCCTAATATTCTATAATAAAAATAAATAAATAAATAAAAATAAAAATTGAGATACATATTTCTCCTAAAATTAGTTTTAATCAATTTTGGTGAGGCTACATCCTTAAAAATAGATAATAGATCAAAACAATTATACAAAAGTTTTTGGACTATAGGCAAATTAAACAATGATCAAGAGATGCATTTTTAGGTATATTAAAATTTTAAACTTTTTGGGGGAGCCATTTTATATATTTATAGTATTGTAAATAAAATTTAGGAGATATTTTGAATTTATTTATATCTTGGAAGGGCCATGACCACAAGCTTAACGTAGGTCCGACACTGTTTGGTAAAGAATATAGAGGCCGGCCGGAGACTTCTTGATGGTGGAAAATCTACCCAAATCCGTAGTTCTCCCACTTTCCAGCCCTGTCCATAGTTCCTGGGACTGATAAATGAGAACGCCAGATGTCATTCACGAAGAAAAAAAGGGGCTGCTGGATGGTAGGTAGCTGGGGATTGAGATTGCTAGTCCTGCTAGCTGGGAATGGCTCCCTAAACCCATACTTCCCTAAATTTACTCTTCCACGTTCTCAACCCCCCATCTACCTCACACCCACATTTCCCTTCGGTAAGCACCATCTTTATCTGTTAGTCAATGGTAGCTGCTGCTCTGATACACACATGATCAGGCCAGCTAGTCTCGCTCCTCTCTCGGCTATAATAGACGCATGCTGGTCTCAGTTCTGCAAATAAAAATATAGCCTCCTAGCCGTCGGTCTTAACCCAATAACTATTCTGTCCTCCGTTACTATTTCGGTTATGTTTGCCAGTTAAATTTGATATGCAGCAGCAGGAAAATCTCTTCTTCAAGGTTGCAGTTGCTAGCTAGCTGCTTATGCTTTATGCATTTGTACGGGTTATTGATGATGATCGATCATTCGGCGAGTGGTTTCCTTGCTAACCTTGTCAAGTGAACAGTCTCTCCCAGGTTACCTTTATCTCGTTGTCTGTTCGACCTTGTACTCATGATATTGTTTATGTTTTCTGAAAAGACATAGAAACCCTAAGTAAGAGAATAGACATGAACTTAGTAATTAACAGCTAGGTTTAACAGATTCTAGCCGATTAGTTTATGTGGTTTTGCTAGATTCTGCTCGGTCTAGACCGCATCATGCAGAGATCGATGGAAATCACAAAAATTATGGCTTGTCTGCATTTCTTATATTAATTATGTTTTCCTTGACTTCTACATCTTCAATGAGTCAACTCCCAACAAACATATTTAGTTTCAGTTTCCTTTGCTAGTACTTGTCATCAGGTTTTCTTACCTGTCGTTTAACACATTTGGTGGCGTTTGAAACCTCCTTTCTAAAACAGGAAAGAAAAATTTTCATTCATGATCATCAGCTAGCCAGTTAGCCTCCTCAAAGGAAAGAGCAAAACATGCATACATGTAGTCTTCAGGACACTGGTTTTAAGATCCCAAAACTCTTTTCTATGTTTTATTTTTGCAATTTTCATGGGATTTTTTCTTGGCATGCACATGATCTACTCCATTCATGAAGTAGTAGTACTACCAGTACAGGAGACCATAAAGTCGTGAAAAAGAAGAATAATGTACCTTTTAGATTCTCACTCCTCGGATCATTAGCTACACCAAACTCATTCAAAAGAGAGAATAACCCTTCTCCTCATGATCGGATAGATTCACCAAACCGTCTAAAATAATTAATCTGTCAACCTTGATAATTATTGTACACAATTAATATTTAATGACCTGTTAAATAATTCATTGATCACTTAAAAGTAGTAGATCAGGTCTAATGATTTTAGTTAAGGTTTTGTAATTATATGATCATCATTTAAATTTTACAAATTATCTAGTTACTGTCACGTACCTCACATGACAAGTGTTGGATCTTCTTCGAGGTCGAATTTGGTCATGTGTACATGTTGATAATTGATCTATAAAAAGCTTTCATGAATTAGGATCGATATTCTTGCTTGCAATTAACATGGCGTTCTAGCTCCATTATAATAATTAGCAACTGCTAATTATTAAAGTAGTGAAGCTAGCTTGGCTCAAGGTCGGCGAGGCAATGAAATTGAGGTACATTAAGCGAGAACTGTTTGCTTGACAAGCTTCGCATGGACACCACAGTGCTACTTCTGCCCCTCATTTCTTCGATATGCTTACAAGAATTTGCTTGTGTATATATATATATATATATATATGAATATTCTCTCTCACACAAACACAAAATATATATATATACTTGTTTTTCCTTTAATTTCTTGTAATCTTCATATGTATAATATGTTTTCTGTTGATGCATTTTTTCAATGTAATGGCCAATAATTATTGGTCGTATGACCCATTTATAGATGATATTGGTAATATTGATGATGGTGTACATCCATAACTTGGTCAATAAATATAATGCCAAAAATGGTACGTAGAGACAGAAATTTAATGTGGTCAGGCACTTGGCCAACATCTTGTTTTGAATTCAAATAAGGAACATGAACCCCTTGGAGTTTTTTGGGGTCCATTAGTCCATATTGTTTTGATATTGGTATTAATGTCTTGTTCGAATATTAGTCCATCAAAACCTTATGGCTTTTCCTTTTATTGAAGTGGAACCTATTGAAGCGGTTTTGCATGCCCCAACAACCCCTGCTTGGAGTTTATTGGGGTGAAATTTGGTTAATGAGCTCCACTATAATAAAAGGAAAAGAAGCAAAAGCGTTTGATTTGACAAGATATACAATGCTAGCTCGAGGGATAAGATGTAAAAAAATTGACAAATTAAGGACAAGAAATGTTAGGTACAATAAATGAGATCCAGCGACGATGCATCGAGGGGTCTTCTTCCTCTTTTTCTACCCTATGCTTTATCTCTTTTTCTCGCCAAAAAGACCATGTGTGGAGAGCTAGAAGGGAGGGTCGTTGAGAGTTTGTAGTTCATCCTTTTTCTACTAAAATATATTTAAAAACTCCATAGATGTTGACTATTATGCCGAATCACGTAAAATTTGTGCTTCATTTATTTTATCAAATAGTACAAAAATAGCATAGATGTGTAAACGTTTATTAATTCTCTAATAAGCTAGGTCGACAATGAATTTTTTTATATATAGGGAGCTTGTTCTCCCATTTGGAGACCAGTCCTTATATCTTTTGTAATATATATGCGCACGCAGACACACACACACATATATATATATATATATACACAAACACTATCACACACATATATATATACACAAACACTATCCACAAGAACATATAATGAATACTAACGTGTATATATAATGTAGAAAGTTCTACATATAAACCTACGGGATTAATTATCATCTTTTCTGATTTGATTCATGATGATCTGTATCCTATCCGTGAAGATCAACTATTTCTTCTAGCATGATTTTATTTTTTCTTTTAATGTTCCTAAAAACCATGAATTAAATGTAAATAAAGATATATATATACATATATATATATATATATATATACAAATTACAAGGAAAATGAACTAGCCCAACACAAGCATTATTGAAGACACATGCAGCTAGCAATGTTGATGATGATCTAATGCATGCATGGACCAGTAAACAGTACTACATATATACCCTAATCAATTAATCAGGAGACACACTATATAATTTATTCTCCTTAAAAGAGGTACTACTACTGCCTGATCAGACTGTTTATAGCTAGCTAGCTTTAATTAATTATAACCTTAGGCCAGGCAGAACTCATGATCACTACCTTATAATTACAAGCTCTTTAATAATATAGCTAGCTGCATGCAGTGCAGTAATTGAGCCAACTCTAAGCTGAACTCGGCATTAATTTCCTACTTATATTGCCGCGCGCGCCGCTGGTCTCCACTTCGGCAAGGACTGAAGTTGGGAGGTACGTTGGTCACAGTACGGCTCATAATTTGTGATAATTAACAAGTGTGTGCGCGGACATGTCAAAGATGATATATAGTTATAGAGTTTTGCTATATACAAGCATGATCGCGTACTAATCTGTATATCAATATTGATTTATTCATATTTAAAATTTAAATTAATACTGTTTTCAATAAAATCTACTTTTTTATCAATCACATCATATTGGTGTACAAATTAGTGCACAATTATACTTACAATTATATTTTTTCATAGTTATATTCGGAGCGGAAAAAAAAAAGTCAGTAAAGCTAAATAACAGTATCAAAATATATATATTTGAATTGTATTACCACAAATTATCAATAAGCTGTCACTTGTCTCATTCCAAAGCAACAAATTATCAGAGTTATTATTTAGTCTAATTACAAAGATTCAAAATTAGCACTTAATTACAATGTGTGAATAATCTCAATCTTCCCTCTTTTGGTTGAGCCGAATCTTCATGCTCGTAACCACCACCATATAATCTATCATATGCATTAAAATCTACATTTTTTTAGAAGTGGGATCGTAGGTGGGACTACAATGCATGCATGGTAAGATTTCGCAAAATCCTAATAAGTGAAGGCTAAGACTAACACTTAATTAGAATGAATGGCAATGAAAATGAAAATTGTGCAAACACTTTATACACTGAAAAAATGATAATTAGGAATTTCACATTTAACCAAAATTTGAACATAACCAAGTGGCAATCAATTTCAATTGCTCGAAAATGATAGTTTATACAACACGATTTTTTAAGTTAAGCATAACCAAGTAGATCTCAATGTTATCCCTCGCGACCAATATCCGAACATGCCTAGTTGCCAACTGTCAAGGGGCACCCACTAGACCCAAGACATTTATATCCTCTAATTCTCAGTCGGGTTTCACTTGACCAGAGACATTTATACTCTTTGAAATCATTTCAAGAAGCACACATTGGACTTGAGACATTTATACCCTCTAGCTCTCAATTGGTCTCAATCGCATTGGTTTGTTCGTAATCAGCCCGAGTTTTAACCAAAAAATCCGACAATTTTACATATTTAAGTTTACACACAATTACAAGTCAATACAATAGTTAATTACATCAGGAAAGACAAAACACAAGGAAAATTCTCCAAAAAGCACTCAATTTTTGTGATCCAATGCAAGGGAAGGGATTTCCATCACACATTTACAAGTTGTAAGCTCTTGCAATAGTGATAAGTTCCAGCACCCCATTGCGACTGAAGATCAATAGTGTGAATGAGGAAAAGTTACCATTATTATAACATAACAACAACAACATTTCAAATAATAAGGTACAACAACATGACTAGTGCGACCAAATAACAAATGGAAAGCAAGTGCCAATTCTACCAGAAATCTCAACACTTCACAAAGGCCCTTGGCCACAAACAGAATTACAAAGATAATCTGAATGCTTTACATAGACCCTTAGCCACTACACAGAACCACAATAAGAACTATAAAGATAATCTTGACACTTCACAAGGGCCCTTGGCCATCACATAGAATCAAAATCAGAACTACACAGATCAAAATTCTCAATTTCCATCAACACTTATTTTCAAGGTTAGTTCCGAAAGGAAACCTTCTAGATGATCTTGATGTTTTGGGCTCTGCTTGGTATTCGTGGTTGTACCCGTCAAACGGTGACGCAATGGTCCTCTGAATGTTCTTTGGTGTCTCGAGTAGAAAGGGATAGTGTGTGCATGTGTGTACATTGCTGGGACAAAGGGACAGTGAATATGAGAGAGATAGGGAGGAGAGGCCTAGAGGAGGATGGAGTTGGCCGGTGGTTGGCAACCAAAAAATTCTAGGGAGAGAGAGGTAGCGAGCAGCAGAGACAAAGATGGAGAAAGGGAGACAAAGAGAGTGCGAGAGAGGGATGAGGGAAATTTGAGGGAGACAATGAGATCAAGAGGAAGGGGAGCTCAATGGATGGCGTAGCATGGCGATGAGGTGGTTGGGGTTAGGGTTTCCAAACCCACAAAAGGTTAGGTTTTTCGAGAAAGGAATTAGAGAGTGATGATTGGAGAGGGAGTTGGAGGGGGAGGGTGTGACGCCCCCAACTCCCACGTACGGATACATGAAAATCGAGGCATCGAAATGATGACAATTAGGTCACACATCTCATCGCCAAAGTGTCAAATGTGTGTATAAACAACACGTGTATACTAAAATTAACGCAGCGGGTAATAAAGTCTTTTAATTAAGTACCAGAAATTTGTTTAATTACAAATTCACTTAAAATACAAGCGTACCAAAATATTACAAGTTTAACATCGTTTCAAATCCAAATTTATATAACATAAAAGCAAGTAGAATAATTTTCCAAACGTAAAATAACTCCAAGTCAATACTTTAGCGAAGCTGCCTCCTCGGGCTCAGCTTCCTCCTCCTCAAACTCTGCATCAAAATCTACGGTACCAAAATAGTGTTACAGGTAAGTAATAAACCAAACAAATCTCAAGATAAAAAATATATCCATGCCACAACAATATGCATGAACATGATGCCATATGCATACGTCCCAATAATTCACATTTTCCACGCATGCCAAAACTCCCATTTTGGTTCAAAATATTTCCTTTAGACATATCCTCACCATTATACCAGATAATGACCCAAAAACCAATTTCGCAATTTTTCTAGAAAATGGTCCATTAGCCAAACCATCAGAGCACTGTAGGCAGAAATCGCAGCGGGACTCTACCACCATCCATACTCGTGCATCGTAGGCGGAAATCGCAAGTGAGACTCTACCACCATCCCTGCTCACCACCATCCCTACATGTGCCTCTGACTCAAACCAGTCAATCCAATCGTTCAAATATATCAAAAATCATTTCTCGCTTGAAACCCAGTTTTCAATTTCCAACACATGTACATGCATGCAATTACACGAAAACCCAGTTTTTATTTTACAAACATGAACATGCATGCACTATGCAATGCAAACATCAAGACACAAAATATCTAACAAATCTCAACATCAACGAAATATAATTAACTTCATTATCAAATCCATCCGACCCCCGACTCTTCGGACTCAGTCCGGAATAACCAACCAGTCACAATTTATTGTTAAAGCAAAAATATATTTAAATCTAAAAGAAAGTTTAAAAAATACTTATAACACTATATAATAATTTTTGGAGGATCAACAAGCTGCAAAAGGCGGAAGAAAAGCAATGTAACAGTGCAAAAGCATAGTGGCCGTGAGTTGTAAAATACCCACTTTTGAATGGGGATGATCCAAGGCTTGAGATTGATAGGGAATAGTTTAGAGGCATTTATGAAACTAGTGGAAATGAGGGTTGGCCGTAGGTGGCGGCAAAAAAGGCGGTAGAAGGCTAAAAAGCCCAAAATGGAAAGTGTGGTTGTGGGGGCTGCTCCGGTAACGGATCGGAGTCAGAAATGGGTGGTTTAGGACGGCAAGAGGTTGGTGATGAAACTATAAAGAGGTGGCGGTCGGAGGCTGAACGACGGCGACGAAAAGGGAGAAAAACAGTATAGCTTGGAGGAGCCCACGGCGACTCTGGGTGGTCTGAAAATTGAGGGAGGTGATCACCAGTGGAGGGGAGTCGAATGGTGGGGGTCTAGGCTGATGAAGGAAACGACGTGGAGGGGAAGGGGGGGCTGGTCGCGTGGGAAGAGTGCAGGGGAAGAAGAAGAAAAAGAAAAAGAAAGAAGAAAAAGAAAAGAAATGAGGAAAAGAAAAAAGAAAAAAGAAAAAAATGAAGGAAAAGAAATGAGATCCAATCCTCTCCTCTGGGGTTCTAAAACTGATTCAACAAAAGCAATTTTAAAAGTTATAAATAAAATAAAATAATTTAAACATCATATCTAGTTAAAATATAATAAATAACTAGTAAATATTAATAACATAATTTTAAATCTAAAAACAAAGTAAATTAAATTAAATAGCAATTTAAACTCAAAACAATAATTAATATTAAAAAAACTCTACAAAATAAATTTCACAACTAAATAAATTCAATTAAAATTCGATAATTTAAAATAAAGGAACAAATATTTTAATTAAATTAAAATATTTCTTCAATAAAAAAACCTGTAAAAAGGGGATATTACAAAGGGTCTATGATGGTGCACTGTGTGGTGTTGGACTGTAATGGGTTGTGACAGCGGAGCCCTAAACAAGAGTTAGAGAGAGGTGAGTGAGGCCGAGATATAAGGTGAAGGTGACCGTGAGAGTGACGCCATAAGAGGGAAGAGAGAGATGGTTGGAAGGGCAGGGGCCTGAAGCCTATTTATAGCTCAAGAAGCCCCTTTCATGCGTGGCAGTGCTTGACTTGAATTGGAGGAGGTGGGCAGTGGTCAAAGACAACAGTGAATGGCTAAAGCTCAGCGACCCGTAGTGCGAAAGCTTCACGAGAGGGGAAGAGGGGAGACAGTGTGGGGAGAAAGAAAGAAGAAGAAAGAAATGAAGATAGGGGAGGTTTTAGGGTTTGACTCCAAGGGCCAAACACAATATTGTTTCAGAAAGGACTAGGCTTTTCTTCTAAAGCTTTGGGCCTTCTTGCGGATTGGGCTCCACATGTGGAGCATCCAAAGTGTGATCAAATATTACAGCATCAACTGGCCCTTAATTTGTACACTTGACTAATGAATATTACAGCATCCAGCTGACTTTTTGTTTCAGGAGATCAAATTAAAGGATGAATAATTAATTTTCCTTTTATTTCTAATGTGCACATATATGCATGTTGTACGTGGATCACCAATCAAACCCAAAAACTCGTGTCTTGAATCTCATGATCTTAGGACTCTTTATGTTGGGCTGCACATGAATTTTCCCATTGTCAGACCATACTTTTGGGCCAATGTTTGACCTTGAGGATTTCTACACTCATCATTTGCTTTGCAAGTTCTCTTTAGGGAAATAAATTTCATTAATTTTTTTTTTTATTTTTTATTTTTCGTGGCAGAAGTTCCATATAAGGCAGACATTATTTGGGAAGAAAATTCATAAAACATGCATGCGTATCGCATTGGTATTAATTAATACGACTATGACAAGAAAAATAAACTTCAAATGGCCTCCCCATTGCTCTCACGTGGGGGATATGGGCTCAGCCGCTCAGGCTATCAACATTCTCGGGCCCAATTAATTAGTTGTGAATAAATTAATATGACTGACAGTAATTATTAATTTACCATTTTCTTAAAATTTATTATACCATGTGCGACACATAAGATAAATGATGGTTGTAGTCGTATGCGTATAAGTGTTGTGTAATTATTTAAAAAAATAAATAAATATGAGACTCACATGAAAAAAAAATTAAATTTTTTAGTAATAGATTCCACTCTTTTTCAAAGTGACTGTAAGGCACTTACGCACTCTACGATTATATACAACATTACTTGACACATAAACCCTTAAGCTATCCACACAAATCGACTCACGAATAGGGTATGAAAGATGTACAATAGAATTAGTTGTGAATTTTGTACTTTAAGTTATGAATTCTGCTACAAATAGTCATTTATACATATTTATTACATACTATATTAATGTAATTGGTCAAAACAGCTATCTTATATTAAAAAAATGAAGCAATTAATCATATTAATAGAGTACGTAAAAATAACTGTACATAAAATTTTTATTAAATTATATTATATTTAAGAGTATTGATCTTTACACTGAATGAATTACATGGATTAACATGCATGAGATGAGACATTAATGTAAGTAGCGACTTCCTATATCAATCGTTTGAACCAAAAATTATTTAAAATATGTCGCATCAAGTAATTATGAGTTGGTATCAAAGTAAGCTATGAAGTTATACTCATTTTTTGAGAAGGATGACATAATTTCTCCAACCAAAACCAATTAAATTGATCAAGGAAGATTCGGTTGGTAACAAAGATCACGATGTACATGAATCAATCTTTCACATATAATAATAAGATACACAAAGTGATCAGCTACATTGTATTTTCATTGGTTGCCTTAGTTATATTTTTGTGAGGACTGGCCCACATTAGAATAAGCAATTTCCAGCTTTTTCATGCTTAGAGACAAAATGAATTGGGTCAGTGTCAGGCTCAGTATAGCTAGAGCTAGCTTTTATATCGATGCTTTAATCATGGTTGATGCAACTGCTCGATGTTAAGGTGGGTTGCAGCCCAATTGTCTAATTATTTTGTACAACAATATGAATAATTTGATCAGCTCACATGACACACTTTTAAGAAAAAAGAAACAAAAGTACCATAAAGAAGAAGAAAACATTTGCAGAGAATACGGGCATACATGCATGCAGGAGATCACATATATATCAGCCTCTTTATAGTGCCATCAAAGTAAGATAAAGTAATTTCTGTGGTTGCAATGGCTGTCTACTCTTTCTGTCACCTTTATGTTCTGCATTTTCGAGTGATAAATATATCAACAATGTCAAGGTTAGAGCTGATTCCTGTTGGGTTAATAAAAATTGTACAAAAACAAGTGTAATGCCATGCGCCTGGAGATCAGAAGACTGCAGTCAAAAAAGTGATCAGAACACTTTCATGCAGCTCTTCATCAGACTTTAAGTGTTAGTGGGAACCCATTTGAGGAAGATAGCTGATGAGAACCTCAAAAGCATAATCTTCAATTAAGAAACCTATATAAAAAACCTTAGATTTGGAAGCATATGATATAATATCGTTTTATATGCAAGTTGTAATAAATATCCAAACTTTGGGATTTTATTTATTTTTCCGAGTAATGAGAGCAGCTGATCATATGGACTCGGTTGAGAAGAAATAATGAACTTTAATTGCAGTCAAAGCACGCCGTGCATCTCTGGCCTTAGATTTTCATTTTTTCCAAGGGAAGTTGGCCATATATTTTCCTTAGGAGCAGTTCCGATGATTTAAGTGAAAATTCTTCTCGTTCGATAGTACCGAGAGTATGAATGAGCTGTAGTACTCTCAACTTAGTAACCCCTCCTAGGTGAGACCATAAATGCTCCTTCCGCTGCAGAATGTTTGGATTGAATCATAACTATTGATTCAAGAGCGAACTCATCACCACATCACTTCCAAAATATCCAGCTGGTTTAAAGCCAAATCTAAGACTTAAAAGTCAGGCTTTACTATCACAAATGATTTCACATTTAGATATCTTAACTCGAACTTCTAACCTCGAAGCCATGATATACCAACTCGTATCAACTGGGCTACCATTTAGGTAGTATTTGCAGCAAATTCTAGCACTGTAAATAGGTGTATTTCTTGAAATACATCAAGTTTATCATACAACTCGCTCTATGACGACTATACACCACCCCTTGGATTACTTATCTTTACCATCTATATACTTATCTTTGTAGATGGTAATAAAGATAATACTTCAAGGGGTGGTATAGTTTTTTACATAAGGCTGTGAAGTTTGAAAAATTTTATGCTTGCACGTCGATTTCAGGAAACTTCAAAGAAGGCAGCAAATAACCAACATGTTTGCTGCAGTTTTAGCGAATGGCATAGAATACGATAAATATTGTTCCATCAATATTTTGTCCATTCTATGTGTCTATAATATAAATATATATAAATGATAGTTGCAGTGATGATCGAGTGTACAAATATTATGTAATTACTTCAAAAAAATAATTAAATATAAGACTCGCATAGAAAAAAAAACTAGTTTTTTAATAATTGACCTCATATTTTTTCAAAACAATTGAACGGTAGTTAAATACTCCACAACTATACATAGCATTACTATTTAAAAATCAACTGTATGCAAGTGATCTCCACTTTCTACACCCTCCTCTACCTGCCCATTTTTGGAAAGAAAATTAAAAAAAAAAAAAAAAAAAACCCTTTAAGCTGGGTTATTATTATATATCATACTCATTAATTACATTTAAGCTGGGTTATTATTTATTAACATATATATTTAATTGTTTTGAAAATCTTTTATTTTGTTGTATACTTTTTCTCAACTGCTTCTGATCTCTCCTTTGCCACACATGTTATATAAGATTAAACAACTTGGTAAATTGCCATAGATTTACATGGCTTTGGGAATTGGGATAATGCTTTTGGCGCCTGATGCCTTTTGTCAGCAATGTGTGCAGAGTCATGCACCAGTTCTACAAGATATCCGCTTCCAAATATTCTCTCTTTTGTAAGTTCAATTTTATTATGAAAAGTAAAGGCAAGTAATTAATATATTATGGGTCATAACACCTAAAAATTTTAAAATATGTTAAAAAAATGCTATGATGCATGACCTACGAGTCAGATTTTTCATCAATCATAGTTCCAAACTTTAATTGGCTATGCAAACTACTAAGCATCAGTTGTATATAGAGAGTTTTGATCATTTAGAAAACAAATTGAAAAACAGTGACAATTTGAGTTACAAGATACAATTTTCAATTTGCATATGGTAATTAGAATTTACGATAAGTTCAGTGAGCTTTTTTACTTATAAGTCAGTATGAAGAACAAGCTCTTTACGATAAAATAATGAATATTTTTACTTACAAATCAGTGTGGAGAACAAAATTTGCCTGGATGAAGAACACAACACAACATTGATATAATATAAGTTAATTTATAAGAGAAGTTTGAAGGAAAAATAAGAAGAATAAACTCCATCCTTGTGAGCCAAACTTTGATATCCCCAAGAATGATTTGTTCATAATATCATCACTAATCCCCTGTAAACTTTAGAGCTAGCCGCAACTCAACTTTAGATCCAACCGAGGCTGATGGTAGGAAGCAGCCAAAAACTCTCCCAGCCCCACTGCATCAGCTTCCTCAAACCCCACCACCCTTTTGTTCATTTGCTTTTAGCTCCAAACATCAACCCTTCCACCACATCTCCACTACCATTACCTTTATTGATCTGCATTCCCACACCTCCAAAATCATAAAGCAGAAAGAAAACCCACACACAGAAGCATTTCATCACCCAGAGAAAGAGCCTTGCTTTGTACCAATGTCCCCAAACCCAACATTGTTTTCTTTCTTCGTTTTCTTTCCCATTCTCTTTCCCACCTTTCTGTGTCTGCACAATCCTCCGGACCCGGCCACGATCCAACCATTCCTCCCAACCCACTCTCTACCAGCAACAATTCCTGCATTCCCGGAACAATCCAATGTGGCTGGCTGCCCACTAGAACTCTCCGATGAATTCTTTAATGGGATAAAAACCGCATGCAGTAGCTCAAAAGGTGGCTCTAATGGAGAACTCCGCCGAAGCCGGTGCTGCCCTGTACTAGCCGCGTGGCTTTACGCCGCCTACTCTGCCACAGCCCTTAGCAGGGCAAGCAGAGTAGGCGCAGCAGTGGCGGCCAGTCATGGTAGCAACAATTCCTACGACCTGCCGCTGCTGCCGGATGATTCAGAAACCTGTGTGGATGACTTTGGGAAAACCCTCAAGGCAAAAGGTATAGAACTGGAGAGACCCAACGCCACCTGCGATGTGGTGTACTGTTACTGCGGCATTAGATTGCACACGTTGAGCTGTCCCGAGGCGTTTTCGGTGACCCAGCAAGGGAAACTGGTCGGGGATGAGAGCGTGAAGAGGTTAGAGAGGGATTGCTTGAGTAGCAGCAACAATGTGAATGGATTTCCAGGTCTTGGGGGGTGCTCCAAGTGCTTGAACAGTCTCTATAAGGTGAATTCTTCTCTCTGTTCCCTTGGTTGTTTCTACGATCACTTTCTTCCATGCAAATATTTTCATTCTTGAAAATTACATCTTTGTTTTTTCTGTCCTGATTTTCACTATAATGGCTAAGGGAGCAGAATTAAAAAGAACAAAATGGTAGTCTTCTTCATCCAAGCTTTGTAATTGGGAAAGTTTGTCCTACTTTGTCCGAGTCCTTAGGGTAATTTGTAACGCGCCATTAGAGCGAGTCCATTGTTGCCTTGCCACCTAATAAAGCTAAAGCATAAAAGACACAATGAAAGAATGAGAGAATGAATAGTTCATTTTTCTTCTTTAAGAAGCATACTAGAGCTCACACATGCCCAAAGACGAGTTGGACTGCCATCTATCATATAGTCTTCCCCTGCTAGTACTTCCAACGTTATTTACCAGATTTCATGATTCTAGTACCTAGTTTTCTCTTACAATGATTAAATTTAGGCACCAAAACTGGTGCATGTACCTTAGATTTCATGTTCTATGGTTTAATTGGTATTTTTAAAAAAATTGGGTCTAAATTTCATGCATGTTAATTAACAAGTTCTGGCTTCTAAGTAAAGCTAATAGAACGGCGTTGAAGAAAAAGGTTGAGCTCAGAGAGGTATCTGTCTTTGATTAATGTTTGCATGCTTACATGAAATAAGATTTAAAACAAGATTTGGGCCATAAGAAAATTAAGTGAGGGAAGCTAATAAGAGCTGTCGTAGTATATCGCACGCTTTTTTAACCATTTTTGCCAGTAAATGACAAGCACATCCACAGTCAAATGACAAACGCATCCACAGACAAACACATCCACAGTTTTTTTCACAACTTTTTTCACCATTTTGTTGGAGATTTACTCCATATGCTTTGAGATGATGTGTTTGACTTGAGTTCATAGAGATTATTGTTTTATATTTATGTCAAATAGTTTTTTAGACTAACCTATTTTTAATTGATTTATTTAGTTCCAGCTATTAGGATGGGTCTCAAGATAGACTGGTGTACAATTTAGAAATTGCCAATAATTTCTGACTGTTTCAAGTCAATTTTCGGCCAATTGCAATGAAGTGGTTAAATCTTTTGAATTTTGGAACTATGGAATTTTGTCACCCTGACTTAACTCTCACCTCCGAATTATAGGATCTACATTCTTGTATTTGTCTCTGCGTGTGTGTGTGTATTCTCTGTGCTGGTTAGTTTCATTTTTTCAGTGTGAGAATTGGAGTTTGCTTAAAGGCTTAAAAAGGGTTAAATGTTGCACTTATTAATTGGTGATGTACAAGTTTATTCACCAAACGTGTGCTTGTCCAATATTCAATGTCGATGCATCATTTGTTTTCTAATTGAGACAATAATTTATGTAGGTTAACAAGAAGAAAACTTCCAACTCAAGCAAATCAGGGGACAGGACCACCAAAATGAACAACAAAGATTGTCAACTAATGGGTCTGACATGGCTTCTCGCAAAGAATCAAACGGCCTACATTCACACAGTTTCAGAGGTGTTTCGAGCAACCATGATGAGCAAGGATGGCTCTGATCCTCGGTCATGTGCTCTCAACAGCGATGGAATGCCTCTGGCTGTTGATTCCTCTGAAATCTCTGGCCATTCTTCTTCAAACACTCTTAGAGCACCCATCTACCTCTGCATGTTATTAGTTTCTTTGCTGTATATGCTTTCTTAGCTGAATCTTTAGAACTATAGACTAGAAGTTTGGACTAGAAAATTTGAACTGTGATTTCTAGTTCTTGGAATCTTTTTTCTTAATATGCAATGCCAGTTTCTCCCCTGTATGTGTTATGTGTAGGTAAATTCGAATGTGCTATTTTTGCCATCTGAAGAAAATTTGTTTTTTCTGTGGTTTTCTGAGCATAGATATAGAAAGCTAGCGGTTGTCCCAAATTATCTGATGTGGGCCTCCAATAGCATGTGCTATAGAAACTGCAGTTTTGTTTTGGAGGAGACGATTCTTAGCATTATGGGCACTATTTTGGTGGCATTAATGCAGAACAGTTGTGTGTTTCACGGGAAAATTCATGGAATGTCAACATCTCACAACATCGAGCCTTTTATCTATTATGGTTTATATGTGCAGAAGATGAGGCATTCGGATATAGGCCAATTGTTTGACAAGCTGGCGGGGACAGAGTAAATCTGCCGCTACCTTAAGATAGTGAAAATAATAGAGAGAGAGAGAGAGAGAGAGAGAGAGAGAGAGAGAGAGAGAGAGACCTCTATGAGAATATAGTATATCATATAACATACAATCCCTTCGGCCCAAAATTGGGAAGTCTCCTTGGATGGCTCAACAAGGACGGTAAGATTGCTTAAACAAGAAACGACCTCGGAAAAATCTACCGGCCACGACAACACTTGCTGTTTAAATCAGGATTTTTACCTTAGGATGCAATTGTCAAGGTAACTATTCTCAAATCTCATATACTTAAAGCTCAAGAGGAATATTTGTTAGAATATAAATTAACCTTTTTTAATCAGCTTACGTGGGATAAATAGTGATATAAAATAGTATTAAAACAGTGGTTCTGAATTCAAATCCTAGCAATGTAAGTGTTTGAGTACTGCTATTGGATCATGATCTGAAACTTACATCTCGGATGACCATCTCTCCAACCCAGATGCATGTTGCTTTGAAGCTTGAACGTCAACTTTCTTCAATGCATAATATCGAAGAATCAAAATGGGGCCGAATTTGATCATGAAAAATAGTCGATAATGTTAATAGGTCATGTGCATGCAGTAGACTTTCTTTTATTTTTCTCTTATCATACACCGGACTTCACTCCCAGTTCATGAAAGTAAATAGCTAGTGATATGAAGTGGCAACAGTTCATCACAGCAAAGATGCCATATAAAGACTTCCTATTTGAATTAATACGAGTTCTCTCTGAATGAAATGGCCTTGTCGCATGCACAAGTTACAGCCCTTATTCATTTCTTTACGTGGCATGCTGCTGTTGGCTAATTGAGCTGTATCTGCTGCAGAACTAGGCCCCATATAAAATGGACATTGTATTCTGCACTGTCACACTGACATCTTATTTTCATGGTCAGAAACTTCAAGCTGATTATTACCGGTTGAAGTGATGCAATCCTCTTGTACCGTAATCGACGGCCAGTAGAAGATTTCAAACCATGCATGCAAATGATAATTACCATTACATTCAGACTGATTTTTCCAAAGAGAATCTCAAAGTCACAGGAAATGAATAATTATGAGGCTGTGCACTTTTTATTACCTTTTAAAACAAGACCTAAACAGCCAATGCACCTAATTAAGAACAACAGCACAGCAATGGGAGTTACAGAGAAAGCTGCTCTGTAGTGCTTCAAGGTCCACCTTTCACAATCTGTGCATTGATCTCCAAAAGGCTCAGATTTTTTTTCCTGTGGGATCCATCCACGAACCCCATTTGGCCAGACTACAATTCATATTTATCTTGCGGTTGCATGAGGCCCTGGAAGTTAATTGTGCAGGTCACTGATGAATTTATCAGGTGAAATTGCATGGAAACTGACGGCTGTGATTCAGCCATTTGTAACAGGGGGAGTAAAGGATGGTGCTTTTTCCTCTTGGCTGTCCTCACACGTGTTCGTTGCTGCTATTCTTAACTTTGTGATGGCCTATGCATGCATCATGGATTACACAAATCCAAGGGCCCCATGCCATTTTACCTTTCACACTACATTAGTTTGTATATAAAAGCTCTACCCTGCAACCCATGTCTCATCTTCCGGACACAAAAAAGCCTAGTTTTTTTTTTTCTTTGTTTCTGCTGCTTGTACGTCTCTGTTCTTCCTCATGTCTGCCTCCGTTGATCCTCTTGTTGTTGGCCGAGTGATTGGCGATGTTGTTGACATGTTTGTGCCTACGGCAAATATGTCTGCCTACTTTGGCCCCAAGCATGTCACAAACGGATGCGATGTCAAACCATCTGCAGCCACCAATCCTCCAAAAGTGACTCTCTCTGGGAACTCGGACGAGCTATATACCCTGGTCTGGTCTGCCTGCATGCATGAGTCTTTAATCATGTTGATGATCTAAGTGAATGTTTTATCTTTTCATTCGTTTGTGCTTGGATATATATTCTTGTAAAGGATGGTTTTTCGTGCAGGTTATGACTGATCCTGATGCTCCTAGTCCTAGCGAGCCCAGCATGCGAGAATGGGTCCATTGGTTAGACAAGATCATGAGCCCCCTCAGTCTTTTATTTCTCTGGCAAGCTTTGTATTTTCATTTCCTTCTTTCTTTGGTTCAAATATTTTCATGCAATTCGTTTGTGTTTTCAGGATTGTTGTTGACATTCCTGGTGGAACAAACCCAACTCGAGGTAGACACCAAAACTCTGTAGACTGACTTTCTTTCTTGTGTTTCCGTTTTCAGTTTTATTTCTGAGATCCAAATAAAGGCATATATTGAACGTTTCAATTTTCTCTCTCCCCACTCCCCAAAAGCATGCATGCATGCACTCGAGTTGTTCAAGTTCATAGAATTCTGTGTCTCTTCTGAATAACCAGCTGCTGTACTCGGGGCTGCTTGTCTCAGATACTAATGGTAGAATGACATGGGGAATGGATGGCTGCCTCTGTAACCGCAGTGTTAAATAAGCAATTTCATCACTGACAACTAGATCAGTGGTCATCCTTCCTTGATAGGGTCAGAAAGAATATTCGGCACCTCTTTTTTCACGCAAAATCAACATGCATATGAATGTCTTTCTTCGATCTAGGATGTTTTTGATTTCAGAAAATCGAAATCATCAGGGTTACATCACATCCATGATGTGCCCCTAGCTACCTAGCTATTCTTGAAAAAAATGCTTGTGCCAATTGATTATTAACAACTGTCACAACTCTCGAGCCGCAGAATTTGCAAAATGGGCAAAAGTATGTATGATTTTTGCACGCACCATGCCTGATTCTGGGTCTGATCCCCACGTGGTGCTAATTGAATATGTTCTTGTGTGTGTGTATATATAGACATACAGATACATATGCTTTCACTAAGTTTCTAACCAATATCTGCTGATATTTTTTACCTTTTTTTCCTTTTGCTTTCAAATAAATTGCATGCAAGATTGTGGACGACAAGTGTTGGGCACATAATCTGCCTAAGCATGGTTCCACTTTTCATAGTCAAACGAACGACATGTAGCAAGGTGGGGTCCTTTGAGCCCAGATGGCATATATCTAGGTGTTCCACGTGGAAAACATGTAGAGGCCCCACTTGGTAGAAATTTCCAAAATGAGTTTGCTAAATATAACGCAGCGCAGAAAAACAAAAGAAACGTAAACTGATTAAGGATGCTGTAACTTATCTCAAAAACCGAGAATATATATCGTCTTTGCAGGAAAGGAGATACTGCCATATGTAGGGCCACGACCGCCAATCGGAATCCATCGCTACATACTGGTGCTGTTCCGACAGAGGGCTCCACTTGGGCTCGTTGACCAGCCAGCCTCGCGTGCAAACTTCAATACCCGCATCTTCGCAGGGCAGCTGGATTTGGGTTTGCCAGTGGCGACTGTTTACTTCAACTCCCAGAAAGAGCCGGCGAGCAGGAGGCGCTGAGCAGTGGCAATAATATCGCATGCATGCATGGTGGCATGCATATAGAGATCAGCTATGATCGATGGAACATTAATATCAGTATCTTTTTTTAAGCTTTTGTTTGATGAACGTGGTAGACTAGTACTGTGGGTCGACTTCCTTCCTCCTTTGGTTTGTGTTTGTGGTTGTAGGAGGGAGTGCCCATTAATTATCGGTCCTTTTTTTTCTGCCGTAAATATATTTTAGAACTATGCTTTTGTAGTTCTTTCGAGTTGGAATTATTAATATTGATACTTGTTTTCTCTATGTATTTGTTGTTTTATAACTGTGAGATGATTTATTTCAAGTTATTACAACTTTCTTAAATTTTTATAAAAATATATATATAATAAATAATTAAATTTTTTTAAATCTCAATTCAACTTTTTTTAATTTAAAAATAATAATAATGTTAGAAAATAATATTTTATTTAACTTTCATATAAAACCATCTCATCTCATCTCACTATCTAAATAGCTCCTATATCTTAATAGAGATATTTTATCCACATATTCCACAAAATTAAATCTCATAAACTGAGGGTTTAATGTGGTACGTTTGTAAATCTATTCTTATTATAAAATCGATTTAACGTAGAGTATGAACTCATGTCAATTCGTAGATTTATTTTTATAAAATATCTTTATAACTATAGTAGTTTTCTATTTAATTAGTCAGACCGCTTTCATTTGACAATCATTTTTAACGAATAAAAATTATTTTCTAAATTTTTTTAACTATTATATACAATAATTAAAGGTAAAAAAACAAATTGATAATATAAAATAAAGATCGTGTGATCCTCTAAACCGAACCTAGTCAATTAAAATCCAATTAATTCGATCGAAGGAGCTAGACCCAATTAGATTTTAGAACTAGATTTCAATACTCAATTCTATTTGGCTATGTATCAACGGATTGATTTTGCCAAATTCATGCATAGATTGAATCAAAGGGAATGTTTGGTTTTTGTAAAAGCTTGAGTGTAAGTACCCATCTAGAATACAAATGGCTTTGCAGAACATCTGCTGTAAGATAATAATTTTATTTGAAAGTTTTTACATTACAGTATCTACAGAGTATAATTTAATTTAGAATAAAAACTTTAAATCTTAAGGTTCTGCTTGGCCACTAAAAATTTTCAGATGAAAATTTTGAGTTTTAAGATAAAATATTAAAATGTTATATTTTAATATTATTATTGTTTTAGGATTTGAAAAAGTTAAGAAAAAATTGAATTATTTATTATATTTTGTATTGGGATTTGACAAAGTTGTAATGATGAGATGAGAATTTTGAGTTTGAGATGAAAATTTTAAGTGGCCAAACACAAAAATCTTATAAATTAAATTATATCACATGGATGGTGTGGTGTAAAAATATTCAAATAGCACTACTCATAATAGAATGTGTACTTTCCATGAAAAAGTATGTGATAGAATCACTGGTAGTAAGAGTTGAGGATGTTGTAGAAACAATTTGAGATGATGAAGCCTAAAATGGAAAATCATCCTCAATCATACAAGCTTCAGAAAAATTTAGCTTTGGAGGGGCCACACTCCCTCAGTTAAAAGGTGTCACAATTTCTTGAAAGGCAACCTCCCTATGAGACTCTTTCAATTGCTATTTTAACTTTAGTTGTGAAAAGATAAAAAGAAGAAATGGAAAGAATATTCTTTTATTCTACACTTTAACTTTACATAGAAGTAAAATATAGATACACTGTAGTCGATAAATGATAACCAAAAGTACAAGCTAATTGTCATGCATAATCGTGGGAAATTGATTTTTGCTTTATATGTGAGCCTTGATCTTCGGCAGAGGAGATCTTTTCATTGACAGCAAAGGAAATCATCTCATGATTTACGGCGGTGTCAGTGCATTAACAAGTTGCAGGCAAGCTTATATATGTCGTTAAATTCCAATAACAATGTAATTGCATGCAAGCCACTAAGATGGTGGACTACAGTTCACTTCTTGGGCTCCATAACTTCACATCGCTTCTTCAAATCTTGAATCAAAATTCATATAGAACAAGTCAAACTGAATATAAAAAGATGGTGATTAGGATCCAACGTTATTTAGAGAGAGAAGTTCTTACTATTTATAATAATTATAATGAACTCCAATTATAACTTTATATACGAGTCTGAGTACTCATCCATGCCGAGTCCAATATTAGGTGGATGAAGTATTATAATGACTATAGTGAAGGCGCTTTGAGTGTTTATCTCACATTAGTTATTTACTAGATGAAACTGCATTTCATGATAAATCGAAGAAGATTTCTGGCCATGGAGAGTAGTGACTTAGACTTGTAGTTGCCTCAGGAATTTTTGCATGGTCTATCTTGAGTCCATTTAGTAAAAGAGAAATGATAGTTACAATCGTGAGTACGCAAGTATCATGTAATTACTTTGAAAAAAGTGAATAAATATAAGATCTATATGAAAAAAAATTAATATTTTAATAGTTGATCCTACTATTTTTCAAAATAACTGTACAACACTTACGTACTCTACAATTATATATAGCATTACTCTTACACATTCGATTACTCGAGCTCGTCAATATTTTCTTTAGGAGAGAATCTATTTATAAGATTTATTTTTTATACACCCAGCATACTACTGAGTTTTTCACATAAGCTATGCTAAAAAATAATCGGTGTTTTAGTTTTTTAGAATTATAATAGACTCCACCATAAGGTGTGTTAACATATGGACTTATATATAGCAAAACTCTACTGTATAGTACTTGACGAAATTCTTTTTGAAACTTAGGAAAAGTCTTATCAGATATCACAATGTGATATGCAGAAGATCCCTAGAGCATTACTCAAATGTATTATGCAATCGACAGTTCCCAAAAGGCCATGAAAGTTGAACAGAAAAATCTGGATGATATGGTCTAACCATTTGTTGTATGTCATGAAACCAGATTAAGACAAGGTCCTTTGGATTCATCCATAAGGAATAAATCCAATCCACCAGAATTATGTATTTGGTAATCTAGGAGAACCCAGTACGGATTAAAAACCTAATGTTGATAAACATTACGCCTACGCCTGCCATAGCAGTTGATATGATCAGCTAAGTAATCTAACTTTTGTTTATAAACCTATTAGAAAACGAGTAACGATATATATAGGTCTACAATAAGCAAGCACCGTGCAGGTCATTAATTTAAAAAACAAAAAAAAAAGACTCACTATAAAAAACGTAAAAGTAGATTTTTTTCATATGGATCCTAACTTTTTTTCGAAGGGCAGCGTAGTGCTTATGCATTTTAGACTTGACAAATGATTTTCCTAGTAATAAATGGCTGAAAATGGAGTGGTGAAAAGGAAAGGCAGGAATTAAGAGGATATCAGGCAATTTCTGCAATTTCTACCAGTCATTAACAATTTACGTTATGAATTCAATCAAAGAAACACTTTCAATTCCATTGGGGTATGATGGAGATAGGATGGTGAAGTTACAAGAAGTTCCCAGCAATCAGAACTAAGTGGTTATATTGGTAAATGAAATGAAAACAAAATACAGATTCCCTTTTCTTCAAACCAAAACCTCTCTCCCAATTGTATCACAGTACACAAATGGGACATTGTTGTGGTGTCTTTCAAATAATGTTTCATTACAAGATTTTCTCTACCACTAACACAATTATCATGCAATCGAGCGTTAGCTTCTACCTGAAATAATGAGGGTCTTCAGTGTAGATTTATGGAGCACCCTCCATCCATACACCACGGAGGAAATATGCACTGAGCAACTACTCTGTCTGGAACTCTTAAAAATATAGATCAGAGCTAGGAAATCAGGCATGTAGGGTGGCAACCTTTTGCAACAAGCCATTGATTGCCTCATCATTGTCCTCAGCAATTGGCTCCTCCTGCTGTTAACAAGCAAAGAGACACATACATGATCAGATAAATGCAGATAGTTCCAAGAGAAGTGAGACAAGCACCAGATAAATGCTGACACTAGGTCATGGACCTTTTAGATTACACAGGTCATTTTGTTATTTTTAATTACACTTTACAGTAGTGTTGGTGGGGCGGGGGAAGACCCTAAAAGCTGCCAATGAAAATGAGTTGAATCCATATAGTCTCGAGTAGCTTAAGCCAAAGACCCATCATTTGAGAGCAAGTAGAAACCACAATACCAATGGCAGCCAGAAGAAAGCAGCCATCATTTTAAACAGTTATCAATTGGTGGGTAACAGCGATGATGATTATCACCCAAGAATGAATAAAACTCTTTGACAAGTCAGTGCAGAAGAAAACTTCTGAGTTCTATGAAGACAAGAATGAAGACTCCAAATGCCATTTTTGGGGGGTGGGGGGATTATTACTTTAGTTTCTGAGAGACTTTTACTGTCCACAAACAATCAGTTGATCATTTTATTTGGATATAGATATATCATCAACATACAGACATTGAAACAGGAGGGTATGTTTACAAGAATGGTAATTACCTCTGAATTTTTTCCTGCATTCACAACTACACACTGGGAAGCACTAATACTAGCGCTCTTCAACAGGCTTCGAGCACTGTGGTTCGGCTTGCTAGGTCCATTTTGTGTATCTGTATTAACATTATCTGAATTATCATATTGCTGCGACCTTGGAGGACTCTCAAGACCTGTAGCAACAGAAGCTGCAGTTTGCTTTTCAATTTCACTTTTGGGGTCTGTAGTCTCATCCTTGGGTGCACAAACCCGCTCCCTGGAAAAAGTAAAATGCAGGAAATTTATATATAAGCAAAAAACATCGTCTGACTTGGTTTATTAAATTTCCTATCCTTTTCTTTTGGCAACTGGGGCTGGCTTAGCAGCCCAAAAATATAGATTAATTTATTACCAAGGAAAAAACCTTTCAATTTGAAAACCAAACAAAATGATGCAACAAGGATCATTCTCTGGCCAAAAACAATTGAAATTGGGTGTACACGTTTCCACACCGACAGACGAATATCAATAAGTACAAACTAATAACATGGCAACTTTCAATTTAAAGGTGTACCTAGGTAAGGAAGCATGCTGCCTTTGGAGTGGAGTGCTTCTTTCACCTTTACCATAATGCTCTTCAAGATGCGCAAACTGCCGTTTGAATCGATCTACACCACTAAATTGCAAAATAAATTTTACTCACTGATAATCATTGCATGAATCTTATTTATAAAAAGAATTGCTTTTTAGCATATAACTTGAATTTCTGACTTGCAAACTTGCATCAAAATTCAAACCGCATTGGTTCAATATTTATTCCAATCAGCAGCAAAATAAGCACAATGATGTTTTCCGCTAAGAAAAGAAAGCATGTTTGAAGCACCAAAACAATGTCTCAGACTATGGAAGTCAAGAATATCATTCCCTCCATTAACAGAAGATCTCACACGCATTGAACATGGTGTTTAGCCTAATCGAAAACATAGAGAAACTATATAAAAAGTAAATGGAGGAAAAAAAAGAAAGGGGAGAGAGAGGGGGAGGGGGGGGGGGGGGGGATGATATAATTTCAGTGATGCCAACAGAATTAAATTATAAAGGAAATACAAAGGGTGCTGAAACCCTAATAAAAAATTGGAAGTAGGGTGCCAAACAAACCATTTGATATGTTGGTGCTTTTTTATTGTTAAAAATCAATGGAACTGGTCAGAAGCAAACCTAAAGTGATCTATCAAGTTTGAATAGGCTACATCAAATAATTGTAGATTGAAAGCATTCTCATTGGCACTGTTTCCTCCTGTTGGGTCCATGACTTTGCATAACCATTAATTCAATCAACTTGGGAATATCTATGTAGTCCGTGCTAAACATGTATTCATTGGTTTAAAAACATCACAATTGCTTCCGTCCACATTCAAAGCCGGCTGGAGCAGTGGTCACCGATACAGTAACTGCTATATAAAGTTTTTGGGAGAAATGACTAAGAATTTAAGTAATAATCAGTATAAATGATTAAGTATTTCAGATTTATAGCCAAAACTATTCATGACCAGCCATACTTTATGGAGCAAAATTCCGAGATATAGAGGGCAATCGTGAATGCAAAATGGGCAAGGCTGAGATCTTGATGAAGCTAAAAAACCAAAGTGAGGACTTTCCGAATTAGGTGCATTCTCTCCATATCCTTCTTGTGTACTTGGGCTACACCTATTTTCATAATAACAAACTTGGTTTTACTTATTATGAAAAAAAAAAAAGTAATTGAGGACTAAACTCTTTCTTTTTTATACTAGGGAATGTTTACCTTTAAGCCAAAGAGAGGATTAAACTATTAAGTAATTTCTATGACCTGTAAGTTTCTTACCGATGAAGGATTGCTCCATTCTGGCTTATGATTTTTTCAAAACTCATTACTTAAGCATCTATCTCATGCAGAGGCTCATCTGTTTAAGTTAATATCAATGTTGATTATTGGGGACTTTTTTTCTCTAAAATACATAATGATGATCAGCATTCGGCAGGTTGTACATCATTTACTGTGAGCCCCATGAGCCATAAGTGCATGGTGGCGCTACTACCGACGTCTCCATTGGCCTTGTTGTCAACACAGAAAGGGGCAACAGCATCCAACAACTCAGCTGAGAGTACTCCGGCATCAAGATCTGTTTGTCCTGTGAGCCCCAAGTGCGTGGTATCACAGCCCAAACACCGGGGGGCCCAGTTGGCAGCATCATTGACACAAAAAGAGTAGATGGTGACCAGAGACTCTTATGGGATTACTCTGGTGTCGAGATCTTCTCCGGTGACAAGCTATCTCTCGTTGGGCCTTTCGTGGAGGTAAATCACAGATTTGGGAGTTCAGATCCGTAGCTATCTCTCTCGTCGCTAGGAGTTCAGATCTGTAGTGCTCTCACTCTCTCCTCGTCAATGCAACAAAGTGGAATGGAGCTTGGGAGCCTCTGCAATTGAAACGAAAGGTCTGATTGAGATGGGTCAGATTGTGCACTTTTGGGTGGAATCGAAGGTAGCTTTCACCCGACACATGGGGGTCCTCAATAAATATTGTGGAGAAGAGCAAAAGGTTTTGGAGGTCTATAGTTATGGGTTGTAGTGGTATAGGGTGGCTGGTGGCTAAGGTGGAAGCAATGTTACAAACGGAGAGAAACTTGGAATTCACAAAACGCTTGCGCGAAGGTAAGAGAGCCTTCATGGCTCAACGAGGCTCCAATGTACATGGTTGATACCTGATTGTTACCGAATATGGTGGAGGAGGCAAGTGGAGTGATCTAGTCATTCCAAAAGGGTATGAAGAGCTAGGTTGGGATAAATTTTCTGTCAAGTTACGTAGAGTCACTGCTATGTTTTTATCCATTCCTGATGATGGGTCACAGTGGGAAAGCCAAGAGAAGACATCCGGTCATTAGAACATTAATTTGGAGGTTAAACAAACAGACTCAAGCACAACCATGGTGGCGAGACAATCATATGCAGCAACTCTGAAGAAGGGTCACGCTTTGGCTACTCAATTTGATTCCGAGGGCAAGAAGGGGAACTGTGAAAGTTGAAGACTATGCAAACCATGCAAGGTCAGAACCAATAGGAGTCTGACTATGGCAATATGGCTGAAAGGGAGATGCTTAGTACATTAAAGGAGATGAAAAACCAATTTGTCAAATTGGAGCCAGAGTTGGTTTTTTATCTACGAAAATAGACTTGCTTTCAACTGGAGGTAACAAGGTTGTAAGGGGAGCAATAAGAGGGAATCCAAGATAGGCTCGAATTCGTTAAAATCAGATAAAAGAAAACAGGGTCATTCGAAGTGGGTTCTACGTCCAGTATCGGTGTAGAAAGACAAAATGGAATGCCCTCTGCCATGTGCCAACGTTCTCCCTAAAGAAACGATGGCACCCACACTGGAGCTGAGAATAACGCCAATGCTTGAGGGAGATTTAGGGTTTGCCGAAGTGACACAAAATGGATCATCAAGGGGTGACACATCTCCAGTTCTCACTGAAGAAACGACAACGCCCACATGGAGGTGGAAACTAATGGGTTTGCCGCCAACCCAGAACCTCCAATGGTGACCATGGCCTCACCACTCATGATAGAGAGAACCAATTTGTCGATATCTCATCAGGGATCTTGTGACAATAACAAGGGTGTTGTTGAGAAGGTGCGGCATTTAAAAGTAGGGGATGGTGTGGAGGAAATTTTGGGCTTGTCGTTGGTGCCTTGCGAGGAGGAATGTTTAGGGTCTGGTCAGTTGGTAGCTAAGTCTGGGGAAGACATTGTCCCCTTGTTATCTCTTCCTCCGTTAGCTAGTTCATCATTGGATTGAGTTCTGCAAGAGGTTAAGAAATACAGCAATGTGTGGGGATTACATGTGGAGGATTTGACAACTAATTCACAACACTACTCAATGCTATTGAGGCAGTTCACCTACTTGAAACAAAATCAAGATTTAAGAAAAGCAAGGAGTTAAAGCGTCTTACTTAGGCAATCAACTACGACACTAAGAGAGGTAGTTCAAGTCGAGGGAGGACTAAAGGGAGGGCATGAAGCCTTCCTCCATCCTTGTAGGTAGGGGTGCAGTATTAGTTTCAAGTGTAGTATGTAGAATGTAGCTTCTAAGGGAGTTTCGGGTGGTGTCTTAGTTTTGTGGAAACAAAGGGCTGTGGTAGTTACAGTTGCTTTGCTGTGGGGAGGAGCGTTTTGTCCCAATTGGGCTTGGTGTATATTGGATGGACTTACTGGTCATTAGGGGTACTCTATTATGGGCTAGGTGTTCTCTCTTGTATACACCTATTGATATTAATAAATTTTTACTTATAAAAACGTTTTACATCGTTTGATTGGGAAGTTCTCTCAATAGCTGAAGAAACTTGTAATACACTGGGACCAGGTAATACAAAACTGCAGACGTGGCAGAGTCTTAGCAAATTGTGAGTTCAAATCTAAGTCATGGAATCCTACAACAATGCTGGACAAGAACAACGGTGTCCTCTATATCGTAGATTTACAATTTCCTGCAATATGCCATAGATTTTGAACCATTGAACACTTAGAATCTAACAATTCCATACAATGACATAATTTAGAATCTGAGATGTCAGGACGAAGTAGACCGAATCACAAATGCAGCATTTGGTTGATAAAAGAAAATAAATAAAATAGCTCTCATATAATAACAATAACATAAAGTGAAAAACTGCAGACAATTGCCCAACCTTGGGTACATAAAGCTAGTCTGGTCTCCACCTTGAAGATACTCCTGCAGCATCTGGGGATGATATTCTAAAATCTGTTTGATTCAAACACAAAATTTAATATAGCCATCATGAATAATAGAAGCCATTTTGCAACATAAACAAGCATCAAAATGTATTGACATACCTCTCTATAGATTAACTCTCTAACATCATCTTTAGTCAGTTTCCTCCTCTCAAACTCAAACTCAAGTTTTGATATAGGTTGAGTGGATGAAGGTTCACGCTCCACATTAGATAAACTATTGAAGTAAGGATCAGATAATGCCTGTCAGCATAGGAGTAGGGGACATTAGGAGATATTACAAACTCAAACATTTAGATAAATAAAATTCGATTCATTTCTCTTTAGTTTAATTGGAACCTTTGTCTGGAAATTGTTTGACTGAACATAAGTTACCTCTTCAGCCGTGGGACGATCTTTAGGATCAAATGCAAGTAGGCGCTCTAGTAGGCGAAGAGCCAATGGATCCGCATTAGGGAACTTTTGGGAGAAAGGAACTGGTTGCTTTTTCCGCATGCTGCTCAGATACCTTCTTGCCTTTTCATTCCTAATCTGCCAATATCATGGTAAAGTATCAGTTAAAATAAAATCAAAATTAGGAAACTCAGAAGCTTGATTTGCTTACAGTATGTGATTGGTTTGTCTAAGATAATGAAACGGAAAAGCAACTAGAATGTGAAAACTAACTCTTGCAATAGATTCTTGAGCAGGAGTGCCAAGAAAATCAGTCATGAGATCTAATTGGTGCACCACATTTTTTCCAGGAAATAGTGGTTTTCCTGTAAGCATTTCTGCAAATATGCATCCTGCACTCCAAATATCAATAGCAGGGGTGTACTGCAAAACAATAAAGACCGTAGAAACAGTTCAATACCAATTTTACAAGTCAAACATGTTAAATCTTTGATTGTAACTTGCTCATGCAGAAAAAAGAAAGGAAAATAAAACTATTCCACTATATACTAAATAAAAAGGCAATGAAAACTGTAGAAGGTGACAAATTTCCTATAGCAAGCATAGTCTTAAGAAGCACAAAGTAAACAACAACTCTTTCAACACACGACACTAGGACTACATTCATGACATGGGCAATATTTGCATTACTTTATTAAGCATCCTCACTGTTTGAAAGTCTATCATGAATGACAATATGGGAGTCCAAATAGGCTCATCGATCATTCCTAGTACGTATCACAAGGTTGGTCCAAAGTGACAGATACCAAGATATATATCTCAAAGTAATGACTGTGTAAGAAACTTATTTAAAGTGTGATACCCATGAAAAAGGTTAAAGAGGCATAAGTAATTTGAGAAAAAATTGAATGGACCTAATCAGGATTCAGGAAACTAACCAAACTTGGAAAATTATAGCCCTGTGCCATTATGGAATCTAAATGGAGCAAAAGGCAAATTTTCGACCTTAAGTGGATGAATTGTCCAATATTGAATCATGTCGAAATTAATGAACCATGCCGGTATTAAAATGGGATGAAAAGATATGAAGCATTCACCAAGGGATGCAAAAAAATAAGGCTTTATAGAAGACATGATTCACTTGATAAGAAACTTTCAGTTTACATTCATAAGGTACTTGTCAGCATCCACTTCAACACCAAAATCATGAAAAATTGGCTATTGAGAATGGATAGCTCTATTTCTTTCTGACAAAGAGTAGATATAGAGAGTTTGATGCTTTATAGTGATCTTCCATTAGTTAAAAATTAAACAGGAAATAAAAGTTCTGCTAATAGTGCAAATAAGAGAACAAGCTTAGCTTGGAATTAAAATTGCAATCGCAAACAACTAAATAAATAGTCCTTCAAAAATGCCCATCTAGAATTATATTTAATAAAATATAGGAGTTCAAGAAGTATGCAGTAACTTGTGTTGAACTTTCTGAAGCAGATATCATGCAAGTTAGACAGAATTACAAAAAGACTAACAAAGATACAAAAGTAAGATAGGAACCAATTGAAGGAACGCCTATGTAACTTAGCAAGAAATTAGTTTAGAAGAATCATATTTTCATATCGCTTCATCCAACAGAGCAAATGGCAATAGGATAATCAAGGTATTTTTGCAGCTCTTCTGATTCAAGATAAAAAAAAACATCAGGTAAATAAAAGATAAAAAGCAGCTTACTTTCGAGAAAAATGAGCCACACAGTTCAGGTGCACGATACCATCGTGTTGCAACATAGTCCTTCAATAGCAGCAAATAAGTTGGAAAGCAATGTTTCAGATGCTAAGACTAGAAATAAATTGAAAAGCAAAATATTTTCTAAAATTATACTAAAAAATCAGAGGTAGTAAGAAATTCAGCAAAATGCAACAATATGTATGACAGAACAACTTACAGTCCAGAAAATTGCAGATGGAGCATCATTGAAAGACACACGAGCAAGCCCAAAATCACATATCTTTAATTTGCAGTCAGCATTAGCAAGAATGTTTTTTGGCTTTAAATCTCTATGGAAGACATTTGCTGCAAGTAACTTGGGAAAATTAATCAACTTTCATTAAATGCTAAGGGATTAGTGAAAAAGACCAACCTGTATGTATATACTTCAGACCACGAAGAAGCTGGTACAAGAAAAACTGATAATGCTCAGGAGTAAGATCATCATTTGCCTTAATTACTTGATGAAGATCAGATTCCATTAGCTCAAAAACAACATATATATCTCTAAATTCCCGACGTGAAGGAGGAAGCATAATATGCTTTATTTCTACAATATCAGGATGACGCAACAATCGCAGGAGCTTAATTTCTCTCAGAATCCTAGTGGCATCAGAAACATGTTCAAAAACGTCATTAATTTTCTTAATTGCAACCCTTTCTCCAGTATGGGTGTCAATTGCAGAGCCAACAACACCATAACTTCCTTTCCCAACAACTTCTTGAATTTGGTACCGGCTTGCCTCTCCATACTCTGTGAAGAATTCTGTCTCTAACCCACCCTGTAGGAGGAATAGTAGTTGTTATTTATGAGAAAATAATTGAAAATCCTCTACATGAAGAAAGGAAGAGAAAACATCAACTAATACAACTTGTTTATGTCATTGGTGCAGTAACAAATAATAAATTCAACAAAAAGACACAAGCAGGAGACAGATATCTACGGCCAAAAACTACTCTCCTATAACAAGTAACAATAAATGGATCTTGAAACTTGCACCATCATGAAACTAATACCAGATTCTTAGATGTATAGAAAATATTAACAGAAACTTAGCTGTCATACATGCATCTTTTACATCTATTCTGCAATATCCATAACCTTTCTAGGAAGCTGATGAGCCACCATCCCAAGTAACATCTTCCAACATGAAAAAAATCAGCTACTTTTCTTGCCTTTGGGATGCCACTTTCAAAAGAAAAATGAATAATCTTATCCAATCTCAAACATTTCAAATGCTTTGATGGAAACATCCATCTCAATATCATGGATCTCCATCTTTCTCAGGATTTTAGTCACTATTGAAACAGTGTAGCCAGCTAAAGTGAAATATCAGTCTCCCTGGCAAGAAAAATATCAGTCTCGCTGCTGAGTGGAAAATTATTCTTCATTGTATCATGTGGTGTCTTTGGATGGAGGGAAATGGTCAATGCTTTGAAGATCGGGAGCGTTCCATGGATGAGCTTAAGAGATTCTTTTTCAACATGCTTTTTTCTTGGGCTTCTGTCACTGATTGTAACAGGGCTAGTTTTCATGTTTTTCTTGAATTCATTACTAGTTCCTAGTTGTTATTAGGTTTATTCTTTCTATACTTCCTATGTACTTGGGCTATGCCTACTTTTTTTTTTTTTTGATAAATAAACAATTTTATTGATCAAAGAAAGGCAAAGCCTGAATTACAACTCTGATGCCCCACCTAAGTGGGCACATTAGAAGCAAGAAAATCTTGAAAGGTCAAACCATTAAAATCTATAGCTATGGCCCATCTACAAAGAGTTCTAAAAAATAAAAGTTTGAGCTCCTCCAAAGATCTTTCCTGGTCTTCGAAAATCCGCTCATTACGCTCCCTCCACAAACACCACCTATGCCTACTTTTATTTCAATAAAATTTTTATCTTTATCCAAAAAAATTATATCTCCACATCCTCAATACCACCAATTTACCAAATGAAAGGCTCTCTACAAACTTAGATAAAATAAATAAATAAATAAAAATAAAAAATACTGCCTTCATCCCAAATCAAATGCCTTACTTTTTTGTTTCGGAAAGTCCAAGAATATGAGTCCACTATCAAAATTTTTAAAAACTTGTACATTTTCACGTAATAGCCTTTGAAAAAACATTAAAAATGACACCTATCTATAATATGCATGAGACTTTTTAGGAAATTTATTATGTAGAATCCTTTGCATTAATAATTTTTCCATTTAAAAAAATACATTGTAATTATGATCGAGGAAGCATATTTTATCTATTCAATAAGGTTAAACTAAAAAACAAACAGATAGGAGAATGGTAGATACACACAACCCCACTAGATTTCATTGACAATTTCATCCTACATACTCTTTGGAGATGTACATGGTACATGTAAGTTATCATGGATACAATTTTACAGTACAAATCAAATGGACTATAAATCGAACCAAGGGGTGAATAAACACAAACTGCCAATGACCAGAAAGAGGCCAATTAGTTGATTATGTGGATATAACAAAACTAGCGGGGAAAATATCAAAGTGAAACCAGGAATTATATAACAATAATACAGATCATAATGTTAATGAATCAATAAAGTTAACAATCCCAATGGCCCTGATCAAGAAGTCAAATCATAAGGGTTAACAATGCAGCGTAACCCCCAGATGCACTACTTTATTGCACTACTTATCCATCCTCATAAAATACATTAACCTTTACCTGATGTGGATGGCAAGAGATCCAAGCCAAACATCACAAATTTTAAAAAATTCAGAGATCCTCGAATTTCAGCTTTTTAAAATAATCAACACAATAAATTTGCAGGAGAATTGGTTCTAACATCCCTCTGCTCGGTTGCTGAGAAAACAAAGGAAATTAAAATAATCGACTGGTACTTGTGCCCTAGAAATCGAAAACACAATCTAATCAAGGTAAATAGACTAGAAAATCTTAGCTGGGTAAAGTCCCTCCATCATCAGGTTCGACAACATCGTTTTTCCAAATTTCAAAACACGATTCTCTTCTACATTTTACCATCGAATAGACGAAACCTAAGATAGCAAACCCTTTTTTTAGCTAACTTTTGCTGATCCAAGTCGAATGTCATTCGTGAATACGATAATAATAAGAAACGGATTTAAGGATCCCTTTAGGAGTTAAAATAAATAAATAAATAACACCAATAGGCAAGCAGGAAAATGGAAATACTGTTCCTCCATTGATCGGGAAAAAAAACGCAAATCAAACAAACAAGAAATGAACAATCGAATCAAATCAACACCCAGGCAAAGAACAAAAGAACCCCAATATTAAACCAAATGACAAAGAGATCTCAGCCATTTAAAATCAAAAACACCCAGATCTCCTAAAACAGAGAGAAGGAGAAAAAATGAAAAAAGAAAGAGACCTTCTTTTGGGAATCCATGGAGCCAGGTTTGGAGTTACTGGTCCGTTTGGGAACCTTAATGAGCTTCAAGCAAGACGTATCGAAGTCTCCCACTGGGGCTTCCTCTTCTTCTCGTTCCTCCCCTTGTTTTAGTCCTTTCTTACGCTTACTAACTACGGATGATTGGGCGCAAAGTTCGCTCACAGAAGAGACCTGGCCACAACTATCATCGATAACGATATTATTAGCGGGCTGATTATTATAGGTGGTAGTGTTAGTGCCTGAACCGTTACTATTTCTGTAGTTATTTGTGCGACGTTGAAACCAGCGACGAACCCCTTCCACCAGTGTACTTCCACTCCCCATACACACCAAACTCCCTTCCCACTTCCTCCTTTCCCAGCCACTCGATCTATTCACCGTTGCCCTCCTCTCTCTCTCTCCCCTTCCAATAATCTCTCTCTATCTCTCTTCTCTCTCTCTCTCTCTCTTCGTAGCTTTTGCCACCTGCTCTACTTTCTTGGGTTGTTTTGCTTTCCTTTCTCGTTTCTGTGGGATTTGGGATGGGACAGGGAAAGCGTAACAGAGGCTCGTGTGGTTGCTTTTGAGAGATGGGCAGCAGTGAATGAATGATGCGAAAAAAAAAAACGGTAATATTTTGTCAAATGCTTTGCTCCCGACGTGTCGTGAAATCTTGTGAGAACGTGCAATTTTTTATTTAGTGTTCGGTTTTCTTTTCTAATCATCCTGTGAGTGTTTCCATGTTGTCTGTCCGGACAAAACCCAGTTTAGACCTGGCTCTTTGATTGATGTCATCACTCTCAATCTCCTCCATTATTTCTGCAAAGAGTTTTTTAGGTCTTCCCTTCAAGACAAATTAAGCAGTCATAATCAGGTAAAAATACCGTCACTTTTAGTTCTGAGGAGGGACTTTAATGGATCTGAGATTAGATTTTCTTTAGGACACAGTACTGATTCCAAAATCTTAAATGGTGTTAAAGAGTTTGAAATCTAGATCCTTTGTTTTGGAGGATCTAGTTACAGCAAACTCAGATCTAATTTAAAATGTTGGATTAAAAAGAAAAATTATATACAATATATTATTATTTTATTTTTATCTTATTAAATAAAATGTGACATATTTATTATTATTAAATAATTATTTATCATATATTTGTTTATCATGTAATAGTAATAAATGAGTCACATCTTATTTAATAGGATGAGAATGTAGTGTATAATATTACTCGTTTAAAACATATAAGTGTTTCCGTTGTAAAGATATTTCATAAAAATAAATTTATAAATTAACATAATTTTATATTATAGATTAAATTTATTTTATAAAATCTTACTGTAGATAAACTATTTCTCTTTAACAATTATCCAAATTATTAACATACGATAAGTGTTATAATTATAAAAAAAATTATAATAATAAGTTTATAATTAATAGAATTTTATGTAATATGTTAAATTTATTTTATAATTAAAATAAATTTAAAATTTCACGTAATACATCAAATCATATCACTCTAGAAATTTAATTTTATTAAAAAAAAATTGTAACTAAAATATAAGAGATTTGACAATTATGCAAGAGCATGGAGCAACCGCAGCCACACAATTAAATTGAAAAAGAAAAAACTGCTAACTCTTTTTGAAAATTTCAGCCTCTCAAAATGCAGGCACGCATTGTTGACAAAATGGACTTTGATTAATAGAAGAGGGCTTTGCTACACGCAGTCGGGAAACGTAGTCGGCGTGCAGTCGGCTGTACAGAATGAATAAAATAAAATTATAAAAAAATTATTTTATATTCAGGGAGACCTGCATGAATTATAAAAAGCTATAAAAATAATTTTTTTTTTTCATGTAGGTGCTGTATTAATTTTTTTTTTACAGCCGACTGCACGCCGACTGCATTTCCCGACTGCACAAATCATTTCTGATAGAAAAAGGCAAGAAAGAGTAAAAGCTTCAAAATTAATTATAATTCGTAAAATAAAAATGATAACTCCACGTTATCTTTCACAATATTATATAAAATAATATTTTAAAATAAGAGATATTTTTATAAAATATTTTCTAAAAATAATTATTTAAAAAATAATAATTTTATTTTATATCATGTATTATAAAATATAGAGTTTTGTTACATATAAGTAAAGTCGCGTACTAATTTACATATTAATACTAATTTTTTCATATTCAAAATTTAAATTAATATTATTTTTAATAAAATCTACTTTTTAACCTATCACATCAGATTGATGCACATATTAATACACAGTTATACTTGTAACTAAATTTTTCTTAAAAGATATTGCAATGCTTATCGTTACTCATTTCTGGGTGATGTATGACTCAATTAGCCAAAAGCAAGGAGTGGATTGCGTTTATGTCAATTAAATACAATAGTCTCCGTTGAAAATAACAAACATGGAGGAGTTCGCACGCAATTATGGATTTTTTATTTTTATCTTTTTAAAAAATAAAAGAAAAGAAATCAGTTTATTGTATAGACCCTCATATGAGGATTAATTCTCAAGAAATTTTATTTACAGTCTTTATTTAGAGACTGCATGTATAGACCCTCTATTAAATAAGAACAAACATTATTTTATGAGGGATATTTTTGTAATTTTAAAAAATTTTAAAAATAAAATTTTCTAAACCTATATTGCAGTACCCATTTGAGGACTAGACGTAGCATTGCTCTTAATTCTCTATGTTGTCTGTTATATTATTAAGCTCATATTAACTTTGGCGGGATTTGAATTCTGTGCTCATGTGTTTTGACGGTCTTGCTCGTTTTGTCTCGAGGTAGTTTGCCTGTTATGTTTCTAATAATCACATAGCTGGCCCATAGGCCTTGGGCTCATGAACCTTAATCTTTGATCCACTCTCTTGAGTGGAATATTAGACCTAGTACAAATCATTTTCGAACATACCAATTTCCTCAGAGCTTGGGAACACAAGATTAGATCAATGCTCAAGAGTTTCAATTCATACGAGGTGAATCATAGTAAACGTGTGGGAAATGAAGTGGCTCCTAAGTGACACAATACATGAATGGACCAAACCCATGAACAGGGCAAGGAACTGGACATTCTAACCGTTTTTCACATGTGCGGAGGTTCATGTATAGTAAAGTTATCCATTTTGTTGCTACGAGGTTGTTTTGATTTCCTTTATTTATTATGTGCACAAAAGTCCTAAAAGTTTTAGTTTAATATAAAACAAACTCAATATTCTCGCTTTGATATCTTATTATATTATTAATCATCCTGAAATGTAAACCAATAAAAGGAGACAAATTTAATCGTATAATTATATTCTAACAAATAATTATTTATTTTTTATTTTTTTGAAAGGTGACAACAAATTATTTTTGTGGAATGGTATATATTTGAGTCATAGAGGGGCCAAAGTAGCTTAAGGAAACGTCTTTGAGGTTGTGTTTAGATAGTGAGGTGATATCAGATATTCTATAAATTATAGTAAAAAAATAATAAAAAAATAATAAATAGTAGTACAAAATAGTAAAAAGTATTTAAAAAATAATGTTAAAATAATAAATAGTACAAAATACTTCACCACCCAAACCAACCCTAAATGGGCTCGAGATCATAGAGGGGTAAACAAATTAAAATGAATAATAATAAAATAATTGAAAATGACATTAAATTAGTACTTGTTAAAACCGTTAATAGAGAGATGAATTTTATAATTAATGACTGGAAACAATAAATGAGGCTGCATGGAAAATAAAGGTGTGGCATATTGAACGTGTTTGATCACATGAATGGGGTTGGAAATTAAATGGGCTTGAGATTCATGAAAAAGGGGCAAATAAATTAAAATGAAAAATAATAAAATTGTTGCAAATGACTTTAAATTAAGAATAATGCTACCCTGCCACTTGTATATGCCCGCTCCAATTGACCGCATGATGTGGCTCCTGATGTGGCATGCCATGCGGCTTGCTGAAGGCAAAAAAAATTCAGCCCCTTTCACGTTGACGAGTCTATCTGTGTGTTTGAACTCCAAACCCTAACCCCCATCTTGCAGCCACCTACCCTCCTACCTCACGGCGTAGACCACCATTTTTGGCCCCATCTACGGCAAGTTTTTCATCCACACAGAAACTCCACATGATTTACTATGATTCGACTCCACAAAGTATTTCATCCGATTTGACTCCACACAATTCAACGCCCCGGGATTCGACTCCACACAATTGTTCTAGAGTAGATAAAGAACGAGACTATTGATTTGGTATATTTCTTTCACCTTCCATTCATTTTCTCATGAAACGTGGATGGGATTTTTTTTTTTATCATTTCTACTTGTTCTAGTGGGTTTTTCTCATTCTAGAAATTAGATATATAGGTCCTAATTGGGGTTTATTAGCCTAAGTTCTTTCATTGGACTCCACTTTGTTTTCTTATTTTCCTATTTCTCGCAATGTCTTGCAAACAGATGGAACTAAAACTCCTTTGTGAGAGCTTAAGCCAATGAGTGTGTAAATAGAATGCTAAGAAGAATGATCGTGCTAAAATCCAGTGCTGAGGATTTATGTTTAATAGTATATGAGATGCTTACAATGGAAAATTAATAAATTATATGAAGTGTACCTTCCCACGAGGAACCAAGAGAAAGAATTTGATGGTATATCTCCCCATGGGATGGGATGGGGGAACCTGGGGAAAGAATTTGGGTTAGTGGCAATCACAAGCTCCAAAATTAGTATAAAATTAGTTTATAATTTCTTATTCAGGGAAGGATTTTGGTATGTTAGTTCTTTCAACCTAGGAAAACTTTCTTGCCAACCTTGAATCATCCAAGAGAATTTACAAACATCTAATGCTCCAACATATCAAATGCAGTGTACTCCATGATTGTGAGTAATAGGTTTTTAATTTTTTGAATCCATAAATGAGTTTTTGGTGTATTGAGCAGTTAAATCTTCTCACCTAATAATATAACAAGATGTCAGATGATTTTACTACAAAAATATCCTCTTTTTCTCATGAAGACGCCAAGCAAAGCCTAGCCAACGAAACCACCATGAAAATGCTAGCAAACGAAACCACCAAGAACATATGAAGAATAAACAAACAATGGAGAAGGGAATGTCACCATATGGCCATATTTGGGTGGGTAGAACCTATGTTGTCGAGAGAATATTAGTCACTTACAGAAGCTCTGTGCTGAGAGAACGTGCGGGGAGCCGATGTTTAGCGATGGAAGGCACTCATGACAGTATGATGGTGTTCAGCGACGAGACAACCACGGAATAGTGAGGGGAGGGCGATGGGACGGTAAGGGACGGTCTAATTCATCTAGAATTTTGAATGAGTTCAAAATATATTCCACTAGATTTGATTCAACCCCTTTTGTTGTTATTTTTTTAAATAATATATGATGTGGCATGACATGTCAGACAGTCAATTGGAGCGGACACATAGAGGATGGCATAGTAGCACCCCTCTTAAATTAATACTTTTTAAAACCAATATTAATAGAGATAAAGATTTTATAATTGATGAGTGGAAACAATAAATGAAGCAGGAATTTAAAGCGGTGGCTTTTTGTTTTTTTGTTTTTTGTTTTTTTATAAAATATGCTACATTCATTAATAATGGACATTACAACTTTGACCTGAAACATGCTACATTCATTAATAATGGACATTACAATTTTGACCTGAAACATGCATTACAAGCCAACTACAACATTAATAGCTCCCTAGTATACAACTATGATTGACATGGTCTAGTCCGTGCTGCAAACCTCTTCAGACCACCGTTTGAGAGACAACACAACTTTATCCAAGACAGAGTTAAACAAACCTCATACTTTGTCTAAGACAGAGTAGATGACACACTCTGTGGACAAAAGTCCAAGAGATTATATGTTTTTTTTTTTCTAAAACAAAAGACATAATAGAATTTAAAGATATATAGAAAAAAAATGAATTACATTTTGGAAAGATATAGATATGCATTTTCAAGCTTGGAGGAAAATAAAATATTAACTAAGTAACTGTGATGGTGTGTGAGAGCCACGCGCCACCCTGAGAGTATGGCGGCTAGTTAGGTCTAAAGCAATCGATGGCCCTAGACCCAAAGAAGCCATGCGTGGTGGCAGAAAAGCACCCTTAGTGGTGGCACATGGATTTCATGCTCCCACTTTGGACCGCGAGTGTGGCTCACGCACATCTCCATTTGGCAAATTATTCGTCGAATAAAGGATCGATGCCTTGGAAAACTTGCGGTAGTCGTTGGACGCTGAATAGCATCAAATTGGCCTTCCTCTATACTTAGTCTTGAGAAAACAACAACAACAACAACAAAAAAAAAAAAAAAAAGATAAAAAGAAAAAGAAAAGGAAAGAAGAAAACTAAAGATGAGAGGATGGAGGGATGAAGGAGGGAGGAGGGGGAGCCTCTCCCCTCTGCCTAGGTTTAAATTTGGTGGTGGTTTCTAGAGAGAATGAGGAGTCTGTCTCTCTAAACTAGAGCCGGCTTGCTTTTAAAGTAGTGGCATAATAATCAATGATTTTACAGGAATAGGCTGGAGATTAATGGAGTTAGAAATTAATAGTAGTCAAATTTGAAGAGAGGTAAATGAGTTAAAATGAAAAATAATAAGTGGTTGCAAATGACATTAATTAAAGAAAATACTTAGATGGCTCAATAGAATTAAAAAAAAACAATGCTTTAAAAATTATATTATATAGATGTTAGATGCATAAATACTTGTTTTGCAATAATAGCTTTGGTCGTGTGTTGGGGGCATGGCCACATAGGATTATATTCAGTAGCACAATGCATTTATGTACAGAAACTAGGGGTTGAACTCACAAAATTAGATGTAAACAAGTCGAGTTTGAGCAAATAGTAGGCGTTCAAACATTATTCATTTAAATTTCATTCAAATATGAGTCAAGCCTGCGCGAGCTTATCACCAAGTTGCATTTCTATTTTAGAAAGATCTCCTTTAGTATTTCAAATTTATTCACGAGCTACTTCATTTTGACAAATTAAATAGATTATTTACATTATATTTTATAAGTTTATCCACAAGTTTTGAGAAACAAACTTTGACCTTTTGTTAATATCTCTATAAGTTTAACATAAACACATATCAACAATTATGTTTATAAGTATTCAAGTTAACACAAAAGAAAAAGGAAAGAAATATAGTAGAATGGGCTCGAGGCAAGGAAGAGTTGAGAAGAAAACTTCTATTGTCTGTATTGAAATTGAATCAATAAATCTATACATTCTAGAGAAAATTAAATACAGCCTGCTGCCTCTAGCTTAAGCATAAAAAATGAAAATAACTAACTATACAACTTATCAATAAGGACAAAATAAAAGAACAAAAAATAGAAAGAAAAGAATGTTGTAGAATCATTTTACATCTTCAACCTTCCTCTCGTATATGAGTAGCAAAGTGTGGACGACTTATAGCTTGTGTTGCAAGATATAAGCTACCTACAGTTGACATTCTAGGGAGTAAATACTTTGTAATACCAACTGGATATAATACCCCCGCACAAGATGGAGAATGGAGGTTGATAATTCCCATCTTGAGCAAGTGAGACTGAAGGAGGGTTGATGGCAAAGCCTTGGTAAGTAGATCAGCTCGTTGCAAATGGTTAGGAACATAAGCTGTAGAAATGGAGCCTTTAAGAATTTTATCTCTAATAACATGGCAGTCCAATTCAACTTGTTTAGTGCTCTCGTGGAAGACGGGATTTGTTGCAATATGGAGGGCAGCTTGGTTGGCACAATGGAGTGTGGTTGCTTGAGGAAGTAGCACATGTAGGTCAGTAAGGATGAATCAAATCCAAGTGAGTTCAGAAGATGTGGCTGCCATTGCTTTATACTCAGCTTCAACTGAGGAACGGGACACAACAGTATACTTTTTGGACTTCCAAGAAACCAAAGAATGACAAAAAAAAAAAAAAAAACATAGTAAGTAACTTTTGGGTGTCAGGGCAAGATGCACAATCAGAATCACAATATGCAATTAGTTGCAATTCAGAGGAAGCGGACAATAAAAGTCCTTGACTAGGTGCGGCCTTAATGTATTTCAAGACTTTATTAGCAGCAGCTAAATGGACTGTGGTGGGCTTCTCCATAAACTGACTAAGAGTTTGAACTGGATAGCCGATGTCTGGTCGAGTAATGGTTAAATATAACAACCTGCCAACAAGTTTTCGATACACAAAGGGTCAGTGAGATGCATACCAACATCTTTACTAAACTTTAAATTTTGTTCCATGGGAATTTTGTTGGTTTTAAGCCTAAAACAAAAGAATCAGCAAGGATATCTAGTGCATATTTGCGTTGGCAGATATCAATTACCTTTGGTGATCGAGCCACCTTAATTCCAAGAAAGTACCTTAGGGTCCCAAGGTCTTTTATCTTAAACTTGTCATATAAACATTTTTTTATGGCTGTTATAGAATCCATCAAGTCACTAGCAACAAAAATGATATCGACATAAACAAGTAAGACTGTAAAACAAGTGTCATTAGTCCTAGTAAAAGGCTGTAATCAGCTTTTGACTAGGTAAAATCAAAATTCAACATGCATGAAGTAAGTTTAGCATATCATTGTCAAGATGCCTATTTCAAACCATATAAGCTGTTGAGAAGCTTGCAAAGTTGTTGAGGCTCCCCTTTTTCATAACCTGGTGGCTTATGCATGTATATATCCTCCTCTAAGTCATTAGGGAGGAATGCATTATTTACATCAAATTGATGTAAGTGCCAACCCTGGACAACAACAATAGAAAGGAGACATCTCATAGTAACCATCTTGGCTACTGGTGAGAATGTCTCATGGTAATCAACTCCCTCCTATTAGGTATACCCCTTTGCAACTAATCTGGCTTTCAACCCTTCCATAATTCCATCTAAATTCCTCTTAATCTTGTAAACATATTTACAGTCTATGACTTCCTTCTCAAGAGGTAGGTTAGTAAGAATCCAAGTTTCATTTTCCTCCAATGCTAACAACTCAGCATCCATGGCCTTACACCAACCAGGATCTTTCGCAGCTTGATAATAAGAGGGTTCAAAATCAGTGGAAAGACTAGTAGAAAAGGCTTGTAAAGTGGGTGAAAAAGAATGACAAGAAAGATAATTGTGCAAAGGAAAAGAACAAGTAGTGTGAGAGGGAGGTACTTGAACCAGTTCTTGAGAGTTTGAAGTAATGGCAGCCTGTTGACAATGAAAGTCTTGCAAATAAGTAGGGGTTGTTCTAGTCCTAGATGACCTACGAAGAGGTGGTTGGGATGGAGGTGAAGGGCTACTGTCATTAGATGAGTTAGGAGGAACAGAGGATGGAGTGATTTCAAGTTCAAGAATGGTAGGAAGAGGACTGATATGCACATATTCAGGAGATGAGACTAATCTGTCATGAGTAGATTATGAAATTGGAGAGAGACAGGTCATTGGTTCTAGTGAGATGAAAATAAATTCATCTTGACTATGTTTAACAGGTTCAGTAGGGAAAGAGGTTTGAAAGGAAAAGATGGTTTCATGGAAAATAACATCCCTAGAAAGGAAGGTGGTGTGAGTGTCGAGTTCCAACAACTTATAGTCCTTTACCCTAAAAGGATAACCCAAGAAAACACACATTTTACCTCTTCGATCAAATTTCTTTTTACCATGCGAAAGAGTGGATGCAAAACACAGGCAGCCGAAGACTTTAAGGTGTGAATAATTTGGTTTAGTTCCAAAGAGGGCTTCATAAGGACTTCGATTTTCTAGCAAGGGAGTTGGTATCTTATTTATAAGATAGGCTGCAGTTAAAATGCAGTCATTCCAAAAGGACAAGGATAGACCAGATTGGAAAAACAAGGCTCGAGCTACATTTAAGAAATGCTGATGTTTTCTCTCAACAATGCCATTTTGTTGAGGTGTCTCAACACATGACCTTTGATAGATGATGCCCCTTTGATTGAAGAAGTCAATCATTTTAAACTCAATGCCATTATCAGTACGAAGATTTTTAACTTTGGTGTCAAATTGAGTTTCCACCATGTTACAAAAGGATTCAATACATTTTCTTGTTTCTGATTTGATTTGAAGCAAATAAATCCAAGTGGTTTTAGACAAGTCATCAACTATGGTCAGAAAACATCTTGAACCATCATAGGCAACAGTAGAGCAAGGGCCACAGATATTACAGTGGAACAACTAAAAAATAACAAAGGATTTAGGGCAGGTTTGGTAAGTAAGATAAGAATTTTGAGTTGATATGAAAGTTTAAAAGATTATTTTTTTAGTATCATTATCGTTTTGGGATTTGAAAAAATTGAATTTGAATTCGAAAAAGTTAAATTGTTTATTATATTTTTTATGAAAATTTAGAAAAGTTATAATGATAAGATAAAAATTTTGAATTGAGATGATAATTTTGATTTGATATGTTTTTACCAAACCTACCCTATGAGCGCTAACAGGGAAATGGAGCTTGTGTTGCTTAGCAAGAGGGCAAATGTAACAAGGAGCATTTTTATTGAAAATATAAGTATCCTTCACAACAGGATCTTTGATTAAACTAAGTCTAGAATCATAAATGTGACCTAGGCGACAATGCCAAAGGTTACTAACATGAGTATTACTGTGACGCCCCCAAATTCCGTTTGGGATTGGACGGACATTTGGAGCGTCGAGACATGTAACACAAGGTTACCTGCCCCCGTTCATGACATATAAGATGCAATGTTCCTAACATGCATCTAATATTATGCAATATTCGCAGCGGATAAATTATTTCTTTAGCAATACTATGCACCAAATTGAAAATATCCCAAATGCTTAAAACATACTTGATATATAAAGACTCATTGAACAACTAAGATCATAACACTAGTCCAAAATGATAATGATCCAAAAAGTATTGGAGATGCAACTCCATCGTACAAGTAGTAATTTACGTTAACTACTATATTAACATTGACGTCGCATCGTCGCTCAGTCAACTGTGTCTAGTTGGTCAGCTCCTGATTCTCCTTCAGGTCCTGTAACAAGATCTACCATTCGGGGGAAATGGTAGTTGGGACTACCACAGTGAGATTTGATTACAAATCTCAGCAAGTTAACAAAAAACTTCCACACAAGCTAATGATGCATGGATGACAGTAAAAGCATAAATGCATAATCAAATTCATAAGTAATTAAAGCATAACTTGGCATACAACATAGCATAATTGACATAACTTAAATTGAAACATGAACTGAACTTGACTTGACATGAACTTGATCTGAAACTTGACTTATCATGAACTTGTTCTGAAACTTGACTTAACATGAAAAATACATACTCCACAGTTGTTGTGGCCCCATGTATTCTACGTGTAAATACATACTCCACAGTTGTTGTGGCCCCATGTATTTTACACAAACTTGACTTAACATGAAAAATACATACTCCATAGTTGTTGTGGCCCCATGTATTCTACACAAACTTGACTTAACATGAAAAATACATACTCCACAGTTGTTGTGGCCCCATGTATTCTACGTGTAAATATATACTCCACAGTTGTTGTGGCCCCATGTATTCTACACATCACAATGTAGTTAAATACATAATCCACAGTTGTTGTGGCCCCATATATTCTACACAAACTGAATGTACTCAAGATGAAACGTGACTGGAATATGAAAGGACTGAATCCCTGACGTAACATAACGTGACTTGAACATAACTTGAAATACATGACCAACTTGAGATAGAAACATTTCGTAACATGGCATAACATATAATAGACAACATATTTAACATGACATACTTGCAACAGTGAATATTACATGACTTGACATACCTGTAATAGATGGCATACTTATCATGACGTACTTGTAATGTACAACAATACATGACAGAATATATTATGTAACAAATAAAATCTGATGACAGAATAAATTCTGTATAACAGACAATTACGTGATAACTTGGCATGGCAAGACATATAAGATAACACACATACATACACTGTAGTTCCTTTACTTAGCACACATACACAGTAGACTGCTAGTAAGTTAAAAGCTAACTTACCTCGATCTCCGCGTTTCTTATAAAACCTTAAGCGCGATCACGAGGAACTGTAATTAGTGATTTTAAAAGTTAGCACTAAATCA